>NC_141878.1:488935506-489560506 GCF_056163025.1 Triticum urartu
TCTGAACCCAAGAAAGTTGATGAAGCCTTCATGGAACCTGAATGGATTCAAGCTATGCAAGAAGAGCTTCAACAGTTTGAGCTGAATAATGTATGGGAACTGGTTAAGCGTCCTAATCCTAGTAAGCACAATATAATAGGAACTAAATGGATATATCACAACAAACAAGATGAGCATGGTTAAGTTGTTAGAAACAAAGCTCGTCTCGTTGCTCAAGGATACACTCAAGTTGAAGGGATTGACTTCGATGAAACATTTGCTCCTGTGGCTAGGCTTGAAGCCATACGCATACTGCTGGCCTATGCAAATCATCATAACATTCTTCTGCATCAAATGGATGTGAAGAGCGCTTTTCTCAATGGCAAGATTGAAGAAGTGTATGTTGCACAACCACCTGGCTTTGAAGATCCAAAACATCCTGACATGGTGTACAAGCTCAACAAGGCACTGTATGGCCTCAAACAAGCCCCTCGGGCTTGGTATGACACACTCAAAGACTTCCTGAAGAGCAAAGGCTTCAAACCTGGTTCCCTCGACCCCACTCTCTTCACGAAGACATATGATGGTGAACTGTTTGTGTGCCAAATATATGTGGATGACATTATGTTCGGCTGCACCAATCAGAAATACACTGACGAGTTTGGATACATGATGCAAGAGCAATATCAGATGTCCATGATGGGTGAGCTGAAGTTCTTCATTGGTCTTCAAATACGTCAGCAACACAACGACATCTTTATATCTCAAGAGAAATACCTCAAAGATTGCCTGAAGAAATTTGGGATGCAAGATTGTAAAGGCTTCACGACGCCAATACCAGCCAAACATCATCTAGGTCCCGACGACAATGGTAAAGAGTTCGATCAAAAGGTATACCGCTCCATGATTGGTTCTTTGCTTTATTTATGTGCATCTAGGCCAGATATCATGCTTAGTGTTTGCATGTGTGCCCGGTTCCAAGCGGCACCAAAGGAATCGCATCACTTAGCTGTGAAGCGAATTCTCAGATATCTGGCTCACACCCCAACACTAGGATTATGGTATCCAAAGGGCTCAGAGTTTGATCTAGTTGGATTCTCGGATGCTGATTATGCTGGTGACAAGGTGGATCGCAAGTCTACATCAGGCACATGTCATTTTATGGGACGATCACTTGTATGTTGGTCTTCAAAGAAGCAGAACTGTGTATCGCTCTCCACTGCTGAATCTGAATACATTGCTGCTGGATCATGCTGCGCCCAGCTTCTATGGATGAAGCAAACACTCAAAGACTATGGCATTCATCTGATGCAAGTGCCACTCTACTGCGACAACGAAAGCGCCATCAAGATTGCCAACAATCTAGTTCAGCACTCGAAGACAAAGCACATTGAAATTCGTCATCACTTTCTCAGAGATCATGTAATGAAGGAAGATATTGATATCATACACGTCAACACTGAAGAGCAATTGGCAGATATCTTCACCAAGCCCTTGGATGAGAAGAGGTTTTGCAAGTTACAGTGTGAGCTAAATATCTTGGAACCCTCAAATGTCCTGTGATCAGGCACACATCCTAACAGTTAAGCATGTTGATGACATAGATGTGCAACACACGAAGTAAAGTATATCTTCAATCAATGAAGACTTACATTCTGAGTGTGAATACATTAACGTGGAACTTGACTTCAGAGCGGCACGATAATTGTGCGCCATGTCTAGGTTTAATACTTCCTATACGGTGGGTAAAGCCACCAGCAAATTCTTCTGTTTGAAGTGTTTTACTCATGGCGTTACATCTGCTATGTCTTCACATTTGGATTGTCTTCAATTTCAACTTGTCTTCATGATTATCTTCACTATGCTGATTTGATTGTCTTCTGATATATACATATTTGTGTTATGTCCTCTACAGCATTCACTTATAGCTATGTCTTCCTTGTTGAATTTTTTTGAACTAAGTGAATGTGATCGGACCCTAATCTCTCTATGCTCTCTATCTCAAACTCTATCTGTCCAAGTCATATGCATTCTAGTGAAACTGTCGAATGTCTTCTCTGCATCCTTGTCAGCAGAAGACACAGAGACAAACATTAATCCGTTTTCAATGCTAAATCCTTTCACCTGAAACCCGGAGAAGTGGGAACGACCACTCGACAATCCAGGCGTGCATGGGAACGTGGAACAACCTCCGATGTGTTGCATGATAGCCACGTGTCCTTCAGATGTGAATCGCCAGGGGCACCTGTGTAATAACACTGTGCCGTCCCTATCCCTATAAATACATGCCTCACCACAGTCATTATCCTTTCTTCCACTCTCGCACAAAACCCTAGCACCACCGCTAGCTCTCGATGACGCCGGCGACGAAGCGCTTAGCTGCCGCGACTTCACCGACGCCGTCCTCACGCCGGCCGCGGTCTTCGTCCTCTCCGCCGCCGCCGTAGGAGTCCTCCGTTGCCAAGTTAGGGCACGATGGATTGAAATGTTCGGTCTCCTACTCTTCCCATCTAGCAGTTCATCGTGTGGTAAATAAAACTCTCTTTTTACCATCTTGTTGATCCTAAGAGATTCATCCTGTTCACTGAAAGTGGTTTCTGCCTACTCAATGTTAGATCTATCCTGTCTGTATCTCATATAATGCCTAGTATATTCACTTAAGCTTCATAACGAGTTAGATTCCTCACTTGTACCTATTCCTGGATTCGTACAAATCTGGAACCAACCCCAAACACATAAGTGATTGTCTTCGCACTATGAGGTCAATGTCTTCAAACTGATTTACCTTCAAAATCTTCTGAGAATGCATATGACCTCTCCCCTTCCCTCGCATCTCTAGTGCTGTCACAAGTACATGTCCGTGGGAGAATCCCTTGGTTCTCATAGTCTGCATTCGTTTGCAGAATTCTTACAACATCACATTAACTCTCCCGAAGCCAGTTCCTGTTTGACCAGCAAGCGGAAGCCTTTGAAGCCTTTGAACGTGTTGACACCATTCAATTTGAAGTTCATGGCTACAGAGAAATCAGCAAGGAAGGGTGGCAGACAACGTCGAGGGGGAACATCAAGAGATCTGCCTGATGACCTCTCAGAGCTGTACAAGACAGATCTAGAAGAGGATTACAATCAGCGCAAGACACGAATCCAATGGATTCGAAGATATTGGGCCGAACAATGGTTTAAATACAAGTTTGTGACCCAGGAGTATGCTGAGAAGAATGCCATCAAGAGTCCTTGGGGTGACATTCTCTTCCGAAATCTTCAACCCAAGACCAGAGCTGAAGCCATTGCTCAGGTTTTCTATCCCTGTATGGTTCGTGGACCACAGCCTGACAATGCCGACCCATCATCACTGCTCTGGTGTCGTGACGATTATCTCTTCAAGCGCAACTTCCAGCACGCAAAGGCATCGGCCAAGGACAACAAGAAGTCATTGGGACTAGACTTCAACCCTGGTCCTTCTACTCCACGGGCTGACGGCACACGCGATGTTGAACCCAATATCATCGGACCTTTCACCTTCATGGTCTTATCACTCACATTTCTGTTCAAGGTGCCAAAGTAGATCATTCTGATGATGATGCCGGCATTGATGAAGCCCCAGCTCCTGCTCCAAAGCCGCAGAAGCCAAAGAAGGCTAGAGCTTCAAAGTCAACTGCTCCTCCAAAAGCTTCACATGTGAAGCCACTGGCTACTGCACCTCCTGAAGACAGTGTGCAGTCTGAAGATCTATCACGTATCTCCAAGAAGACGGAGATGAAAAAGAATACTGATCAGGCATTGACTCCTGCTGCCATTTTGCGAGACGAACACATTGACCTGTCCAGTGATGAAGATCTTGTAGATGACGCTCTTGAGCAACTGATTAAGAGCAAGGAAGAAGCAGAAATCTTCAATTATTTGCCTCTCTTTGACGTGGCAATCATCCACAACTTCATTGATGAGTGGTTTGAAACCCCCAATCTCAGCTTTGACGATCTGCAACTTCCAATTGGCCTCAGCGTCTCTTTCACTGGCGCCATTGCTTCTGAGCTAGCTCTAGCTCAGCGCATCGTTGAACTGAAGCAAAAGATCGACTATGAGAAAGCTCAGTTCAAGAAGCACATGGCAAAGCTTAGCGTGCAAGATGTCAAAAACTTCAAGGTTATGCTGCACGAGCTCAAGGAAGCCTTTCTCAAGAAACAAGAAGAATCCAAAGGTTCTCGTGAGCGCATGAAGAGTCTGGATGACAAGTGCGTGCAAGCCTACAATGAAGCTGAGAAGCGCAAGGCTCTTGGGCGTCCTGGCATTGACCCCAGAATGGCTGCAAAGAAGAAGAAGAAGAAGAAGCCATCGACTGACAAATCTACACCTTCAAGGCAGGAAGGACCCCGCATTGTCTTCCCAAGCAGCATGTCTGGCTCGAAGCCAAAGGTCACGTACACCGCTTCAGACCTGAAGAAGACAAGGGCTGCCGAGGCTGAAGCCAGAAAGAGGAAAAATCCTGACGCTTCTGATGTCGCTCCCTCCAAGAAGAAGCGCAAAACCAAGAAAGATCGGGCTGCTCCCACAGAGCCCCTTGTTGTCGAGCCCATCTCGGTTGCTCGCCCTAACTCTTCATATCAAGAATGATGGATGATAGTTCATGAGCCTGCTTCCACAGAGGCTCCTGAAGCTGAAGACTTTCCAGCAGTTGACCCCACCGCTGTTGAAGACATTGATCACCATGACAATGTTGAAGATGATGTAGTTCTTCCTCAGATCGAGCACAACTTGGTATCATCGCCTGTTCTCACGAATAGCGAACTCATCAGCATTGGTCGTCCTCTTACGCCAATTGCTCAGGATGCATCATGGGCTGATCACCCACAACAACAAGAAACCCCTAGTACTCCCCAACAACAAGTCACCCCACCAGTGCAAGAAGAAGAGGATGACTTTGAGGCCCAGCCAACTCCATCTTCACAGGCGTCGCCAGCGTTACGCAGGCTTCGCAAAGGACCAAGGCCCCAAGTCCCTCTTTCGAGCGTTTCAGAAGGAGAAGTGCACCACCAATCTGTTGCATGTCAGGTGTTCCCCGAAGCCACTCCTACTGTGAACGTCCCCGAGTCTGAAGCTAAAGTTGCTGAAGACAATCCGGCTGCATCAGCCGAAGAGAAACAAGCAGAAGAACGTGTCCCTACTTCCCCCATCACTGAAGAAGCTGTTCCTGAAGTGAATGTGTCAGTGCCCGACCCTCCAGCTCCTCAAGTGGAGGTTGAGAATCCTGAGGCTGCCACCACTAACACCACTGAAGCCAATGACGTGGTCATGGCTGAAGACAGTGTGGAGCCTGCACCTAACACTGTGCCAGAAGCCAATAAAGCCAATGATGCACCTGCAACAGATGTGCATCCTGATGCCTCTATTGATGCCACTGCTCCTGTTCCGCCACCAAGGCCACATACTATTGAGCAAGCATACAACTATGGTCAGCTCATCACTGTCAAATGGCCTCTTCTTGTTCCTCCACCTGCTGCTGGTCCCCAATTTGACTATCACGTCGAGCGCAGTCCTCAAGTTCAGAAGCCAATGCCAAGGCTGCAGGTTTCCAGGCATTGCATCTGCACCCGGATCATTCAATATCAATGGCTTCAAAGCACACAACACCTTCTTCAATAGCGCCAAGAACCCCTACTCTAAGGCAAGAATATCTTCTGATCAGTTCTGGAGCTATCAGCAGCGCATTTATTACTCATGCATCTTGTACAATCAAGGTCGCATTTTCCCCATATGCGTCTTGACACTGAAGCCATAACTGCTCTGCCCTGTTTGGAAGAAGCGCTGGATTGCTTCAGAGAATCTGGCTTGTTGCAGTTCGTCACTGACAAGGAGCACTGGAACGAAGAATTGTTGCTCCAATTCTATGCCATTCTTCATATTCATGGCTACAATAGGGATCCAAAGACTTGGGTCCTTGAGTGGATGACAGGCAATGTTCATCACGAAGCCAAAGCCTTTGATATCATTGAGCTCACTGGCCTGCCCACTCCAGGAGATCTTTATGAACCTGGTTGTCAGCTTCACAGTGCTGCTATGGAAAGCATTTTTCACAAGCCTGAACCCAACATGAGTCAGATGCTTAGCATGATGAAGCCTTTACCTCCAGATGCTGAATATCCTAAGGAGTTCTTTGTTGAAGACCTTGAGTATCTGCCATGCACTATCTATCACATCATAAGGCGAACTCTCTAGCCCAACAAAGGACATTCTCCACATGCAAAGCTGGAAGGTGCAATGAAGACTTTGGTCTTCCATATTCTTCACGACAAAAGCTTCAATGCACAAGACTTCTTCATCCGCCAACTTGCTGCATCAGGATCTGATCTCTTTGGCTTGAAGTTTTATGCTTCATGGATTATGCGTCTCATCAAACTACACTCATCTGTCACCTATCAGCCCTCTGCTCGCAATCATCGGATTTTTCTGCCTGACGTCGATATGTCAGTTGAAGCCATCTATCCATAGCCTGTCAAGGAGCCCCTTAGTCTTCAGAATGCTGATAAGCAAAGTTTCTCTCAACACATTGAAGGCGACCTAGCAGTCACTCATGTTTATCCTCTGGCTGGTACTACCCGTGCACCTCATCGTGCCCTCACTGAAGCCACTGAAAGCACCATTGCACAACAGCCCAAGAAGCGATCTCATGTTCTCAATGACCAAGAGCTTCTGGTTGCCCTTCATCAGAAACAGGATAAGCATCATGACTGGCTGAAGCGCCAAATGCAAAGCCTCTTGGTGGACGTAAATAGGATTCACAACCTTGCCACCAAGAATGCCTTTGTCGCCCATGAAACTTGTCGGCGTACATGGAAAGGGCTGACGCTTATGTGTTCTGAAGATGATCTTCAAGATGATGGTTTCTCTGAACGCTTCAAGTTTGACTCAACACCTTCAAGAAGGACCTTGTTGCGGCGTACTCCGTCTCTTGAAGACTCTGAGTTCTCCTCCTCTGCTGCAACAGTGAATGCACGTGTCATCGATGATGAAGACGATGCTACTTCACCACCTTCGGCGCGAATCACCACTGCACCGAGTTCGTCTGCACCGCCAACCAACTCCGACGACCCTGCTGCTTCACCAAATCCTCATGGGAACGAGTAGGTGCTCTATGTCTTCAAACCTTTTGGTCCTTACTGACAAAAGGGGGAGACGCATATGAGTTTGATAGTCTTCAAGCGGGTCCATATGGGCGGTGGTTTTATATTTTGCCTAGTGTTTACAACTCTCGCGTTTTGATACATTTGGTTCTTTGAGTTGTAACACTCAAACTCGATGGTCGTCTGCTACTTATTTGCTTTTTTGTGATGCGATGATAAATTCCGCATGTGCGACGATAAATTCCGCACTTAGATCATTTTGCAGACGTCCATTTTTCATTATGCATGTCATTATCTTCGTTACATCATATCTTGCATAATGAATTGTCATCATAGGTTGAAGAGGATCTCCACAAGTACAACCTGCCATGTGCATTTGCATTTCTAAAGCAAATTACTTATATGCACATCTTCAGGGGGAGCCCTTGCAACTTATGAAGACAATACCCTATCCTTTACAATTTCACATATTTTATTCCCCGTTGAAAATTTCAACCAGTTTGTCAACAATCACCAAAAAGGGGGAGATTGTAAGTGCATCTAGTGCCACCCCTAGTTGGTTTTGGAGTATTGACGACAAACCTGGTTGAGGGACTAATGTGTTTGTGTGAATTGCAGGATAACACAGGTAGAAGTCCCTCATTGATTCGGTTTTCCTACCAGAGATGACCCCTAAAAATGTATGGAGACATTGAAGTCAAAGGTGGTATGTGAAGACATTCACATTGAAGACTATGACAAGAGAGGACATCGCGTGAAGACTATGGAGCGTGAAGACTTAACAGTTTCGTCATTCTGTGTTTTTCTTTGTTGAGTCATAGGAACCACCGTACTGTTAAGTGGGGTCCAAGAGAACCAGTCAGAATGACTAAAGTGATGCTTAACCAAAATCCTATGTCTTCGAGTGAAGACAATGAGAGCAAATCTTATCCAGAGTTGGATAAGTCAGCTTTGCTTGTAGCCCAAGTACAGTTGCCGTGTGTGTTTGAAATCTAACCATTGGAACACGTGTCAGTTCCTTAGTGACCAGGGGTCATTTCGGACAAATCAGGTCGGGTTGCCTAGTGGCTATAAATAGCCCACCCCCTACAACCATAAACGGTTGGCTGCTCAGAGTTAGTGTACGGCTTTTGTCATTTGAGAGCAACCCACCTCGAAGCCTTTGAGAGAGAATTCCTTGCGAGGATAAAGCCCTAACCACCTAGAGCCAAAGAGTGTTAGGCATCACTGAAGTCTTCCTATCTGTGTGATCTGAAGACTTATTACACTTGAGGACTGTGAATCCTCCAGCCGGTTAGGCGTCGCGTTCTGAGCATCCAAGAGTCATTGTGGATCGCCGGTGAACGAAGTCTGTGAAGGTTTGGGAGTCTACCTTGAAGACTTACCAGAGTGATTGGGCGAGGACTGGGTGTCCTTAGCTCAAGGGGAATAAGGTGAAGACGCAGTCTTCTGAGTTGAATCTCAGCCTCCCTAACCAGACGTACAGTTGTCACAGCAACTAGAACTGGTCCAACAAATCATTTTCTTCAACGAGTCACTGGTTTCATCCTTCCCCCTCCTTTACTTACGGTTGGCCCTGGTGAAGTCATTGTATGATTGCATTATCTTTTGTCTTCACTGAGTGACTGCTTGTTCTGATTGGCTTCACACTATCTTCCTATCTGATCTGAACTGCCTAGCTGCTATTAGTCATTGTGCTTTCACTTCATTGAATATTTGACTATGGCTTGCTTAGTGTAGTCTACCTTCCGCTGCATGGTAATAGGTTTATTTCTATCGTTTGTCTTCGAAACTTCCATATTTTGAAGACTTTCATAAAAATCGCCTATTCACCCCCCTCTAGTCGATCACTAGCACTTTCAGTCACGTAGCGATCTCCAATTCTAACGTGGATTTCGCATTTCACTGTATCCACGCTACTTTTTTAATACAAATTCATATGTATATGATGAACACCATGGTAGTGAGAAAACTTTTGGATGGATTCAAACATATGACCTACAAAATAGCACAACAAACTGAGTCAATGTCAACTTTTCGAAACTTAGTATGGCACGAATTCGAAATAATTACCCGTATGCCTAGTCCTCGGTTCAAATCTTACAATGTACACCGAATTGAAACATCGATATTAAGTCTCATACTATGTACATTCAAATGTTGTTTTTAGCCCCCCCCCGCCCCGCACAATCGCTCAATCTTCCTCTCCTAACCACCTTAGGAAGCTATCGGTTTCCAACACACGTTCATTCTTTCTCTCCATGTTTCGATCTCTTAGTCTCTCAACTACACAACCCTTTTTTCCACTATGTTACCAAATGTATTTACCTCACACACCCGCCATTGCACCCCATGCTGAGCTCTCTCTCTCCCCCCTCTCCCTCTCACCCTCTCGCGCTAAATACATGCATTGCCTATCTAGCCCCCTAACCTCTCGTGCATGCGCACACACGCACGTTGTATATCTAGGTCACTCCCTCGAGACTGTCTCACTCTTTCTTCCACACGGTGGGCCACACTCGCTCAATCTCACTCTCTTTATCCGAGTCTCATTTAACCTCGTTTTCTTTCACACACAAATGATATATCTCCCTGTTCGGGCCTCGATTGACACACTCTATACTCTCTCACGCAGATTGTCTATCTAGGTCAGTCCATCCAAGCCGACACCACTCTTTCGACCTCATGGTGGGCCACGCTCACTCAATCTCTCTTTCTCTCTCTCTCGCTCTCTCCGTATGTCTCGATTGACCTCGCTCTTTCTCGGACAAAAACGATATATCACCATGTTGAGCCCAATTCGACCTATTCACATTGTATACTCTCTCACGCACATCGTCTATCTAGGTCACTCTCTCCAACCCGTCTCACTCTTTCGATCGCACGGCGACCCTATGTGATCGGTTGACCTTGCTTCCTCTCACGCACAAAATATATCTACACGTCTGTGACTGGATCATCTCTCAAGCTCTATCTTACAACCCTCACCCTTGCCAAAAAGCTCAATCGGACAATATCTCTCTAGAGCATATATATTTGTTCAATGAATGTCAGACCACACTCACTTTGTCTCTCTATCTATATGTCTCTCAATCGACCTCGCTTTCTCACACCATATCTTCCACGCGTTGAAGCTACTACCTCTCCATCCCTTGCAAAGCCGGAGCTATTTACATTGCGAGGGGCACTCCAACCTTGGATTAATTTGTGTACGCATTTATTCCGGTCAGTTTAGATTATATTTTCATAGCATTCAGCCCACAACTACTCCAATCACCGTAGCGGGTAATTAAGCTATGGGGAGCACCTAATATGAGCACCGGGGAGCCGTTGGATCGAAGATGCAGTGGCACACACGAGGCCTGAATGTTTTATTTGCAAAAAAACCTTTGGAGAGTTAGGAAATTGCGCATAATTACAAAGACTACTCCCAAGCCATTGGATCTCACTTCCAACGGTGTAAAAACCTGTATCACCATAGTATCTAAGCTGCGGGGTGGATGTGATATTCTATGCCGTTGTCATTTTTGTTCGTAAACTTGCAAAAAAACATGTAACTCGTGCTATTACTTGTCTAACCGCGCAAAGTGTTTGTTCAAAAAAACCATCCTACACTGAAATATCAGAACAACACACGGGGGTCCCACTTGTCATTAATCAAATTTGGACCTAAAACTAACAAATCTAAAAGACGAGATTCGAACTGGCAACCTGGACTACAAAGCGTAAGTCGATAGCCTGAAAAAACGAACGGTTGTTGGCTTTGTCCCATAACTTGATTTTATACAGTACTTGCGTTGAGTAGAGTAGAGGGAGTGCCTCGTCAACACGTGCATGACCGTTATCTCACTTACTGGTGGGTCCCAGGTCTGCGATCTCAATCTCTCTTCTCTCCATCGTCTAACCTTTGCACGGGCACACATGAAGAGCGGCGCTAGCTAGCCGTGGTGTTATTACAACTAAAAAAACTTGGAAAATAGAAGAATCGCCTAGAACAAGAGACGTTGTGGCTGGTCGAGACGGAGCTAACCACATCTATCCTCCGTGCCACGTTTGCATGATGAAGCTGTGTGGCTAGTGGGGTGTTTTCAACCGACTGGCTGGGTCCCGAGGTCGAACCATAGGTACTCTACTACGTCTGATATAATATATTTTTACACACACATTTTTCCTTCGTGCCGAGACGTGGCACACCCTACCGCGCGGTTTTGGGGGTCCTCCCGGGTGGTGCACGCATATATTCTTCCTGACATGGGCCGCCCTACCGCGCGTTTTATGGGTCCTCCTCGGTCGTAGCGCCGAAGCAAGTAAATGAGTCGTCAAATCACGAAAGACCACCTTTCCCGCCGAGTACATCAGTGAAGCACGGTGGCTAGCTAGTTGGGCTAGTTCGACCGATTAGCTAGGCCGCCGCCACATTTGTTTTTTCACCCCCTTTTTTATCTACTTGCTGGCAGGTAAATTTAAATATCCACCGCGGTGTTTCTCTGGTGTTTGGGTGCGACAGGATTTTTAATTTTTTGATTGACGGGAGCAGGCACGGCAGGATTTTTAGTTTTTTGATTGACGGGAGCAGGCGCAGCAGCAATTAGTCATGATGACTCCGCCTGTACCCACTGCTCCCTGATGTGAGAAGCCGTCGACTGGTGTTTTACCATGGTGAAAACCAAAAGATTCCGCGCTCCCTCCGCCTTCCCGCAGATTGCATTGCCTTTCAGCCGTTTTGCCCCCTTTGCTTCATCTCCCCATTGCTTCTACCTGGTGCCATGGCGGCGCAGCAGATCACGGAGTCCGAGGTGAGGCTCCTGACACAGGAGCTCCATGCCAAGGATGCGGAGCTCAGGGCCAAGGACGTGGAGCTCCGTGAGCTCAAGGAGGAGAGGAGTGCCATGCTCCTCCGTTATGTGCGGGAGTTCACGGAGCTTCAAAAGCGGCAGGCGTACACCACAAAGATGCTCGAGGCGTCGGCGGCGTTGCTGCAGAAAGCGGGAGATACGATTGGCCGTCAGGGGAGCCGGCTGGAGCGCGAGCGGGCCGATCGTGACGAGGTCCAGGATCGCCTCAGCCACTTGGTGAACCAAGTTGCCACGCACGTGTTGCGGCTGCGCGATGCCTACCGTCGTGCCAGCGCGACGATGCTGGCCGTCGGGCTAAACCCTCTGCATGGGCATGTCCATGTCTCGGCGCAACATGACCGTTGGATCAAACTCAGATGGTGCAGATCAGTCACTGTAGCACAAAGCGTGTGGGTGTGTTTGGTTGCATTCTCATCTCAATATAGTTGCTTCCTCTTCGTGTATTTTTGTCAACCTACTAGTGTGGACTCATGTACCCTTCATGCACTCTGCCAAACACCCAAAAGTGGGTCGAGAAGGGAACTTTTGCTCCCATCCCGTGCACCCTTCATACACCCTGCCTAACACTATTCGTGCTTCATGTGGTTCATGTTTCATGGAGTACTGTAGCACCGTACTCTCCGTGCGCTGTGGACCTAGTTCTGTTAACATTGATCTCACCGTCCATTCTCGACCGGGCAGTCGAAAAAGTGGTACTATGTTACATATAGGAGTAGTTGACATGCGCACAACATCATTTGTTATCGTCATGACACTAGCAACAAGATTGTGTAGTACTGACGTATGAACCACTGGACATGCCTAGTAGTAGGAGCACTGTGTATGTTCAAGTGGCTGCCGTGTTTCGCACTCCTCCGTTGTAAGAGTGGAAACGCTTGCTGTAATCATTTTTTTCTTCTGAAAAACAGTGGACACGCTCTACCGTGCGGATCCTCCTCCAGCCATGCACTAAATTACTCACTTTCGCCGACGTGTGGGACAGCCAACATCGGGGTCCACCAGCCATGCACTAAATTACTCCATAGTAGAGTGACGGTAGACTACCCCGACCGAAGCGCCGCAGTAATGCCCAATGAGCCGTCAAATCACAAAACCCCCTCCTTTCCAGCAGTAAGTTGGACGGACGAAGCAACCATCATTTCACTCTTCTCTCTCAGCTTCGTCTCTACCCAACCCTCGCTTCTGCCTCATCTTTTTCCTCATTTCTTCAAGAAAACCCCGACCTGCTTCTGCCATTGTTCTTCTCTCCCAAAGAAGGAAAGGTGAGCGCATAAATGGTGTTGATTCTGGCCAAGGCCCGGTCTTGCAACCCCGAGACTGATCCTATAACTCCCTCTCTTTTATTCTTTTGGGTTTGTGATTATGGTTTCTTTTCTTTTATTTCTATTTGACAGTTTCTTGATGGACGCTGGAGCACCGGCCGAAGTTATGTCTATGGCTCCGGCCAAAACTGTCAAGGCTCATGGTACGAAGAAGCGCAAGCACCCCGCCGAGACTACCACAGACAAGCTCAAAGCCATCGCCCTGTCCAAGCCCCCCTCTCCGGGATCCCTCATTAAGCAAGTCCAGGTAATATCTCTTCTTGACGATCTTTTTCTCGATCTTGATCGTGTTTTTTCATCTAACATGCAGTACTAGTACTAGTAGTACAACTTTCTGGGTGATCTTGCATTTGATTTTTGTGTGCCAAATGACGCTTTTAAATTCCTCTTTTGACCAAAACATGCGAGAGGTTGACACTGATTTCTTATAGATTACTTTCAACTAGTACTTTATGAACATCAATGCTACCTTTTAAGAGGGTATATTTGCCTCAGTAAGTTGTGTTATGGATATTGCATGTAATCCCTCTGCTCTCATGCCTTTGAAGACATGTTCTAGTGTCTTTGTTCACTCATTTCTGTGCGTATATGTAGTCATATATGGAGTATAATATCGAAAATCATCTTATATTTCTGAATGGAGGTAGTAATAAAATATGGTTTCTGTTTGAATTAGAACCAGGTCCGCGGTGTAGATGAAGTTCTCAAAGTCATGCCATGTGAACTGGAAGACCTGATGATGAGTTCTACTACTGAACTATCCAGCTGTTGTGTCCTTGTCGCCACGTGTCCTGAACTAGTGTTTTCTTGTAGCATTGTTGTCAAGCGTGTTCTCGAGGCTGTACTTGACCACAACAATTTCCTGGCTGTGCCTTCGATTACGAAGGGTGTGGTTCTTGTAAAGCTTCCCAACAAATCTGATGCGGCCTGTCTTCATCATCATGTTTATGAGTGGAAAGACCACTTTGTTAGGTTCTCCAAGGTTGACAAGATGGTGATGGTGCATGTAGACATCTCACACGAAGTCCATGGCCTAGTTAGTTATGCGGGGTTCATCCTGTAGGTCGGTGGCAAAAAATAGTCTGCAGAGTTTAGTTAGTGCAACTTTGCTTGTCTGTAGTAAGTACTATTGTTCAGTACTTGATTTGTGTTTGTGAACCCTGTATTGTTTATTAGTATTGCCGCTTTTGGTGTGTGGTCAGTCCTGAGAAAGGTCTATGTTAATGTCTGTCCACTCAATTCAGTCTGTATATTTTGAAGTATCCATATCATATTTTTTGTGAGGACGGTCTATCAATTATGGTTACACTCCGATATCTGTATGCATTACAGGGTTTATCGCACCCACCAGGATTTCCAGCCCCATGGATGTTCGGTCCATACGATTTGTCACGACCTTTGGACTGTCCTGCTTGTGGGAGTAGGCGGGGCCCCTGCATGCCACGCATAGTTGAACGATCAATCTTCTGTTTAGTACTTCAACATAGTGATTTCCTGGTAAGGATTCACTCGTGTCACATCAAGTAAATCTTATTGATTTACTGTCTAAATCTTATTGATTTAATGTCATGTTTTCTTTCTTTTCCTGCAATTTTACGATGCAGGTTTTGCCATGTGACATTCATCACAGAATAAACCATTTGGTTTGCTCTACGATGGCTATTTTTGCAGGTTTCACTTCTTATGTCGTGTCAGTAACGAAGGCATTGTCCATCATATTAGTAGAAAAAATTGGATCAGTCTGTTGTCTGAGTACAAGCTGAATCCCTATGATGAACTGCAATTTGGTTTAACAAAAACACCACAATTGGTCCTTCTCGCGTTTAAAAGAAATGAAGAAAAAGACTGGATCACAGTCACGGATCCTAGTCAAGTTAGAAAGCTGATCATAGCAGACCAGACACGATCGCCGTTGTCTCGCACAGATCGAGCACCGACAGTTGCTCTAGCACTGACAGCGGCAACAACTCAGTCTGATCCAGCTGAGGATTGGGCACCGACCGCGTCAGCGGATCAGTCTGATCTACCGGAGGATCGGGCATCGACACCGGCACCAGCTCTACAAGGAGCACCATCTCCGGCAGCAGCAGCGGCTTCGGCACCTGCACCAACACTTGCACTTGCATCTGCTCTGGCCCGTGCAGTTGCACCGGCAACAGACTGGGCTGCAGTTCGCACTTCATATACCAAAGTCCTTACAAAAACCGACATGTCCACCTTCTTGGTAAGCATTGGCCGCCCAAGTGCTTCGTTCTTTTTTCTTTCCATGTTGTTTCACATGATTCACTGTGTTGATCTAACTGTTTGGGTATGTCTTCTTGTTTGCAAATAGAGAATTCCTAGAGCAACAAGGGAGTCGTTCAACAATCCGGGCGACCGCGGCCAAGTTTCTCTTACCATGCGCAGCCTTGGTGTGAATGAACCTGCTCAATATATCGTAAGTACAAAGGATGGTCGCATGATGATTGATGCTAAAGAATGGTCAAGGTTCAAATCTAAATCACATCTTGCGGTAGGGGATGATGTCAAAGTCAAACTTTCTCGGCAAGGAGAGCTGGTCCAAATCAACTTTGAAATTCTTCAGTAGCAGCACGCAACTGCCTAACTGATCTATCCTCCGAGAGATTTTGATGTAATAATCTGGCATGGTGAAACAAGTGTCCTGTGTGTATAAGTAGTACGATAGTATTATTTATCACATGGCATATCGTTGATAGAATTGCAACTCTGATTGCTGGTTAGGAACTGTCATTCGATTTCATTCCAACAGCTGCCATGCTTTATTCAATTTTGTGTATTCGCCTTGCGACAACATCTAAAACCAGCGCCGTATCGATCGCTTGCAATATGAAAAGCGCTGAGGTAGAACACATGGGCCCCCAAACATGTAGGGTCGGCCTGCGGCCCAAAGTCCAGAACCTGGTTTCGAGAAGCACTAGCTTAGTGCAGAAGTGGCGTCCTCCTCCTGCTGTGGGTTGGGCGAAGATGAATGTTGATGCTGCGTTATCTTGCAATGGTGAAAGGGGAGCCCTGGAAGTTGTGAGCCGGGATCATACATGCTTCTTCCTTGGAGCATCGGCACTGGTGTGTGAAAGTGTTACTGATCCAGAGATCCTAGATGCAATGGCATGTTGCGAGGGGCTATCTCTGGCTCTTGACTTAAACCTGCAACAAGTTCAGATTAGCACCGATTGTTCAGCAACAGTCAAGCATATCGGAGAGGCATACTTGGGGCCCAGCAAAGTTATTATGGACGAGATCAAGATGAAGAAGAATATGTTCCAAACCATGGAGATCATACATGAAAAACGCGAGTGTAATGTTGATGCCCATGTGCTCGCAAAAGCTGCTACTTATTTGCCCTGTGGACGCCATCTTTGGCTCACAGGAACCCCCGAAATTATTTGTATACCTATGACTGTTAATCTTCAATAAAGCAACTTTTATCCCTCAAAAAAAACATCTGAGTATTATATTCTCAGCTGAACCCCATAATGCCCGTGCGTTGCAGAGGGAGTATTTTTCTCGGCAAGGTGAGCCTGTGATATAAAAGATTTGTATATTTCTTTACAGAGGGAGTATCTCTCTGTCAAAAAAATATATTTATGTGTAACTAGTTACTCCTGTCTTTCTACCTCCTTTCGCTGATATGTGGGGCAACCGGCAACGGGGTCCATGTGCCATATGCACAAATTAGAGTGCACAACTTCACAGTAGACACACTCCGGTCGTAGCACCGCAGTAATGCCCAATGAGTCGTCAAATCACAACCCCCCTTTCCAGCTTTAGCAGTAAGCTGGACGGACGAAGCGGCAATATTTCACTGGGCCTAAATCCCTTTCTCCCTCGTCTGCTTGTTCAGAGAAAACCCCCTCTCAGCGATTGCGTAGGGTTTTCTCATGGAGAACCAGGTACGAATTCTTCATCCATCCCCGATAAACCCAAGTCCCTTGGTCGCAGGTAATCCTAGGATGGCAGCCACCGCCGTTGATGCATTTTTCTTCCTACTGAATCTAGTGTGTTTCATTTGCAGTGCCCAAAGTGCGAGTACCCTACAGGTTTCTGCGCCCTCGGCGAGATGCCACACTTGTTCCTTCTCATCCTAACACAACATTTTGAAATGCGCACAGTATGTTCCTAGAATCCTCTTTTCTATCCGGGAGGGTGGGGTTTTTTTGAACATGTTGTGTTCTCATATTATTTTTCCTGCAGTGTATTATTTGCTCTGCCAGAACACATGTACTCAAGATGCTCGGCCTTGCCATAACTGAATACACTAGTTTAATGGTCACAGTGAAGACAAGCCATGGATATAAGTTCTGAGTTGGGTTCATGAACCAAGAAGATCGCTGCTTTTTTTATGGCCGAACTTGGATAAACTTTCTCAAGTGTTACAGACTGAAAGTTGGTGCGCGAATGTTGATGGAAATAGCAGAACCTGGTCTCATCTTCACTGTGATCTTCCACCCCGACGTCGTTCCAATTGTTCATCCATGTTAGTTTTGTATCTGGTTCTTGCTTGTTGCCTCGATTACTTCTTAATCCACCTATTCTGTCTAACTAATCACAATTTAACTTTAGAAGTAGCAATGAATCTCTCACGAAGATGCTACTTCTAAATAATATTTTCTTATAATTGGTGGCACGTGTAGGTTTTTTCAGAGTAAAGCAGTCTGCTCGTTTGTTACTCTGTAATAACTCGGCTGTTACTAATGGCACTGAAGTTGAATGGATCGACATCCACAAGTTCCTACACTTTATTGACCGTCTTGAGGTCCTTGTGGGGCGTTTCAATGGTGGAAGGCCACGTGGGATATGTGTGCCACTGCTGCACTCGTTGAACAGGTCCAACTGTGTCGAGAAACTTATGGTACGAGCTGTTTTCTGTTATATATGTTGTTCATAAACTATTGCTTATACACAATTTTACAGTTGTGATCTTCTTAAAACAGGAACTGCCGAGTTCTATTGTTCCTATACAGATGCTTGACCATGGTCGGGTCAGACTTGCGCTTGGTCACAACATGATGTTAATGTTGACCTACTCAATTCCCCTTGGAGGTGAAAAGATACTTATTCATGGGTGCTCTCGAATAATGAAGGCTCGTCCATCTTGGAGAATAGGACAGAAGATCATGTTCATGCTTTTCCATGGCTCTAAAGCGAATATCCTGTTTATTGACCACGTTGCGAGATGAAGCCGCTTTCAGAAGGTTGTGGATGCGCGGGGTGGCGCCTAGGCCTTGTCCTGGGGCTTGGCGGCCTCACCCTTGGTTAACTGTAGGAAAAGTAGCACTGTTCGAGGCGTGCTTTGTACGGTTGAACCTGTATAAGTACTCATACTGCTTTCAGCTTTGGTTGTTAAGTGCCCCTGCTGGTTTCAGTTAAGCTTGTTAAGTACTACAGTTTTTCGTGTTTCTTCAGTCCTGTCTTCCTCCAGTCGCCAAAATCAAACCAGCGCCGGCGGGGCTGCCTGCTTCCGCCTCCCACGGCTGGCTGCGCCTCAGCGCATGCATCGCCGCCCCACCGTCTCCTAAATCGTTAACGCCGACGTCCTCCGCGCGCTTTGGTGCGCTCGCCGCGGCGCCGCCCTCTCGCATTGTCAACATGGTCAACAAACAACAGGAATCGGCAGAAGTACGTGGAGAGGATGACAGTAGGGGCCCACCATGTCAGCATATGGAAAAAATGCTTCCTCCTAGTGTTTTCCTGACATCTGAGACCCACGACATTGGGAGCGTATATAGTCAATAGACAAGAGAACAGCACAAGATCGGCTGACACCTGGGACGTAGCTACTTGAGCAGTATTTTTTTTGTTTGGTATTGTTGAGATGGAGCAGGGTTTGAACTTGGTTGTGGCCCGTCTAGCCCAGGATTATATTTTATGTTCATCATGTGACCAGCCCAGCTTTCTTTGTGAAAATGAGCCCAGTTTATTTTTTCTGAAGAATACCCAATCCAGGCCTACTTATTTTTCTACGCCCTGATGGGCTGCAACTCTTTCAAGACGCCTGCAAATCTTGAAAGTAATATAAAATGGGTTGTAAATATAAAAACAGATGACAAATTGGCAATTACTTTATAATTTCTGAATTTTATTACATTTTCATATTCCTATTTCACTGGGCATTAACCTAATTTAAATATATTTTCAAAGTACTTTAAATCTGGCTGGACATTTCGGTATTAAAAATAGTTTGGAACCCATAGAAATATGCGAAATTGGCCCTGGCCAACCAAAAAAAATGGCTGCAATAAATTGCATAAGAAGTTGCCATGAGCTATATATAAATTATTAAAAAAAAGAGGGAGTGGTCTGACTTGTGGGCCTATTTAGTTGACGTGTATGCAAGATTTTTTTAGTTATTATATACGTCAACAAACGATTCTAGCAGACGTAACCGTTGGATGTCAATCCAACGGCCGTTATGTTTCTTCAATCTCTGATCTTTTTGCTCCAGCCGCCAAAGCAGCGCCAGCGGGACCGCCTGCTCCCGCCTCCCGTGGCCGGCTGTGCTGCCGCGCAGGCCTCAGTGCCCCCTACTACTCCCACCGATGGCCAGGCATCCCTATACTCACCCACACCCCATGTTATTCTGCGGTGACGGCAGCCTCACACCATAGCCGAACCGGTGAACGCTCGTACTCCTCTCCGCGTGGGCATCCACTGCCGCGTCTTCCTCGGCTCCGCGTCGTCCCCTTCCTATGCCTCGCCGTCGTCCACCTCCGTGGTGCTCTCGGCGCGACGCGGTCAATGTGGTCAACGACCGACTTCCATCGGAAGAGTACTGTACGTGGAGAGGCTGACAACTGGGTCCACGGCAGCCGCAAGGAAGTGCCTCCTTATTACGCGCAAAATAATTATTCCTCCACCTGACAGCGAGGACCCATCGGACAGGCCACCAGTATTTTGTGAAAAAAAATCGTTTCCCCCTGACTGCTGGGACCCACCGGACGGGCCACCGTATTTCGAGAAAAAACATTCCCCCCGCTGTCAGCTCGGACCCACCAGAAGTGCCTCCTTATTACGCACAAAAAATGAATACTCCCCCGGCTAGCTGGGACCCACCTTGGTGGGAGGCTGACTTGTGGGCCTACTAAGTTGACGGGGACGAAGGGCTTTGTCAACTTAGTCAATATGAACGATTCTAGCTCCAGTGACCGTACGATGTCCATCCAACGGCCGTAGTGCTTCTTCAACCTCTGGTCTTCTTACTCCAGCCGCCCAAAGCAGCGCCGGTTGTGCCGCATGCTCCTGCCTCCCGTGGCCGGCTGTGCTGCCGCGAAGGCCTCACCAGCCCCTACTATTCCCACCGCTGGCCAGGCCCTACGGCGGCGACAGCCTCACACCACAGCCGAACCAGTGAACCCTCATACTCCTCTCTGCGCGGGCTTCCACTGCCGCGTCATCCCTGGCTCCGTGTCGTCCCCTTCCTAGGCCTCTCCGTCGTCCACCGCCGTGGTGCTCTCGGCGCAACGTGGTCAATGTGGTCAACGACCGACTTCCATCGGAAGAGTACTGTGCGTGGAGACGCTGACAGCTGGGTCCACGGCCGCAGCAAGGAAGTGCCTCCTTATTACGTGCAAAATAATTATTCCTCCACCTGACAGCGGGGACCCACCGGACGGGCCACCGTGTTTCGCGAAAAAAACGTTTGCCCCTGACTGCTGGGACCCACCAGCTACATCTTCGCACGCAAGGAAGTGCCTGACAGTCGGGACCCACCTGGTCGAAGCATACGTAGCGTTGTCATTCTGGTCGCGAACGTGTACGTACATATATACTGGTCGATGTAGAGGCGCGCACGTGTCGTAGTAGAGGCGCGCACGTAGCATGTACACGTACGTACAGCAGCCAGGGTGCAAGAAAGAAAATACAGCCACATATGTGTACATACGAGCGGGGTCTCGAACACCTACTCGCGCATACGTATTGCCAAGGCTCGTGTACATGGCTGGGTCGGAACGGAGAAACAGCGTAGTCGTCGTGTTCATGGGGAGGCAACGGAATGCGTCGTGTTCATCGGGAGGGCTTGGACGGAACAGGCGATGGAAACGAGGCCTGGCGTACCGCAGAATGGAGAAAACGTCCTTGTGTTCGACCGACCACGTTCGAAACGGGATCCTGTTCATCGGGAGGGGTCTGGCGTACCGCGAAACGGAGGAAACAGACCTCCTACGGTCGAAACGGGGGTCCTGTTGATCGGGAGGGGTGTGGCGTACCGCAAAACGGATGAAACGGACTTGTGTTGTAGCGCTATGGTCGAAACGGGGGTCCTGTTCATCGGAAGGGGTGTGGCGTACCGCAAAACGGGACTCCACGGGATACTGTTCATCTCCACCGTCGACCCCCTCCAGCCTCCACGAGCTACTCTTCATCCACCGTCGGCCTCCTCCAGCCTCCACCTGCGACTGTTCATCCACGGGCTCCTATTCATCCAGCCTCCACCGCGCGCTACTCCACCGGCTACTGTTCAACCAGCCCTCTCCACGGGCTCCTGTTCAACCACCCCTCCATGGGCTACTGTTCATCCTGCCCTCCACCGTCTACTGTTCATCCTGCCCTCCACGGGATGGTCCTGTTCATCCAGCCCTCCACGGAGTCCTGTTCATCCAGCCCCAACCGGCTCGATCGATCGGGGTCCTGTTCATCCACCCCCACCGGGAACTGTTCATCCACCCCCCCCCCCCCCCCCCGCAACGCTCACTGTTAATCCAGAGCCAGCATCAATCGGCTTCAGTTAGCAGCAGTAGCGAAGGAATCGCTTGATCGGGTTCAGTTAATAGCCATCGATCGATCGCTCGGGTTCAATAACGCGTAGCCTGCAGTGCAATCGCTCGGGTTCAGTTAGAGCCCAACGCCTCGCTCGGGTTCAGTTAGAGCCAACGCCTCGCACACACGCGCGTACGTGTACGAGAGAAACGCGCATCGCTCGGCCCCCGACCTCCCACCGTAACCGGGAACTCCCTGAAATTTTCCTCGCCCTCACTTCTACCACGGTTTTTTCCGTCATGGACGGCCCAAAGAATGTCATGCAGCTGCGTCTTCGGCCCGCCCAGGACGAAAAGCCCATTTTCTGTCATGATTTTTTGTCATAGAAGTAGGAGCCGACCACATCTATGATGATACCGGGTTTTGTCACAATTATCGTCATAGAAGTGTCATATGTATGACAGAAAAAAAATTCGTTCGGCCCAAAATGTCACGGATGTATCTTTTTTTGTAGTGCTGCCCTAAGATCATATCCAGAGGGCCACCATCCAAGGACAATGATTTGCAGGATAAATAACTTTAATCTATTCGAAAACAAGGTATCCAGACCATATATAAAATGTATTTGTTAGATCAAGATCATTAATGAGGCAATTACTCACTTTGTTGTTTGCCTAGGAAACTATATTCCGTTGTTCGGCAAGGATGACCATGTTCTCACCTCTGCCCACCTGGTGGTTCATGTACTGCTCACGGTGTTTTCGTCATGTTCGTATTGGTCATGGATCTACTCTAAGTACCCTTGTCTACGAATGCAGCCAGCTCTGCCCAGGTGTTATGCCTATACTCGGGTGTGTGTCAATCTCCTGGTATATTTGTCTTAATTCATTTGAGCTGCTAACTTACAAGCTTTGTTGTCCATGCTTATGAAATAGGTACCAACTCTGTATGGTCTGTACAGATGGAACCGACGAGGCAGGGTTCATTCTCATTGGTCAAACTGCTCAGCAGTTGATAGGGGCAACTGCTTTGCATGTTGTGCGCAACAACCAACCTGACAATGAGCCTGTCAATAATGTCTATCATGCTGCTTCTCAGATGATCTTTCCGCCGAAACAGTTCAAGTCATTGTGCTCAATGAGATTCAAGTTTGTTGTGCATGTTACCAGTGATAGTTTCAAATCAAGACATCCGACATTTCACGTTCAGCAAATCGAAGATTACATTATTCTGAAGCCACATCTATCGTCTCTTGATGTTGCCATCCCTGGTGTTTACTAATTAGAGGTTACGGCTGCGGTGATGGCTGACTAGGGGGTAAAAGCCTCTGTACTGATCACAAACATGGGGTTTGGCTCCCTTATTGTGATAGTTTTCTGTAACCGAATATGTATGGACTGAATCATGCCAGCCAGACTTATGCTTCTCTATCTATGTATATATTATTACTCTATATGGTGTTTGGGCTACTGTTCTGTACAAAACCCTAGCTAAGCATTCCCTTGTCACTGGTTACGATTTCTGTTATGCTTGGAGTCTCTTAGATAACATATATTTTGTGCTTGACACTATTTGAGCGATATTTTACCATGAAGTTATGGTATCTCTTAATGTTCATGATTTCTTGGTTTTTTTATAAGCATGACTCATCTTTACTTTGTATGGCAGATGATCTACTGCACAATTGTGTTCACTTTTCTTTTTCAATAGTCAGTTAAATTCACATGATAACCAGAGACAAATGCTGACGGGCTAAATTCAGATACTTCGGCCAGCAACTTGGCCCATTCAGGCGGCCACGGTCTGAACATCTCACATGCCACCGCGCCCTATAAAATATCTCGCTAGGGCATCCCATTTCCACTCTTCAAATAGAATCGATTTGCTCCACCCTTCCACTGTTCTCTGGCGGTGCTTTGCCCTCTTCATCCACCCAAGGTTAGATGCTCAGCTCTCTTCCCTTTCCATTTACATCCAATCGATTGCAACCGATGTATAAGCGTGGCAACGACGGCGCTATGATTTTACAGCAGGATCCGTTCCAGCTCGAGATGAACTCAAACGCCCGGAGGGGGCTCTTCTCCACGATGCCGGTGACCAGCGCGCACAGTTTCCGTTCGGCCTTATCCCCGACGAGTAAGGTAACTCTCTTTGGTTTCGAGCTAGAACTAGGGAATCTATATACCTTACTTCTGGCTAGAGCAGTCCTCTCTACAGAACATAATTGGTATAGGCTAAAATCATGAATGCCTACCATATTTGTGTAGCATGGATTAGGCATGTCTAGATGCTCTATCATATTGATGTACTTCAGAATTCTACTTCTAATTTCATGCACGGTGTCGTCCGGCTTCCTCATAGTGATGGTGATATGTATCTTCGTTTATATGGCCTCTTCACTGTTTGGTAGTATTTCATGGAATGCCTCATTGGTATATTT
This sequence comes from Triticum urartu, assembly GCF_056163025.1. Classification (NCBI taxonomy): domain Eukaryota; kingdom Viridiplantae; phylum Streptophyta; class Magnoliopsida; order Poales; family Poaceae; genus Triticum; species Triticum urartu. Next base: position 488,959,937 of record NC_141878.1, read on the forward strand.
AATTAAAATAGACTTCAGTTATTTAAATGTGATAGATGCATTGGCTTTAGGCAGTCCCCCTCTTTTCATGCTCCCAGTACTTCTTGCCCCGTTTGTACGTTCTTTCCATTTAGATGTCCTTTACATAACAGTCCTACATACTACACAATTATCTATGATCTACTAAATGCTATATCTTATATCCTTAAGGTCAGGGACACTGTCAAGGTCAGCGCAAAGATGATGCTGAATGTTGTTCTTGCTGAAATGGGCTTGTCCGAGGCCAAGTTCAAGACCTACACGTGTGAATATGGGCTTGTGGGTGCCACTGTGTATTTCTGGCAATCATCAGAGCCAACTAGAGTTCATGGCAAGCCAGCTACGAATGTTGATGAGGCTATGCAGAGTGCTGCAACTAAATGTCTCGAGCATCTTGCGGGAGCCATGGAGATAGAGTTCGATTGCCCACAAGTAAAGAATATGAAAGTTGAGATGACACGGCTGTCACGCAATATTGATGACAGGGACAGCCAGATCAGGTGCCTAAAGGCAAAGCTAAAGAAGAAGGATGGGCAGGTCAGGGACCTAAGCAGGGGCTGGGGTTCATTTGCTGATGACATATACAATTCTGGAGCTCGTATTGAGAAAACGGCAGTCAACTATCTGCCTTCAGGAGATACTTCAGGTTCTTCTTCTGTTGTGAGTGATGTGGCATGGGATTTCTATGGTATCAGTCAGGAAGCCGAGGACCTCACCCAGATTTCTTTGATGGCGTCTGATGCGGTCCGGACCATAGGCATCTATCCATATGACGCGGAGTCTGACTGCTCTGAGTTTGATGAGTTCCCAGGTTTCTATCCTTCTGATGACGCCGAGGAAAACCGTCGTGGAAGCTTCCTTGATGACGAAGACTTCCTCTTCGACGAGAATGACTGAAACTTCAGGCACAGGAAGAAACGGAGGCCCTTTTGGTTTATCGAGAACCTTCGCTTAATTGTCGAGCTAAGCTTCGGTGCCTCCATGAAAGGGTTGTGAATCAATGCAATATGCACCTGTCCAACCTTAGTGTAGATTATTTGTAATCGGTACTATGCCCCAGTATTTCTAGATGGATGATAGCAGGCAATATATACCTGCATAAGACTACTACCCTTCGCTATTGTAATTGTAATCGGTACTATCTAGATGGATGATAGCAGGCGATGTATATCTGCATAAGACTACTACCCTTCGCTATTGTAATTGTAATCGGTACTATCTAGATGGATGATAGCAGGCGATGTATATCTGCATAAGACTACTACCCCTTAGCTCTCTGATTTATGAACCTGTCTAGTGTTTAGTTTGGTATTACGTATGTACCTCTTCTACTTCTGCTTGTCACTAAGGTTACTTTTCTGTTTCTCTTGCTGTATTTCTCTTGTGACAATCCAGCTTCCTATTTTATATTACAACACACGTACGTAATGGATACACTTGGGCTCTGCTTCTCTATGTTGATATGAAAGCATGTAACGTGTTTCTTTCGTTTTCAACAGGAGGCAACAATCTAGGCCCATATAGACACAACGAAAGGCCCGTTTCTTTGTCCAGTGCCTTATAAAGGACGAGAAGGGCTGACCTAATATCCTTGGCTCCCTCCACAGAACCTGGCGGTGCAAGAGAAGTGCCTTCTAGCACGAAGCTCCGGGCAGAAAGGAACTCTCCAGGAAAGGTAAAGAGCAAGTTCTTTTCACCTGCGATCTTTGGAGCTTCACTTTGTTTTCAGTTTTCCCACCTCCAGTCCTTTTAATGCCAGCACGTTCCTTCTGCAGCAAATTTCCCTATGGATGGAGACGAGGTCTTCGACCGGGCCTCGCTTGGATCTACATCGTCGGTGAACAAAATAATCCATCCATATGTTCAGGTTAGTCAAACTTCACCGCCTTTTTCCCAGTAGCTTTACTCTCTGCAAATATTCTGGGCGTACTACTCTGATTCCAAAGCATGTAGTGAGATAGATGGATCCAAACTCTGTATATATGTCTTACGCAATAAAAAATGATGCAGATTGGTCCAGCCACTGTAAGGGCGCCAGCCAGAATAATGCTTAGTCTCCTGTTAGAGCGGCTTAACATACCTGACGCCATTTACCGTCGAAGGCCATACTCACATGACACAGTCAGTGTCACAGTGCTCTTCTACACCTCTCCACCGATTAATGGAGTCAGTCCACCACAGATGACAATTACCGGTGTTCGCTCTGCCAATCAGGAAGTGGCAGAAGATTCTGCGGCTGTGGCAGCCATCAGGTACATGGAAAACGCTACAAACACTATCGTGATCGATCTAAACTATGCAGGGTTCAAAAGGATGCAGCAAGACAATGGTTATCTCAGACTCAGACTTAACGAGGCGTTTGAGGCGATAGACAAGCTTTCTAAAGGCTGCTTAATTGCTGTCAGATACATGTGTGCCTTCTCAGATCAGCTTCACAATGTTATCGCGCATGCCTTTCCACCTGCTCGTGCTGTGGACAAAACCACCAATGAAACCCTTATGAACATTGAAGTGGTGGCGAATAATCTGAAGGACAGAAGCCACCATTTAGAGAAAAAACTATACAAGGTTAAAAGACAGGCTCAGGCACGAGAGCATGAGATATTCGCACCGGTACGGCTTACCGTGTATTCCTATTGTTCATCATGCAGGTTGGATTTTACTAATAACAATCGAACCTTCCTTACACAGGTCATTCGCCGGCGATGATCAGGTGGTGCCAAGAACAGCTTGCTTCGACGCTGATGATGTTGCCACTATGTCTTAATTAGCTTCTGTTAGAGGGTTTACCTTTTGCAATAGTGCCTTATGCCTCGTGAAAACTGTTTGATGCCTAAGCCTTTTGTACAAATACCTACCATTGAATGTTATGTTGCATCAAAATGATGCCCAGTTTGAAAAATGTCAGTCCCTGTTAGCCTTGTATGTGATTTACTTGCTCAAAATTCATCTCACCAACGCTTTGTCTGCTTCTCCCGCCCTATCTCACTCAATTATATGCCCTGCTTCTTTTAATCGGGTTGTGGTTTTACTTTGTGCCTGACTCCTGCTGTTTTTAGTGAAGATAAATACTCAACTCCTGCTGTTTTTAGTGAGGATAGATACATGTACAACTAAGCATGCTAAACTTATGCGGCTGGCACTCGTGATTGCTCACATCGTTTGCACCGGGCACCGCGCGCCGGGGCGCGCTCCTGGTCTGCTACTACAAAAGAGAAGGCTGGTCATGGGCATGAGGTAGAAGGCGTCCACCATTACATTGGCCCTGGGTCGAGCGTTGAAGCCACAGGTGCAACACTAATAGCACATCTAGCCCCTTAAGTGTGTTTTAGTGTTGATGACATATTATTGGAGTGACTAACACTCGAACTAAGTGATCCTCTGGTGTTTAGTCTCATATGATGAAAATTATGGAGGTGAGAAACACCTCGATTTAAAAAGGAAAAAGGGGCCGGCATATTGAAAAAAGCCAAAGATCTTTGTTTTATTTAAGTCACAGGAAAGTCGCACTATAAGAGAGGTTGAGGTCATGTATAAGTGTGGGGATCATGAACTATATTTTTCATATGAAACCCACACCCAAAAAACATACACAAAAGCCTCTTCATTAACCCCTCCATAAAAATCCTCTTGGCATCTTTCTAGAGATATCCCGGAGCTTCGGGGTCCGTGGTGCTCCGAGAACCTAACCCCTGGACCTCTAGGGGTCCCCTTGGTTGTGGCTAGACACTTCGAGTCATCAGGGTCCCTGGCCCTCATGCCTTTAAGGTTCATCCTGGTTTTGCCTTTGGATAGGCCAGACATCCTCGGTCTCGTGGGACATCAACCACTATCTAAGCCGAGGTTCGGGCTTGCTATTTATTACGGGTTATGTTTATTATTTTCATGATTGGCGGTCTGTTTTCGTCCTTTCTAAAACACATCACACAAGTAGATTTTGGAGAGCATGACAGTGTAGGTGCTTGATGTGAAGGAATCTGTCGAGGTTTGCACCCCTGCAATGTCTTATGGCAGTTCGAATATATGAAATTTCTAAGTACATACGCGAAATTTCAGAGAGCATCAGACAAGTAGATTTCGGAGTACATACACGAAATTTCTGAGTATCTATGAGTGTTTGTGTTGCATATAAATAATAGTCCATCTGTTCACAAATATAAGATATTTTAAATTTCAATATAGACTATATACAGACTAAAATAAATAAACAAGCACACTAAACTGTGTCTATATGCAATTGATTCATAAAAAAGTTAGAACATCTTATAATGAACGGAGGGAGTAGCTTTTTATTTATCCATCCGATGCATCACAACCTCCACAAGTAAAGTCACTAAACAAACAGATGGTGCATACAAGGTACAGTCACAGTGCTCATAAAGCTCATATCACTTTGCTTTTCACTTCTTAGATCTTCTTCTCTCAAAGTCCCTTTCGTTGTGCACCCGAGCAGTATATACCCAGAAGTCTTTGTTCAGTGTTTCCGTCGTCCGTGTATATCCCCCCCCCCCCCCCCCCCCCCCCTTCTTTTTGCTTTTTCCTATCTACTACACACATGAACACGACGTAACATGGAGGTGACTACCAACCATCACACACACTTTGCGGCCTTTCCATGCCGCTCACCACTCGATCGATCCACGCAAAAGCCAGCCTCGCACACGTCCCCCCACCCACCGTTCGCCCCCAGCTTTACTGCACCTGCATGAGACTACATCGATCGATCCTCTGGTCCTTCGACACATCGCCGCGTTGCAAAGCGGCTGACGCTTTGGCCGACCTCTTATCGCGGTACCGCTTCACATGCCTCGGCTCGTCCTACGTGCGCGCGCACCACGGGCACACACCACACCAGCTGACTAAGCTCAGGTCAGCTCAGCTCCGCTCGCCACTGCTCTATCGCGCTCTGGACTCACCTGGATGCGACAGGGATGGCGGACACCAGCACCTTCGCGGCGCCCCCGCCCCCGTGGATGCCATCCCCTGCGATGTTCTTCACGCCGCCCGCGCTGCCGGGCTACTACCAGGGCTCCGCGGCGGGCACCGTGCCGGAGGCGCCTCGGGAGGGCGGGGGCTCCATCGGCACGTTCTTTGGCGTGCTCGCGGCCGTCCTGGTGCTCACCGCGGTGTCCTGCGTCTTTGGCCGCGTGTGCCGGGCGCAGGCCGAGGGACCCGACGAGGTGTACGACTGCGCGAGGCTGTCGCGGCGATGGCGCTGGTGGAGCGCGTCTCCCCGGATCGTCAGGCGCGGGGCCAAGCCGCCGCCCGTGGAGGAGGTGCCTGCCGCGCTGCCGCTGCCGGAGCCATGAAGTGTTCGTTAAGCTGCCGGTCATCCGGTTCCTGCTGGCGTGTTCTTGTTCAGTGCAGGCTCCGGTTAGCACAGTAAGTAGTAGTGATCCGTCTTAGACTCTTAGTGTATCTACGCCAGTACGGAGTACATCGTTGTGCTCTCCGTGCCATTGGAGGATTTTCTTGATAGATTTATGTCCTCGTTCCTTTGTACTCGGGTTACTCAAAATAATAATGCACTTCTGATTACCAACATTCCCTTGTTAAACTCATCGCCGGCGGTTCTTTTGCGCTTCATGTGTTGCAACGTTTGCGATCCACGAGTGTCCGAGCCAATCGCGCCGGAATGTTAGGTGTGCATGGATTGGTGGTGACAATAAAGAATGTACTCCACCCACCACATGGATATGGAAGGATTGTCCATGAACTACCACTGCCACTACCACCAACCAAGCCAAATATTACCAATACCATATCTTGCCGATCTTCCATCTTGCTGAAAGCCAATTAGAGCAATCATCACGGCCTTCACTAGTGTCCCTTTCACGGTAGCTTCTTCACGTAGGAAAACCTCCGAAATGGAATGTGTGACTGTCAGTACTCTAGTCTAGCTAAAATAAGCAAAAGGATGGTTGGAGGTGACTTGGCAGCAACTAAAGCAGGGACGCACCCAGGCGAGAGTGACATTTCTATTTCTTTCGGAATCACTAAAAAACTGACGTTGGATTTTTAAGCACTCTCGAGCGAACACGCGAGCTGCCGTCGGATCTATTGCACTGATCTTGAAGTGGGCGCCGGATGACACGTCATCAAAGATAATTGTTTGATGTATATGTTGTTCCTTGCCAATGATTTTTCCCTCCTCATGTTGTCCTCTGGGGGAGACTACGACATATCCTCTTCCCTGCTCCCACTTCCTCTATTCCTAGGTGGTGCTGCGGCGACACACCAGACTCCAGCGAGTCACCCGTGGGATGAGGAGGCATCGGTGTAGAGGATCTGTGACATGGGGGTATTTGACGCGCGGAACGCATTGTGGCGAAGGAATAGAGGAGCCATGGTGGGGGGATTTGTGACTAGAGCTTGAGCGTGAGCCCACAACGGCGGCAGAAGAGAGGAGACGTGGCAGGGGGAGCCACGACTAGGGCTCGAGCGCGAGCCCACGGCGGCGGCAGAGGAGAGGAGCTGCATATGGAGGGCGCAACAGCTCTATTGAGCATGTAATATTTGCTTGTATATTTCTTGTACATCAAGGCGGCTTCCTGAGGACGTGGTCATACCTTGTATTTATATACACGTGCATATGTACCCGACGAATATATTCAGAGTTGCACCAAACTACATGGTATCAGTTTCCTTCTCCCGATCCTAACCCTAGTCTTCCGCTCCCTGTCGCCGCCGTCATGCCTTCTGGCAGCCGCTGCATCCCTACTTCCCACCCGATCGCCCGAGCTCTCCTCTTCTCCCGACCGCTCTAAACCTGACCACCCCAGCCGCCCCGATCGCCCGCCACATCCGGCCCTCCCGATCCCAGCCTCCCGCTCGCTTCAACCGATCGTCCCATCCCTCCACCCCTCAAGGTCGCTACAGCCAGTCTTCCCGATCACAACTTAAACCAAACACCCTATTCCTCCACCCCTCCCGATTGCCACCATTCTCTTCAAATCCTAACCCTATCTCTACTTCTTTCACAGCCGCCGCTGAACCCATCTCTTCGTCACTACCTCTCCTAGCTCCTCTAGCCCCCTAGCTCCTACCCACCACAATCTCCATGTCCTCCCATAGCTCCTCCCTCCCCGGCGCCTCCAACCCATCTCTGGCACACACACCTCCCTGGTGGCCCTTGGACGGGAGTGGTCCATGCCTACACTATACTCGTCCCGCGTGCGCCTCTTTCCGGGCTTCTCGGTCCTCGACCGCCAGCGCATCAGGTCTACTTAGTTGCCCCGCAGCCGCAGCAGGGTGCCTACCCCCATGCTGCCGCTTTCACCGATGCAGCCGTCCGGCACCTACTGCATCACTAACATATGGCGCCTCTGGTGCCTTAGGATCCGGTCCTTCTCGCGGCTCTCTATTCTGCTCCATCACCGAAAAACTGCACCGATGGCGGTGATTGGTATATGGACACCGGCGCCACCACCCAGATGTCAGCCCATCCCGGTAACCTCCACACTTCTCGTCCTATCAACACGTCTACTCGCATTACCATCGGTGATGGCTCGTCTCTACTTATTACACATATTGGACATGCATCTTTTCCTTCATCATCAATGTCACTTTCTTTATCTCACATACTTGTCTCGCCTGCACTCATTAAGAATCTAGTTTTCGTTCAATCTTTTACTTGTGAAAATCCTGTCACTGTTGAATTTGACGAGCTTGAGTTTTCTATTAAGGACGCCCATAGCCGGATGGTGCTTCACCGGTGTGACAGCCCCGACGAGCTCTACCCGGTCCACCCATCTTCATCCACCGCCACCACTCTAGTCGTCTCTCCGTCTGTGTGGATCTTTGGCACGCTTGCTTGGCTCATCCCAACTCCACTACGATTCATCATATTCTTCAGACTTTCAGTTTTCCATGTAATAAGTGTTGGGAAACGTTGCATGGAAAACAAAAAAAATTCTACGCACACGCTATGAACTATCCATGGAGATGTATAGCAACGAGGGGGAGAGAGTTTCTACGTACCCTCGTAGACCGTAAGCGGAAGTGTTTCTCAACACGGTTGATGTAGTCGAACTTCTTCGCGCTTCAACCGATCAAGTACCGAACGCACGGCACCTCCGCGTTCTGCACACGTTCAGCTCGGTGACGTCCCTCGCCTTCTTGATCCAGCAAGACGTCGAAGAAGTAGATGAGTTCTGTCAGCATGATGACATGGTGAAGGTGATGGTGAAGTGTGTCGGATTACGGGTTCCGGCAAACCCTTGAGGTTCGAACACTGGGGTGCGCACGAAGATCTCCCTCCCCTGGCTCACGCCCTCGCAACGATCACAAAGCCTAGCTCGCCAAACCCAAGGAACAAGGGACACAAGAGTTTATACTGGTTCGGGCCACCGTTGCGATGTAATACCCTACTCCAGTGTGGTGTGGTGGATTGCCTTGTAGGCTGGGGATGAACAAGTACAAGGGAAGAACGACCTCTTGGGGAGAGGTGTTCTTGAGGTTGATGAGCTTGTGTGTTGGGGATGATCTGAATGATCTGTCCTCTCGATGATCCTCTAGATGAGCCGATCCCTGGCTACGGTGGTGCCTAGCCCTATTTATAGAGGCCCGGGTCCTCTCCCCAAATATTAGGCAGGAAGGATCCCACAACGACTAATTTGAAGGGGGACAACGAGTACAAGTTATCCTGACAAAAGGTGGTCTTCGCCTGCCAAAGGCTCTGGTGGTGACGTTGCCGTGGGCTCCGTGATGACCTCCATCTTGCCGTCCTGCTGGTCTTGGTCTCGTTGCACCGATATGGAACCCTTTGCCTAACGCCTCGGGACTCCTCGCCTGCGCCTGCCTCTTTAGCACCGAAGAGGAAACTGGCACTCTGCGCCCGCTGGTGCCCGCCTGGCCTTGGTCGTCATGGCTCATGTCATGGGAACCTCACGAGGTGCCCCTTGCCTTGATCTCTCCGCTCCTCGCGAGCCAGCCTAGTGAGGCTGCCCCTGAGGAGGTCTTGTGTCGTCCGGTTTGCGAGGTTTGGCCCCTCGCGAGGGTCTTGAGTGTTGGTTGATGAAGATGGGCCGTACCAGGTCGCTGGTGGAGCCATGCCCTGGGCCACAGGCAGGCAAGTCTGGGTACCCTCGTTCCCAGGACGCCGACAGTAGCCCCCGGGCCCAAGGCTCGCTCGTGCTTGGCTTCGCGGCGAAGCCAAGGGGCAAGTGCGGAGCGCCACGGGCCCTAACAGCATGTGGCCTTGATTGACGCGTGGCGACTGACGGGACATGGGCGCTTTCGCTTCCCCACGCTGCCTCGGCAACTGCCCGACTTGAGGAGTCCCTGTTGCATGCAGAAAAAGATCATTATTACCTTAGATCGTGGAGGCCGGCGGTTGGCCTCCTCCTGGCTATAAATGGGAAGGAGGGCGAAGCCCCCGTCTCCCATCTCTTCCTCCACTCCTCCTGCTTCTCATTCTTCCTTGATTTGCTGCTGTGTCGCGTCACCCACGGTGCCGATACGGAGGTTCTCCGCCGCCGAGAAGGGGAAAGCCCCCCGCGAAGAGCTTGGGCCTCTCCCGCCGAAGAAGAGGTTGGCTCGCTCGCGCGATGCCGCCGTAAGGCCGGAGGTGACGAGGCCTTGGTACGAACGGCCTCCCCCGGGCTATCCACTGCCTTTGTACGCCTAGGCAGAGGGCTCCGGAGGAGGTAGCAGGGATCGACGACCCCCGCGCCACGGCCGCGGTGTCCGTGCAATGGCGGCACGCGCTGCCTCCCCGCGAACCCACGCCGAGGGCTCCTCGCGCGAACTCGTGTTGTGGGCGGCGATGCCACCGAGCACATGGATCCGGTTCCCGCTGTTCTTCACCGAAGTGATGCCGCCGAGGGGGCCGCTGGAGCTGTGGCTGCAGCACGCGGGGTGCGACACCCCGGCGATGGGGGCGGAGGTTGAGGTCGTCTCCCCAGGCAAGGTCTTCATGACCCGCGGATGGGGCGAGGTCGCCCGCGTCTGCCGTGCGTAGGGGGCGCTCGCCATCCATTTCGAGTACGATGGCGCCTCCATGCTGTTCTTCAAGGTCTTCAACGAGGAGGGCAATCGCCTGGATTGCTGTCCTGGAGTGGGCCACCAGGATGGTGTGGTGGCGGGCGCTCAGCCCGTCCTTGGTCCTGCCGACAACTCCTCCAGCAGCAGCGGTGGCTCCTGGTGGTCCAGCGACTCTCCCTAGCCCGACGAGACTCTGGAGACGAGCGACGACAGCTACATGCCCCCGAGCTCGCGCCGTGCCCGGAGTGCAGCAACGACGTCTGCCCGCCGCCATCGTTGATCTGGATGGGGTTAGCGCCGGCCCCTCGTGGCCCATTGTTGATGATGGCGTCGGCGGTGATGTCTGTAAATAGGGCTCATAGAAACCTTCTTCTTTTGTTCCCTGCAAGGAGTCCAGATGAACCCCGTGGGGGCGTGTAAAGGGTCTGTAGTGTCTTTTGTTAATATTTCCCTTATTATGAAGAACTATGTCTTCGTGTCTTGCTTCGGCTCGGTCCCCCCTTTCCATCCTCGCGGTAGCCTAGTGCTCTACGCCAACAGGTCCCGGTCTCCAGGCAGGCTGCAGCCGTCGCTGATATGCCAGGTCGCGATGTCATGGTCAAGGCTAGGAGGTGAGCGGCCCGAGGTCCAGTAAGAGCTCCTGAGACGCGATGCTCAAGAGGTCCCCTTTAGCATGCAAACAAGTACTTGAAGGTAGGAAAGGAAGGCGGCGTTGTCGTAGCAAGGCTGCAAGAGAGGGGAATCCTGTGTAGCAGCGCTTGGCTGATCCGGGTGTGAGACTTATCTTAGCGGTCCAAAGTCGATTCCTTGTGTCGCTCCAACTTCGTGTGTCAACTGGGTCGAACTCGCGCGGGTCTCCCCCTCCATTCACGCCCTTCTATGTGCTCTGCGTTCTTGGGTCCTGTCCCTCGAGCGAGCTCAGCCGCCGCTGGTATGCCAGGTCGCGATGCCATGGTCAAGGCCGAGGGTGAGGGCTGGAGAGCCAGTAAGAGTTCGTGAGTCGCGATGCTCAGGATCCCCCCTTTAACGCACAAGCAAATTGTGTGAAAGAAAAGGGGGAGCCTACGGTACCGCCCGCCATCAGCCTCCAGAGGTTCCTGCAGGTTAGTGCGAAGGAGGAATACGGGCTGCAACCGCGCTTGCCAGTCTGCCACTGGTCGTTCCGCAAGAAGGTGAAGGCACTAAGTGCTTTGTGAGGTGACATGCGCGGGGCGTGCCATGAGCCAGAGCTCGACTGCTCAGATTTGTCAGCGTTGCAGGGACGGACCCGAGCACAAGCATCGTGCCAGCGTGAGTAGCGCCCATGGCGGGATGAGCGGGGGCCGATGGGCAGCGCGGGTGTCCGCGATGGGCAATAGACGAGTAGGTGATAATCAAAGAGGCAGGTTAGCTCAGATAGATGCAAGAACGATAGATGCCATCGGGATGGACCCGAGCGGCCTGGGGATGATGCAGCCCGAGGGGCGCCCCCAGCAGGGTAAGCTAGAGATGCAAAAGGATACACGTCGCAGGGATATACCCATGCAACTTGGGGATAATGCAGCCCGAGGAGCGCCCCCAACTGAATGAACTGAAAAGGAGTCACCTGATAACGCCACCGGAGTGGGGTTGGAGTAGCTGATGATGCATGCCGACAAGTCGTTCCTCACGAGCCGCTAGGGCCCTGAGATTTAGGAGGCTCCGGGGGCTCGAGTGGTTCCTTGACGACCGTCGCCATCTCCGCCAGGACAGCGTGATGCCTGGCCTCCTGAGCCACCAGAATGCTTCACAGGTGGCGTTGGCAGGTGACGGTCGTGTTCCGCAAGCCCAATGGCATGCGAACGTAGCTGTGAGGTGGGCCCTCGCACCGACCAACGCACGAAGGCCTGAGATGCGGCCCTGTTGAGCCCTGGAATGTTGATGCAGATGCACAGCCCACCGTCCTTGCCTGGATGGGGGGCCACGCCAGGTGGTGGGTGACGGTCGCCACATATGGCCCTTGCCTCTTGAAGCTCCTGGGTCGCCTTGACGATGAACTCTTGAGCGCCGGGCGCTCCTCGCCGAGCGCCCTCCTGAGTGAAACGTGTGGCGAAGCACGCCTCCACATGGTGTCCGAGCGCCTCCCTCGTGATGTTGGCTAGGTACGAGGCCCTCCAGAAGAGAGCCCTCGAGCCTTGCCCGAGGAGGCGCCGGGCACGCCTTCCTATGCGAGGGAGGGAGGCGCCCCAGCTGTGGGCGCAGGTCCTGAGGTCGTGCCGCTGGAGACGCTGCCCTCCTGAGGCTCCGGGAGGAGTAGCTACTTCTTCTTATTGGGGATGGCCTCAGGAGGGTACATGATGCCTTCGTTGTCAGGGTCTTCGATCGCGGCAGCTTGGAAGGCGTGCTCAAGGGAGCACACCGCATCTCTTTCTTCGCAGGGGACCGTGATGATGCCTCCGCTTCCTGTCATCTTGAGGACGTTGTATGGCAGACGGATGTGGGCGACGTCGAAGTCGATGAGCTCAGTGCGATAGTTGTTGCACTGGCCGAAGGTGACAGGGAGGCGGACCTGCCCTATCGGGGTGGTGGAGCCGTCGGTCACTCCTGAGAAAGGCTTGGTAGGCTGTAGCTGGTCGTATGGCACTTGGAGGCTGTCGAATGTCTCGACGGACAGGACATTGAGCCCTGCGCCGCCGTCGATATGGGTCTTGGTGACTTGGAAGTTGCTGATGACATGTGAACAAAGCATCGGAAGGACGCGGACAGTCTCCGCACACTTGAGCTGGTCCACCAAGCTGAAGGTGATGGCGCACTTGGACCACCTGAGTGGGCACGTGGCCTCGAGCCTGGGGAGAGCCGCGTTCACCTCACGAGCAAACTGCTTGAAGATACGCTAGGAGGCTGGGGCCTGAGCACCGCCCAGGATGCAGGCAATAACACGCGGCTCCTGGAAGCCCCCAACCCCCTCGTCCTGGTGGTGGTCATCGTTCCTCCTTGGTGGTGGCGGCAGCGGAGAGAGGCCAGCATTGCCCTGAGGACGGTTCTCATGAGGCTGGTCCCTCCAGGCGCCCTCACGAGGCTGGTCTTGCCAGTGGTCCTCGCGAGGCCAGTCGCGCCACTCCTGATGGGGTCGCGGTCGTCCCAGGGTCCCCCGCTTCGTCCTCCTCCTCGGCCGTAGCCCCGGTCGTTGCGCTCGGGGCGCCGACCGAAGCGTCCATCTCGAATGGCTCTGAGCTCTTGGCAGTCGTTAGTGTTGTGGCTGTGTACGTTGTGGAAGGCGCAGAATGGACGACTGCTTTTAGACGACTCGGGGTGGTCCCGACCGTGCTTTGAATCCGGCCCCGTCGCAAGCACGGCTACTCCATTGCGCTTCACGTCCTTGGCCTTGGCTTTCTTTTCTTCGGGGTCAGCAGCAGGGAGCTCGAGGAGGGAGAGGCGCCCCTCCTCAGCTCTTGCGCACTTGGTCGCCATGTTGAACATCTCCAGGGCCGAGCATAGCTCTTCGTGGATCGCGAGCTTATCCTTCATCTTGACATCGCAGACGCTATCGAAGAACACGGAGATGATGGCCTCGTCTGTCAGCTTGGGGATCTTGAGGAGGACGTTGTTGAAGCGCTGGATATACTTTTCAGGGATTCCCCTAGTTGCTGCTTGATGCACCGCAGGTCACCTGCGGCTGGCAGGTGGTCGCGAGTGCCCTGGAAGTTGGCGACGAAACGCTCGTGCATCTCTCTCCAGGAGGAGATCCATCCCGCGGGTAGGTTCAGGAGCCACGAGCGAGCACCAACCTTGAGAGTCATGGGAAACCAGTTCACCATGACTTTTTCATCGCTGTTAGCCACCTCGATGCTTAGCTCGTAGAGCTATAGGAACTCCGCAGGGTCGGGGGTGCCATCGTAGCACGGAGGCAGATCCAGCTTGAACTTGCCTGGCCAAACGACGGTCCGCAGCTCGGGAGTGAAGGCTCGGCAGCATGCTGTGGTCACCGGAGCCCTTCGTGGTGGTGGAATCTGGTCTTGGCACCCACGCACAGCCACGACAGGCGGCACACGGTCTTGACGTGGTGGCGCGGGGAGTGCGGGAGCGTTTTCTTGTGGTCGAGGGACCTCCTGGCAGCTTCTTTCTTCATGCGCGGGCACACGGCATGGCGGATCATGCCGCGGGACCACGCGTCTTGGGTTGAGGACACCATCTTGGTGCGGAGGAGGCGGGGGCGCTCCGTGAGCCGTGTGTCTCAACGCGAGGGCACCGTCTTGATGCAGGGGCGGCGGAGGTGCTCCGTGAGCTACGCCCCCTGCGGCTGGAGGCGGGCGAGGTAGCGAGAGGGATGGTGCAGGAGAGCCCCCAGCGGCACTGACGAGCTCGGCGATGCGGTCCATCCAGTCTTCGTAGAGGTCGTCGACCGGGCGGTAACGCAGGAGCTCACGTGCCATGAGCAACGCAGCCTGCGCGTCCGTGGGCGCACGACGAGCGTGGGGCGACGAGCCGGCTGGAGTCAGCGACGGGGTACCGGTGCGACCGTCCCGCCACACAGAGGGGCGCAGTGATGATGCTTTCTGCTCGTTCGCTGCCGGGCCGGTGGCGGCGTTGGCAGCAGGTGATGGAGAGCGGCGGGGATGTCCGCCAACGGGCGCCATCTGGGCAACACGAGTGGCGAGGGCGGCGCGGCGCTCAGCACGGGCTCGGCGAGCGTCTGACATGGATGCGATGGAGCTATGGAACGTGGATCGACGGAGGGAAAGCTTCAATGCACCCCTATCTGGCACGCCAAATGTCGGATTACGGGTTTCGGCAAACCCTTGCGGTTCAAACACTGGGGTGCGCACGAAGATCTCCCTCCCCTAGGTCACGCCCTTACAACGATCGCAAAGCCTAGCTCGCCCAACCCAAGGAACAAGGGACACAAGAGTTTATACTCGTTCCGGCCACCGTTGCGGTGTAATACCCTACTCCGGTGTGGTGTGGTGGATTGCCTTGTAGGGCTAGGGATGAACAAGTACAAGGGAAGAACGACCTCCTGAGGAGAGGTTGTCGGCGTTCTAGGAACGGGGGTCCCCAGACTTGCCTGCCTGCGGCCCACGGCATGGCTTTGCTAGTAGGCCCCAACAACCCATCTTCATCAACAAGGCATTCAAGACCCTCGCGAGGGGCCAAGCCTCGCGAGGTGGACGACACAAGACCTCCTCAGGAGCGGCCTCACCAGGATGGCTCGCGAGGGGCAGAGAGTTCAAGGCACGACAAACCTCGCGAGGTTCTAGTGACGTGAGCCATGACGACCAAGGCCAGGCAGGCACCAGTGCACGCAGCGTCCTTGTTGCCTCTTTGGTGCTAAGGGGGCAAGCGCAGGCGCGGAGTACCGAGGCATCAAGCAAAGGTTTCCATATTGGTGCAATGAGACCAAGACCAGCAGGACAACAAGACGGAGGTCACCATGGATCCCAAGACGGCGTCATCACCAGAGCCTTTTGCAGGCAAAGACCACTTTTGTCAGGATAAACTGTACTAGCTGTCCCCTTTCAAATTGGTTGTTGGTGGCTCCCTTCCCGCTCAATATTTGGGGAGAGGATCAGGGCCTCTATAAATAGGACTAGCCACCACCATAGCTAGAGATAGACCGAATGGTAGACGCACAGAGAGAGAAAGAACGGAGCACACACAAGTTCGCCAAGCACAACAACACCTCAACCTCAGGAGGTTGTTCTTCCCTTTGTACTGTTCATTCTCAGCCCAAGAGGCAATCCACCACCACCACCACACCGGAGTAGGGTATTACACCACAACGGTGGCCCGAGCCAGTATAAATCTCGTGTCCTTTGTGGTGCGAGTTCGTCAAATTAGTCTGTAAGATCTTAGCCGAGCTAGGACGTGGATTGATAGGGGGAGATCTTCGCGCGCACCCCAGTGTTCGAACCTTAAGGGTTTTTCCGGAACCCATGATCCAACATTTGGCGCGCCAGGTAGGGGTGCGCCGAAGCTTCCCTTCTGTCGCTCTGCATCACGTTGCCTCATCGTCTCCATGGCGGACGCACGTCGCGCCCGCGCTGAGCGCCGGGCCGCCCTTGCCACCCGCGTTGCTCAGACGCCCCTGTCGGCGGGCCACCCCGTCGCTCTCCGTCGCCTGCCGCCAACGTCGCCACCGGCCCGGTGGGGAAAGAGCAGCAAGCATCCTCGCTGCACCCCTCGGTGCGACCGAACGGCCGCACCGCCACTCCATCACTGGCTCCCGCTGGTTCATCGTCTCATGCTCGTCGCGTTCCCACGGACGCACGGGCCGCACTCCTCATGGCGCATGAGCTCCTGAGCTACCGCCCAGTCGACGACCTCTAGGACTGGCTTGACCACATCGCCGAGCTTGTCCGTGGCGCAGGAGGCTCCCCTGCGCCGTCCCACTCTCTGCCTCGTCCTCCGCCGGCCACAGGCGACATGGCTCATGAAGCACCTCCACCAGCTCATCACCAAGACAGCGCCCTAGCGCCAAGGCGCGCAGCTCCACGGCGCGACCCACCGCGTCCGGCGCCCGTGCGTGAAGAAAGAAGCTGTCAAGAAGTCCCTCGACCGCAAGCGAACGCTCCGCCACTCCTCGCGCCGCCGCACCAGGATCGTTTACTGTGGCAAGGCCCCGCGCCGCTTTCCGTAGTGGTGCGCGGGCGCCAAGACCAAGTTCCACCTCCAAGGCGGGCCCCGGTGACCATGGCCGGCTGTCGCGCCTTCACCCCCGAGCTGCGTAGCGTTGCCTGGCCGAGCAAGTTCAAGCCAGATCTGCCTCCTTGCTACGAAGGCACCCCTGCCCCCGCAGAGTTCCTGTAGCTCTACGGGCTGAGCATCGGGGCAATCAACGGCGACGAGAAAGTCATGGCGAACTGGTTTCCCATGGCTCTCAAGGGTGGCGCCCGCTCCTGGCTTCTGAACCTGCCTCCAGGCTCAATTTCCTCCTGGGATGAGATGCGCAACCACTTCATCGCCAACTTCCAGGGCACTCGCGACCGCCCCCCGGTCGCGGGTGACCTGTGCCACATAAAGCAACAACCAGGAGAGACCCTGCAGAAGTACATCCAGCGCTTCAACAACGCGTGAACCAAGATCCCCAAGGTGACCGACGAGGCCATCATCTTAGCGTTCTCCGACGGCTTCCGCGACGTCAAGATGAAGGAGGAGCTCGCCATCCACGAGGAGCTGTGTACGACCTTGGAGATGTTCAACATCGTGACCAAGTGTGCAAGAGCTGAGGAGGGGCGCCTCTCCCTCCTCGAACTCCCTATTGCGGACCCAGAAGGGAAGAAGACCAAGGCCAAAGACGTGAAACGCAAAGGAGTGGCTGTGCTCGCGGCGGAGCCAGACACCAAGCGCGGCCGACAACTTCCTGAGTCATCCAAGAGCAGCCGACCGTTCTGCGCCTTCCATAACCTGCATACCCACAACACCAGCGACTGTCAAGAACTCAGAGCCATCCGAGACGGACGCTTCGGTCGACGCCCCGAGAACAGCGACCGGGGCTACAACCAAGGAGGAGGACATGGTGGCGGATGCTGGGATGACCGTGGCCCGCGCTAGGAGTGGCACGACTGGCCTCGTGAGGACCGCTGGAAGGATCAACGTCGTGAGGGCGCCTGGAGGGACCAGCCTTGTGAGGACCGTCCTCAAGGCAACGTTGGCCTTCCTCCACTACCGCCACCACCCAGAAGGAATGACGACCACCATCAAGACAAGGGGGCTGGGGGCTTCCAGGAGCCACGCGCTATCGCCTGCATCTTGGGCGGAGCTCAAGCCCCAACCTCGCAGCGTATCTTCAAACAGTTTGCTCGCGAAGTGAATGCAGTCCTCCCCAAGCTCGAGGCCACACGCCCGCTCAGATGGTCCAGGTGCCCCATCACGTTCAGTTCGGCAGATCAGCTCAAGTACGCGGCTACTGCAGGCGTCCTCCCAATGCTTTGTTCACCAGTCATCAGCAACGTGCAAGTTACCAAGACCCTCATCAACGGCGGCGCAGGGCTCAATGTCCTGTCCGTCGACACGTTCGACAACCTCCAAGTGCCATATGACCAGCTTCAACCTACCAAGCCTTTCTCAGGAGTGACCAACGGCTCTACTACCCCGATCGGGCAGGTCCGCCTCCCCGTTACCTTCGGAGAACGCAACAACTACTGCACCGAACTCATTGATTTCGACATCGCCCACATCCGCCTGCCATACAACGCCATCCTCGGGTATCCAGCCCTGGCCAAGTTCCTGGCGCTGACCCATCACGGCTACAATGTCCTCAAGATGCCGGGAAGCGGCAGAATCATCACAGTCCCATGCGAGGAAAGAGACGCGGTGTGCTCCCTCAAGCGTGCCTTCCAAGTTGCGGCAATCGACGACCCCGACAGCCAGGACGAGCGCCCTCCTGAGGCTACCCCCAAGAAGAAGAAGCAGTTGCACCATGTAGGGCCTCAGGCAAGCCGCGCCTCATCAGGATTGGAGCCCACGCCTGGGGCGCCTCCCTCCATCGCATAGGAAGGTGCGCCTAGCGCCCCTCTCGGGCAGGGCTCGGAGGCTCTCTTCTGGAGGGCCTCAGACTTTGCCAACATCACGAGGGAGGCACTCGGGCACCACTTGGAGGCGTGCTTCGTGGCACGTTTCCCTCAGGAGAACACAGGGCAAGGAGTTCCCACCATTCAGGAGTTCATCACCAAGACCACTCAGGACGATGCGCGGCGACCGCCGCTCACCAGGAGCAGCTCCCCATCCAGGCGAGGATGTCGGGTTGCGCGTCTGCATCGACGTCCCAGGGCTCAACCGGGCCGCCTCTCAGGAGCTTTTCTGGCCTTCGCGCGTGGGACGCTGCGAGGACCCACCTCACAGCTACGTTCGCATGCCTTTTGGCCTGCCGAGCGTGGCGACCGCCTATCAACGCAACCTGCAAAGCATCCTCGCAGCTCAGGAGGCCAGGCACCACGCTGTGCTGGTGGAGATGAAGACGGTCCTCAAGGAACCCCCTGGACCCCCAGAGCCTCCCGAGGCTCAGGGCCCCTATGGCTCATGAGGAGCAGCCCCTTCGCCGCATACCTTCAGCTGCCCCAACTCTCCTTCATTAACAGAACTAGGTGACATTTTCCAAATTCTTTCAGCTGGGAGCGCCCCCAGGGCTGCGTGGGTCCGTCCTTGTGGCATGTATCTTTCCTTTTTATGTCTTTACCTTACCTTGTTGGGGGCGCCCCTCGGGCTGCATCATCCCCAAGCCGCTCGGGCCTGACCAGTGGCATGCATCTTCCCTGCATTTACCTAAGCTAGGTTGCCTTTCATGCTTGATCTATCTATGACTATCACCTGCTTGATTGTCGCTCACCATGGGAGCCGCGCGCCGGTCGTCTTTCTTCAGGACCCTTCGCGTTGTCTAACCACCTCGTAGGACCAAGACAACAAACAAGAACCAAGACCAGGCGCAAACCGCCTTGAGGTAGGGCCTCGTGAGTTCCCCGCTGACTCACGAGTGTCCAGACACACCTCGTCTAGCCCTGCCGTGCAAGCCACGTGTCAGGGCGGGGCTGTACATGCCCCGGGGGCTCTCCGCAATAGGGAGTCCCCTCTCACGCGCTAGAAGCAAACCAGCAATCACCACGGAAACCGGTGCCCTTCCTCACGCTAACTTGCAAGGACTTCCTGAGGGCCACAGGAGGCGGTACCGCAGACTCTCCCTCTTATCTCATGCGATTCGCTTGCACGTTAAAAGGGGGGCTCCTGAGCATCGCGCCTTAGGAGCTCTTGCTGGCTCTCCAGCCCTCACCCCCTGGCCTTGACCATGGCACGTGACCTGGCATACCAGCGGCGGCTGAGCTTGCTCGAGGGCCGGGACCTGAGGACGCAGAGCACCAGGAAGAACATGGAGAGGAGGGGGAGACCCGCACGGGCCTGGCCAAGCTACACTATAATGGCCGACGTACGAGTTCGGCACGACTCAAGGAGCCGACCCCGGACAGCCAAGAGAAGCTCTCCCTCTGGATCCACCAGTCGCTACGGCACGAGACCCTCTGTCGGGGGGTTGTCACGGCAGATGTCCTAGAGAAAGGACCTAGTCGTGGAGCCATCGCGACGGGTTAGCTTGAAGGGGTTAAAGCGGACACAAGGACGCAAGGGGAATTTATACTAGTTCGGCCCCTTCAATGAAGGTAAAAGCCTACGTCTAGTTGTGATGGAATTGATGGGTGTTTCGATGACTAGGGAGCAAACCAGCTTCGCCTATGTCTCGAGTTGCCGTCCCCCTCTTGAACCACCGCCGGGTCGCCCCCTTATATACACGGGTGACGCCTGTCGGTTCAGAGAGTCCCAACACCGGTTCATACTCGTATCCGGGTTGGTCTCTCCTTGTTCCTAACTTATAGTACAAGTATATGTACAAACGCCGGTATACGGCTACAGGTTTTAAGCCGACTACGGGCCCTACGCCTTTACCTGCCTCTTTGGGCTTTAACACCTTTGAACTACTGATGAAGTTAATCCGGCCCAGGTAGGCCGGTTTACGCCCAGTAGTAATATCCCCAACATTAGGCCCCAGATTGATTTGAACAGGTTCATGTCAATCCTTAGCAAAAAATCTTCGTCTTCAACATCTTCTTGTAGTTGTTGAACCGCTGTGATGTCATCTTCTCTGTTTGCTGTAAACCGGCGTGACATCATCTATCATAAAGAAAAACATCCATGATATCTTCTTGTTTAATAGATTCGCAATGACCGAGGTGACAGATCCACTTCCAAAATCTGCGGTCCCTTGATTCACGCGCCTGACACATGTCCTTTGCCTTATAAATAGGTCTGAAGGGTCATTTCCTTTCTCCCCTTCGTGCCCTTCCTCTTCGTCTTCTTCGCGTCGCCAGTCTCAGAGCTCCGCCGCCGCCGTCGTCTTCTGCATCATCTTTGGCCGCTGCATCAACCTGAACGCACCAGAAAACCGCAGCGACCTTCCGCGTCTTCCTCAGCTCTGGTAGGTCTTCTGCTTTTCTCAACATAGATCTGATCTAGGGCTTCGTGTTCTTGCGGTGTTCATCACCTGTTCATACTCATGTACTAGCTCCTGGATGCACATGTGAACCCTTGCTTTGTGTAGCGGTAACTTTTAGTATCCGCCGTTAGTTTCCTGCCCAAAACCGTAGATCTCACATATACTTCTGCCCATTGATTCAATACTGTTCTGCTTTGATCTTCGACTATTTTTCTTATTTTCTGAACTTGCTTCAGATCCAACGCCGTAACAAGACCTTGTGAAACCTGTTTCTGCATACTTAACCATCCGCAATCTCAATTGCTTCAATGTTTAGATCAGGCGGTTTAACCTGATAGAAAATTTTCCAAACCGGTATATGCCATTAGTCCCCTTGTGGAACCACCATATGTTGTTGCTTCATAAAACTCCGGTTTAGATAGATCTGCTTCCGGTTTAACGTTGCACATATCAATGTACCTTGTAGATTTCATCATGGCCAAGAAAGTGTATGAGTGCAACTGGGTCCCTTCTCGCGTCACAGAGGATCAACTAGACGATTTAGTCCTGATTGGCGCCTTGGGCAGCAAAGACACCATCCATTGGAGGGCTCCTGGCAAAGAATGCCCCCCCCCCACACCTCGAGAAGGAGAGGTTGTTGTCTTCGTAGACCACTTAGCCTGGGGTTTTAAACCGCCCGGTTCTAAATTTTACCGGGATGTTCTAGCTGATTTCCAACTCCATCCGCAAGACACTGGCCCCAACTCTGTTACAAATATGTGCCACTTCCAAGTGCTCTGTGAGGTGTTCTTTCAAGAGGAGCCCACAGTGGAATTATTCAGAGATCTTTTCCATCTAAACCGCCGTACTGAGTTTACTGATGGCTCTAATACGGAGTTGGGTGGCATGGCGATTCAAAAAAGGAAAGAGGTCACATACCCTCACGCCAAGCTGCACAGTCACCCCAAGGAGTGGAATCAGACATGGTTCTACTGCAAAGACACCTCCCCTGCTGGTGAGAATCCCTTGCCTGGTTTTCGTCCGGAGCGGCTCAGCAATACCCATCCTTTTCCTCAACGATTGACTGCCCAGGAGAGAAGCAAATATGCTCCCCAGTTGTCAAAGCTCAGAGCCTTTATGGCCAACGGTTTAACAGGGGTTGACCTTGCTCGCTGTTGGATATCATGGAGCATACTGCCCCTTAGTCAGTGCTCTGGTTTGATGTGCGAATATACTGATAGTGTGGATGACCCACTGCGACATTCAAGACTCCAGCTGTCCGGTGAAGAAATCACGGAGGCTGTGCGTAAGATACTGAATGAACCGGAGCACATCTGCGCTAGAACCGGCCTGCTTCCCTTCTGCGCCACCAACAAACCGCCAGCTGTAAGACTTTGATTTTTCTCTTTGCTGAATCTGTTATCGATATGTCTGGCCATTGTTTCTAATATCAGTGTCTGCATAATCAGGGTGATGATCCGTTTTGGAGCAAAAAGCTGCCGCAGGAGAAACCAGAGAAAACAGATAAACCGGAAAGAGCAACCCGGCAAAAAACTAAATTTGTGAAGAAGACTGCCCACCGGAAAAGAACCACTGCATCTTCTAATCCGGCCCCTGATGACGAGGTGGATAATCCGGACTTTGAGGTAGATCTTGACTCACTTGGTTTATTTTTCATGCATCTTATTGATGATGATATTTGTCAGGATGATGCCGAAGCCAGCCATGCGGATGTTGCAGAGGTAATTATTCTCTCTTCCGATTCAGAAACTTTGCCTTCACAAAAAATCCGTCAGGCAAACCGGAAAGTTAAATTTTCTCATCCTCTTGCTTATTTGGATCCTAAACTTCTTATGAAGACTCAACAACACGAAGCTCGCCGCACCACCCGGCACAGCGGCCAGGTAGCTACCTCTGCCGGTTTACCGAACAGTCCGGTTCGGAAACGTCATTCCGAGGTCTCTAATTCGCTTGTCAGTACTTGTCCTAAAGCGGGCTGCTTTCGTCAACCTCTTAATCCGTCTGACTCCGATTATCAGGCTATTTCCCACTCATCTTCTGGCGAGTCGTCGGCTACTCAGCTCCCACCGCTCAAAACGGTGCTTGGGTAAGCTATATTTATTGTGATGTTTGCAGTATATTGCCTTAGAACATATGCTATATTTAATTTTGTTATTTTTCTCAGGGCCAAACCTAGGCCGAGCAAGAAGGCCCGCCTGGATAGAGCGGCCGAAGAAGATGTCATTCTTGAACCAGGCACAACACCCAATCTTGAAGCGGCTATTCCTGAGGATATTCCCAATGATCCACCACAGCCAGATGATGATCTTACTGCTGAGGAAAGACCTACTGATACCTCAGGTCCTATCCATCAGCCCACAGGTTCCCTCCGGGTTGAAAGCTCCACCGGTCTCGCGAAACCTACTGACAAGCCAACAGCTCCAGTGCAAACCGGCGGTACCAATGATGATGAAGTTGTCATTACTGGCACTGGCCATACTGAGCCAAGCAACCCTGTCGCTTTATCCAAACATTCTGCCAAGGAGGAATTAGCTGCTTTTGGCAAAGGCAAGTGGAATGCTGATCTGACGGCTTACGCTGCTCTGAACGCCCGAGATATCCATTCCGACTATCTGAACCGGCTGTATACCAGCCGTGACTATGAAGTCGGTCTGGTTAATATGATGAAGGATAAATATGAGGTAACTTCCATATGCTCCTTCTTGCTTGTATGCTTTCATTCTTGTTGACTCTCCTAGCCCCTAAGGGCCGATTTTAAATATTCTTTCAAACCGGGACTTAATAATATGAATCTTGATGCTTTGAAATTTGCTGATGTAGTCCCCAAGGGCCGGTTCAACTTAGCGTAGTTAAACCGGTACTTTAAGTAAATGAAACTGCCGCATCAGAATACATATGATCAAATAGCCATTAGCCCCCAAGTGCCAAGTTGAATACTTGTATTGAGCTTGGGACTTTGTAAACAATTGAAAGATGAAGATCAAATATGCATTAGCCCCCAAGTGCCAAGTTGAATACTTGTATTGAGCTTGGGACTTTGTAAATCATTGAAAGATGAAGATCGAATATGCATTAGCCCCCAAGTGTTAAGCACATAACTTGTTGTGTGGTTGGCACTTGAATCCTTCTACCGATTTGTTGAAACATATATCTGTCTGCCTGCAGGCGGAGCTGAAGGCGAAAGAAAACCAAGTCGTCGATCTTCAAGAAAACTTGAAAACCCAACAAGCTGAAACCTCCAAAGTAAAAGAGGAATTGGCCAGTGCCTTAAGCGCCATGGAACAACTTAAGGAGAACTTCAAGAAGAAACGGGCGGATTGGGTCACTGAAAAGTCCGCTTTGACCAAACGAGCAGAGGATGCCGAGGCTGCATTAAAACCAGTGACAGATGAACTGACCAGCATAAAGCGGCACGTTCATGCCATGACCACTGCTATCTTTGGTAAGCCATCTTGCCTTCTGAATTGGTTCTGCCTTCTTTACAGGGTCGCTGGTTTATTAACCCTTTATGGTATTTCAGGGACACGCATTGGTCACTTGGGGTCAGATGTGCGGAGGAAACTGAAAGCCGCCTATACCTTAGTTGAACAATTGTACACTGGTGCCCAGCGGATCATCTGCACCGCATCTCATAACAAACCGGCGCCCAATTTGATTCAAGATACTCTGATGAAACTGTCAGTGCTTCCTGCCCGGGTTGAAGAGCTGAAGAAATCTACTGCTCGAACCGGTGCAATCAATGCTTTAATCCGGGCAAAAGCCTGGGTGCCGGATTTTGATCCTATTGAAGCGGCTCAGGGTTATCCCAGCTTGAAGGAAGACGGGTCAGAATTTGGTGAAGCGGATTTGCGAGCCATAAACCGGGAGGTACGTCCGCTAGCTTGTCAACTGGCTGAGGAGGCAGATTTGTCTCATTATCAAGCCAAATATGACAGCCAGAACAAGCGAATAGCTGCACCAATCCATGAATCGGAAAACCTGATCCCTCCAATCCGTAAGCATACTTACGCTCCCGATATTGATCCGTCTTCGCTAATCCATGATGAAGCTGTTTTTCAAGCATTAATGGGAATCGACTGGACAACTGTGGATTTCCAGCCACTGGGTAAAGAAACGGAAGCTGAAGCGGCGCAGGATGACCCACAACCATCAGGCCAGGCTGGTGGCCAATCTTAAACCGGAAGCCGGTTTTAAAACTATCTCTCCTATGTGAAAAACAATTATGTTATTATGGGCACCATGTTGCCTTGTAATAGGCTAGCTGATACCTTTGACGTTAATATGCCTTCGTGCATAACGTGTCCTTCCTGTGGTAATGAACTTTCCAAAATACTTTCTGCCACCGTTGAGTGTGAATTGGCTTGGCCAACCTTGAAGCGGAGTTTTGTAAACCCACACTGTTGGAGGAAATAACGACTCATGTACATATGTATAATCAAATATGAAATATATCATACCTGTGACATTGAATCACATCGTTGGTTTTACCAACTTTTAGTAGTAAGGGTGATAACCCAAAATTTGAGTACTGATAATTCCTTCCATATTGTGCCGGTTTATAATAAAACCGTGCCGGGTTGTGATAAACACCGTGTTACTCCGTAAGAGGATGTTAACAACAAGGAAAAAACCGGGCAAATAGTCTCCGGATTGACGTGAACTGTGTTCCATCAATTGATTGGTTAAAAAACTTTGCTGGTTTAAAGAACACAATAAAAAGCAAAAAAACCCTTCAAAGAAAAGTATGAAGCAAAAGCAACGACAAAAACATTTGCCAAAAAAGATTTATTTAAGGTGATCAAATGGCGTAACCATGGTCAAACACGACCAAGCTCCCGTTAGGTGTAACTATGGTTCTAGTTAGCCAGGTCCCCAAGTGATTCTTGTGGCATTTATGCCGACCAAATGGCGTGGTCATGGTTCGGGTTCGACCAAGCCCCCAAGTGATTCTGTGGCCTTAGGCCGATCAAGAGGCGTGACTGGTTCAGACGTGACCAAGTCCCCAAGTGATCTGGTGGCTTTCGCCTATCAAGAGGCATGGTATTGGTTCGGACACGACCAATCCTCCAAGTGATATAACACAATGCTTTTAGCAAAGCGAACTCAAGGGGTAAACCGGAGGCCGCTTTAGAGCAACTCCGTGTAACCTCACATGATGTAAAAGAACAGATACCCCGCTTTAGCTGAGGTTCCGGTTTATTATCATAATATATACATTGTCATAATATGTACATAAGTATGGCCAATGGCTCAGGTATAGTAAGGCCGAAGATGAGCTATATTCCATGGCCAGCTAGTCTCCTCCTCTGATGTACGTGAGTCCTTATGCTCTCGAATATCAATCATATAGTACGACCCGTTGTGCAGATTCTTGCTGACCACGAAAGGACCCTCCCAAGGTGGGGATAGCTTATGCATACCAGTCTGATCTTGGATGAGCGGAAGCACCAAATCTCCTTCCTGAAAGGCTCTGGTTCTGACTCGGCGACTATGATAACGACGAAGATCCTACTGATAAATCGCCGATCGGGCGGCTGCGATGTCACGCTCTTCATCCAACCGGTCCAAGGCATCTTGCCGTGCTGTCTCGTTGTCCGCTTCAATATAAGCCGTGACACGAGGTGAATCATGACGGATATCACTGGGGAGAACCGCATCTGCTCCATAAACCATGAAGAACGGTGTGTATCATGTTGATCTGTTGGGTGTTGTATTGATGCTCCATAACACAGATGGTAATTCTTCTACCCAACAACCCGGCGTTCTCTGCAAAGGAACCATGAGCCGGGGCTTGATGCCTCTCAAGATCTCTTGATTAGCTCTTTCTGCTTGACCATTGGACTGTGGATGTGCCACCGATGAAACGTCGAGCCGGATGTGCTCCCGTTCGCAGAACTCCTTCATAGCACCTTTGGACAAATTGGTACCGTTATCTGTGATAATACTGTGCGGAAATCCAAACCAAAAAATCACCTTTTTGATGAACTGAACCGCCGTGGCCGCATCACATTTGCTAACAGGTTCTGCCTCCACCCACTTTGTAAACTTGTCCACCGCCACCAGGAGGTGGGTCTTCTTATCTTTGGACCTTTTGAAAGGCCCAACCATATCCAGCCCCCAAGTCGCAAACGGCCAAGTAATTGGAATCATCCTCAATTCTTGAGCCGGTACATGAGCACGTCTTAAAAACCTTTGGCAACCATCACATCGTCTGACCAGATCCTTCGCATCAGCATGAGTAGTTAACCAATAGAAACCATGGCGAAACGCTTTAGCCACCAGAGACTTTGAACCGGCGTGGTGACCACAATCTCCTTCGTGGATCTCACGCAAAATTTCACGGCCTTCTTCAGGAGACACGCAACGTTGAAAAGCTCCTGACACACTGCAATGATGCAACTCACCGTTGATGATAGCCATGGACTTGGATCGCCGGATTATCTGCCGGGCCAGAATCTCATCTTCTGGCAACTCGCCCCGGTTCTTGTACGCCAGGTAAGGAAGCGTCCAATCCGGAATAATATGAAGAACTGCCACCAATTGAGCCTCCGGATCAGGAATAGCCAAATCCTCTTCACCAGGGATCTTCACCGACGGATTGTGCAGCACATCCAGAAAAACATTGGGCGGGACCGGTTTGCGCTGAGAGCCCAGCCGGCTTAAAGCGTCCGCCGCTTCATTTTTCCGCCGGTCCACGTGGTCCACCTGATAACCTCGGAAATAACCTGCAACAATATCCACCTCCCGACGATATGCTGCCATGAGTGGGTCCTTGGAATCCCAAGTGCCAGACACTTGCTGAGCCACAAGGTCCGAGTCACCGAAGCACTTAACTCGACTTAGATTCATCTCTTTAGCCATCTGGAGACCATGGAGCAAGGCTTCATACTCAGCTGCATTGTTAGTACAAGGGAACATTAAACAGAGAACATAACAAAACTTATCACCTTGTGGGGAAGTTAATACGACTCCAGCCCCCAAGCCTTCCAACTACCTGGATCCGTCAAAATGGATGGTCCAATACGTATGATCCGGCTTTTCTTCAGGTGCTTGCATTTCCGTCCAATCATTAATGAAATCAACAAGTGCTTGAGACTTAACCGTTGTTCGGGGCACATACTTCAAACCGTACGGTCCCAGCTCTATAGCCCACTTTGCAATCCGGCCAGTTGCTTCCCGGTTCTGGATGATATCCCCCAAAGGAGCAGAACTGACCACTGTAATTGGGTGCCCTTGGAAGTATTGCTTAAGCTCCCGACTTGCCATAAAAACTCCGTACACCAGCTTCTGCCAATGCGGATACCTTTGCTTGGACTCAATGAGTACCTCGCTGATATAATAGACCGGACGTTGAACCGGATGCTCCTTACCTGTCTCCTTTCGCTCCACCACCATAGCCACGCTGACCGCACGAGCAGTAGCAGCAACATATAGCAGTAACGGCTCCTTGTCAATGGGAGCGGCGAGCACAGGCGGATTGGCCAATTGCCGCTTTAAGTCCTCAAATGCTTCATCCGCAGCAGAACTCCAGATGAACTGACCCGTCTTCTTTAACATCTGATATAAAGGGATCGCCTTCTCCCCAAGGCGGCTGATAAACCGGCTTAACGCGGCAATCCAGCCTGCCAGGCGTTGAACATCATTGATACACTTCGGTTTAGCCAGGGAGGTGATAGCTGTGATCTTCTCCGGATTAGCCTCAATTCCCCTGTTGGACACCAGAAAACCCAATAACTTGCCCGTCGGTACACCAAAGACACACTTGTCCGGATTGAGCATCATCTTGTACGTCCTTAGGTTATCAAAGGTTTCCTTCAAATCGTCAAACAGAGTCTCCTTCTCCCTGGATTTAACTATGATATCATCCACGTAAGCATGTACATTACGGCCAATCTGCTTGTGAAGACAATTTTGTACACACCGTTGATAAGTTGCCTGGGCACTTTTGAGCCCAAAAGGCATAGACACATAGCAGAAGGATCCAAAGGGAGTTATGAATGTCGTCTTCTCCTGGTCCTTAACTGCCATCTTGATCTGATGATAGCCAGAATATGCGTCCAAAAAACTTAAACGCTCACAACCCGCCGTAGCATCAATGATTTGATCAATACAGGGGAGGGCAAAAGGATCTGCTGGACAAGCCTTATTAAGATCTGTGTAATCTACACACATGCGCCAGGTGCCATTTTTCTTAAGGACCAGCACCGGATTGGCAAGCCACTCAGGGTGAAAAACTTCAATAATAAAGCCAGCTGCTAAGAGCCTGGCTACCTCTTCTCCAATTGCCTTGCGTCTTTCTTCGTTAAACCGGCGGAGGAACTGTTTCACCAGTTTATATTTAGGATCCACATTAAGTATGTGCTCAGCGAGTTGCCTCGGTACACCTGGCATGTCAGAGGGTTTCCATGCAAAAATGTCCCGATTCTCACGGATGAACTTGATGAGCGCGCTTTCCTATTTTGGATCCAAGTTGGCACTGATGTTGAACTGCTTGGACGAATCACCAGGTACGAAGTCAACCAGCTTAGTTTCTGCTGCCGATTTGAACTTCAGGGCCGAATTGTGCTCCGTAGTTGGCTTCTTCAACGGAGTCATGTCCGCCGGATCAACATTGTCTTTATAGTATTTCAACTCCTCGGTGGCACAAACCGACTCTGCATAAGCCGCATCTCCTTCCTCGCATTCCAAAGCGATTTTGCGGCTTCCGTGAACCATTATTGTCCCCTTGTGACCCGGCATCTTGAGCTGCAAATACACATAACAGGGCCGAGCCATAAACTTGGCGTATGCCGGACGCCCAAACAGGGCATGATATGGACTTTGGATTTTCACCACTTCAAACGTTAATGTCTCCGACCTGGAATCATGATCATCCCCAAAGGCCACTTCAAGAGCTATCTTACCAACGGGATATGCTGATCTGCCAGGCACTACACCATGGAATACTGTATTGGACGGTTGGAGATTCTTATCTGTTAGTCCCATACGACGGAAGGTCTCATAGTATAGGATGTTAATGCTGCTTCCTCCATCCATGAGCACCTTGGTGAACTTGTAACCTCCCACCTGAGGCGCCACCACCAGAGCCAACTGACCCAGATTATCGACCTGGAGTGGGTGATCCTCTCTGCTCCATATGATTGGCTATTCAGACCAACGTAGATAACGGGGTGTGGCCGGTTCAACAGAGTTGACTGCCCGCCTCTGAACCTTCCGGTCTCGCTTGTCCAAGCTAGTGGTAAAGACATGGTACTGCCCACTACTCAACTGCTTTGGGTTGCTTTGGTAACCTGACTGTTGCTGCTGTTGGTTGTAACCACCCTGGTTGTTCTGACTATTTTGACCATTATGCCCGCCCGGATTACCATTAAATCCTGAACCGGAACTTCCTCCACCGTAACCCAGCCCGGATCCTGAGCCGCCGCCAGATCCATGATCATACCGAAAATTATTAGAATTCTTGAACTCCTGCATAATAAAACAATCCTTCCAAAGGTGGTTTGCGGGCTCCTCCTTCGTCCCATGTTTTGGACAGGGCTGGTTTAGCAAATAGTTCAGGCGGTTTGGGTTGGGGTTGGGCGCTCCACTATGATTTTTCGGCCTGCCCTTGCGCCGCTGGCCATTGTCCTGTACATTGGTATTAGCCACAAAATCCATGTTGCCATCCGCTTTATGCTTGCCTCCTCCGCCATTGCCTACCCAGTGATGCTGCTGACCTTTGGAGCTGCTGTTCTTCTTCCCCTTGCCTGTCTTGTCATCATCAGACTCGGGATCCTTGGTACTATTAGAATCAACATATTTTACCAAAGCGGCCATGAGGGTTCCCATGTCGGTGCAATGACGCTTCATATGTCCCAATTTCAACTTCAGGGGCCCAAACCGGCAGTTGCCTTCTAGGGTTAATACTGCAGTGTCAGCGTTGATGCGGTCTGAGGAGTGCAACACTTGTGAAACCCGGCGCACCCAATGAGTCATTGACTCTCCTTCCTCCTGGACGCATGCAGCTAAGTCCACTATCGACATAGGCTGTTTACAGGTATCCTTGAAATTGTTGATAAACCAGGCTCGTAATTGGGCCCACGAGCTGATAGAATTAGCGGGCAAGCTTTTTATCCAAGTACGGGCCGTTCCTTCAAGCATCATGGTGAAGTATTTTGCACACGCCGTGTCATCCACATCAAGCATCTCCATGGCCATCTCATAGCTCTCTACCCATGTCTCTGGTGGTTGATCCGCCGTATAATTTGGTACCTTGCGTGGGCCTTTGAAATCCTTGGGCAGGCGCATGTTGCGTAAAGCGGGGATGAGGCAAGGCACCCCCAAAGAACTAGAAGTAACACCAGGTTCGATCGAAATGGTTGGACGAACCGGCGTGAGCTGCCGAGCCTGAGTTGTGCGGCTAACTCGGCCTCCCTGCGCGCTCGGGCCCGGTTCACCACTTCCTGAGCGTCATCAGCACCACCCGTCGGGTTGTTACCATGGGGTGCTCCACGTCGTTCATTACTCGACACTGCTGGTTCATCCATATGTCTGCTATAACTCCGGCTTGGACGGGGGGTCGAGTGGATCCGGTCGCGGCTGTACGAGTACGCTTCCTGTTGGGCCAAAGCTGTCCTCAGAAGTTCCTTGACCCGTCGCGTCTCTACTGCCTGTGGCGAGTCACCTTCAATTGGAATGGCCTCCAGCCGTGCAGCAGCGGCAACAAGGTTGTCCATTGGGTTGGAATAATGACCCGGAGGTGTTAAAGCATCCCAAGGTATAACGGTGTTTTGACAAGGCGGGTCCATCTGACGGGGCTGAACCGGCGCACCGGTCCCAGGGGCTTCTGCCTGGTTCCCCTCCAGCGGATTGTTGGCTCTTGGTCCTGGAGTGTTGAAAAGGTCCCTGGCCTCGAAAACCGGAGGTAAGCGGGATTGGTGCTTCCTCCTCATGACTTCATGCGACGCGCTCTGGTCCAACATAAGCATGTAGGCCTGTGCATCTAAAGCGGCCCGCTCTGCGGCCATCCTGGTGTCCTTAGCCGCCAGATCCGTTTTGGCCCGGGTGATTTGTTCCTTTACCTTTGCAATCTCCATGTTGTGAGCGTCCTGATCTGGCGGATTAACTTCTGCCATAAGCACAGCCAACGCATCAAACAGTTCTGATAGAACCTGAGCCGGCGGGCGCACAGGGCCTCCTGCCCCGGCAGCCGTTGCCGCTGCTGAACCGGAGATCGCTGCCACTGCTGTCGAAGAGTGAAGCGCTGCTTGTGTTCCGGTCATAAATATTCCAACCCGGTTAGGCAGATCAGAGGGGTCCGGAATACTGTCACCATCGGAACAGCTCTCAATCCGGCCATCTTGTAGCTGATAAAGAGATTCGGTTTCTCCGGTCGAAGAGTCGTCACGGGAACAAACGGTAGTTGCCCCGCGAAGCTCCGATACATCCTCACAACTCCCTCCATGGATCATTCCCACGAAGGCACGCTTCATGGCCGGTTTAACCCGGGCAGATCGCGCACGCTGAGCCGTCTCGACGAGGTCGGCGCAGATGTCCGGCTCAGGGCCCGGTTCACCGATCTTGCCAATGAAAACGTGAATGCTACCAAAGGGGACCCGGTACCCATACTCAATTGAGCCGGCCCCGGGGCCCTAGCCTGCGTCGTCGATGTAGAGTTTGCCGCGACGACTTTTAGTCATCTGGCCTACAGCATAGCCCTTGAGTCCTTCAAAGCGGCCCTCCAAGAACCGGAAACCATCATGCGATAGCCCCACGGTGGGCGCCAACTGTCGGGGGGTTGTCACGGCAGATGTCCTAGAGAAAGGACCTAGTCGTGGAGCCATCGCGACGGGTTAGCTTGAAGAGGTTAAAGCGGACACAAGGACGCAAGGGGAGTTTATACTAGTTCGGCCCCTTCAATGAAGGTAAAAGCCTACGTCTAGTTGTGATGGAATTGATGGGTGTTTCGATGACTAGGGAGCAAACCAGCTTCGCCTATGTCTCGAGTTGCCGTCCCCCTCTTGAACCGCCGCCGGGTCGCCCCCTTATATACACGGGTGACGCCTGTCGGTTCAGAGAGTCCCAACACCGGTTCATACTCGTATCCGGGTTGGTCTCTCCTTGTTCCTAACTTATAGTACAAGTATATGTACAAACGCCGGTATACGGCTACAGGTTTTAAGCCGACTACGGGTCCTAGGCCTTTACCTGCCTCTTTGGGCTTTAACACCTTTGAACTACTAATGAAGTTAATCCGGCCCAGGTAGGCCGGTTTACGCCCAGTAGTAATATCCCCAACACCCTCGCTCACTCCCCTCGCTGCCCTGCTGCGGCAACGTTTTCTTCATTTCCCATCCTAAGACAGCTGCTTGCGCGCTAAAGGGGACCTCTTGAGCATCGCGCCTCAGGAGCTCTTACTGGACCTCGGGCCACTCACCTCCTGGACTTGACCACGGCACGCGACCTGGCATACCAGCGACGGCTGCAGCCTGCCTGGGGACCGGGACCTGTCAGCGTAGAGCACCAAGCTACCGCAGGGTTGGAAAGGGGAGGCCGAGCCTTGGCAGGATATGCACACACAAATCTTCATAATGAGGGCTATGTTGACAAAAGGCATTACAGACGCTTTACACGCCCCCACGGGGTTCATTTCTTGATTCCTCACAGGGAACAAAAGGGAAGGGATTCCTAGGAGTTCTATCTACACGCACCCAATGTCGCTGATGCCGTAATCAATAGTGGGCCACGCAAGGTCGGCACCAACCCCATCCAGATCAACGGCGACGGCGGCTGGACGCCGCAGCCCTGCTCTAGGCTCGGTGGGAGCTCAGGGGCACGTAGCTGTCATCGCTCGTCTCCGGAGACTCCAAGAGCTCAGGAGAGTCGCTGGACCACAAAGAGTCGCCGCTGTCGCTGGAGGAGCTGCAGGCGAGGCTTGCGGCAGGCCCATCGCCCGCCGTAGCGTCGTCCTGGAGACCTCCTTCAGGGCAGCACTCCAGGCGGCGGCCTTCCTCGTCGAAGACCTTGAAGAACAGCACGGAGGCGCCGTCGTACTCGAAGTGGATCGCGAGGGCGCCATCCACGCGGCAGACCCGGGCAATCTCGCCGCAGCCTCGGGTCATGAAGATCTTCCCGGAGGCAACAACTCCAATCTCCGCTCCAGTCGCTAGGGCGTTGCAGTCGGCGTGTTGAAGCCAAAGCTCGTGAAGGCCTCTCGGTGGCATCTCGGTGGCGAAGAACTGCGGGAGGCGAATCCAGGTGCTCGGGGGCATCACCGCCCACAACATGAACTCACGCGAGGAGTCCGTCGCATGGACCCTTGGGGCAACGGCGTGCGCCTCTGCGGCCACGGCTCTGGCTCGGGCGGCGCCGCTCATCGCTCCTCCCTCCGGAATCGTCGGCATGAGCATACAAGGGCAGCGGGTACCCAGGCGGCGGCCTTTCGTACCAAGGCCGTGACACCACCGGCCTCACGACCATCTTGCGGCGATGAGACCTCCTCTTCTTCGGCGGGAGCAGCTCGGGCTCAGTAAGGGGAGCCTTCCCCTTCTCCGCGGCAATGAACCTTCGGATCGGCGCCATGTCTGCACAAGCAAGGAGTGGAGCTAGGAAGGAGAAGAAGCGGGAGAGGCAGAAGAAAAGATGGGTGACGGGGGCTCTACCCCTCCTCATTTATACCAGGAGAAGGCCAACCAGCACCCCCCACGATCACAGGTAATGATGGTTTTCCTTGCATGTCGCAGGGACTTGTCAAGTCGGGCAGTTGCCGAGGCAGCGTGGGGAAGCGAAGACGCCCACGCCCAATCAACCGCCACGCGTCGACCAAAGCCGCGGGCTATTGGGCCCCGCGGCGCTCCTCATTTGACCTTTGGCTTCGCCTCGAAGCCAAGCCCGAGCGCGCCTTGGGCCCGGGGGCTACTGTCGGTGTTCAGGGAACGGGGGTCCCCAGACTTGCCTGCCTGCGGCCCACGGCGTGGCTTTGCTAGCAGGCCCGTACGACCCATCTTCATCAACAAGGCATTCAAGACCCTCGCGAGGGGCCAAGCCTCGCGAGGCGGACGACACAAGACCTCCTAAGGAGAGGCCTCACCAGGCTGGCTCGCGAGGGGCAGAGAGTTCAAGGCACGGCAAACCTCGCGAGGTTCTAGTGACGTGAGCCATGATGACCAAGGCCAGGCTGGCGCCAGGGCGCATAACGTCCTTGTTTCCTCTTTGGTGCTAAGGGGGCAAGCGTAGGCGCGGAGTACCGAGGCATCAAGAAAAGGTTTCCATATTGATGCAACGAGACCAAGACCACCAGGACGACAAGACGGAGGTCACCATGGAGCCCAAGACGGCATCATCACCAGAGCCTTTTGCAGGCGAAGACCACTTTTGTCAGGATAAGCTATACTAGCTGCCCCCTTTCAAATTGGCCGTTGTTGGCTCCCTTCCTGCGCAATATTTTGGGAGAGGACCAGGGCCTCTATAAATAGGACTAGCCACCACCATCGCTAGAGAGAGGCCGAACGGTATACGCATAGAGAGAGAAAGACCAGAGCACACACAAGTTCACCAAGCACAAGAACACCTCAACCTCATGAGGCTGTTCTTCCCTTTGTACTGTTCATCCTCAGCCCAAGAGGCAATCCACCACCACCACACTAGAGTAGGGTATTACACCACAACGGTGGCCCAAACCAGTATAAATCTCGTGTCCTTTGTGTTGCGAGTTCGTCAAATTAGTCCATAAGATCTTAGCTGAGCTAGGACGTGGATCGATAGGGGGGATCTTCACGCGCACCCCAGTGTTTGAACCTTAAGGGTTTTGCCGGAACCCGTGATCTGACAGAGGTGTTCTTGAGCTCGATGGGCTTGTGTGTTGGGGAAGATCTGAATGATCTGTCCTCTGGACGAGCCTCTTGATGAGCCGATAGATGAGCTAATCCCTGGCTACGGTGGTGGCTAGCCCTATTTATAGAGGCCCATGTCCTCTCCCCAAATATTAGGCGGGAAGAGATCCCACAACGGCCAATTTGAAGGGGGACAATGAGTAAAAGTTATCCTGACAAAAGGTGGTCTTCGCCTGCCAAAGGCTCTAGTGGTGACACCGTCGTGGGCTCCGTGATGACCTCCGTCTTGCCGTCCTGCTGGTGTTGGTCTCGTTGCACCGATATGGAAACCTTTGCCTGGCACCTCGGGACTCCTCGCCTACGCCTGCCTCTTTAGCACCAAAGAGGAAACCGGCACTCTGCGCCCGCTGGCGCCCGCCTGGCCTTGGTCGTCATGGTTCACGTCATGGGAACCTCACGAGATGCCCCTTGCCTTGATCTCTCCGCTCCTTGCGAGCCAGCCTATTGAGGCTGCCCCTGAGGAGGTCTTGTGTCGCGAGGGTCTTGAGTGTTGGTTGATGAAGATGGGGCGTACCAGTCCGCTGGTGGAGCCACGCCCTGGGCCGTAGGCAGGCAAGTATGGGTACCCCCATTCCCAGGACACCGACAAAGTGATCCTCGCAGAGCTTCGCCTAAGCACTACGAAGATATGACCGGGAAGTAAACGGTGGAGGGGGGCGCCACACACGGCTATCAATTGTCTGGGATGTGCTAGGGGCGCTCCCTCCCACACATATATATATAGGTGGGAGGGGAGGGGAGAGGCCAGGAGGTTCCCCAAGTAGGACCGAATCCTACTTGGGTTCCTCCTTGGCCGGCCGCCCCCTTTCCTTATTTACCATAGGGGGAAGGAAAGAGGAGGGGGAGAAAGGGAAGGGGGACGTCGAATCACCCCCTTTCCTTCTCCCTTTGGTTCGGCCCATATGGGGGGTGCACCAGCCCCTGGTGGCTGGTGTGTTTCCCCTCTTGGCCCATAAGGCCCTTATCTTTTGCCGGGGGTGCTCGGAACCCCTTCTAGTGACCCGATATGTATCTGGTACCCTCTGGAACACTTCTGGTGTCCGAATACTATTGTCCTATATATCAATCTTTACCTCTCGACCATTTCTACACTCCTCGTCATGTCCGTTATCTCATCTGGGACTCCGAACAACATTCGGTCACCAAATCACATAACTCATATAATACAATATCGTCATCGAACATTAAGCGTGCGGATCCTACGGGTTCGAGAACTATGTAGACATGACCGAGACACCTCTCTGGTCGATAGCCTATAGCAAAACCTGGACGCCCATGTTGGCTCCTACATATTCTACGAAGATCTTTATCAGTTGAACCGTTATGACAACATACGTTATTCTCTTTGTCTGTCAGTATGTTACTTGCCCGAGATTCGATCGTCGGTACCTTCATACCTAGTTCAATCTCGTTACTGGCAAGTCTCTTTACTCGTTCCATAATACATCACCTCGTGACTAACTCCTTAGTCGCCTGCTTGCAAGCTTATGATGTGTATTACCGAGAGGGCCCAGAGATACCTCTCCGATACTCGGAGTGATAAATCCTAATCTTGATCTATGCCAACTCAACAAACACCTTAGGAGATACCTATAGAGCATATTTATAATCACCTAGTTACGTTGTGACGTTTCGTTGCACACAAGGCATTCCTCCGGTATTCGGGAGTTGCATAATCTCATAGTCGAAGGAATATGTATTTGACATGAAGAAAGCAATAGCGATAAAACTGAACGATCATTATGCTAAGCTAACGGATGGGTCTTGTCCATCATATCATTCTCTTAAACATAATGAAATATTAACCAAATGAGCATGGTAAACTGACGAGCATAACATTACACATGAGAATATCATGACCACTAGC
This sequence comes from Triticum urartu, assembly GCF_056163025.1. Taxonomy (NCBI): domain Eukaryota; kingdom Viridiplantae; phylum Streptophyta; class Magnoliopsida; order Poales; family Poaceae; genus Triticum; species Triticum urartu. The sequence continues at coordinate 488,997,609 of NC_141878.1, forward strand.
ATCATAAATAAATAACATGCAAGAACTCATCCAAAATACTACCAAGTAAGCATATACCCAACGGAATACATAGTAACATACATAGCTACGGCGCCAGATAACATATCGTAAACATGCATCAGAAAGAACACACTTGTCCTACCATCAAGCATGACATATAACAATAATACCAGTAATAAGTGCAAGATAACAAGATGCAGAAGAGCATAGCATGAAAGGGAACACAGATGTATAAGCATCACCGACCAATGATAATCGTATCAAAACAAGCAAACATCTATTAAATATTCAAGTTGAAAACCATGGCTACTGCATGACTATCATTCAAGTGGTTGTTGTGACTTGCCTGGGGGTGACGGAGACTCCGGGAATAAGTGCGGGAAGCCGCGGAACGAAACGCTCGACGATTCTCTCTCGGAGGGGGCTGATTAGAGGCAAGGGCAAAATGGTCATTTTCACTATGAGACCACCTAGTGAAAATGTTACCAAAGATAGAGCTCGACGAGATGAAGAAGTGAGCGCTGGTTTCACCTTGATTGGAGTTACGGTTGCGGAGTTATGAGGTGTGGAAGAAGGAGGACCAATTTGTGAATATTTTTATCACCAACAGGTCTCTGAGTGGATAAGGCAGAGACACATATTAGAAAATACGTTTTCTGAGCAAAGAAAGCGCATTCATGGCCGCAATATAAGAAAATACGTTTCCCAGAGGAGAAAACACATTTTAGCAACAGAAGGGAATTAATACGCTTTTCTCGAATGAAAACGTACTCCAGTAAAACCCGTTTCCACTTACGTCACGTGGTAGTGGCAGGGTCAACGGGTAAAGGATGACATGCGGGGCCCACCTTATCCTTCTCTCTCCTCCCCCTGTCTTCTTCTTCCTCCCGTGCCTGGCCACGACAAAAAGCAGAGGAGGAGGACAGGGGCGCTACCGGCGCTGGCCCCGCCGACTCTGGCCACTCCAGGCCAAGGCGAGGGCACGGGTGGCTTCAGGGTGGTGCGCCGCACCAGTTCAAAGAGGAACCGGACGCCGGGGAGGAGTGGAGAGGAGGGGAGGCTGCGGCGACGGAGGCGGACAGAGAGGCGGCGGTGCTGATGATCTCCGGTGTTGCAGGGCGCTCCGGCGAGGGGTGATGGGGTGGGGCGACTCAGCGGAGCACGGGGAGGACGATGGTGAGGTCGGACAGGGAGGAGGAGCTTGGGACAGCTCGAGGTGGAGTGGTGCAGAGAGGCGGGCGGCGGCCGGACTTGTGGGGCACGCGGCCAGAGTGGACTCCGGCGACGGGCGAGGTTGTGGGGCGAACCGTGGGGATGAGGGGGCTCTGGTGGACAGCTCAGGAAGAGGAGAGGAGCACTGTGGTGGTCGGAACCGAGACCAACTCCGGCGAGGTTACAGCGGTCCAAGGAGGAAACGACGAGATTGGGCGATTCTGGTGACCAAGTGAGGCGAGGGAGGGAGTGGTGAGCTGCGGAAGAGCCTGAGGTGCTTATATAGCCGAGGTGGAACGCTCTAGAGCTCACGAGTGAGCTCCCGACCAAGCTTTAATGGAGGGCAGAGGCTGGACACGGCACAGGCATGGAGTTAGCGATGCATTTATGGTGAACGACGATGAGGCAGAGGCACAGGGTGATGCAGAGGCTCACGGGGCAGCTACTAGACATGGTTCGAGGTCGAGACGAGGAGGGAGGAGACGAGCACATGGATCTGGCTTGCCTGCTCCCTTTCCGTGCTCCCACTTAATCCTACGGCTGTCTTTTTTCCTTTTTTTTTCTAATCTAATCATCTCCCCCCTGATTTTAAGGAGGTGGGGCCAGGCCTTATTTTTCTCCAATCAAATCAAGCCACGTAGACGGGAGCACGGATGGGCACACGACGGGGGAGCAGGCAAGTCTCGTCCCGAGCACATGGGCAAGAACAAGCCAGAGCACGCAATTAGCGTGAAGCAGCGTAATCACCACGGGCACTGGTGCAAACGGCACGTTCTGGCCGAGCCGACCATGTCCAGTGAATAGGCCTTAGTGCGCTTAGTCCAACTGAAGAAAGAATTGGTTCCAGGGGCAAAGAAAAGATTTGCACCTAGCGCCAAAGTAAATCAATAGGAAGATGTTTGTAACTTGCTGTGGTTTACACGTGTGGAGTTAGAGTCAGATATTTGATACAACTTTATCAATCACTAAGGTGATGCTGATTACCAAAAATGAACTTAATAGGAGGGGTTTAGAGAGTACTTGTTGTAGAAACCACTATAATGGCCAGAATTAGAGATTTGGATGATGCACTCACATGAAGAGGCAAATTGAGCTGAAATTGGGCATGGCCCAATTATTTGAAAATATGAAGATGCTCAAAAAGTTTCAGGCCATTTGGATGAACCAAACTAGCACTTGCTTCACAATACATCACTCTGGACAGAATTTTGGAAAAAATTGCACATGGCAAATGGATTGATGAAATGGGCCAAAACTTGGTGGAGAGAGTTTATATGAATGGTAGAATGCGCTGGAAAATTGGCAGCTTAAATGAAGCAATATAAAATATAGTTGCTTCACAAACTGAAAATCTGACTAGAAACTAAGATTTGGAGCTGGGCTCACATAGATAATTTACTTGATCTCAAATTTTGTGGAGAGTCATTATTTGATCATATAAAGGGCCTTGCAAAATTTCAACTAATTTGGATATGCCTAACTTCTAGTTCCTTTACAACCACTTCCCTTAGACAGGAACTTTGAAAAATTGCTTAGTTATATTTCCTAGGAAAATTGAGTTGAATTTTGGCATGGAGCAATGATATGGACAGGAAAAGATGTCCAAACAGTTTGGGATCAAATAAGCAAAGATAAATGACACTTCCTTCTCAAACCACAACTTAGGGCAAAATCAGAAAAGGAATATTTGTGAATTATCTTTGATGATGCCAAGGAAGGGTTTTGAATATTTGAGAAAGATATGACCCAAAAAATTTATGAGAATTATTTAGAAATTTTGGGAGTGACAGAAATATAGGTTGCTTCACAACCTAGGCTTTAAAGAGTTATTCCTTTAATAGAAAAAGGAATATCCCTAATAAAAATAATATTGGCTTAGGTCAAGGATGAAAATGACATGATCTTGGGATGATGATGAGGATGACAAGCCACTATAAACCTAGGAAGACATGATCTTCCCAAATTTCAGAACCACATACCCACGGAAAAGCAAATCAAAGCAAGAAATCCAAGAAAATCAAAGGAAAAAAAAGGGCAAAAATCCAGGCTGTTACAGCCCACCTCCGGTGCCCATCTTCTAGTATATATGTCAATTTGACCTAGAAAAAATCAGAAGAGGACTTTCAGGATGAAGCGCCGCCGTCTCGAGGCGGAACTTGGGCATGAGCACTTTTGCTCATCAGCAGAGCAATTCTGCTGGGGGAACTTCCCCTCCAGAGGGGGAAATCATCGTCATCATCATGACCAACAACTCTCCCATCTTGGGGAGGGCAGTCTCCATCAACATCTTAAACAACACCATCTCATCTCAAACCCTAGTTCATCTCTTGTGTTCAATCTTTGTACCGGAACCTTAGAGTGGTGCTTGTGGGTGACTAGTAGGGTTGATTACATCTTCTAGTTGATTACTATATGGTTTATTTGGTGGAAGATTATATGTTCAGATCTATCATGCTATTTAATACCCCTCTGATCTTGAGCATGATTATCATTTGTGAGTAATTACTTTTGTTCTTGAGGTCACAGGATAAATCTTGTTGCAAGAAATCATGTGAACTTGATATGTGTTTGATATTTTGATGATATGTATGTTGTGACACTGGTACGCGTCGGTGCTATACAAACGGTTTTTAACCCCTTTCCACGACGGCATTTGGAACCGTCGCCAAGTGAGTGTGGGCGATAGGGGATCATTTCTGCTCGTATGTACATCCCACACGATGAATCCCAGAAAACATTTCCGTTCGTATGTATATCACACACAGTCAATCCAAGGAATACGTTTCCGTTCTTATGTACATCCCACACTTTCTCTAAGCCTACCTCTGTTCTCTTCCTCATACATGCTCCAGAGCTTTGCTAGGCACATCTTCAAAGACTGTGGCCACTCTTGATCAACCCACTCCAAGTAATAACACTTCCGTTCATCCTATAATATTTAAAACAAGATCAGTAACAATTGTAGGGGAAATGGCTTTATAACAACGTAGAAAATCGCCCATGCTTATTTTGAAAAACAGAAGAAACATGTTAATTATGAATTAATTTCTACTGAGACAACAACCAAATTCTGAAACATTAGAAGCTATAATTAACTACAACAACGCTAGAAGTTCTTACTCACGTACAATAAATAACAAATTAAACATTTTATGAGGAAGGTAAATATAACTGCAATAGCATAGTGACAGTGTTTGGATGACAGCAAATTGATACTAACAGGTGCGTACATGCACAAATTTAGTAACATAGAACTAATAGTACTAAGGCCGTCCACTATGTATGCCAAAACTGGTTTAAAGACAACTGTTGCTACTTCTCGCACTGGTGCCCTGCACTGGCGAGCCGATGCAAGGGAAAGAAATCAAGGACCCAGACTCCGGAGCACCTAGTTGCTCCGATGCCCAGTTCCTTCGTGATATAAAGATTTCATATTTTGCTACTTGGCTGCTTGGATGTGTGGACCAAAGTTGGCTGCACAAACTGCTGAAGCGGTGCCAAATAATTTTCTAATGGCACCGCTGATGAGATGGCATCAATTTTAGATACTAGGTACAAACTGTGACATTGTCTTTGGACGCGTTTGGTTGAAGGTGTGGTATGAATGGGTTGGGACCGTGACAATGTCTGAATCACATCTAACAAATAGTTTGTAACAACGAAAGAGGGTCTAACCTGCTCTGCACATGCCAGAAACTTTCTCCAACTGTCCACAAATTCAAACACAACTAGCTTCATGCATGGAGATTGATGGTGACAACGAGCAGATAGATCTTCAGCCACCCCGCTCCATTCGTTGCCATTGATGGTCCTAGGGAGCTGCAAGAGGAAGAAATGACTCAAATCGACCGCCAGGTAAAAATCCTTCATTCCAAGTCATAGCCCGAGAGAGAGAAGAGAGGCATACCCGGGTGGTGAAGGAGTCGGAGTTGGAGGAGGAACCGCTGGAGAGGTCTTTGAAGAAGACCATGGCGACCCTGGCGGTAGGATGCACGATGGCGAGAGCAAGGAAGCGACTATAGCTTAGGAAGGAAGGAAAGAAGGAGGAAACAAGGGAAATGTGACTTGTGGTCGGGGAGAAAAGTGGGTGGGGAAGGGGTGTGGGGGCAGATATTTTGGTGGTAGGCCAAAATTTTGGAAATGTGGAGCGAAACTTTATGTGCGGTGCCACCGGACCATTCACTTTGAACGATTGTGTGCATCGCAAACGATTCTTCTGCTTTACACGCATGGGATGAGTTTGATAATTCAAATTTTGGTGGAAATTTCCCCGTGTACGTCATTGCATAATTTAACATCGCTTGCTAATTTGGGCACACAAAAGAGCATACAACAGACATACCACACTTACTGAATCGAGCAATTTTAGTAATTAAACAGAGGCAGTTGACCCAAACATTGCTCTAACAAAAGACCAGCATTAAATACAAAGCCTAAGTACGCATAATTTTAACAAATCCGTCACCGCGCCGGCCTATGCATCGCCGGTGTGAGATGAGACGTCGATGACTTGTCCTAGCAACATGCCACCGTTGGTGGACTCCGCGTCCCCCCTGCTGAAGTCGACCGCGTTCTCGTCCTCATCCTCATCCTCGACGCCACCCTCAAGGTTGTAGTACTCGTAGTAGTGGTTGCGCCAGAGCTCACGTTGGTACTCCACCGCCGATTCCTCGACGGACGGACTCTTCTCTACCTCGACCTCGGCCACGCGCAACTCCTCCTCCTGGCGCTCCTCGATCTCCGCCGCCTCCTCCATCTCCAGCTCCCGCTCGGCGACCTCATGAGGAAGCAGATGCTCCATGGCTACCGCCGCCTTTTCAGACGTGGGTTGCATGCTGGATTCCGAGGTGGCCTCAAATATCATGGCGTGTGCATCCTCAATCTTGGCGTGGTTGGCATCGACCCAAGCCAGGGCGACATCGGCAGCACGGACGGCGGCTCGAGTGCTCTCGGGGTTTGTAGCCACCGTCGCAGCAGCTACAGCCGTCTCGGCTAATGCAGCTGCCCTGTCGGCTGCCACAGACGCCCTCTCGACGAAAGCGCCCGCGCTCAATGCGGATGCGGCGTCACTCTTGGCGTAGGCGGCCGCGCTCTCGGCACAGGCAGCGGCGCTCGAGGGGGACGCGGCCATCGTACGGGCCTTCAGGAAGCGTTTCCACGGCGTTGATACGTCTCCGTCGTATCTACTTTTCCACACACTTTTGCCCTTGTTTTGGACTCTAACTTGCATGATTTGAATGGAACTAACCCGGACTGACGCTGTTTTCAGTAGAATTGCCATGGTGTTATTTTTGTGCAGAAATAAAAGTTCTCAGAATGACCTGAAAATCAACGGAGATTATTTTTGGAATATATAAAAAATACTGGAAGAAGAATCCACGTCAGGGGGCCCACACCCTGTCCATGAGGGTGGGGGTGTGCCTACCCCCTGCGCGCGCCCCCTGCCTCGTGGGCCCCCTGACGCTCCACCGACCTCAACTCCAACTCCATATATTCGTGTTCGGGGAGAAAAAAATCAGAGAGAAGGATTCATCGCGTTTTATGATACGGAGCCGCCGCCAAGCCCTAAACTCTCTCGGGAGGGCTGATCTGGAGTCCGTTCGAGGCTCCAGAGAGGGGAATCCGTCGCCATCGTCATCATCAACCTTCCTCCATCACTAATTTCATGATGCTCACCGCCGTGCGTGAGTAATTCCATCGTAGGCTTGCTGGACGGTGATGGGTTGGATGAGATTTATCATGTAATCGAGTTAGTTTTGTTAGGGTTTGATCCCTAGTATCCACTACGTTCTGAGATTGATGTTGCTATGACTTTTCTATGCTTAATGCTTGTCACTAGGGCCCGAGTGCCATGATTTCAGATCTGAACCTATTATGTTTTCATGAATATATGTGAGTTCTTGATCCTATCTTGCAAGTCTATAGACACCTATTATGTGTTATGATTTGTTAACCCAGAGTGACAATAATCAGGACCATTACCAGTGATGACCGTAGTTTGAGGAGTTCATGTACTCACTATGTGTTAATGCTTTGGTCCGGTACTCTATTAAAAGGATGCCTTAATATCCCTTAGTTTCCAATAGGACCCCGCTGCCACGGGAGGGTAGGACAAAAGATGTCATGCAAGTTCTTTTCCATAAGCACGTATGACTATATTCGGAATACATGCCTACATTACATTGATGAAGTGGAGCTAGTTCTGTGCCACCCCATGTTATAACTGTTGCATGATCGATCGCACCCGACATAATTCTCCATCACCGATCCAATGCATACGAGCTTTTCATATATTGTTCTTCGCTTATTTACTTTTCCGTTGCTACTGTTACAATCACTATAAAACCCAGAAATATTACTTTTGCTATCGTTACCATTATTATCATATTACTTGCTACTAAATACCTTGCTGCAAATATTAAGTTTCCAGGTGTGGTTGAATTGACAACTCAGCTGCTAATACTTGAGAATATTCTTTGGCTCCCCTTGTGTTGAATCAATAAATTTGGGTTGAATACCCTCAAAAACTGTTGCGATCCCCTATACTTGTGGCTTATCAAGACTATTTTCTGGCGCCGTTGCCGGGGAGCATAGCTCTATTCTTTGAGTCACTTGGGATTTATATCTGCTTATCACTATGAAGAACTCGAAAGATCAAAGAACCAAGATTTTTCCCTCAACTACGAGGGGAGGTAAGGAACTGCCATCTAGCTCTGCACTTGATTCACCTTCTGTTTTGAGTAAACTTGCGATACCTACACATGCTATTGATTCTGATAGGTCGCATGTTATTGATGATGCCACTTCTACTTTGCATGATACTTATGATGAAACTACTTCTATGCTTGATACTACTATACCACTAGGTGAATTTCTTGATGAACAACTTGCTAGGGCTAGAGAGAATGAAATTATTGAAACTGATAATATTGATGAAAGTGATGATGAAGATTCTCACCCTAGATATGAATTGCCTGTTGTTCCTGAGGGTTGTGTTATGGATGAAGAAACTGCTAGAGACTTCTTAGCTTGCAATGATAGATCTGATCTTAAGAAATTGTTAGCTAAGCTTAAAGAAAAGTCTTTGAATGCTAGAATGAAATATGACCCTGCTTTTGCTAATTCACCTATCTTTATTACTGATAAGGATTATGATTTATCTATCAATCTTGAGATAATTACTTTGGTTGAATCTGATCCTTTTTGTGCCTATGAATCTGAAACTATTGTGGCACATCTTACTAAATTAAATGATATAGCCACCCTATTCACTAATAATGAGAAAACTCGTTATTACTTTATCCTTAAGTTGTTTCCATTCTCATTAAAGGGTGATGCTGAAACATGGTTTAATTCCCTTGATCCTGGTTGTGCGCGTAGTTCCCATGATATGATTTATTACTTCTCTGCTAAATATTTCCCCGCTCATAAGAAACAAGCTGCCTTAAGGGAAATATATAATTTTGTGCAAATTGAAGAAGAGAGTCTCCCACAAGCTTGGGGGAGGCTTCTCCGATTACTTAATGCTTTGCCTAATCATCCTCTCAAGAAAAATGAAATACTTGATATCTTTTATAATGGACTAACCGATGCTTCCAGAGACCACCTGGATAGTTGTGATGGTTGTGTTTTCAGGGAAAGAACTGTTGATCAAGCTGAATTGCTATTGAATAATATGTTGACTAATGAAAATAATTGGACACTTCCTGAACCAACTCCTAAGCCAACTCCGAAGAAAAGGGGTATTCTATTTCTCAGTCCTGAAGATATGCAAGAGGCAAAGAAATCTATGAAAGAAAAAGGTATTAAAACTGAAGATGTTAAGAATTTACCACCTATTGAAGAAATACATGGTCTTAATTTGCCACATGTTGAAGAAATACATGGTCTTGATAACCCGACACAGGTAGTAAAGGTAAATTCTCTCTGTAGATTCGATAAATGTGAAATCCCATTTACTAAGTTTGCTAGCCCATGCTTGGATGAGTTTGATGACTTTATGGTTAAACAAGAAAACTTCAATGCTTATGTTGGTAGACAATTGAAACACAATGCTGATATGCTTGAACACTTGGGTGATTATATGGCTAATATTAAAGGTGAACTTAAACTTATTAGTAAACATGCTTCTATGGTTACCACTCAAGTAGAACAAGTACTTAAAGCTCAGAATGATTTGCTCAATGAATTAAATAATAAGAAGAATGATAATGCTGTTAGAGTTATGACTAGAGGTGGTAAAATGACTCAGGAACCTCTGTATCTTGAGGGCCATCCTAAGAGAATTGAGCAAGATTCTCAAAGAACTAATGTTGATGCACCTAGTCCTTCTAAGAGGAAGAAAAGGAAGAATGATAGGACTTTTCATGCTTCTAGTGAACCTGTTATTGACACACCTGAGAACCCCAATGATATTTCTATTTCTGATGCTGAAACACAATCTGTTAATAAACATGAACCTAGTGATAATGTTAATGATGATGTTCATGTTGATTCTCAACCTAGCAATGATAATGATGTAGAGATTGAACCTGCTGTTGATCTTGATAAGCCACAATCAAAGAATCAATGTTATGATAAGAGAGACTTCGTTGCTAGGAAGCGCGGTAAAGAAAGAGAACCATGGGTTCAGGAACCCATGCCTTTTCCTCCTAATCCATCGAAGAAAAAGTATGATGATGATTTTGAGCGCTTTGCTGAAATGATTAGACCTATCTTTTTGCGTATGCGTTTGACTAATATGCTTGAATTGAATCCTTATGCTAAATATATGAAGGAAATTGTTACTAATAAAAGTAAGATTCTGGAAGCTGAAATTTCCACCATGCTTGCTAATTATACTTTTAAGGGTGGAATACCAAAGAAACTTGAAGATCCAGGAGTACCAACTATACCATGCTCCATTAAAAGAAACTATGTTAAAACTGCTTTATGTGATCTTGGAGCCGGTGTTAGTGTTATGCCTCTCTCTTTATATCGTAGACTTGATTTGAATAAGTTGACACCTACTGAAATATCTTTACAAATGGCTGATAAATCAACTTATATACCTGTCGGTATTTGTGAGGATGTGCCTGTTGTGGTTGCAAACGTTACTATTTTAACGGACTTTGTTATTCTTGATATTCCTGAGGACGATAGTATGTCTATTATTCTTGGAAGACCCTTTTTGAATACTGCAGGGGCTATTATTGATTGAACCAAAGGCAATGTCACTTTTCATGTTAATGGTAATGAGCATACGGTACACTTTCCGAGGAAACAACCTCAAGTCCACAGTATCAATTCTATTGGAAAAATTTCAACAATCACTATTGGAGGTTTTGAATTTCCTCTTCCTACTGTCAAGAAGAAATATGATATTCTTATTGTTGGGGACATGCATATCCCCGTTGAGGTAACCTAGTGTTATTCGAAAATTCTCCGGTTTCATGTTATTCGAAATGAGTTTGTTAACAAGACTTGATCGACCTTGTTAGTGGATTCCTTTTGATGGGCATGAGATGGATGAATTTAGAAAACACAATCTTTGTACCCTCTTTTTACTTTCTGTTATTTATATTAAATAAAGCAAAAATAGTATTTTCTGTCTGTTTTTCTGAATCATCCATGCAATAAAAAATATACCCCCAAAATAAAAGTTCTCTAAATGCCCTGAAAATTAAATATGATTTTTTCTAGAATATTTGAGAATATCTGGCACTGAAAACACAGCAGGGGGAGCAGCCACGTGCCCACGAGGGTGGAGGGCGCGCCCACCCCCTGGGTGCGCCCCCTGCCTCGTGGACCCCACATGGGTCCCCTCCACTTATCCCAGCCTCCACACACTCCTTCTTCCTCCCAAAAAATCACTAGCCAGCTCAAACCCGAGTTCTTACTCATCTTGCTGCCATTTTCGATCTCCTTGCTCAAAGCTCCATTCACAAACTGCTTTGGGGGATTGTTCTTTGGTATGTGACTCCTCCAATGGTCCAATTAGTTTTTGTTCTAGTGCTTTAATCATTGCAAATTTTTGCTGCTTAGGTGACCCTGTTCTTGAGCTTGCATGTCAAAATTATATGGTCAAAAGTAGTTTTAATGCATGATATGTCCTCTAGGCACTTGTAGGAGTAGTTGCTATCAATTTTGTTGAGTTTGGTTCACTTTTATTTTAAGTTACTAAAAATTTCAGAAATTTTCAGAAAAAGATGAAGAGATTTTTGAGGGGCTCATCGAGCTGAAGCTTGAAGGATAAGCAAGATGTAGAGAACAAGAAGCCCAAGTATAATCTCCCACGTACTGCAGAGGTTCGGCCATGTGAATGGCCTTGTGATGAGTTCTTGAAAGAGGCCGGGATTCATAAAGATTTTTATCATTTGGCTGAGAATGCAGGCCTCACCGCCTTCCTCCACGACCAACGTGAACAATATCTCTTACTCACCAATATCTTTGTGCAAAATTTTCACTTCCATACTAGGAGATCACCCCCTTCGGTGGAATTTTATTTATATGATGTGCATAAGGAGATGTCACTTTATGATTTTTTCCAGGTCTGTTTGATACCCTTTGAGGGCAGCATAGAGGAACCACATCGTAATGATGTGGAGGGATTTATTGATATGATTGCTGTAGGGGAAACGAGGAAAGTTTCCGATGCGAGAATCACTAGCATACATTTTCCTGTTTTACGTTACTTCGCAATATTTGCTAGTAGATGCTTAATTGGTCGCGGGAACTGTGGGAACCTCAGTGGTCTGGATATTGCTATTTTGCGCCATGCCTTGTTTAATGATACTACTTTCAGCTTAGGCGCTATTGTTGCTAGACAGTTAAATCTGAACCGTACTAAGGGCCCCGTCCTCGGAGGCATCTTTGCCTCGCGCCTTGCTGCACACTTTAACATACCTATCAGGCATTATGAGAAAGAGGAAAAGTTGCTGCCTCCTATTGCTCTAGGTTATAAAAGTATGGTAGCACATGAGTTTATTGTTAAGGATTGGAATAAGACACTCAAATACAAATTGATATTTAACAAAAAATATTGTGAGTTTATTACCTTGCCTGCGCCTTCTTTGCTTGACATATTTTCAGGAAAGTACCTTGTTCCGCTGGAGGACATTCTTGCCTACTGGAACCAGATGTTAGCTGCAGAGCTGGAGCCACAATCTTACCCTCACCGTCAGTCTGTTTATCAGTGGAACCCGGAGGAGATCGCCAGCCAGTGGCAATCTGAGGACCCTTCTCAGTACGACCCCAGCTACAACTTTGATCCATGGGCATATACCAACTTAGGCCAAAAGCCTAAGCTTGGGGGAGTACGTATCTCTCACCGACATTACATTCATTTCACACACTCATGCCAGTTGTCGGTGCTCATACTTTTTCATTGTATCATCCATGCTAGTTTATTTTCATTTTCTCACTTTCTTCTTGTATGTTTGAAAAACCTTAAGAAAAACAAAAAAAGTTGTAGCTTTTAGCTAGTTTACTTTCCATGCATGTTGTAGTAGTAATTAAAAAGAAAACCCAAAAAATTTCTCGTTCTTCTTTTGCTTGTTGGGAGCTTTCCCATGTAAATAGTTTTGTTTCTTTTCTTTCCTTTGGGGGCTGAGAGGAGAAGACCATAATGAAAATGTTGAGTGGCTCTTATATGCATTATTGTTGATCTAACAAAGAGCCCATATTACCTTGTCTTCTTACTTGAATTGAATGCTTGCAGATTCCAGCTTAGTCCAATGCACGTGCACTATTATTATTATCCACATCGTTCGGTCGTGCAAGTGAAAGGCAGTAATGATGATTATATGATGAACTTATTGAGATGAGGAAAGCAGGTATGAACTCGACCTCTCTTGTTTTTGTAAATATGATTAGTCCATCGTTCCTGATTCAGCCTATTATAAAAGAAACATATTTGCAATGATAATTAGAGATTGTAGTTTTTTATGCCATGCTTAATTAGCTAGGAGTTTATAATGGTTTACCTTGCGTGCCAACATGCTATTAAAATGGTTGTGATGTGGTATGATAGGGTGGTATCCTCCTTTGAACGATTCGAGTCGCTTGACTTGGCACATGTTCATGCATGTAGTTGAAACAAAATCAACATAGCCTCCACGATATTTATGTTCATGGTGCATTATATCCTACTCATGCTTGCATTCGGTGTTGATTACTTTTAGTGCATGTTCATGACTGTTGTCGCTCTCTAGCTGGTCGCTTCCCAGTCTTTTTCTAGCCTTCACTTGTACTAAGCGGGAATACTGCTTGTGCATCCAATTCCATAAACGCCAAAGTTATTCCATATGAGTCCACCATACCTACCTATATACGGTATCTACCTGCCGTTCCAAGTAAATTTGTATGTGCCAAACTCTAAACCTTCAAATAAACATTCTGTTTGGTATGCTCGAATAGCTCATGTATCAACTAGGGATGTTTGTATACTCCATGCTAGGCGGGTTATTCTCAAGAGGAGTGGACTCCGCTCCTCATTCACGAGAAAATGTCTGGTCACCGGGTGCCCAGTCCTATGCTCAAATCAAATCAAAATAATTGCAAACAAAACTCCCCCAGGATTGTTGTTAGTTGGAGGCACCCGTTGTTTCGGGCGAGCCATGGATTGATGCTTGTTGGTGGGGGGGGGTATAAACTTTACCATTCTGCTTGGGAACCACCTATAATGTGTGTAGCATGGAAGATATCGAGATCTCTCGGTTGTTATGTTGACAATGAAAGTATACCGCTCAAAATATTATTCATATCTATTTCAAAATCGAGCTCTGGCACCTCTAGAAATCTCTGCTTCCCTCTGCGAAGGGCTTATCCATTTACTTTTATGTTGAGTCATCATCCTCTTATTAAAAAGCACCAGTTGGAGAGCACCGCTATCATTTGCATCCATTACTGTTGCTGGATCTCTTTTACCATGAATTACAATATCTAGTCAGTCCTTGATCTTTAAAGGTGCTATGCATTTATGTTTTGAGGTCTCAGAAAGGGCTAGCGACATACCATCTTGTTATATCATATCATGATTGTTTTGAGAAAGTGTTGTCATCCGAGATTGTTATTATTACTCGCTAGCTGATTATGCCATTGATATGAGTAAACATGAGACCTAAATGTTATTATGAATATGGTTAGTTCATAATATTTGCCGAAAACTTGAATACTGGCTTTACATATTTACAACAACAAGAGCAAACAGAGTTTGTAAAAGTTTTTCTTTATCACTTTCAGTTTATCAAATGAATTGCTTGAGGACAAGCAAATGTTTAAGCTTGGGGGAGTTGATACGTCTCCGTCGTATCTACTTTTCCAAACACTTTTGCCCTTGTTTTGGACTCTAACTTGCATGATTTGAATGGAACTAACACGGACTGACGTTGTTTTCAGCAGTATTGCCATGGTGTTATTTTTGTGCAGAAATAAAAGTTCTCGGAATGACCTGAAAATCAACAAAGATTATTTTTGGAATATATAAAAAATATTGGAAGAAGAATCCACTTCTGGGGCCCACACCCTGTCCACGAGGGTGGGGGGCGCGCCTACCCCCCTGGACGCGCCCCCTGACGCTCCTTCGACCTCAACTCCAACTCCATATATTCGTGTTCAGGGAGAAAAAAAATCAGAGAGAAGGATTCATCATGTTTTACGATACGGAGCCGCTGCCATGCCCTAAACTCTCTCGGGAGGGCTGATCTGGAGTCCGTTCGGGGCTCCGGAGAAGGGAATCCGCCGCCATCGTCATCATCAACCTTCCTCCATCACCAATTTCATGATGCTCACCGCTGTGCGTGAGTAATTCCATCGTAGGCTTGCTGGACGGTGATGGGTTGGATGAGATTTATCATGTAATCGAGTTAGTTTTGTTAGGGTTTGATCCCTAGTATCCACTATGTTCTGAGATTGATGTTGCTATGACTTTGCTATGCTTAATGCTTGTCACTAGGGCCCGAGTGCCATGATTTCAGATCTGTACCTATTATGTTTTCATGAATATATGTGAGTTCTTGATCCTATCTTGCAAGTCTATAGTTAGCTATTATGTGTTATGATCCGTTAACCCCGAAGTGAAAATAATTGGGACCATTACAGGTGATGACCGTAGTTTGAGGAGTTCATGTATTTACTATGTGTTAATGCTTTGGTCCGGTACTCTATTAAAAGGAGGCCTTAATATCCCTTAGTTTCCAATAGGACCCCGCTACCATGGGAGGGTAGGACAAAAGATGTCATGCAAGTTCTTTTCCATAAGCACGTATGACTATATTCGGAATACATGCCTACATTACATTGATGAACCGGAGCTAGTTCTGTGTCACCCTATGTTATAACTGTTGCATGATCGATCGCATCTGACATAATTCTCCATCACCGATCCAATGCCTATGAGCTTTTCATATATTGTTCTTCGCTTATTTACTTTTCCGTTGCTACTGGTACAATCACTATAAAACCCAAAAACATTACTTTTGCTACCGTTACCATTTTTATCATATTACTTGCTACTAAATACCTTGCTGCAGATATTAAGTTTCTAGGTGTGGTTGAATTGACAACTCAACTGCTAATACTTGAGAATATTCTTTGGCTCCCCTTGTGTCGAGTCAATAAATTTGGGTTGAATACTCTACCCTCGAAAACTGTTGTGATCCCCTATACTTGTGGGTTATCAGGCGTCATCTTTGGAAGAAAGGGTGCGGGAATGGGGATACGTATTCATGGATTCGGGGGTTGCCGGCACTAGAGCAGACGAGCCGACGAAGCTTACGGAGGAAGACTTAAATAGAACCAGAAATTTTCATCGCAAACGGTTCCTACAAAGCAACTGTGTGTGATGTTGTAGATATTTTTTATTGGCTGTGAAAGACGAATTTGGAGTAAAGTGGCAATGGATGGTGTTTTAAATGCACGAGAAAATTTGTAGTACTAAAACAATTGTCATGTCCAATTTTGGAAAAAATTTAGGGGTCATTTGACCTTTTAAGACATGTTATTTTCTAGCCATTTAATGACCGTAATTCAAATTAGAACTAGATGTACATGCAACGGCTAACCATAACGGTTTGAAAAATCATATTTGTGTACTTGTGTGCGATTTAATACCATGTGCGGTAAATTTGAAGGATTTTCAAACATATTGGTCTAATGGCCATGACACAATTAAGCATGGAGTGCCATGGCATTTAAATTACAAAATATAAAAAAAATCAGAAACACATGAAACCTTGGTTGATGTAATGTCATGCCACCAAGATGATGTGGTAAAAAATCGGCATGTTTTATGAAAGTTTGGACACACACCCCTCACAAACCGGAGCAACTCACTAGAAGACTCATGGTTCCGAGAGGGAACAATGCATGTTTGATGATGAACGGAAGATAGCTTCCTCTACGTGTAACGTGCACTAATACAACTTTCATGTGAAAATTTGGAAAATTTCAGGGGTCATTTGACCTTTTGAAGACATTTAAGTGATTTTCTAGCTATTTAATGATCGTAATTCAAATTTGAACTACATCGACATGCAACGACTAACCATAATGGTTTGAAAAATCATATTTGTGTACTTGGCGCGAGTTAATTCCATGTGCAGTAAATTAGAAGGAATTTTCAAACATATTGGTCTCACGACATGGACACATGCATATGTATGCATGGAGTGCCATGGCATTTTAATTCCAAAAAATTAAAAAATGATCAAAAAAGCATGAAACCTTGCTTGATGTAATCTCATGCCACCAAGATGATGTGGTAAAAAAATTGGCATGTTTAACGAAAGTTTGTACACACACCCCTCACAAAAGGGGAGCAACTCACTAGAAGGCTAGTGGTTCCGAGAGGGAACAATGCATGTTTGATGACAGATGGGAGATAGCTTCCCCTTACAGCCTTCAATTTTTTTCTATGTTTAACATGCACTAATACAACTGTCATGTGAAAATTTGCAAAAATTTTAGGGGTCATTTGACCTTTTAAGGACATTTAAATGATTTCCTAGCCATTTAATGGCCGTAATTCAAATTTGAACTGCATCTACATGCAACGGCTAACCATAACGGTTTGAAAAATCATATTTGTGTACTTGTGTGTGAGTTAATTCCATGTGCAGTAAATTAGAAGGAATTTTCAAACATATTGGTCTCACGACATGGACACATGCATGGAGTGCCATGGCATTTTAATTCCAAAAAATGAAAAATGATCAGAAAAACATGAAACCTTGCTTGATGTAATGTCATGCCACCAAGATGATGCGTTAAAAAAATTGGCATGTTTGACAAAAGTTTGGACACACACCCCTCATAAACTGGAGCAACTCACTAAAAGGCTCGTTGTTCCGAGAGGGAACAATGCATGTTTGATGACGAACGGGAGATAACTTCCTCTTACGGCCTTCAATTTTTTTCTACATTTAACATGCACTAATACAATAGTCATGTGAGAATTTGCAAAATTTCAGGGGTCAATTGACCTTTTAAAGACATTTAAGTGATTTTCTAGCCATTTAATGACCGTAATTCAAATTTGAACTACATCTACATGCAATGGCTAACCATAACGGTTTGAAAAATCATATTTGTCTACTTGTATGCGAGTTAATTCCATGTGGAGTAAATTAGAAGGAATTTTCAAACATATTGGTCTCATGACATGGACACATGCATGGAGTGCCATGGCATTTTAATTCCAAAAAATTAAAAAAATGATCAGAAAAACATGAAACCTTGCTTGATGTAATGTCATGCCACCAAGATGATGTGGTAAAAAAATTGGCCTGTTTCACGAAAGTTTGGACACCCCCCCTCACAAACCGGAGCAACTCACTAGAAGGCTCGTGGTTCCAAGAGGGAACAATGCATGTTTGATGACGAACGGGAGATAGCTTCCTCTTACGGCCTTCAATTTTTTTCTACATTTAATGTGCACTAATACAATTGTCATGTGAAAATTTGGAAAATTTCAGGGGTCATTTGACCTTTTAAAGACATTTAAGTGATTTTTTAGCCATTTAATGACCATAATTCAAATTTGAACTACATCTACATGTGACGGCTAACCATAACGGTTTGAAAAATCATATTTGTGTACTTGTGTGCGAGTTAATTTCATGTGCAGTAAATTAGAAGTAATTTTCAAACATATTGGTCTCACGGCATGGGCACATGCATGGAGTGCCATGGCATTTTAATTTCAAAAAAATAAAAAATGATCAGAAAAACATGAAACCTTGATTCATGTAATGTCATGCCACCAAGATGATGTGCTAAAAAAATCGGCATGTTTGCCGAAAGTTTGGGCACACACCCCTCACAAACCGGAGCAACTCACTAGAAGACTCATGGTTCCTAGAGGGAGCAATGCTTGTTTGATGACGAACGGGAGATAGCTTCCTCTTACGGCCTTCAAATTATTTTCTACATTTAACATGCACTCACTACTTGAGGATGCTGCTAACGCAACACTACGATCAAAGACCCTTTGAGAAACTGTGTGCGATGCAATAATCGCAAACGGTGCTGTATGAAAACCGTCATAAATGTGTAAAACGTTTGTGATGACGGATGCATCAAACATGGTTCAGGTTTTAGTTGCGTGTGCGATGAAGGGCATACGATTCAGTTCAATTAACTGTTTGCGATGAGGAGGAACAAAAGAAACAGGCAACCAGATGAAGGCGTGTGCGATACACATCATACGGTTCACTCGAATGAACTGTTTGTGATTAGGCAACACAAAAGAAACGGGCAGCCAGATGAAGGTGTGTGCGATATACGGCATGCGGTTCACTCGGATGAACTGTTTGCGTTGAGACATGAGAAAAGAAACGGTTCAACTTAACAAGATGTGTGTGATACGCGGCAAACAGGTCGGTAATCGGAAATGTGTGTGAATACCAATAATAACACGAACGGTTGCTGCTAATAAGACGTGTGGTTTGTGTGATGGGATTGCATACATAACAACAACATATATATACACACTTATAAGGACATGCTTGCATAACCAAATTAAACATCCACACATAGGTGGCTACTACAACCATGGCATTTGCACACACCAAAGTAAACTATTACATGCATAATTACATAGGTGGCTACTACACACATGACATTTCCACACACACCAATAAAGTAAACTATATATTACATGCATGATTAACTAGCATAAACGATCATCTGATCATCATCTACTTCTTGTGACGCTTGCTCTGCTTGTGGCTCGATCCGGGCTCATCGATTTGGGTAACGAGGCACTTCCTCATGTCAACGATCCGCCTGTGCATCTCGTAGCATGTGTACACGCTCTTGGTCATGAACCTGAGGTGAGGTTCATCCAGTTGCTGCATCCAGGCCTTGTGCCAGGATACGAGACTTGTTCTCCGGGCATCCTGCTTCATCTTTTCGTAGTAGGGGTCGATGATGGCCAATGCGAGTTCGACCAGGGAGTCCTGCTTCGTGATGCCCTAGACCCTATAGTGGTCACATATTTCGACAAGATTCTTGCAGGCCAAGCCCATAACAATGAGCGCTTTTACATCATCTTTGGTATCCACCATGGCGAACTTGTAGTCGGTGTTGTTGACAAACCTGTTGAAACGGTCGCAAGGCTCTGTGGCCATGTAGTAGTGGTAGATGAGGACATGATGACACACGCACAACTGGGTGACAACAACCTTCTGATCTATGCCGGGACGACCGGCGGTATACTGGAGGTCGATGCCGACCACCTTGTACTTGTCTCCAGCAAGCAACTGCTCAACGTTATTGATGTAGTCGTCCACCACGGCTGGGTCGATGGTGTACACCACCGAGGGATCCATCTCCCTCGCGTGGGTCTCCACTCTATGCTCGTCGAACTCCATTGGAGCGCCGCTGGACTTCCCTTCTCTATGTGACGTCATGGGTGTGCTTGTTGTGTTGTGGGGCGCGATCGAAAGGTTGAAGAGACTAAGGTTATAATGGCCGCGGGAATTAAAGGGGAAGCCGGACGGCCAGGAATATCGGTAGGCCCTCATGGCAGTTCTAATTTGCAGCGCGTAACTCCATCGTGCCGCACGTAACTGCATTGCATGGCAACACGCGTGACGCAACCGCATGCATATGGGGCCCCCGACGTGATCGTGCGCACGCCCAACCGCTGGCAGAGTGCGCGTAGAGGGACGCGAGCAGAGTGCTCCGCGTTCTCCTCAAGGAAAAGCTGTCCACAAGCCGAGCGCACCGACGGACGCGAGCAGAGCGCACCAACGGCGAGCACAGCACGCTGCGGCGCCTAACGGTGAGCAGAGCTTGCCGGGGGACGCGAGCAGAGGACGACACAGTGATACGTGGCAAATAAGACGAACTGTGCAAGCGATGTTGGAGACATCAAGCACGAATCAAATTAGAGTTGTGTGTGCGATACGTGGCAGACAGTTGATCCATGAGAGTTGTTTGTGATGGAATAAGCCGTGTGTGTTGCGAGTAAACGCTTGCTGGTGTATAACCTTAATTTTAACCAAAAAAGTGTTAATGCATGTTACAAAAATTGTATAGATGGAAACTATGCTCAAATATGACTCCAACGATATAATCTATGGCGACATGCATTCATATTTTAATAGTTAAATCCTACTTATAAACCAGGATGGGGGTATAGTAGGTAATTAAATCGCAAACGTTTTTTTATTAAATGTATGTGTACGTGACGTCTCGTCCTCCTCTCACACGTCTTGTCACCCCGCTGCCGCAGACGGCTTACAGCGCAAGCTTGCACAGCGCACAGAGGCATTCTTTTGGCCAAACGGTGACGCCAATGAATCGTCGGTGAGCCCGTTCCCACGCAAACTCGCAGGTTTCCGCGCAAGCTTCCGGCCTGACTCGGTGAAATCCCCCAAAATCCCAATGCTTGCCGGCCTACTATAAAAACCCTCACGGCTGGCGAGTCCTGCGTCACATTTCCCCTCCCTCTCTGTAGCTTATCTCCTCTGCTTCTCCCACAATTTCCAATGGCACCGGTCCGTCGTCGTTGCTCAGCCACTCCGTCGTCATCAAAGGACAGCTCCAGCTGGGAGGCTACACCGCGGCGGCGGCGTAGTCCCCGGTGTAGTGTAGTGCGCGTGGCGTCCCTGTTGGGTGTGCGCGGAACACCCACCACACGCTCCGCCGCCGCTGCCCGTCGGCAGCTGTTGCCGGCCGCCGTTGCCGCCACACCACCATCGAAAGCCAGGGCCATCTCCCGCTCCGCCGCCGCGGCCTGAAGGTAGGAGGTGGCCGTCGTGGCCGCCAGCCCACCGTTGACCGCCGTGATCATCACCCGCTCTGCCACCGCCGCCCGAAGGAGGGAGGCGGAGGTGGAGGCCCGCACGTGCGTCAGTGACCTTGCATGCTACATCGAGTTCCCGCGGGAGGAGGAGGAGCGCCTCGTCGAGTACGCAAAGAGCCTTACTGCAGCCATGGCCGTAGCACACGTCGACACAGAGGCGAGGAATCAGATAATCTTCCTCAAGACGACGAAGGTTGGGCAGGCAATTATCCACAACCATCAACCTAAATTTGCAAGGACATTCAACATTGAAGGCTCAATATTCGCCTTCCGCTTCAGTAGTTTTCCAGATGAGATTCATCTGTCTATTTACTATGCATGATGCTACTTTCCAAAGTTACATGTGAAACTTGGTGCTGTTGTGTAATGGCGGAGCTAGCTATATGCCTATATGGTGTAACTGAGTGTTGAAGCTACCCGATGTTGTACTCTGATGTAATTCTGTTATGAAATCTCGGTTGTCATAATACGGATATGAAATATATGGCGTGTTTGATATGAAATGTCATCATGCTCCAACCATTACTCTGTTTGTTATGAACTTAATACTATTGGAAATTGAAGGAAATATGCCCTAGAGGCAATAATAAAGTTGTTATTTGTATTTCTTTATATCATGATAAATGTTTATTATTCATTCTAGAATTGTATTAACCGGAAACTTAGTACATGTGTGAATACATAGACAAATAGAGTGTCCCTAGTATGGCTCTACTTGACTAGCTCGTTAATCAAAGATGGTTAAGTTTCCTGACCATAGACATGTGTTGTCATTTGATGAACGGGATCACATCATTAGAGAATGATGTGATGGACAAGACCCATCCGTTAGCTTAGCATAATGATCGTTTAGTTTTAGTGCTATTGCTTTCTTCATGACTTATACATGTTCCTCAAACTATGAGATTATGCAACTCCCAAATACTGGAGAAACACCTTGTGTGTTATCAAACGTCACAACATAACTGGGTGATTATAAAGATGCTCTACAGGTGTCTCCAATGGTGTTTGTTGAGTTTGCATAGATTGAGATTAGGATTTGTCACTCCGTGTTTTGGAGAGGTATCTCTAGGGCCTCTCGGTAATGCACATCACTATAAGCCTTCCAAACAATGTGACTAATGAGATAGTTATGGGATGATGCATTATGGAACGAGTAAAGAGACTTGTCAGTAACAAGACTGAACTAGGTATGATGATACCGACAATCAAATCTCGGGCAAGTAACATACCGATGACAAAGGGAACAACGTATGTTGTTATGTGGTTTGACCGATAAAGATATTCGTAGAATATGTAGGAGCCAATATGAGCATCCAGGTTCCACTATGGTTATTGACCGGAGATGTGTCTCGGTCATGTCTACATAGTTCTCGAACCTATAGGGTCTGCATGCTTAATGGTCGATGACGATTTGTATTATGAGTTATGTGATTTGATGTACCAAAGTTTGTTCGGAGTCCCGGATGAGATCATGCACATGACGAGGAGTCTTGAAATGGTTGAGACATAAAGATTGATATATTGGACCATGTTATTTGGACACCGGAAGTGTTCCGGATAGTTTCGGGTAAAAACGAAGTGCTGGAGGGGTTACTGGAACCCCCGGGGGAACTAATGGGCCACCATGGGCCTTATTGGAGAGAGAGGAGGGCTGCCAGGGCAGGCCCCCCCTTAGAAGTCCGAATTGGACAAGGGAAGGGGCATGGCGCCCCCTTTCCTACTCCCTCTCCCTCTCCTTCCCCCTCTCTCCCTTTTGGTGGAATCCTACTAGGCCTATGAGTCCTAGTAGGACTCCCCTCTTGGGCGCGCCCTACGGGCCGGCCGGCCCTCCCTTCCTCCCTCCTTTATATACATGGGGAATGGGGCACCCTAGAACACACAAGTTGATATTTTAGCCATGTGCGGTGCCCCCCCTCCACAGTTACACACCTTAGTCATATCGTCATAGTGCTTAGGTGAAGCCCTGCGTTGGTAACTTCATCATCACCGTCACCACGCAGTCGTGCTGATGGAACTCTCCCTTGGCCTCAACTGGATCAAGAGTTTGAGGGACGTCACCGAGCTGAATGTGTGCTGATCGTGGAGGTGCCGTGCGTTCGGCACTTGGATCGGGTGGATCGTGAAGACGTTCGACTACATCAACCGCGTTATTAAACGTTTCCGCTTTCGGTCTACGAGGGTACGTGGACACACTCTCCCCTGTCGTTGCTATGCATCTCCTAGATAGATCTTGCGTGATTGTCGGAATTTTTTTGAAATACTGTGTTCCCCAATAGTGGTATATGTCGGATTTCGGGTTCTGGCAGACCCTTGAGGTTCGAACACTAGGGTGCGCGCGGAGATCTCTCCCCTACCGATCTACGTCCAATCTCCTCGTGTGATCTAAGCTGGAAGACAACGAACAACACAAGGGACACAAGGTTTATACTGGTTCGGGCTACCGTTGTGGTGTAATACCCTACTCCAGTGTGTGGTGTGGTGGATTGCCTCAGGGGCTGATGACGAATAGTACAAGGGAAGAACAGCCTCGCGAGAGGTATTCTTGAGCTGGTGCGATGAACTGCTAGGGTGAGTTCAGTCGCCTCTCTCTCTCTCTCTCTGCTAGGGTTCTACCTGATCTGTCCCTGTCTTCTCCCCCTTTCTTACTCTGTGGTGGCTAGCTCTATTTATAGAGGCCCTGGGCCTCTCCCCAAATAATGAGCGGGAAGGGCGCCAACAATTGGCCATTTTGAAGGGGAACATATAGTACAAGTTATACTGACCAAAGGTGGTCTTCGGCTGCCAAAAGTACTGGTGATGACGCCGTCTTGGGCTCCACGGTGACCTCCGTCCTGCCGCTCTGCTGGTCTTGGTCTTGTTGCACCGGAATGGTAACCTTTGCCCGGTGCCTTGGCCTGTGCTTGCCCCCTTTGCACCAAAGGGGAAACAAGGACACTGCGCAGGCCGGTGCCCGCCTGGAGCACGCCTGGTCTCGATCGTCATGGCTTGCGTCATGGGTTCCTCGCGAGGTACTCCTACCTTGATCTCTCCGCCTCCTCGCGAGCCTGCCTGATGAGGTTGCCTATGAGGAAGCTTTCTGTCGTCCGCCCTGCGAGGCTTGGCCCCTCGCGAGGGTCTTGAGCTTGAGCTGATGAAGATGGGCCGTGCTGGGCCCCCACTTGAGCCACACCGCAGGCCGTAGGCAAGCAAGTCTGGGGACCCCCGTTCCCAGAACGCCGACAGTAGCCCCCGGGCCCAAGGCGCGCCTGGGCTTGGCCTAGCAGGGAAGCGAAGGGGCAAGCGTGAAGCGCCGCGGGCCCTAATAGCCTGCGGCCTTGGGCGCCGCATGACGATTGATTGGACGCAGGCGACTGCGCTTCCCCACGACGCCTTGTTACGCGCCCGGCTAAGCGGACCCGTAGTTGCACACAGTTGTTCCTGCCTTCCGCTGCTCGCCCGCCTCCTACCTTTCCTTCTTCTTGGAGCTCCATCCTCCGCCGCCAATCCGGCTCGAGTTCTTCCTCCTCTTCACCTTCATGGTGCCTACGAAGAAAGGAAGGGGAAAGAAGCCCGCGCCTTCGCCCCGTGCATATCCAGCGGTGACCCCCGCCGTCGCCCGGTCGATCATACTCAATCCAGAAGCCTTGGACAAGGTCCGCTCCGCCCTTGCAACTATCTTCAACGAGTGCGGCAGGACCACGGCCTGGCCTGCGTCCCATGCCTCCCTTGATAGGATCGTCACGGAGGTCCGATTCTTCGCCGATGCCCTATGGGCGGGTCTGGTTCCCCCCTTTCCGCCTTCTTCAATGCGGTGCTCTCCCATTATCAGATTCGTATGATGCACCTTGGGACGGAGTCCATTACCCTTCTGGCTGTCTTTGCTTTTGTTTGCGAGGCGATGATAAGCATACCTCCTTCCGTGGCCCTGCTGCGCTACTTCTTTTCCTTGCACCTAAGCAATCCCACTAAGTGCTCAGGGTGCGTGAGCTTCTTCGCCGTGCCAGAGACAGCCTCTTCAGGGATCGACTTCGGCCTTCCTCCTCCTGAGGCCAGGTTCAGAGAGCGGTGGCTGTATGTGGATGTCGGAGTGGCCAATCCTCTGCTCTCGCACCCGACCTCGCCTGCTGTTCCTCACGCGGGTTGGGACCATGAGGTGCTCGTGAGCCCCCGGCTCGCCTTTGTCTGGCGCCGCTTCCAGAGTTTGAGGGCGCTCAATGTGACAGCGCCCAAGGTGGTGAAGGAGTTCCTACGATATCGCATTGCTCCTCTTCAGCGCCACTCTCGCTGGATGTGGGACTTTGCGGGACATAGGGACCGCATGCAGCTTCAGGAGGAGGACTTGGCGCCTGAAGTGCTGCAGATGGTGCTCAAGGTCTTGACTGGCGATCCTTCCCCAGGAAGCCTTCGGAGTAATGGTGTCCTCTTGTATCTTTGCTCCGGCAGGGCCGATTTTGTGAGGCAGATGCCCAGCTTCGACGAGTTGGGGCTGCGCCCTGCTGGCTTCATGGGGCCCCGCGAGAACTCAGCCGCCGTGGTTGCTTCCCCTGCCGCCCACAACAATCCTTCCTTGGGCGACAGGCGGGGAGACGAGAACCGGCAGGAGTTGAGGCGACCGATGTCGAGGTGCCGACGCCGCGAGAAGTCTTGAAGGCGGCGTCTCCCAAGGCTCGCCCTGGAGCGGCGACAGGTGTGGAGTCGCGGCCTATGGTTCCTGGGGCTGGGGCACCCGAGCCCCCAGCCGTTCCTCGCGAGGCGGCGCCTGACGGCGCCCCCCAGGCTGACTCCTCCAGCGCTGATCATCTTGACGCTTCTTCTGCACCAGGGGCCGACCCCTGCGCCGGGCGCTTGGGTCGGTTCCGCGTAGACTTCGAGGCCCTCCGCAAGAGGAACGAGGCCTTGGGTGGCAACGACCGCCCTTGCCGCTTGTTGAAGCGCAGGAAGTACTTTGCCATGTACGAGTAAGTCTTCTTCTTTCCTTGCTTGTTTGCTTTGCTATCCCTGCGATTGATTGTGGCCCTTTCAGGCCCTGCCCTGCGAAACTTGCCGAGTCAGCCCGGGAGCCATCCCCCCAAGCTTCGCCTTCCTCGCTGGCCCTGGGTTCGGCGAGCTCGAGCGGCACTCCTGCTGCCAGACCAGTTGGTGGAGTGGTCCGTTCCGTAGGGCACCTCGAGCCTACGCGCCCGCTATCCTTCCTTCATGAGTCCTCCTGGGGCACATCTGGCTTGCTCCGCATTCCTCCTCTGATCATTGATGGTGAATGGCTGAAGTCCGTCTTTGGCTCCTCCTCCGTGGGCGGGCCGACGCCAGGCCGGATTCCCAAAGAGGTCAGTTCGGTGATGGCTAGGGCGCCAGCCCCCAACCCAGCGCCGAGAGGAGGCCAGCCGCCCCGGGGCCCTCCGCATGCTCCGGTGGAAGAGGGTGATGCAGAATACATGCTCAGGCGCGCTCGGGAGCGACGTGCCCTCCGCGAAGAGTTCCTCGAGGGGGCGGCGGATGCGGTGAGCCGGATCGGGGCAGAGCTTGCTGACGAGGATGCGCGCCTCGAGGCCGAAGGTTTGCGCCTTGCTGAGGAGAGGTGCAAACTAAAGGTAGCCGTCGCCCTCGCGCATCATCAACGTGATCTTGACAACGCGAAGGCTGAAGCGTCGCTGGCAGCTTCGCGAGAGGCCTGCTCCTTGGCCATTGAGGAGGCTCGGGAGGCAGACCGATGGCGCAAGGATGCGGAGGAGCATGCACGGGAGCTCCAAGCCTGGAGCAACTCCCTGGAGCAGCAAGTGGAATTGCGCCAGGAGGCCCTTGAGTCGATGGGGGTGGCCTCTGTTGACCGGGCGGAGCTTCTAACGCGCGAGGAGGCGCCAACACTGGAGGCCGCCGAGCGCAACCTTGACCTTGAGCGGTTGGAGACGAGGGAGCGCTTGGTGGCCCGGGTGGAGGATGACGTTGCCGCGCGCGAAGCCCGGGCCCAGGAAGAAGTCGATTGCCGCGTGGCGGAAGCTCGCTCGGCCTTCGAGCGCGAATACGAGACGAGGTTGGGGCTGATCAAGGTCGAGGCCGAGGGCAGGACCGCAACCCTTAGGGCCAAACTGACCGAAGCGACGCGGCGTGCGGACTCCCCCGCAGCCGCCCTCAGTGCGGCGCAGGCGGAGCTGTCCTCTTCCCGGGCCGAGCAGCTTCCTCTTCAACAGAGGGTTGATGACGCCGAGGCCGTCGCGCAGCGGAGTGAGGACGAGCTCCGTCGGCGGCGGGTTCTATAGCATGTGCATGCCCCCATGCTTCAAACGCTCCGAAAGAGGGCCAACACAGCTTTGGGCTACATTTGTGAGGCTGCCGCTAGGGAGCCGCACGAGGTCAACTACGCCGGCAACCTCCAATTTTTCACCGATGTGGTGACGCTTCTAGAGAACCGGTCCGAGAGGTCCCGTTGGCTTGTCGAAGAGAGGAGCCGAGCCTTGCTCGGGCGTGCCTTCTCCCGCGTCTTCAGCCATCTGCAGGACAGGGACCCCCAGTTCGACTTCGACGCTGCCATCGCACCCGTGCCCATTGTCGTCCGGGGCGACCTGGCGCGGTGGGTGGAGGACAACGTGGACGCCCTCGTCAGGGCCTTTGCGTCCGATGACGATGGCGTGGTCGTGGGCGCCAATGAAGGCGACGTTGTGGACAGCATGGCGCTGATGGAGATGCTGGAGGCGGCGGTGGCAATGCCGACGACGCCAGTGATGCCTCCGAGGATGTCCAAGACGCGGTGAGTGATATGTCCGACTGACCGCGCGTTACTGCCGTTTAACCTGCACGAAGAAAGTTTGGGCTTGGCCCTGAAGGTTGTAAGAGCATTTTGGGAGGGGAAGCCCCTCATGTAAAGGTTTGCAATTAGTACTCTGGTAAGCATAATGTTGTGTGTGAACGTAGCTGTCGGCCTGGTGATGTGTCAGCTGACTTGTGTACCTTCCGACCCCGACGAGTCCCGAGCGGGCCTGTGGGGGCCGCTGCTCCTCGGGTGTTGTGATAGCCTGGCTTAATAGGGATAATAGACTACTCATATCAATAAGGAATTCCTTCTTTTCTAGGAGGCCATTCGGACAGAACTCCAAAGTTAAGCGTGCTCAGCTTGGAGTAGTGTCAGGATGGGTGACCGGCCGAGAAGTTGCTCCCGGGTGCGCACGAGTGAGGACAAAGTACGCAGAAAAGACTAGTATTGATCTGTGGGGCCAGTCTAGATCCCGCCAGGAGTAATGACCACCGGCGAGTGTGTCCGGGGCGTTACATGTTGGTATCAGAGACAGGTTTATGTGATAGCCTGGCTTAATAGGGATAATAGACTACTCATATCAATAAGGAATTCCTTCTTTTCTGGGAGCCCATTCGGACAGAACTCCAAAGTTAAGCAAGCTCAGCTTGGAGTAGTGTCAGGATGGGTGACCGACCGGGAAGTTGCTCCCGGGTGCACACGAGTGAGGACAAAGTGCACAGAAAAGACTAGTATTGATCCGTGGGGCCAGTCTAGACCCCGCTAGGAGTAACGACCACCAGCGGGTGTGTCCGGGGCGTTACAAGTTGGTATCAGAGCCAGGTTTATGTGATAGCCTGGCTTAATAGGGATAATAGAGTACTCATATCAATAAGAAATTCCTTCTTTTCTGGGATCCCATTCGGACAGAACTCCAAAGTTAAGCATGCTCAGCTTGGAGTAGTGTCAAGATGGGTGACCGACCGGGAAGTTGCTCCCGGGTGCGCACGAGTGAGGACAAAGTGCGCAGAAAAGACTAGTATTGATCTGTGGGGCCAGTCTAGATCCCGCCAGGAGTAACGACCACCGGCGGGTGTGTCCGGGGCGTTACAGGTGTCTTCTGATTAACTTGTGGATCCCGCGATGAAAACCTCCGGAAAGGGTGCGGTAACAGCGGTCCTGGTTGTGAACGTGCCTGGCCCGGCCCGGCTCGCGAGGGGGGGCAGCTGATGTTAACCTTGGACACAAAGCCAAAACCAGAACGCGAGAGATTGCTCGAACGAGACTAAACACCCCTTCCCCCAAACACACACAAGCATCGAGCTCAAATCCAACTTAAATCCGAATCGAAGAACTTGTCAACAACGAAAGGCAAAAGCAAAAGGCCGCGTCCGGCACCTAGTCTAGTCTTCGACGTCTTCTCACCAGCACAGAGCTAAGTGCTGCCACTGGGCGTGGGCGGGAGCCCCCGAGGCCCGAGGGCGGCTCTCCGGAGACTCCGGGACGTGTACAACCCCACTCATTATTATGTGAGAGTGTCACGGGGCGGCGAGCATCACAGGCACTGGGCCTTCTTCACAGGCACTGGCCTTGCTTCATATTGCCAAACGAGGGGCCCGCCTTGCGCCACACTCTGCCGCCATCGACGGCGACCGGAAACCAGGACGACGCCAATGAGGCAGAGCGGTCGCCAGCGGTTCCCCCGACGACCACGGATCCCCTGCCGGGGGCAGGCCTTGGGGAACCTCCCCGATAGGGGGCCTACCTCCTGAGAACGCCTTACTCCGACCGCCGCGGTGATGAACCCGAATCTCGGCCCCTCTCCTGCAGCCCCCTACGCCCTCCTCCTAGGGGTATGAGGCTGCAGGATTGGGGCAGCCACCTGCTGCGGCTACCTGTATCTCCTGCGACCCATGGTTAGCATAAGCTTGCTCCTGAGGGATGAGAGGTACCCGATAATTGCCGCCGCCGATGCGGTTGTCGAGGCTCTCCCGGGGTTCCCGAAAGAGCTCAGCTTCTGGCGTCTCCTTGTCCCAGCCTGACCCGAGGAACGAGCCATGATCTTCCTCCAGTGCGCACCCCTGATCCACCATGCGGGGCACATAAGCTTCCGGGGTCGCTGCCCCGGGCGCCCCGCCGTAGCGCCCCGCATGCCATGCAGCCTGGCTTGGAGCGCCGTCTTGGGGGTGATGGCGTGGCGGTTCGCCGAGGCCGAAGGCCGCGGCATGCACCCCTTCGCTGGCCTAAGAGGGGGCCAGCGTGACTTGTCGCCCGGTGCCGACGGAGGTGTTGGTGCCGGACGGGTCCTGGAGTCCACTGGAAGTCGCGTGCGTGCGCACGATGCCGCCATGCGGCCCGCCTTGGGTCCGGGGTGGCAGCTGGACGCAAAAAGGAGGTGTTCCTGAGGCGGCGGCGTCCAGGAGCTCAGCTACTCGCTCCAACAACACGTCGCGGCCGCCCTCCAGCAGTCGGCACCGTAGCAGCTCTTGGGCCACCGTGAGCGCGGCCCTGGAATTCGCTTGCTCCCGTCGGGTGTATGGCGCCGTGGCCGCGGGGTGGTCTGAGGCCCTTTCTGCGGCTGCACCTGCCGTGGTGTGAGGGCGGGCGGCGTCTGGCCGCGTCGCCCGCGCCCCGCAGCGCCCTGCGGAGCGCGGGCTGCCTGAGGCGCAAGGTTGAGGTCGCCCTGGGCTGGTGCCATGGCGTGGGCGGGCCACACTGCCCAGTGGTCGGCGTTGGCTGCCGGGTTGGTTGACATCTGAACGGCGAAGCGACGGAACGCGATGCGGAGGAAGAAGGATTCCGGCGCACCCCTACCTGGCGCGCCAAATGTCAGATTTCGGGTTCCGGCAGACCCTTGAGGTTCAAACACTGGGGTGCGTGCGGAGATCTCTCCCCTATCGATCTACGTCCAATCTCCTCGCGTGATCTAAGCTGGAAGACAACGAACAACACAAGGGACACAAGGTTTATACTGGTTTGGGCCACCGTTGTGGTGTAATACCCTACTCCAGTGTGTGGTGTGGTGGATTGCCTCAGGGGCTGATGACGAACAGTACAAGGGAAGAACAGCCTTGCGAGAGGTGTTCTTGAGCTGGTGTGATGAACTGCTAGGGTGAGTTCAGTCGCCTCTCTCTCTCTCTCTTTCTTTGCTAGGGTTCTACCTGATCTCTCCCTGTCTTCTCCCCCTTCCTTACTCTGTGGTGGCTAGCTCTATTTATAGAGGCCCTGGGCCTCTCCCCAAATAATGAGCGGGAAGGGCGCCAACAATTGGCCATTTTAAAGGGGAACATATAGTACAAGTTATCCTGACCAAAGGTGATCTTCGGCTGCCAAAAGTACTGGTGATGATGCTGTCTTGGGCTCCACGGTGACCTCCATCCTGCCGCTCTGCTAGTCTTGGTCTTGTTGCACCGGAATGGTAACCTTTGCCTGGTGCCTTGGCCCGTGCTTGCCCCCTTTGCACCAAAGGGGAAACAAGGACACTGCGCAGGCCGGCGCCCGCCTGGCGCCTGCCTGGTGTCGATCGTCATGGCTTGCATCACGGGTTCCTCGCGAGGTACTCCTGCCTTGATCTCTCCGCCTCCTCGCGAGCCTGCCTGATGAGGTTGCCTATGAGGAAGCATTCTGTCATCCGCCCCGCGAGGCTTCGCCCCTCGCGAGGGTCTTGAGCTTGAGCTGATGAAGATGGGCCGCGCTGGGCCCCCACTTGAGCCACGCCGCAGGCCGCAGGCACGCAAGTCTGGGGACCCTCGTTCCCAGAACGCCGACAATATCAGAGCCAGGTCTATGCGTAGATGTTATATGCACGAGTGGAACACAAAGAGTTGTGGGAGATAATATTCATACTACTTACCAATAATGTCTTACTTTGATTCGGTGGTATTGTAGGATGAAGTGGCCCAGACCGACATTACATGACCATATTCATGAGACTATTTCTACCAACGTGCTTCACACAGGTGGCTAGTGGGTGTCTGTTTCTCCAGCTTTAGTTGAATCGAGTTTGACTATGCCCGGTCCTTGTTGAAGGTTAAAACATCACACTTGACGAAAAATCATTGTGGTTTTGGTGCGTAGGTAAGAACGGTTCTTGCTAGAAGCCTGTAGCAGCCACGTAAAACTTGCAACAACAAAGTAGAGGACGTCTAACTTGTTTTTGCAGGGCATGTTGTGATGTGATATGGTCAAGACATGATGAGATATAAATTGTTGTATGAGATGATCATGTTTTGTTGAAGTTATCGGCAACTGACAGGAGCCTTATGCTTGTCTCTTTATTGCATAAGATGTAAGCGCCATATAATTGCTTTACTTTATCGCTATGCGATAGCAATAGTTGCAAAAGCAATAGTTGGCGAGACGACCATATGACGACACGTTGATAGAGATCAAGATGATGGAGATCATGGTGTCATGCCGATAACAATGGAGATCATGACGGTACTTTGGAGATGGAGATCAAAGGCACAAGATGATGATGGCCATATCATGTCACATATTTTGATTGCATGTGATGTTTATTTTTATGCATCTTATTTTGCTTAGTACGGCGGTAGCATTATAAGATGATCCCTCACTAAATTTCAAGGTATAAGTGTTCTCCCTGAGTATGCACCGTTGCTACAGTTCGTCGTGCCGAGACACCACATGATGATCGGGTGTGATAAGCTCTACGTTCACATACAATGGGTGCAAGCCAGTTTTGCACACGCGGGATACTCAGGTTAAACTTGACGAGCCTAGCATATGCAGATATGGCCTGGCCTTGGAACAGTTGAGACCGAAAGGTCGAACATGAATCATATAGTAGATATGATCAACATAGATATGTTCACCATTGAATACTACTCCATCTCACGTGATGATCGGACATGGTTTAGATGATATGGATCACGTGATCATTTAGATGACTCGAGGGATGTCTATCTAAGTAGGAGTTCTTAAGTAATATGATAAATTGAAATTAATTTATCATGAACTTAGTCCTGATAATTTTTGCATATCTATGTCGTAGATCAATAGCTCGCGTTGTAGCTCATGTTTATTTTTGATATGTTCCTAGAGAAAAATAAGTTGAAAGATGACAGTAGCAATGATGCGGACTGGATCCGTGATCTGAGGATTATCCTCATTGCTGCATAGAAGAATTATGTCCTTGATGCACCGTTAGTTGACGGACCTATTGCAGGAGCAGATGCAGTCGTTATGAACGTTTGGCAAGCTCGGTATGATGACTACTTGATAGTTTAGTGCGCCATGATTTAAGGCTTAGAACCGGGAATAAAAAAAAATGAACGTGACGGAGCATATAAGATGTTCCAAGAGCTGAAATTGGTATTTCAGACTCATGCCCGAGTTGAGAGGTATGAGACCTCTGACAAGTACTTTGCCTAGAAGATGGAGGAGAATAGCTCAACCAGTGAGCATGTGCTCAGAATGTCTGAGTACTAGAATCGCTTGAATCAAGTGGGAGTGAATCTTCCAGATAAGATCATGATTGATAGAGTTCTCTAGTCACTATCACCAAGTTACTGGAACTTCGTGACGAACTATAATATGCAAGGGATGACGAAAACGATTCTCGAGCTCTTCACGATGCTAAAATCGGCGAAGGAAGAAATCAAGAAAGAGCATCATGTGTTGATGGCTGACAAGACCACTAGTTTCAACTAAAAGGGCAAGGGAAAGAAAGGGAACTTCAATAAGAATAGCAAGCAAGTTGCCACTCCCATGAAGAAGCCCAAAGCTAGACCCAAGCCTGAAACTAAGTGCTTCTACTGCAAAGGAAATGGTCACTGGAAGCAGAACTTCCCCAAATACTTGGCGGATAAGAAGGATGGCAAAGTGAACAAAAGTATATATGATATACATGTTATTGATGTGTACTTTACTAGTGTTCATAGTAACCCTAGGGAATTTGATACTGGTTCAGTTGCTATGATTAGTAACTTGAAACAGGAGTTACAAAATGAACAGAGACTAGTTGAGGGCAAAGTGACGATGTGTGTTGGAGGAGATTCCAAGGTTGATCAGATCACCATCGCATACTCCCTCTACTTTCGGGATTAGTGTTGAACCTAAATAAATGTTATTTGGTGTTTGCGTTTGTCGGCGTTCTGGGAACGGGGGTCCCCAGACTTGCCTGCCTGCGGCCCGTGGGGTGGCTCTACCAGCGGCCCTGTACGGCCCATCTTCACCAGCAAACACTCAAGACCCTCACGAGAGGCCAAGCCTCGCGAGGTGGACGACGCAAGACCTCCTCAGGGACAGCCTCGCCGAGCCGGCTCACGAGGGGCGGAGAGTTCAAGGCAAGGGACACCTCGCGAGGTTTGTGTGACGCAAGCCATGACGACTGGAGCCAGGCGGGCGCCAGCGCGTGCAGTGTCCTCGTTTCCTCTTTGGTGCTAAAGAGGCAAGCGTAGGCGAGGAGTCCCGAGGCATCAGGCAAAGTTATCCATATCGGTGCAACAAGACCAAGACCAGCAGGACAACAGGACGAAGGTCACCGTGGAGCCTGCTACCTCTTGAGCACTGCGTTGGTTTTCACTTGAAGAGTAAAGGGTGATGCAGCAAAGTAGCATAAGTATTTCCCTCAGTTTTTTAGAACCAAGGTATCAATCCAGTAGGAGACTACACGCAAGTCCCTTGTACCTACACAAACAAATAAGAACCTCGCAACCAATGCGATAAAGGGGTTGTCAATCCATTCACGGCCACTTACGAGAGTGAGAGCTGGTAGAGATAATAATAATAAGATAAATATTTTTGCTATTTTATGATATATATTGAAAGTAAAGATTGCAAAATAAAATAGATCGGAAACTTATACGATAAAAGATAGACCCGGGGGCCATGGGTTTCACTAGTGGCTTCTCTCAAGATAACATAAGTATTAAGGTGGGTGAACTAATTACTGTCGAGAAATTGATAGAAAAGTGAATAATTATGAGAATATCTAGGCATGATCATGTATATAGGCATCACACCTGCGACAAGTAGACCGAAACGATTCTGCATGTACTACTATTACTCCACACATCGACCGCTATCCAGCATGCGTCTAGAGTATTAAGTTCATAAGAACAGAGCAATGCATTAGGCAAGATGACATGATGTAGAGGGAAACTCAAGAAATATGATATAAACCCCATCTTTTTGTCCTCGATGGCAACAATACAATACGTGCCTTGCTGCCCCTGTTGTCACTGGGGAAGGACGCCGCAAGATTGAACCCAAAGCTAAGCACTTCTCCCATTGCAAGAAAGATCAATCTAGTAGGCCAAACCAAACTAATAATTCGAAGAGACTTGCAAAGATAACCGATCATACATAAAAGATTTCAGAGAAGAATCAAATATTGTTCATAGATAAACTTGATCATAAACCCACAATTCATCGGATCTCGACAAACACACCACAAAAAGAGTTACATCAAATAGATCTCCAAGAAGATCGAGGAGAACATTGTATTGAGATCCAAAGAGAGAGAAGAAGCCATCTAGCTAATAACTATGGACCCGAAGGTCTGAGGTAAACTACTCACACATCATCGGAGAGGCTATGGTGTTGATGTAGAAGCTCTCCGTGATCGATGCCCCCTTCGGCGGAGCTCCGGAAAAGGCCCCAAGATGGTATCTCTTGGGTACAAAAGGTTGCGGCGGTGGAAATAGGGTTTCGTGGTGCTCCTGGATGTTTTCGGGGTATGTGGACATATATAGGAGGAAGAAGTAGGTCGGTGGAGCCACGAGGGGCCCACAAGGGTGGAGGGCGCGCCCAGGGGGGTAGGCGCGCCCCCTGCCTCGTGGCCTCCTTGTTGGTTGCTTGATGTCCACTCCAAGTCCCTTGGATCACGTTTGTTCCAAAAATAACTCTCCCGAAGGTTTTATTCCGTTTGGATTCTGTTTGATATTCCTTTTCTGTGAAACACTGAAAATAGGCAAAAAAAACATCAATTTGCACTGGGCCTTGGGTTAGTAGGTTAGTCCCAAAAATAATATAAAAGTGTATAAATAAGCCCATTAACATCCAAAACAGATAATGTAATAGAATGGAACAATCAAAAATTATAGATACGTTGGAGACGTATCAAGCATCCCCAAGCTTAATTCCTCCTTGTCCTCGAGTAGGTAAATGATAAAAACAGAATTTTTGATGTGGAATGCTACCTAGCATAATTCTCAATGTAATTTTCTTTATTGTGGCATGAATGTTCAGATCCGAAAGATTCAAGACAAAAGTTTAATGTTGACATAAAAATAATAATACTTCAAGTATACTAGCAAAGAAATTATGTCTTCTCAAAATAACATGGCCAAAGAAAGTTATCCCTACAAAATCATATAGTCTGGCTATGCTCTATCTTCACGACACAAAGTATTTAAATCATGCACAACCCCGATGACAAGCCAAGCAATTGTTTCATACTTTTGATGTTCTCAGACTTTTTCAATCTTCACGCAATACATGAGCATGAGCCATGGACATAGCACTATATGTGGAATAGAATGGTGGTTGTGGAGAATACAAAAAGGAGAAGATAGTCTCACATCAACTAGGCGTATCAACGGGCTATGGAGATGCCCATCAATATATATCAATGTGAGTGAGTAGGGATTGCCATGCAACGGATGCACTAGAGCTATAAGTGTATGAAAGCTAAAAAAGAAGCTAAGTGGGTGTGCATCCAACTCGCTTGCTCATGAAGACCTAGGGCATTTTGAGGAAGCCCATCATTGGAATATACAAGCCAAGTTCTATAATGTAAAATTCCCACTAGTATATGAAAGTGACAACATAGGAGACACTATATCATGAAGATCGTGGTGCTACTTTGAAGCACAAGTGTGGTAAAAGGATAGTAACATTGTCCCTTCTCTCTTTTTCTCTCAATTTTCAGTTTTTTTTCCTTTTTTTATTTGGGCCTTTTCTATTTTTTATATGGCATGTTTTTTTCGTCCGGAGTCTCACCCTGACTTGTGGGGGAATCATAGTCTCCATCATCCTTTCCTCACATGGGACAATGCTCTAATAATAATGATCATCACACTTTATTTACTTACAACTCAAAAATTACAACTCAATTCTTAGAACAAAATATGACTCTATGTGAATGCCTCCGGCTGTGTACCGGGATGTGCAATGACTCATGAGTGACATGTATGAAAGAATTATGAACGGTGGCTTTGCCACAAATACGATGTCAACTACATGATCATGCAGAGCAATATGACAATGATGAAGCGTGTCATAATAACGGAACGGTGGAAAGTTGCATGGCAATATATCTCGGAATGGCTACGGAAATACCATAATAGGTAGGTATGGTGGCTGTTTTGAGGAAGGTATATGGTGGGTTTATGGTACCGGCAAAAGTTGTGCGGTACTAGAGAGGCTAGCAATGGTGGAAGGGTGAGAGTGTGTATAATCCATGGACTCAACATTAGTCATAAAGAACTCACATACTTATTGAAAAAATTTATTAGTTATCGAAACAAAGTACTACACGCATGCTCCTAGGGGGATATATTGGTCGGAAAAGACTCGTCCCCGACCGCCACTCATAAGGAAGACAATCAATAAATAAATCATGCTCCGACTTCATCACATAACGGTTCACCATACGTGCATGCTACGGGAATCACAAACTTTGACACAAGTATTTCTCAAATTCACAACTACTCAACTAGCATGACTCTAATATCACCATCTTCATATCTCAAAACAATCATCAAGTATCAAACTTCTAATAGTATTCAATGCACATTTTATGATAGTTTTTATTATACCCATCTTGGATGCCTATCATATTAGGACTAATTTCATAACCAAAGAAAATTACCATGTTGTTATAAAGAACTCTCAAAATAATATAAGTGAAGCATGAGAGATCAATAATTTCTATAAAATAATACCACCACAATGCTCTAAAAGATATAAGTGAAGTACTAGAGCAAAATTATCTAGCTCAAAAGATATACGTGAAGCACATAGAGTATTCTAATAAATTCCAAATCATGTGTGGCTCTCCCAAAAGGTGTTTACAGCAAGGATGATTGTGTTAAACTAAAAATAAAAGACTCAAATCATACAAGACGCTCCAAGCAAAACACATATCATGTGGTGAATAAAATATAGCCTCAAGTAAAGTTACCGATAGAAGAAGACGAAAGAGGGGATGCCTTCTGGGGCATACCCAAGCTTAGGATTTTGGTTGTCCTTGAATTTTAACTTGGGGTACCTTGGGAATCCCCAAGCTTAGGATCTTGCCACTCCTTATTCCATAATCCATCAAATCTTTACCCAAAACTTGGAAACTTCACAACACAAAACTTAAACAGAAAATCTCATGAGCTCCGTTAGTATAAGAAAACAAACCACCACTTAAGGTACTGTAATGAACTCATTATTTATTTGTATTGGTTTTAAACCTACTGTATTCCAACTTCTCTATGGTTCATAACCTCCGATACTAGCCATAGATTCATCAAAATAAGCAAACAACACGCGAAAACAGAATCTGTCAAAAACAGAACAGTCTGTAGTAATCTGTAGGTTTAGAATACTTATGTAACCCCAAAAATTCTAAACTAAATTGCTGGACATGAGGAATTTATCTATTAATCATCTTCAACAAGAATCAACTTAATCGCACTCTCTAGTAAAAGATGGCAGCAAGTATCGTGAGCGCTAAAGTTTCTGTTTTTTACAGAAAGATTACTAAACCCCCCCCCCCCAAGTCTTCCCAAAGGTTCTACTTGGCAGAAACACTAATTAAAAGCATAAAACCACATCTAAACAGAGGCTAGATGAATTATTTATTACTAAACATAACCAAAAAGCAAGAAACAAAAAAAATTGGGTTGCCTCCCAACAAGCGCTATCGTTTAACGCCCCTAGCAAGGCATAAAAGCAAGGATAGATCTATGTATTATCATCTTTGGTATGCAATCCATAAGTGGCTCTCATAATAGATTCATAAGGTAATTTAATTTTCTTTCTAGGAAAGTGTTCCATGCCTTTCCTTAACGGAAATTGGAATCTAATGTTTCCTTCTTTCATATCAATAATTGCACCAATCGTTCTAAGGAAAGGTCTACCAAGAATAATGGGACATGTAGGATTGCAATCAATATCAAGAACAATGAAATCTACGGGCACATAATTCCTATTTGCAACAATAAGAACATCACTAATTATTCCCATAGGTTTCTTAATAGTGGAATCCGCAAGATGCAAATTTAAAGAACAATCATCAAATTCACGGAAACCTAACACATCACACAAAGTTTTTGGAATCGTGGAAACGCTAGCACCCAAATCACATAAAGCATAGCATTCATTATCTTTAATTTTAATTTTAATAGTTGGTTCCCATTCATCATAAAGTTTCCTAGGGATAGAAACTTCCAATTCAAGCTTTTCTTCATAAGATTGCATTAAAGCATCAACGATATGTTTAGTAAAAGCTTTATTTTGATTATAAGCATGCGGAGAATTTAGCACAGATTGCAACAAGGAAATATAATATATCAAAGAGCAATTATCATAATTAAGTTCCTTGAAATCCAAAATAGTGGGTTCATTGCTATGTAAAGTTTTGACCTCTCCAATTCCACTTTTATCAATTTTTTCATCAAGATCTAAAAA
Organism: Triticum urartu; assembly: GCF_056163025.1. Classification (NCBI taxonomy): domain Eukaryota; kingdom Viridiplantae; phylum Streptophyta; class Magnoliopsida; order Poales; family Poaceae; genus Triticum; species Triticum urartu. The sequence goes on from NC_141878.1 coordinate 489,037,463, forward strand.
CTCTAAATCATTGGGACGCCTTTTAACTAAAGTTGACTCATCTCCAGTCCCATCATTATTAAGATTCATATTGCAAAACAAAGATTTAATAGGAGACACATCAATCACTTTTAGATCTTCATCCTTATCATCATCAAAACTAGAAGAACACGCTTTCACAAAGCAATCTTTTTTAGCACGCATCCTAGCGGTTCTTTCTTTGCAGTCATCAATGGAAATTCTCATAGCTTTGAGAGACTCATTGATATCATGCTTAGGTGGAATAGATCTAAGTTTCAAAAAATCAACATCAAGAGAAATTCTATCCACGTTCCTAACGAACCCATCAATCTTAGACAGATTTTTTCCAATCAAAGCATTCGAACTCTTTTGCGAACTAATAAATTGTTTAATATTAGATTCAAAATCAGAGGGCATATTATTATAATTTCCATAAGAATTGTTGTAGGAATTACCATAATTATTAGAGGAATTACTAGGGAACGGCCTAGGATTAAAATTACCTCTATATGCGTTGTTACCAAAATTGTTCCTACCAACAAAATTCACATCCATAGATTCATTATTATTCTCAATCAAAGTAGACAAAGGCATATCATTAGGATCAGAAGAAACACTCTTATTAGCAAACAATTTCATAAGTTCATCCATCTTTCCACTCAAAACATTAATTTCTTCTATTGCATGCACCTTTTAACTAGTAGACCTTTCAGTGTGCCATTGAGAATAATTAACCATAATATTATCTAGGAGTTTAGTAGCTTATCCTAAAGTAATTTCCATAAAAGTGCCTCCCGCGGCCGAATCTAAAGGATTTCTAGAAGCAAAATTCAATCCTACATAATTTTTTTTGTATAATCATCCAAAGATTCAAACCATGTGTAGGGTAATTACGTATCATTAATTTCATCCTCTCCCAAGATTGTGCAACAAGCTCATGATCTAGTTTCTTAAAATTCATAATATCGTTTCTAAGAGAGATGATCTTAGCGGGAGAAAAATACTTAGAGATAAAAGCATCTTTGCACTTATTCCATGAATGAATACTATTTTTAGGCAAAGAAGAAAACCAAGTTTTAGCACGATCTCTAAGTGAAAACGGAAATAGCTTCAGTTTAACAATATCATTATCCACATCTTTCTTCTTCTGCATATCTCACAAATCAACAAAGGTATTTAGATGGGTAGAGACATCTTCACTAGGAAGGCCGGAAAACGGATCTTTCATGACAAGATTCAGCAAAGCAACATTAATTTCACAAGATTCAACATCGGTAAGAGGATCAATCGGAGTGCTAATAAAATCACTATTGTTGGTATTAGAAAAGTCACACAATTTAGTATTATCTTGAGACATCATGAAAAACAATCCAACACACAAGCACAGAAGAAGCAAGCGAAAACAGACGAACGTAAAAGAGAAGGGGAACGGAAAAAGAGGGTGAATAAAACGGCAAGGGTGAAGTGGGGGAGAGGAAAACGAGAGGCAAATGGCGAATAATGTAATGTGAGGGATAAGAGTTTGTGATGGGTACTTGGTATGCCTTGACTTGTGGTAGATCTCCCCGACAACGGCGCCAGAAATCCTTCTTGCTACCTCTTGTGCACTACGTTGGTTTTCCCTTGAAGGGGAAAGGGTAATGCAGCAAAGCAGCATAAGTATTTCCCTCAGTTTTTGAGAACCAAGGTATCAATCCAGTAGGAGACTACACGCAAGTCCCTCGTACCTACATAAACAAATAAGAACCTCGCAACCAACGCGATAAAGGGGTTGTCAATCCCTTCACGGTCACTTACGAGAGTGAGATCTGATAGAGATAATAATTATAAGATAAATATTTTTGGTATTTTTATGATATAGATTGAAAGTAAAGATTGCAAAATTAAATAGATCGGAAACTTATATGATAAAAGATAGACCCGGGGGGCATAGGTTTCACTAGTGGCTTCTCTCAAGATAGCATAAGTATTACGGTGGGTGAACTAATTACTGTCAAGCAATTGATAGAAAAGTGAATAATTATGATAATATCTAGGCATGATCATGTATATCGGCATCACGTCCGCGACAAGTAGACCGAAATGATTCTGCATCTACTACCATTACTCCACACATCGACCGATATCCAGCATGCATCTAGAGTATTAAGTTCATAAGAGCAGAGTAATGCATTAGGCAAGATGACATGATGTACAGGGATAAACTCAAGCAATATGATATAAACCCCATCTTTTTATCCTCGATGGCAACAATACAATACGTGCCTTGCTGCCCCTGCTATTACTGGGAAAGGACACCGCAAGATTGAACCCGAAGCTAAGCACTTCTCCCATTGCAAGAAAGATCAATCTAGTAGGCCAAACCAAACTGATAATTCTAAGAGAATTGCAAAGATAACCAATCATACATAAAAGTTTTCAGAGAAGAATCAAATATTGTTCATAGATAAACTTGATGATAAACCCATAATTCATCGGATCTCGACAAACACACCGCAAAAAGAGTTACATCAAATAGATCTCCAAGAAGATCGAGGAGAACATTGTATTGAGATCCAAGGAGAGAGAAGAAGCCATCTAGCTAATAACTATGGACCCGAAGTTCTGAGGTAAACTACTCACACATCATCGGAGAGGCTATGTTGTTGATGTAGAAGCCCTCCGTGATCGATGCCCCCTCCGGCGGAGCTCTGTAAAAAGGCCCCAAGACGGTATCTCTTGGGTACAGAAGGTTGCGGCGGTGGAAATAGGGTTTCGTGGTGCTCCTGGATGTTTTCGGGGTATGTGGACATTTATAGGAGGAAGAAGTAGGTCGATGGAGCCACGAGGGGCCCACGAGGGTGGAGGGCGCGCCCAGGGGGGGTAGGCGCGCCCCCTGCCTTGTGGACTCCTCGTTGGTTGGTTCACATCCACTCCAAGTCCCCTGGATCGCGTTTGTTCCAAAAATAACTCTCCCGAAGGTTTTATTCCGTTTGGATTCCGTTTGATATTCTATTTCTGCGAAACACTAAAATAGGCAAAAAACAGCAATTTGCACTGGGCCTCGGGTTAGTAGGTTAGTCCCAAAAATAACATAAAAGTGCATAAATAAGCCCATTAACATCCAAAACAGATAATATAATAGCATGGAACAATAAAAATTTATAGATACGTTCGAGACGTATCAGAGGCGAAGACTACTTTTGTCAGGATAGCTTGTACTAGCTGCCCCCCTTCAAATTGGCCGTTGTGGGATCCCTTCCCGCCTAATATTTGGGAAGAGGACCTGGGCCTCTATATATCGGACTAGCCACCACCGTAAGGGAGGGAGGTCATCTTGGACTGGATTCATTCCACCAAAGCCACCACATGAGTTCACCAAGCACAAGAACACCTCTCCTCAGGTGGCTGCGCCTCCCTTGTAACTATTCTTCCTCAGCCCAAGAGGCAATCCACAACACCACACTAGAGTAGGGTATTACACCACATCGGTGGCCCGAACCAGTATAAAATCTTGTGTCTCTTGTTCTTTGGGTTTGTCGAGCTAGGTCATGAGATCATGATGTGTGTGAGCTAGAGGGGTAGAGATCTTTGTGCGCACCCCAGTGTTCGAACCTCAAGGGTTTCGCCGGAATCCGAAATACGACATTTGGCGCGCCAGGTAGGGGTGCGCTTAAGCTTTCTTCATCAATCCGCGCTTTGCCACTCCACCAAGTTCATGGCCAATGCTCGCCGGCCCGCGCTGAGCGTCGGGCCGCTCTGGCCACCCGCGTCGCTCAGACAGCCCCTGTCGGCGGACCTCCCGTCGTTCTCCATCACCCGCCGCCAGTGCCACAACCGGCCTGGCGACAAACGAGTAGCAAGCTTCCTCACTGCACCCATGCGTGCGGCGAGACGACCGCACCACCACCCCGTCGCTGACTCCAGCCGACTCATCATCTCACGCTCGCCGCGCACCCACGGACGTGCAGGCCGTGCTGCTCATGGCACGCGAGCTCCTGTGTTACCGCCTGGTCGACGACCTCTACGAGGATTGGTTGGACCGCATCGCCGAGCTCATCAGCGCCGTGGGGGGCTCTCCTGCACCATCCCTCTCAATGCCTCGCCTGCCCCCGGCTGCGGGCGATGCGGCTCACGGAGCGCCTCCGCCCCCTCCGCACCAAGATTGCGCCCTCGCGCTGAGACACACGGCTCATGGAGCGCCTCCGCCTCCTCTACGTCAAGACGGCGTCCTCGCTCCAAGATGTGCGGTCCTACGGCATGATCCCCCGCGCTGTGTGCCTGCGCGCGAAGAAGGAAGTTGCCAAGAGATCCCCCATCCGCAAGAAAATGCTCCACCGCTCCCAGCACTGCCACGTCAGGATCGCTTGCCGCGGCAGGGCCATGCGCCACTTTCTGTGGCGGGGCAGGGACACCAAGATCAAGCTCCGCCTCACGACGGGCCCCGGTGGCCACGGCAGGCTGCCGCTCCTTCACTCCTGAGCTGCGCAGCGTCGTATGGCCGAGGAAGTTCAAGCTGGATCTGCCTCCTCGCTACGACGACACTCCCGACCCTATGGAGTTCTTGCCACTCTACGAGCTGAGCATCGAGGCGGCCAACGGCGATGAAAAGGTCATGGCGAACTGGTTTCCCATGGCTCTCAAGGATGGCGCCCGCTCATGGCTCCTGAACCTGCCCCCGGGCTTGATCTCCTCCTGGGACCAGATGTGCGACAGCTTCGTCGCCAACTTCCAGGGCACTCGCGACCGTCCTCGGGCCGCGGGTGACCAGCGCCGCATCAGGGAACAGCCGGGAGAGACCCTGCAGAAGTACATCTAGCACTTCGGCAGCGTGCGCCTAAAGATCCCCAAGGTGACAGACGAGGCCATCATCTCAGCGTTTTCCGATGGCGTCGGCGACATCAATATGAAGGAGGAGCTCGCCATCTAGGAGGAGCTGTGCACGACTTTGGAGCTGTTCAACATAGCAACAAAGTGCGCAAGAGCTGAGGAAGGGCGTCTCTCCCTCCTCGAGCTCCCTGCTGCGGATCCAGAGGAGAAGAAGGCCAAGGTCAAGGACGTGAAGCGCAAAGGGGTGGATGTACTCGCGGCAGAGCCACATACCAAGTGCTACCTCTTGAGCACCGCATTGGTTTTCCCCGAAGAGGAATGGGTGATGCAACAAAGTTGCATAAGTATTTCCCTCAGTTTTTGAGAACCAAGGTATCAATCCAGTAGGAGGCTACGCGCCAGTCCCACGCACCTGCACAAAACAAATAAATCCTCACAACCAGCGCGATAAGGGGTTGTCAATCCCTACACGGCCACTTACGAGAGTGAGATCTGATAGATATGATAAGATAATTTTTTTGGTATTTTTGTGATAAAGATGCAAAGTAAAGTAAAAGAAAAATAAAAAGCAAAGGAAATAACTAGGTAGTAGGAGATTAATATGATGAAGATAGACCCGGGGGCCATAGGTTTCACTAGTGGCTTCTCTCGAGAGCATAAGTATTCTACGGTGGGTGAACAAATTACTGTTGAGCAATTGACAGAATTGAACATAGTTATGAGAATATCTAGGCATGATTATGTATATATGCATCACATCCGAGACAAGTAGATTGACTCCTACCTGCATCTACTACTATTACTCCACTCATCGACCGCTATCCAGCATGCATCTAGAGTATTAAGTTAAAAACAGAGTAAGGCCTTAAGCAAGATGACAAGATGTAGAGGGATAAACTCATGCAATATGATGAAAACCCCATCTTGTTATCCTCGATGGCAACAATACAATACGTGCCTTGCTGCCCCTACTGTCACTGGGTAAGGACACCACAAGATTGAACCCAAAGCTAAGCACTTCTCCCATTGCAAGAAAGATCAATCTGGTAGGCCAAACCAAACTGATAATTTGAAGAGACTTGCAAAGATAACTAATCATACATAAAAGAATTCAGAGAAGATTCAAATATTGTTCATAGATAGACTTGATCATAAACCCACAATTCATCGGTCTCAACAAACACAGCGCAAAAAGAAGATTACATCGAATAGTTCTCCACAAGAGAGGGGGAGAACATTGTATTGAGATCCAAAAAGAGAGAAGAAGCCATCTATCTAATAACTACGGACCCGTAGGTCTGAGGTGAACAACTCACACTTCATCGGAGGGGCTATGGTGTTGATGTAGAAGCCCTCCGTGATCGATGCTCCCTCCGGCGGAGCTCCAGAACAGGCCCCAGGATCGGATATCGTGGATACATAAAGTTACGACGGTGGAATTAGGGTTTTGGCTCCGTATCTGATCGTTTGGGGGTACGTAGGTATATATAGGAGGAAGGAGTACGTCGGTGGAGCAACAGGGGGCCCACAAGGGTGGAGAGCGCGCCTGGGGGGGGGGGTAGGTGCACCCCCTACCTCGTGGCCTCCTCTTTTGTGTCTTGACGTAGGGTCCATGTCTCCTGGGCCTTGTTCGTTGAGAAAATCACGTCCCCGAATGTTCCATTCCGTTTGGACTCCGTTTGATATTCCTTTTCTTCGAAACCCTAAAACCGGCAAAAAACAGCAATTCTGGGCTAGGCCTCCGGTTAATAGGTTAGTCCCAAAAATAATATAAAAGTGGATAATAAAGCCCAATAATGTACAAAACAGTAGATAATATAGCATGGAGCAATCAAAAATTATAGATACGTTGGAGACGTATCAAGCATCCCCAAGTTTAATTCCTGCTCGTCCTCGAGTAGGTAAATGATAAAAACAGAATTTTTGATGTGGAGTGCTACTTGGCATAATTTTAGTGTAATTCTTATTAATTGTGGTATGAATATTCAGATCCTAAAGATTCAAGACAAAAGTTCATATTGACATAAAAATAATAATACTTCAAGCATACTAACAAAGCAATTATGTCTTCTCAAAATAACATGGCCAAAGAAAGTTATCCCTACAAAATCATATAGTCTGGCTATGCTCTATCTTCACCGCACAAAGTATTTAAATCATGCACAACCCCGATGACAAGCCAAGCAATTGTTTTATAATTTTGACATTCTCAAAAAAATTCAATCTTCACGCAATACATGTGCGTGAGCCATGGATATAGCACTATAGGTGGAGTAGAATGGTGGTTGTGGAGAAGACAAAAAGGGAGAAGATAGTCTCACATCAACTAGGCGTATCAACGGGCTATGGAGATGCCCATCAATAGATATCAATGCGAGTGAGTAGGGATTGCCATGCAACGGATTCACTAGAGCTATAAGTATATGAAAGCTCAAAAAGAAACTAAGTGGGTGTGCATCCAACTTGCTTGCTCATGAAGACCTAGGGAATTTTGAGGAAGCCCATCATTGGAATATACAAGCCAAGTTCTATAATGAAAAATTCCCACTAGTATATGAAAGTGACGAAATGAGAGACTCTCTACTATGAATATCATGGTGCTACTTTGAAGCACAAGTGTGGTAAAAGGATAGTAGCATTGCCCCTTCTCTCTTTTTCTCTCATTTTCTTTATTTGGGCCTTTTCTCTTTTTTATGGCCTTCTTTTCTATTTGGGCTTCTTTGGCCTCTTTTATTTATTTATTTTTTTCGTCCGGAGTCTCATCCCGACTTGTGGGGGACTCATAGTCTCCATCATCCTTTCCTCACCGGGACAATGCTCTAATAATGATCATCACACTTTTATTTTCTTACAACTCAACAATTACAACTCGATACTTAAAAAATATGACTCTACATGAATGCCTCCGGCGGTGTACCGGGATATGCAATGACTCATGAGTGACATGTATGAAAGAATTATGAACGGTGGCTTTGCCACAGATACTATGTTAACTACATGATCATGCTAAGCAATATGACAATGATGGAGTGTGTCATAATAAACGGAACGGTGGAAAGTTGATGGCAATATATCTCGGAATGGCTATGGAAATGCCATAATAGGTAGGTATGGTGGCTGTTTTGAGGAAGGTATATGGTGGGTGTATGATACCGGCGAAAGGTGCGCGGTATTTGTAACACCCTCGATGCGACTATATCTCCCACGTGTCGAGGCACGACTTAGAGGCATAATCGCATTGAAGGCATATGTCACAAGTGAGGTAATCTTCACACAACCCATGTAATATAATAAGGGAAAGAGATTACATAGTTGGCTTACAATCGCCACTTCACACAATTAAAAGAATAAAGCATTACATCATCCAAAAACACTCATGGTCCGACTACAGAACCAAAATAAAAGAAGGACCCCAAATGCGACAAAGGTCCCCGATCGACCCCAACTGGGCTCCACTACTGATCAACTAGAACGAAACAACATAAAGGACAAGATCTTCATAGAGCTCCTCCTTGAGCTTGGTTGCGTCATCTGCAAGGACTCATCGGCACCTGCAAGCTGGTTTTGGAAGTATCTGTGAGCCACGGGGACTCAGCAATCTCGCACCCTCGCGATCAAGACTATTTAAGCTTATGGGTAAGGTAAAGGTATGAGGTGGAGCGGCAGCAAGCGACTAGCATATATGGTGGCTAACATATGCAAATGAGAGCGAGAAGAGAAGGCAAAGCACGGTCGATAAAAGTATGATCAAGAAGTGATCCTATAACAACCTACGTCAAGCATAATTCCAACAACCGTGTTCACTTCCCGCACCCCGCCGGAAAGAGACCATCACGGTTAAACACGCGGTTGATTCATTTTAATTAAGGTCTACTTTAGGTTTTCTACAATCGGACGTTAACAAATTCCCATCTGCCCATAACCGCGGGCACGGCTTTCGAAAGTTCAAATCCCTGCAGGGGTGTCCCAACTTAGCCCATCACAAGCTCTCATGGTCAACGAAGGAATAGACCTCCTCCCGAGACGTTCCGATCAGACTCGGTATCCCGGTACAACAAGACATTTCGACAGGGTAAAACTAAACCAGCAACACCGCCCGAATGTGCCGACAAATCCTGATAGGAGATGCACATATCTCTTTCTCAGGGCACACTCAGATGAGCGCTCCATACAACTAAAACCAAACCTCGAGTTTCCCCGAGGGGGCGCTGCACAGGACTCTAGTTCGGACCAACACTCAGAGGAGCACTAGCCCGGGGGGGGGGGGGGGTTAGAATAAAGATGACCCTCGGGCTCGCGAAAACCCAAGGGAAGGTGGTAGGTTGTTAGTGCAAATGGTAAAACCAATGTTGGGCATTGCTGGAGGAGCTTTACTTAAGGCGAACTGTCACGGGGTTCCATTATAGCCCAACCACGTAAGGGACGCAAAATCCGGGAACATAACACCAATATGAAGGAAACTAGGGCAGCAAGAGTGGAACAAAACACCAGGCATAGGGCCGAGCCTTCCACCCTTTACCAAGTATATAGATGCATTAATTAAATAAGATATATAGTGATATCCCAACAAGTAAACATGTTCCAACAAGGAACAACATCTCCATGTTCCAACAAGGAACAAACTTCAATCTTCACCTGCAACTAACAACGCTATAAGAGGGGCTGAGCAAAGCGGTAACATAGCCAATCAACAGTTTGCTAGGACAAAGTGGGTTAGAGGCTTGGTTCATAAATATAGGAGGCATGATAAGCAAGTGGTAGGCATCGCAGCATAGGCATAGCAAAAGAGCAAGCAACTAAGCAAGCAAAGATAGAAGTGATTTCGAGGGTATGATCATCTGCCTGAAATCCCGCAAGGAAGAAGAACGAGTCCATGAAGAAGACAAACGGACGTAGTCAAACGGGTCCTCACAAACGCGACGTTACCGGAACCAACCCGAAGAAGCAAGCACCGGAAAGAAGCACAACATAGTAAACAACCAACACATCAACATGGTATGATATGCGGGATACGGTATACGATGCATATGCATGATTGGACAAGGAATGCATGAACCTGGCCTCAACTTGGGAATCCAAGGGTGCCACTGGAAAGGTGAGATGAAATTGCTTGAAAACGATATAAAGAACGCCGGAATCGGAGTTACGGTTTGGAAATGGCAAGCGATTCAAAAATGACACCGGTCTGCGATTTACAGCAAGTAGGCATCTAAATGCAATGAAATGAACATGCTACAGCACCCAAAAATGAAAACAAAATACATGGCAGGGATGAATTCAAGATGCTTAACAAAAGTCTAGCACTGAGCTACGGCCAATACATCCATTAACAGGTTCAAACAAGCATGGCAAAAATGCATATGGCAAACAGATCTCAGACTTAGTGAAATTAACACTTGTCTGGAATTTCAGATCAGGTAGCCCTCTTCGGAGCAACAAAACTACATGCTACAGGACCTGAACATGGCAAAGTAAAGCATGGCATGGAGCTACTCAAAGAGCTTAACAAAAGTCCCTTAGTGACCTTGAGCCAAAAGGGATCAGAAAATACAATTGCAAGCATGTGAACATAGCAAAAACATAATCAGTTTTCAGACTTAGTGAAAAACTGACACATGCTGAAATACAACTCAAGTAGGCATGTTTACGAGCTCGATGCACTCACTACAGAGCAATTCATGGCAAGACAAGCATACACCCATCAAGAAGGCACAAAATGAAAGCTAGACATGGCAAGAACAATAGCATAGCATGCACGGATCAACTACAACATCATCGGCAAAATTGCAAACAAGTTGACAATCTGCCCAGATTCACAAAGTAGCAAAAGTAGAGCTCGATTGACTCAAGCTAGGGTGCTCCACAATTGCAAACAAAGACATGGATGGATAGATCACTACAATAATAACAAAACATCCTTACTGATCATCCTCAAAAGAGGCATGGATCACTAGGAAACAACATGAACATATGACATCATGAGATAAACAGCTCCAGGACTTAGTGAAATTACTAAGTCCCTAGAAACAGAATTAGCAAGTGCACCACTTTGCAAGCTTGCACAAGTCACCACACACATCACAAAAATACATGGGTTGCACCTCTGGAAAGATGACAAAACCCTTAACAAAACACATGTAGAGCATCAGGGCATAGCATGCACACATTAATCATGGCAAAAATGACAAAAACCTAAACGGAGTAGAAGATCTGACAATTAGCTCAAGTAGCCCTCTTCTAACAGCATTTCGGGCATCAAGATGAGCTCAAATGAAAATGATGCAATGGAATGAAATGATGTACTCTCTGAGATGAACATTTTGATATGCTATATGCATGAATCGGAGCTACGGATGCAAAGTTACGATGCGATGAACATGAGCACTTGGATCTGGGATTTCCGGGACTTAGTGGAATTTTACCTCCGCGGAAGTCAACGCGGGACGGAGAAAAGCGGGACGAAGAGATCCCGGACGAGGGGGCCGTTTGGATCGCGGGATTGGTGGATCTGATCCAATCTTCGGGATCTCGCCGGAGTACGTCGCCGGAGCAGACGAGGAAGGAGGCGTGAGGCGCGGGGGCTCGCCGGAGTTCGGGATCTGCAGGGCGCGGCGGCGCCGGCGAGCATGGCGAGGCGGCGGCGGAGGCAGGCGATGTGGGCGGCGGAGGCGGCCTATGGCGAGGGCGGCGGTGCAGGCGGCCGGCGGGAGGCGCGTGAGGCCGGGCGGCGGGTGGCGACCGGAGCGGCGTCGGGCGAGCATGGCGAGGCGGCGATGGTGCAAGGCCGGCGGGCGGCGCAAGGAGACGAGGCGGCGCACGGCGGCCTAGGCGGCGGGGCGGTGCCGGCGAGAGGGCGGAGGCGGCGATGGGCGGCGCCGGCGACGAACGGCGGGCGGAGGCGCGGGGGCGCACGGTCGGGCGGCAGCGACCGGATCCTGATCGGGCGGCGGCGCAAGGAGATGGGCCCCGCGGGCCCGATCCGGGCCGCGCGGGCCGGCGGCGGGGCTGAGGAGAGAGAGGGAGCGGCTGGGCTGAGGTGGCGCGCCGTGGTTGGCCCGGAGCAGTGGCGCGGCTGATGTGGCGGCCCCTGATTCGTCGGGGTGATGGGGCGGCGGCGGTGGACACGTCCAGCGGCGGGACGGACATGTCCGGTGGCGCGAGGAGGAAGATGGCTAGGGTTTATCCGCGAATTTCGGGAGGGGAGCACATATTTATAGGTAGAGGGAGCTAGGAGAGTCCAAATGAGGTGCGGTTTTCGGCCACGCGATCATGATCGAACGCTCTAGATGATGGAGAGGGTTTAGGTGGGTTTTGGGCCAACTTGGAAGGGTGTTGGGCTGCGATACACACGAGGCCTTTTCGGTCCCTCGATTAACCGTTGGAGTATCAAACGAAGTCCAAATGATACGAAACTTGACAGGCGGTCTACCGGTAGTAAACCAAGGCCGCTTGGCAAGTCTCGGTCCAATCCGGAAATGTTTAACCCCCACACATGAAAGAAAGGTAGAAATGACCACCGGAGGAGAACGAAGCGCCGGATTGCAAAACGGACAACGGGGAAAATGCTCAGATGCATGAGACGAACACGTATGCAAATGAAAGGCACATGATGACATGATATGCAATGCATGACACGCAAGCAATGACAAGGCAACAACAGCGAATAACTGGACGACACCTGGCACATCGGTCACGGGGCGTTACAAGAGAGGCTAGCAATGGTGGAAGGGTGAGAGTGCGTATAATCCATGGACTCAACATTAGTCATAAAGAACTCATATACTTATTGCAAAAATCTACAAGTTATCATAGTAAAGTATTACGCGCATGCTCCTAGGGGGATAGATTGGTAGGGAAAGACCATCGCTCGTCCCCGACCACCACTCATAAGGAAGACAATCAATAAATAAATCATGCTCCGACTTCATCACATAACGGTTCACCATACGTGCATGCTACGGGAATCGCAAACTTTAACACAAGTATTCTTCAAATTCACAACTACTCAACTAGCACAACTTTAATATCACCATCTTCATATCTCAAAACAATTATCAAGCATCAAACTTCTCATAGTATTCAACACACTCATAAGAAAGTTTTATTATTAATCTTTGTATACCAAGCATATTAGGATTGAAGCAAATTACCATGCTATTTAAGACTCTCAAAATAATCTAAGTGAAGCATGACAGATCAATAGTTTCTATAAAACAAATCCACCACCGTGCTCTAAAAGATATAAGTGAAGTACTAGAGCAAAACTATATAACTCAAAAGATATAAGTGAAGCACATAGAGTATTCTAACAAATTCCAAATCATGTATGGCTCTCTCAAAAGGTGTGCAAAGCAAGTATGATTGTGGTAAACTAACAAATAAAGACTCAAATCATACTAGACGCTCCAAGCAAAACACATATCATGTGGTGAATAAAAATATAGCTCCAAGTAAAGTTACTGATAGAAGTAGACGAAAGAGGGGATGCCTTCCGGGGCATCACCAAGCTTTGGCTTTTAGGTGTCCTTAGATTATCTTAGGGGTGCCATGGGCATCCCCAAGCTTAGGCTCTTGCCACTCCTTGTTCCATAATCCATCAAATATTTACCCAAAACTTGAAAACTTCACAACACAAAACTCAAAGTAGAAAATCTCGTGAGCTCCGTTAGCGAAAGAAAAAAAATAACACTTCAAGGTACTGTAATGAACTCATTCTTTATTTATATTAGTGTTAAACCTACTGTATTCCAACTTCTCTATGGTTTATAAACTATTTTACTAGCCATAGATTCATCAAAATAAGCAAACAACACATGAAAAACAGAATCTGTCAAAAACAGAACAGTCTGTAGTAATCTGTAGCTAGCGCAATATATGGAACCCCAAAAATTCTAAAATAAATTCCTGGACGTGAGGAATTTATCTATTAATCATCTGAAAAAGAATTAACTAAATAGAAATTTCCAAATAAAAATGGCAGCAGTTCTCGTGAGCGCTAAAGTTTCTGTTTTTACAGCAAGTGTAACAAGACTTTCCCCAAGTCTTCCCAACGGTCCTACTTGGCACAAACACTAATTAAACACAAAAAACACAACCAAAACAGAGGCTAGATAAATTATTTATTAATAAACAGGAGCAAAAAGCAAGGAATAAAAATAAAATTGGGTTGCCTCCCAACAAGCGTTATCGTTTAACACCCCTAGCTAGGCATAACAAGCAATGATAGATCTAGGTATTGCCATCTTTGGTAGGCAATCCATAAGTGGCTCTAATAATAGATTCATAAGGTAATTTAATTTTCTTTCTAGGAAAGTTTTCCATGCCTTTCCTTAATGGAAATTGGAATCTAATATTTCCTTCTTTCATATCAATAATTGCACCAATCGTTCTAAGGAAAGGTCTACCAAGAATAATAGGACATGAAGGATTGCAATCTATGTCAAGAACAATAAAATCTACGGGCACATAATTCCTATTTGCAACAATAAGAACATCATTAATTCTTCCCATAGGTTTCTTAATAGTGGAATCCGCAAGGTGCAAGTTTAGAGAGCAATCATCAAAATCATGGAAACCTAACAAATCACACAAAGTCTTTGGAATCATGGAAACACTAGCACCCAAATCACATAAAGCATAGCATTCATGATATTTAATTTTAATTTTAATAGTTGGTTCCCACTAATCATAAAGTTTTCTAGGGATAGAAACTTCCAATTCAAGTTTTTCTTCATAAGATTGCATCAAGGCATCAACGATATGTTTAGTAAACGCTTTATTTTGACTATAAGCGTGAGGAGAATTTAGCATGGATTGTAACAAGGAAATACAATCAATCAAAGAGCAATTTTCATAGTTAAATTCCTTGAAATCTATAGTAGTGGGTTTAGCAACATCTAGGGTTTTAATTTCTTCCATCCCACTTTAATCAATTTTAGCATCAAGATAAAAAAATTCCGAATTCTTGGAACGCCTTCTAGGTAAAGGTGGATCATATTCAGTCCCATCATTATCAAGATTCATATTGCAAGACAAAGATTTACTAGGGGACACATCAATAACTTTTAGATCTTCATCCTTATTTTCACAGGAACTAGAAGAACACGCTCTTATAAAGGCATCTTTCCTAGCACGCATCCTAGCGGTTCTTTCTTTGCACTCATCAATGGAAATTCTCATGGCTTTGAGAGACTCATTGATATCATGCTTAGGCGGAATAGATCTAAGTTTCAAAGAATCAACATCAAGAGAAATTTTATCAACGTTCCTAGCCAACTCATCAATCTAAAGCATTTTTTCTTCAATCAAAGCATTGCAATTCTTTTGCGAAGTAATAAAGTATTTAATATTAGATTCAAAATCAGAGGGCATCTTATTATAATTTCCATAGGAATTGTTGTAGGTATTACCATAATTATTAGAGGGATTACTAGGATAAGGCCTAGGATTGAAATTTCCTCTATATGCGTTGTTACCAAAATTGTTCCTACCAACAAAATTCACACCCATAGATTCATTATTATTCTCAATCAAAGTAGACAAGGACATATCATTAGGATCAGAAGAAACACCCTTACTAGCAAATAATTTTATAAGTTCATCCATCTTTCCACTCAAAACATTAATTTCTTCTATCGCATGCACCTTTTTATTAGTAGATCTTTCAGTATGCCATTGAGAATAATTAACCATAATATTATCTAGGAGTTTAGTAGCTTCTCCTAAAGTTATTTCCATAAAAGTGCCTCCCGCGGCCGAATCTAGAAGATTTCTAGAAGCAAAATTCAATCCGGCATAAAATTTTTGTATAATCATCCACAAATTTAAACCATGAGTAGGGCAATTACGTATCATTAGTTTCATTCTCTCCCAAGCTTGTGCAACATGTTCATGATCAAGTTGCTTAAAATTCATAATATCGTTTCTAAGAGAGATGATCTTAGCGGGAGGAAAATACTTAGAGATAAAAGCATCTTTGCATTTGTTCCATGAATCAATACTATTTTTAGGCAAAGACGAAAACCAAGCTTTAGCACGATATCTAAGCGAAAAAGGAAATAGCTTCATTTTAACAATATCATTTTCCACATCTTTCTTCTTTTGCATATCACACAAATCAACGAAGCTATTTAGATGGGTAGCGGCATCTTCACTAGGAAGGCCGGAAAACGGATCTTTCATGACAAGATTCAACAAAGCAGTATTAATTTCACAAGATTCAGCATCGGTAAGAGGAGCAATCGGAGTGCTAATAAAATCATTGTTGTTGGTATTGGTGAAGTCACACAATTTAGTGTTATCTTGAGCCATCGTGACAAGCAAGCAAACTAACACACAAGCAAACAAAAAGCAAGCGGGCAAAAAGAGGCAAATAGAGAAAGAGAGGGAGGATAGAGAGAGAGAGAGGGCGAATAAAACGACAAGGGTGAAGTGGGGGAGAGGAAAACAAGAGGCAAATGGAAAATAATGTAATGCGGGAGATAAGGGTATGTGATGGGTACTTGGTATATTGACTTTTGCGTAGACCTCCCCGGCAACGGCGTCAGAAATCCTTCTTGCTACCTCTTGAGCACTGTGTTGGTTTTCCCCGAAGAGGAAGGGATGATGCAGCAAAGTAGCGTAAGTATTTCCCTCAGTTTTTGAGAACCAAGTTATCAATCCAGTAGGAGGCTACGCGCCAGTCCCTCACACCTGCACAAAACAAATAAATCCTCGCAACCAACGCGATAAGGGGTTGTCAATCCCTACACGGCCACTTACGAGAGTGAGATCTGAGACTTCGCCACTCCACCAAGTTCATGGTCGACGCTCACCGGGCCCGCGCTGAGCGCCGGGCCGCTCTCGCCACCCGCGCCACTCAGACAACCCCTGTAAGGTGGACCTCCCCGTCGTTCTCCATCACCCGCCGCCACCGGCTCGGCGGCAAACGAGCAGCAAGCTTCCTAACTACACCCCTCCGTGCGGCGAGACGGCCACACCGCCACCCCGTCGCGGACTCCTGCCGGCTCATCGTCTCACACTCGCCGCGCACCCACGGACGCGGAGGCCGCGCTGCTCATGGCACGTGAGCTCCTACATTACCGCCCGGTCGATGACCTCTACGAGGACGGGTTGGACCGCATCGCCGAGCTCGTCAGCACCGCCGGGGGCTCTCCTGCACCATCCCTCTCGCTGCCTCGCCCACCCCCGGCTGCGGGCGATGCGGCTCATGGAGCGCCTCCGCCCCCTCGCACCAAGATGGCGCCCTCGCGCAGAGACGCGCGGCTCATGGAGCGCCTCCGCCTCCTCCGTGTCAAGACGGCGTCCTCACTCCAAGAGGTGCGGTCCCGCGGTGTGATCCCCCGCGCCATGTGGCCGCACGCGAAGAAGGAAGTTGCCAAGAAATCCCCCGTCCGCAAGAAAACGCTCCATCACTCCCAGCACCGCCATGTCAGGATCGCTTGCCGCGGCAGGGCCATGCGCCATTTGCCGTGGCAGCGCGGGGACACCAAGATCAAGCTCTGCCTCCACGACGGGCCTCGGTGGCCATGGCAGGCTGCCACGCCTTCACTCCTGAGCTACGCAGCATCGTCTGGACGGACAAGTTTAAGCCAGATCTGCCTCCTCGCTATGACGGCACCCCCGACCCTGCGGAGTTCTTGCAGCTCTACGAGCTGAGCATCGAAGCGGCCAACGGTGATGAAAAGGTCATGGCGAACTAGTTTCCCATGGCTCTCAAGGACGGCACCCGCTCATGGCTCCTGAACCTGCCCCCGGGCTCGATCTCCTCCCGGGACCAGATGCGCGACAGCTTTGTCGCCAACTTCCAGGGCACTCGCGGCCACCCCCGGGCCGCGGGTGACCTGCGCCGCATCAGGCAACAGTCGGGAGAGACCCTGCAGAAGTACATCTAGCGCTTCAACAGCGTGCGCCTCAAGATCCCCAAGGTGACGGACGAGGCCATCAGCTCAGCTTTTCTGATGGCGTCTGCGACATCAAGATGAAGGAGGAGCTCTCCATCCATGAGGAGTTGTGCATGACTTTGGAGCTGTTCAACATAGCAACAAAGTCTGCAAGAGCCGAGGAAGGGCGTCTCTCCCTCCTCGAGCTCCCTGCTACGGATCCAGAGGAGAAGAAGGTCAAGGACGTGAAGCGCAAAGGGGTGGTCGTACTCACGGCAGAGCCAGATACCAAGCACGGCGGAGACCTCCCCGAGTCATCCAAGGGCAGCCGTACGTTCTGCGCCTTCCACAATGTGCGCAGCCACAACACCAACGATTGTCAAGAGCTCAGGGTCCTTCGAGATGGACGCTTCGGTCGACGCCCCGAGCGCAATGACCGGGGCTATGGCCGAGGAGGTGGACGAGGTGGAGGACATTGGGATGACCGCGGCCCCCGCCAGGAGTGGCACGACCAGCCTCGCGAGGACCGTTGGCAGGACCAACCTCGTGAGGGCACCTGGAGGGACCAGCCTCGCGAGGATCGTCCTCAGGGCAACCCTGGTCTCCCTCCGCCGCCGCCGCCACCAAGGAGGAACGACTACCACCAACAGGACGAAGGGGTTGGGGGCTTCCAGGAGCCAAGCGCCATCGCTTGCATCTTGGGTGGCGCTCCGGCCTCGGCTTCCCAGTGTATCTTCAAGCAGTTCTCTCGCGAGGTGAATGCCGCTCTCCCCAAGCTCGAGGCCACGTGCCCGCTCAGATGGTCCAAGTACGCCATCACCTTTAGCTCGGCGGACCAGCTCAAATGCGCGGCAACCTCCGATGTCCTCCCGATGCTCTGTTCACCCGTCATCAGCAATGTCCAAGTCACCAAGACCCTCATCGACGGCGGCACAGGGCTCAGTGTCTTGTCCGTCGAGACATTCAACAGCCTTCAAGTGCCATACGATCAGCTCCAGGCCACCAAGCCTTTCTCAGGAGTGACTGACGGCTCCACCACCCCGATAGGGCAAGTTCGTCTCCCTGTCACTTTCGGTCAGCGCGACAACTACCACACCGAGCTCGTCGACTTCGACGTCGCCCACATCCGCCTATCGTACAATGCCATCCTCGGTACCCAGCGCTAGCCAAATTCATGGCAGTCACCCACCATGGCTACAACGTCCTCAAGATGTCGGGAAGCGGAGGAATCATCATAGTCCCCTGCAAAGACACGTGGTGTGCTCCCTCGAGCACACCTTCCAAGCTGCAGCAGTCGAAGACCCTGGCAGCACATATGTGCAGTACCGTCCTGAGGCCAACCCCAAGAAGAAGAAGCAGCTACTCCGCATTGGGCCTCCGGGGAGCGGCGCCTCCAGCGGCGCCACCTCAGGATTGGTGCCCGCACCTGGCGCACCTCCCTCCCTCGCATAGGGAGGCGCGCCCGGCGTGCTCCTCGGGCAGGGCTCGGGGCACTCTTCTGGAGGGCCTCAGACCTAGCCGACATCACGAGGGAGGCGCTCGAGCACCATGTGGAGGCGTGCTTCGCGGCACGTTTCCCTCAGGAGGACACCGGGAGAGGAGCGCTCGGCTCTCAGGAGTTCATCATCAAGGCCACTCAGGAGCTTCAGGAAGCAAGATAAATACGCGGCGATCGCCGCCCACATGGCACTGGTCCCCATACAGGTGAGGGTGGTGAGCTACGCGTGTGCATCGACATCCCAGGGCTTAACAGGGCCGCTTCTCAGGAGCGCTTCTGGCCTTCGCGTGCTGGACGATGTGAGGGTCCACCTCATAGCTATGTTCACATGCCATTCGGCCTGCCGAGCATGGTGGCCGCCTTCCGGCGCAACCTGCGGAGCATCCTGGCATGTCAGGAGCCCAGGCATCATGCAATCCTAGCGGATATGGAGACGGTCCTCAGGAGGCCACCTGAACCTCCAGGGCCTCCCGAGGGTCTGGGTTTCAACGACTCATGAGGAGTGACTTCTTCGCCATGTGTCTTCAGCTACCCCAACACTCCTTCGACAACCAAACCAGGTGGAATTTTCCAAGTTTATTTAGCTGGGAGCGCCCCTGGGCTGCATCATTCCCAGGCGGCATGGGTCTGTCCCTGCGGCATGTATCCGCTTGCATCCTTAGTTCACCCTGCTGGGGGCGCCCCTCGGGCTGCATCATCCCCAGGCTGCTCGGGTCTGACCCAGTGGCATGTATCGTTCTTGCATTTACCTAAGCCAGTTGTTTTTCATGCTTAATCCATCTATGATTCTCACATTCTTGATTGTCGCCCACCATGGGAGCCGCACGCCGATCGTCTTTCTTCAGGATCCTTCGCATAAGAAGGCTAGGCACGGCATCTGTGCTCGGGCCCGTCCCTGCAGCATCGATAAATCCAATGGCTGAGCTCTGTCTGGCGGGCCAGCCATGTTCACATCACCTCCTGGGGTCGTTGGTGCTTGGCCTTCTCATGCGATAACCTCAGGAAATTCATTCGGCGCAGGTTGTCTGACCATCTCGCAGGAACACCACATCCATCAAGAACCAAGACCAGGCGCAACCCGCCTTGAGGTAGGGCCTCATGAGTCCCGCGCTAGCTCACGAGTGCCCAGACACACCTCGTCTGGCCCTACCGTGCAAACCACGTGCCAGGGCGGGGCTGTACACGCCCCAGGGGCTCTCCGAAGTAGGGAGTCCCCTCCCACGTGCCAGTGGAAGCACCATGCTCCGCGCTGGCAGTCGACACTGCCGAGGAGCGGCTATGCCCGTGCAAGTGCGAAGCGCTATGCTCCGCACTGGTGATAATCAATTGGGGTGGCCTCATGGCCGTATCAACCTCAGGGAGCCTTCGAGCTCGGCGTCTGGCCCCATCGCAACACCTCCCCTCGGGAGAGTCGCGCGAGGGGGCTGGGCACGGGGGCTGTGCTCGAGTCACGCCCAAGCGTACGCCACCCTGCCAGGTCCCTCGGACTTGGTCGTCGCGTGCCCTCCCAAGCGGAGCCAAGGTACGAAGGTCGTTTGAACGTCAAGGGGGACTCCTAAGCATCGCGACTTAGGAGACGAACTGACCATGTAGCCCCTCACTCCTTGGTCTGTCATGGTGATCCGGACGGCCCAATGGCGGCTGAGGTATGCGCGGGGTCGGGCCCTACCGACGTAGAATACTAGGCCTACTCCCAAACCTCTTTTCTATAGGCTTTTTGCGCGTCAAGGGGGACTCCTGAGCATCGCGACTCAGGAGCCTAACTGATCACGTAGCCCCTCACTCCTTGGTCCGTCCTGGTGATCCGGATGGCCCAACGCGGCTGAGGTATGCGCGGGCTCAGGCCCTGCTGACAGATGATTTGAGCAGATATAGATATATCTACTTAATGAAACATAAGTCTGGAACATTTGAAAAGTTCTAAGAATTTCAGAGTGAAGTAGAAAATCACCGTAACAAGAAAATAAAGCTCCTATGATCTGATCGCGGAGGTGAATATTTGAGTTATGAGTTTGGCCTTCATTTAATACAATGTGAAATAGTTTCTCAACTCACGCCACCTGGAACACCACAACGTAATTGTTGGGGATATAACTATTGCGTTAACCCGCCCAGGAGGAGCTGGGTTAAGCCCCTGGCGGTTCATCAAGACAAAGCCCATGAAGATGCTTAAAACGGTAGTCCACTATGCTGATTCATTGAGGGCCTGAAGCCCAAAGGCGACTTAAGGCCCAAACATGTGTAAACTGCCATATATGTGTAACTTCTATTATAAGGCGTGTACAATTAGTCACCGAGCCGGACACATTATTTATGAGCCGGCCGGGACTGTGTAAGCCGCTGGGCATCGACCTGTGTATATAAAGGGACGACCCAGCGGCAACTTAGGGCAGGAGACAACAGATCGAAAGCTAGGTTAAGCGTATTCGCTCCCTGGTAATCAAGACATAAGCAATACCACCTCAAACTGGATTAGGCCTTTACCTTCACCGACATCATCAAGACAGCTCAGCGTGCATGACCTGCCTGGGTTCAACCCGCCGTGAAGCACGCTTTCGTTGGATTCATCCATGGGGCGGAATTTGAGGAACGATCCGTTTCTGGCGGTGAGACGGCCATCTATTCTGATGGTGAGTCGTCCACAGGAGAGACTACATCTTTATATCAACTGCAAGACGACAGGCTTGGGGGCTGTTCCAATGGTGATAGTATTCTGGACCCCTATGAGCCGCCGAACCGGGTTGCGATTTTCATGGCCGGTACACAGCCAGGGCAGAATTCTTCGACTGCAGCGACAATGGTTTCTGGATCAGCAACGGTGACGGCGGCCGGGGCAGGAGGCCCTATGCGCCCGTCGGCTCAGGTCTTGTTCGTCTTATTGGACACCTTGACAACATTGTTAACAGCAGAAGTTAACCCGGCAAATCAAACTCGGCATAACACGGAAGTTGCGAAATTGCGAGATGGGATGGCTCAGGATAAGGAAGATCTGGCGGCTGAAGACGCGAGGATGACTGCAGAGCGAGCTGCTCTGGATGCTCATGCACAATGGATCCAAGCTGATTCCTTCCGGCTCTCGTTGGATCAGAACGCTTCAAACGAAGTCATGAGGAGAAGACACCAGAGTCGTCTACCTCTGGTTTACGAGCAAGGAACCTCTTCAACACACCTGGTGTAGGGACCAGTGACCCACCAGAGGTAAACCGGGCGGCAGCCGCGCCTAGGGCTGGAGCGCCGGCTCAGCCACGCGCAATGGGTCCGCCTCGTCTGAACAATATTCCGCCATAATATGTGCCAACGCCACCGGATCATTATTCTAACCCTTTGGATAATATGATCGCTACGGTGTCACGATTGGCGGCTCTCCTGGTTGAAGACGAGTCTCCAGCTGCGGTTGAAACACGGAGGGCTAGAGAGCTTCTTCAGACAGCATTGGTGCAGCAGGAGGCTTATTCTTATAGTCGTGAGAGGATCCATTCAACCCCTCGCCCAAGCCGGAGTTATGATTCACCAGCCATTTCAAGCAGTGACAGACACCGTAACCATCCTCGTGGACATGACCTGCCGCGTGGTGGTGCTAACGCTCAGGATTTGGTGGATCAGGGAAGAGCATGTCGGGAAGCCGATCTGGCGGCTCAGCGAGGGGCTCATCAATGTTCTCCAGTTTATCCAACAACTTCGGTGGAGACAAGGGTAACCTCCAGAACCTTCGGAGTGTCATGCTTGGTGCCCGCTTTGCGTAACGTACGTTTGGCTAAGGATTTCAAGGGTCCTCGTAAGGTGCCTAACTACACAGCTGACTTACCCCCTGAAGCATGGGAGGAGAGTTATGAGATGGAAATGGAGCTATTGGATGTTGAGGATGCTGCGCTAAGTACTTCACGATGATGTTGGAAGGGACGACCAGCACTTGGTTGAAAGGGCTGCCTGCTAACTCCATGGGATCGTGGGCCGAGTTAAAAGCCCGTTTTATCTAGAATTTTAAAGATACATGCAAGCAGCCTATGTCGATTGTGGATCTGGATTCCTGTATCCAAGAAGAAGGCAAGTCAACAACCCATTGGCTGCGCCGGGTCTCGGCTATCCTGCATTCCTCGAATCATATCAATGTCGGTTCAGCAGTCTTGATGTTAGAGAAGAATTGTCGTTTTATGCCCCTTAAGCAGAAGTTAGGGTGGCTCAAACGCCACTGCAATGACATGGGAGAGCTAATGCGGCTCTAGTTAAGTATGCCGAATCTGATGGTACCAAGGACCCCGAATCTGATGAAAAGTCGGGGAAGGGAAAGAAGAGTAGCGGTAACACAAGGCAGCAGCATAACCCGACAAGCCAGGGAGGCAACGGTAAGCGCGAAGCTGATAATAATTTGGATTTTGTGGCTAACACCAATACACAAAATAATGGACAGCGTCGTAAGGGAAAGCCACCTCCACGGATTGGGGGGTCAGGCTTCGATCATGAGCGGCAACTGAATATGCCATATCCAATGCATGGTACATGGGAAAGGCCGTCCACTCATGCCTGGAAGGATTGCTTCATTATGAAGGAGTACAAAAATTCCAATCTTTCTCAAGACAATCATGGGCCGGGCGGCGGCTCAGGTTCCGGCTCTCATGGTCCGGGTTACGGTGGTGGCGGCTCTAAATCCGGTTTTCGAGGCCAAGGTAATCAAGGTGGTTACAACCAACAGAGCAATCAGGGGAATTAGCAGTAGCAATATGGTTATTAGAGTAACCCGAAGCAGTTGAATAGTGGGCAGCATTTTCACCACAAGTTTATGCAAGCGGGATCAGAAGCTCCATAAAAGGGCAGTGAACGCTGTTGAGCCAGCGGTTCCCCGTTACTTGCGATGGTCTCAACAGCCCATTGTGTGGAGTCGTGAGGATCGCCCACCCCGGGCTAATAATTCGGGTCACTTGGCGCTGGTGGTAGCACCCCAGGTTGGAGGATACAAATTCACCAAGGTTCTCATGGATGAAGGCAGCAGCATCAATATCCTTTACTATGAAAGTTTCTGTTGCATGGGATTGACTGACAAAAATCTTAAGCCGTCGAATACTGTTTTTCACAGTGTGGGGCCTGGTAATTCTGCATATCCGGTTGGTAAAATATCTCTAGAGGTTGCTTTTGGAGATTATCATGATTCCAGATCTGAGATGTTGACCTTTGAAGTGGTTAAAATCAATAGCCCTTATCATGCTATGTTTGGCGGCCGGCTTATGCTAAGTTCATGGCAAGGCCTTGTTATGTTTATTTACAGCTAAAGATGTCGGGTCATAAGGGTACTATAACAATGCATGGGAGTCGCAAAATAGCCTTGGAGTGTGAAGAAGGTGACGCTGCTTATGTTGAGTCTGTCTGTGCAACAAAGGAGTTAAAGTTTTATAAAGACAACGTTGACCCGACAGATATGACATCTTTGAAAAAGCCAACTACAAAGCATGATCCAGTCTTGAAGTTTAAGTCGGTAGATGACACTAAGCTAGTTGATTTCGTTCTTGGAGATTCATCCAAGAAGTTCAGCATCAGTGCTAATCTGGATCCGAAATAGGAAAGCGCGCTCATCGTGTTCATCCGTGAGAACCGGGACATCTTTGCATGGAAACCTTCTGACCTGCCAGGTGTACCGAGGGAACTCGCTGAGCACTCCTAATATTGATCCAAAGTTTAAACCGGTCAAGCAATTTCTTCATTGTTTCAATGAAGAGAGGTGTAAGGCCATCGATGAAGAAGTGGCCCGACTCTTGGCGGCTGGGTTTATTGTTGAAGATTTTCATCCTGAGTGGTTGGCTAACCCGGTGTTGGTGCTTAAGAAGAACAACACTTGGCGTATGTGTGTGGACTACACGGACTTAAACAAAGCTTGTCCGGCTGATCCTTTTGCTCCCCCTTGTATTGATCAGATTATTGATGGTACAACAGGTTGTGAGCGTCTGAGCTTTTTGGATGCTTATTCTGGTTATCATCAGATCAAGATGGCAGTTAAGGACCAGGAGCAGACAGTTTTCATCACTCCGTTTGGAGCCTACTGCTATGTGTCTATGCCTTTTGGGCTCAAGAGCGCCCAGGCGACTTACCAACGATGTGTGCAGAATTTTCTTCATGATCAGATTGGGCGCAATGTTCACGCCTATGTGGATGATATTGTGGTGAAGTCCAGGAAGAAGGAGACCCTGATTGATGATTTGAAGGAAACCTTTGACACCTCCGGGTTTATAAGATGATGATTAACCCGGCCAAGTGTGTTTTTGGTGTGCCAGCTAGTAAGCTTTTGGGTTTTCTAGTTTCAGAACGGGGTATTGAGGCTAACCCAGAGAAGATAAAGGCTATCACCTCTCTGGCTATAGTGGCGTGTATCAATGATGTTCAACGTCTGGCGGGTCGTATTGCGGCCTTAAGCCGGTTCGTAAGCCAGTTAGGTGAGAAGGCTATCCCTCTATACTAGATGATGAAGAAGATAGATCACTTTGTCTAGAGTGATGCTGCTAATCATACATTTGAGGCCTTGAATAAACAATTGGCTGAGCCGCCAGTTCTTGCTGCTCCTATTGATAAAGAGCCTTTATTGTTATATGTGGCTGCCAATAGCCGAGATGTTAGTGTAGCCATTATGGTGGAAAGGAAGGAGTCAGGGAAAGAGCATCCGGTTCAACGGCCGGTTTACTACATCAGTGAAGTACTTATTGATTCCAAGCAGAGGTATCCACATTGGCAGAAGCTAGTGTAGGTTTTCATGGCTAGTCGAAAGCTCAAGCAATATTTTTTGGGTCATCCTATCATTGTGGTTAGTTCTGCTCCTTTAGGGGATATTATACAAAACAGAGAAGCCACAGGTCGGGTAGCCAAGTGGTCCATTGAGCTTGGACCTCATGGTTTAAAGTATGTGCCTCGTACGGCCATCAAGTCTCAAGCGCTTGTGGATTTCATCAATGATTGGACATAATTGTAGATGCCTGAGGAGAAGCCAGATAGCACGTATTGGATTATCCACTTTGATGGGTCCAGACAATTGGAGGGCTTGGGGGCTAGAGTTGTCTTGACTTCCCCATGAGGTGATAAATTTTCTTATGTTCTCCGGTTGATGTTCCCTTGTACTAACAATGTAGCTAAGTATGAGGCCTTGCTCCATGGTCCTTGGATGGCTAAGGAGATGAACTTAAGTCGGGTGAGGTGCTTCGGCGACTCGGATCTGGTACCTCAGTAGGTTTCTGGCACTTGGGATTCTAAGGATCCACTCATGGCGACTTATCTTCGAGAGGTTGACGCTATTGCGGGTCACTTCAAGGGTTATCAACTTGAACATGTTGATCGCAGGAAAAATGAGGCGGCTGATGCTTTAAGCCGGTTAGGGTCTCAACGTAAGCCGGTGCCACCTAACACTTTTCTGGATATCCTGGATAACACTTCTATCAAATTACCTATAGAGGAGGATCTTGCTATTCCTGACCCGGAAGCACAATTGGTGGCGGCTCTTCATGCTATTCCTGATTGGACGGTTCCATATTTGGTTTATATGACCCGGGGCGAGTTACATGAGGATGAAACTTTGGCCAGGCAGATAGCCCGGCGGTCTAAGTCAATGACTATTATCAATGGAGAGTTGCATCATCGCAGTGTTACATGGGCGTTTCAACATTGTGTTCCTCCTGAAGAAGGCTGTGCAATTCTGCGAGAGATTCATGAAGATGATTGTGGTCATCATGTCGACTCTAAATCTCTTGTAGCCAAGGCTTTCCGTCATGGGTTTTATTGGCTGACGGCTCACGCTGACGTTGAAGATCTAGTCAGTAAATGTGATGGGTGTCAGAAGTTTTCACGCCGAGCCCATGTGCCGGCTCAAGAATTGAGGATGATTCCAATTACTTGGCTGTTTGCAGTCTGGGGGCTTGATATGGTTGGGCCTTTCAAAAGGTCCAAAGATAAAAAGATACACCTCCTGGTGGCGGTTGACAAGTTCACAAAGTGGGTTCAGGCAGAGCGGGTTAGTAAATGTGACGCGGCGACGGCAGTTCAATTCATCAAAAAGGTGATTTTCCGTTTTGGTTTTCCCCACAATATCATAACTGATAATGGCACTAATCTATCCAAGGGTGCTATGGAAGAATTTTGTCAACATGAGCATATCCGTCTTGATGTATCATCAGTAGCTCATCCCCAGTCTAATGGTCAAGCTGAGAGAGCCAATCAAGAGATCATGAGAGGCATCAAGCCCCAGCTTATGGTTCCTTTGCAGAGGATGCCGGGTTGTTGGGTGGAGGAGTTACCCTCAGTGTTATGGAGTATCAATACTACCCCCAACAGATCTACGGGTTAAACGCCTTTCTTCATGGTTTATGGAGCAGAGGCGGTTCTCCGTAGTGACATCCGTCACGATTCGCCCTGTGTGGCGGCTTATGTTGAAGCTGACAATGAAAAAGCACGTCAGGATGCACTTTACTTGTTAGATGAGGAGCGTGACCTTGCGGTGGCTCGTTCGGCGATTTACCAATAAGATCTGCGCCGCTATCACAGTCGCTGGGTTAAAACTAGAACCTTGCAAGAAGGTGACTTGGTGCTCCGGCTTATCCAGGATCAATCTAATATGCACAAGCTATCCCCACCTTGGGAAGGGCCCTTTGTGGTCAGCAAAAATCTGAACAATGGCTCATAATATCTTATCGATGTTCGAGACTGCAAGGACTCATTCACGTCGGAGGAGGAGACCCGCGTGGAATATTGCTCATCTTCGGCCTTACTATACTTGAGCCACCGGCTCGCCTGATGTACATATTTTGACAATGTATATATTATGATTAATATAATAAAGCCGACATCCCTGATAATTCAGGGCCTCTGTTGTTTCGTTTCTCAAAAACTAAGTCTTTATTATTACTTTATATGATCACTTAAAGGCTTGATGCCAAGTTACAGGGACCAAAGAGAGTTTGTTGCACATCACAACTCAAACATAGGTACCCGGCGAGCACAACTCACAAATATATCACTTGAGGGCTTCCTGCTCATTGAGCATAACTATGGCTACCCTTGTTGATCCGGCTTATACGCCCGGAATATAATGTTACTTGGGGGCTCTTGGTTCAACGGACAAGAGTCTTTATGACCCATGTAATAGGCTTAAAAGCCAGGCTTGGAAGCTAGGTGTATTCACCTAAAAACCCGGGTTATCCTACCTTTTTAAGTCTGCCACTCTGCCCAGGTAATCCTAGAACAACCCGCCGTACTTTTGACAGGTCAATCTTATACAGACCCTGAATTTGTCAAAGTTAAAATGACGATTGGTTATGTGATGTCCGGCTTATAAGGTTTGTATGAAGGTTTAACTCAGTGGTTGTGCAGCCCTTGTACGCACTTAATTTTTAGGCTTGGCAGCCTATGAAAGCCTTGATTTTTGGTATTTGATTTGAACATTTTTTGAGTTTCCTCTCCTGTGACATATTGATACATGGTTAAAAACCAAGGAGGGTTATGCCTTATGGTTCATATATGAACCTACCCGGTGTTTATTAACCCGACATGGCTTTAAGACTATGAGTCGCCAGGATATGATAATTTTATATGCTTGGAAGCGCTACACTCTAAGTTTGGGATATTACCCCTTCCTGCATATGGTGTATTAAGCCGGCGGTATGTCTCAATTTGCACAGAGTTTTGTATGCTCGACCTTTTGGGTTTTCACCCTTATTCCGCTGGTATGCTAAGCCGGTGGTGTATCATAGGTATGATATTTTTATTAAAGGTCATGATTAAACTGACCCTGGTTATGGACTATCTTTAGCCACCAGTGGTTTTTTATAAGGTATTATGACCAGTCCTGCGGTAAACCGCCAGGATCCTTGTCATGTGTCTATGTGCAGGTACAATAAATAAACTAGAGCATGCAGTCGATGAAATCATAAACATAAGTGGCAAATCTTCAACTTGATAGATCAGTAGTATCATACAAAACAAAACATGCACGATGACATGGCAGATCAAGAGTTTAAGTAATCCTATTACAAAGGCATCTGATGCCCCACAAGAATAGTTATCTTAGCAGTTTTGCAGAAAGCAGATGCTAAGCCAACCCACGGCTTATGACTCTTGACCTTGCTGAGTTGAAGGTTGTGGCTCTTCCAGCACCGGTTCATCTGCCTCCTTTTCACCCAATGGCTGGAAGTCAATGGTCGACCAGTCGATCCCAGTTAAAGCTCTGAATACAGCTTCATCACTTATAAGTGTGGATGGGTCAATATCAGGGGCATAAGTGTGCTTACGGGTCGGAGGAGTCAGGTCCGAAGCATCATGAGTCGGCGCCTTCACCTTCTTATTGTTGGCATCATAAACCGGTTGGTAATGTGTAAGATCAGTGTCTTCAGCCAGTTTGCTAACCAAAGAATGCATTTCCCTTGTAAGGGTGGCGAAGTCATCTGTAGTGAAGGGTGACCCATCTTCTTTTATGCTTGGACAGCCGTTTGCCAAGTCTGCCGGTTCAAGATCAACTAGCCATGCTTTGGCCCGGGTTAGCACAGTAAGTGCACAGGCTCTTGCAGCTGATTTTTTTCAACTCTTTGATCCACGCAGGCAGCATCGATAATTTATCCAATGTATCCTTGATAAGTGTTGGAGCCCGTTTGTTGTGAGCAGTTGTGCAGATAACCCGTCGTGCACCACTTTATATAACTGTTCTATAAGCGTGTAAGCAGCTTTCAGTTTTTTCCGCATGTCAAAACCAAGATGGGTAACCCGGGATCCTGTATAATCAAGGACGTTTATAAGCCGGGTACATATTGGATAACATATGTGAAAAAGATTAAGAGGAAGCTATCTTACCAAAAACGGTAGTGGTCATGGCATCGATTTGATGTTTTAAGCCGACAAGCTCTGCAGACACCGGTTTAAGGGCCACCTCAGCATCCTCGGCTCTTTTAAGCAGGGCTGCCTTCTCTGTATCCCAACCAGCCTATTCTGTTTTGAAACCTTCTTTGAATTTCTCCATCACTGCTAAGGCACTAGTCAATTCATCCTTGGCTTTGGAGGTCTCTGCTTGTTGTGACTTGATATTTTCTTGAAGGTCGGCGACTTGGGATTCTTTACTGCTAAGTTCAGTATACAAGAGGTAAAACAATAAATGAGCTAGCAATGAATTTATCTGAAGTCCCAAGCACAATACAGGTATTATACTTAGCACTTGGGGGCTAATGTCTATTACTTCTTAAAAATACTATGAAGTCCCAAGCACAATACAAGTATTATACTTGGCACTTGGGGGCTAATGCATATTGCTCTTGCCAAAGACGAACTCATTTGATAACCCGAATGAATGGTAATGATATGGCTTACAAAGGCTATGAATGGGATTATGGATTCCCTGCAAGATGATTAGTCTCGACTTAACATATTTGTTAAGTAGACCCTTGGGGGCTACGAATGCAATGTTGATTCTGGCCATGTTACAGTCTCAACTTAACATATTTGTTAAGCCGGCCCTTGGGGGCTACAGATGAAAAGTTGAAGTGCTGGTATTATAAAGTCCCAGTTCATATCGAAAGTATAAACCGGCCCTTGGGGGCTACTGGAGTTGATCTATGCAGTTAATTAAAGTTTACAACACATGTTACCATAATCATGTCCAATAAACTTGGCGGCTAAGGGGAAGAATATTCATGTAACAAGGAATTGCAGTGTTTACCTCATAGCGCTCCTTCATCAGGTTCACTAAGCCGGCTTCAAAGTCACGGCTGGTGTACAGGCGATTTAAGTAATCAGAATGGAGGTCTTGAGCTCTGAAATGAGTATAGCTCTCCAAGTCTGCCTTCCATTTGCCTTTATATTTAGCGGAAATTTCTTCTTTTGCGTTGTTCTTGGATAAGGCGGAGGGTTGACCCGGAGCTGTGAATCCAAATCCAGTGATAACAACATCGTCAGTCTTCTCCTTAGCAGGTTCAATTGGGCTTGGCGGCTTAGAGAAAGCCGGCTCAACATCCATATCATCTGGAGAAACTTCGTGATCTTGTGGTGGAGGATCATTAAGGGTGGCATCAGCAATTGTGCTAGCAGGTTCTGACTGTTTTTTTCCGATTCAGATGGGTTAGAATCGTCGACTGGCATGTTCAGTTTAGCTTTCTTGCTAGGTTTGGCTTGGCCCCGGAAAATAAGAAGTGTAAAAAGGTCAGTATAATGATCAGGCATTAAGTGTGAATGGTTAAAATGTATCCTTACCCAGGTACAATCTTAAAAGGTGGGATCTAAGTTCCCGTTGACTCGCCAGAAGAGGAATGAGGAGTCCCCTGATAGTTTCAATCAGACGAGTTAAGAGGTTGTCGAAAAAACTCGCCTTGGGATAAAGTACATCGGAAGCAGGAAAGATCTCTGGGTGGCGTTTGTGAACCAGCGTATTTGGTAAGCCGGAGGAGGTGATTTGTCCACCACTATGCCAAGTAACTCGGCGAGCTTCTTGTTGTTGTTTCTTGAAAAGAAAGTTGGGATCCAAGTGAGCTAGAGGGTGAGAAAAGCTTACTTTCCGGCTTGCTTGTCAGGATTTTGGTGTTGGCAGAGGTTCTGGGCCGGAAGGAAGAATAATTACCTCTGCGTCACCTGCATGACTGGCCTCTGCGTCGTCCTGATAACAATCATTGTCAATGAGATGTATAAAAAAGGAGCCAAAAGAGTCGAGTTCTACCTCTGACTCATCATCATTGTCAGCGTCAATGCTTAAATCGGCGGGCACAGTGGTCTACTTGGTAGATTTTTTGGTCGCCATGGTTTTGGTACGAGCCGGTTTGGTCGGCTTATCCTGTGTTTTCCTCTTCCAAAATGGATCATTGGCCAGTTAAGATTGAAAATATCATAAGTAGGCATCAAAATATTGGTTAAGCAGAAGAGGTGCAATTCTTATAGCTGGCGGCTTGTTGAAAGTGCGGAAAGGACTAAGTCTGGTTTTGCTGCACTCCTTCACGGATTCATTCAGCAGTTTTTTGGTGGCTTCAGCGATCTCCGCATCAGACTGTTGAATGTTACAATGGAGCTAAGGATCTTTCACGTCACCAGTGTATTCGCACATTAAGCCGGGGCGGTGGCTTAATGGCAAGATACTCCAAGATATCCAACACCGGAAGAAGTCGACGCCAGTTAAGCCATTGGCCATAAAGGCTTTGAATTTTGAAAAGTCTGGTGCGTATTTGGCCCGTTCCCTTGCATTGAGCCATTGGGGAGTGGATGTGTATTGCTAAGTCGGTGTTCACGGTAACCCCACAGAGGATTCTCACCGGCTGGAGATGTGTCGTGACAATAGAACCAAGTTTGGTTCCAGTCTTTGGGGTGACTGTGGAGCTTGGCATGGGGAAAGCTAACTTCTTTCCTTTTTGAATTGAGACTCCACCAAGTTCTTGGCATGGCCCGTCGACAACTCTGTTTTGCGGTTTAAGTAATAGAACTCCCTGAATAAGTCAGTTGTGGGCTCCTCTTGAAGGTAAGCTTCACAGAATACTTGGAAGTTGCAGATGTTGGACATGGAGTTGGGTCCGATGTCTTGAGGGTGGAGTTGCAAGAAATGAAGCACATCACGGAAAAACTTTGAGCTGGGGGGGGGGGGGGGCTGAACCCTCGGCCCAAGTGATCAGCAAAAACAATTACTTCTCTATCTTTTGGTTGAGGAGGAACTTCTTCACCAGGAGCTCTCCAATGGATGATCTCTTTCTTTGCTAAAGCGCCAGTGGCGACAAAATTGTTCAATTCTTCTTTGGTAACCCGGGATTTGACCCAATTGCAAGACGTGTATGTCTTAGCCATTTTCTCAATGATCTGAAAGAAAGGTTATGCTGGTTCAAGATTACATGTTTAAGTCGGCCTGTGGTTAAAAGGAAAGCAATAATGAAGCATGCATAGGAGTTAAGCCGGAGATTGGCATTACAAAGTTACTCCCTCCGTAAACTAATATAAGAGCGTTTAGAATACTAAAATAGTGATCTAAACGCTCTTATATTAGTTTACAGAGGGAGTACAAGGAACCATTGGCGGCTTAAGAGGGGACTAATGATACCTGGAGGGTTACTATGACTGAGCTAAGCCGCCCATACAGATATTGAAAGACAGATCTGGGGATGAAAAAATCACTAAGTGTTGAGAAAAACATGTTTCACAGATTGATGCTATGATTTTGGATCTACATCACTTCAGTTAATGGAAAAATATTTAAAGCTAAATATCAGTGCTCGAGCAGTTCATTGGTTCAGATCGGTTTTCTCATGCAAAGGAGGTGTTTTAAATAGTAAAAAGGGATGCTATAACTACCACGACATAGGAGGGGTACCAAGTTCGAATCAAAATCGCAAACTGCAGTGGAAAGCGAGGATGAACTCTGATGAACCCGTAGAAACCCTAACGGATCTATGAGAAGAAGAAGAAGGGGAACTAACCAGGGTTGTTGGACAGTGGAGGTGCGCGGATGGAATCTGGTCCAAACAGGTTGATGCAGCGGCCGATGTTGGAGCAGAGGCAAAGGTCGACGACGGCGGCAGAGCTTGAGTGCTAGGACGTCGCGAGGTGGAAGACAAAGAGGAAGAGGCACGGGGGGGGGGGGGAGTGAAAGGTACCCCCAGCCCTATTTATAAGATAAAAGGACAAGTGACATGTGAGGGAATCAAGGAGGCCAAAAAATGGATATGACGGAATAGATGCCACGATTTTCAGAGATTCATTAAAAAGAAGATTTATTAAAATTTGAGCTTTGTGCAATATTAATGACAGGTGACGTCACAGCGGGTTACCATGATCCTAGAAGGTGACGTCATGGCGAGTCACAAGGTTTCGCAAGAGTAATAAGGATTTTTTTCTAAGTGTTGAAGATTGATATGAACAAGTTTAAATCAACCTGGGGCCTAAAGTTGGGGATATAACTATTGGGTTAACCCGCCCAGGAGGAGCCGAGTTAAGCCCCTGGCGGTTCATCAAGACAAAGCCCATGAAGATGCTTAAAACGGTAGTCCACTACGCAGCTTCATCGAGGGCCTAAAGCCCAAAGGTGACTTAAGGCCCAAACAAGTGTAAATCGTCGTATATGTGTATCTTGTATTATAAGGCATGTACAATTAGCTAGTCACCGAGCCGGACACATTGTTTATGAGCCGGCCGGGACTCTGTAAGCCACTGTGCGTCGACCTATGTATATAAAGGGATGACCCGGCAGCGACTTAGGGCAGGAGACAACAGATCGAAAGCTAGGTTAAGCGTATTCGCTCCCTGGTAATCAAGACATAAGCAATACCACCTCAAACTGGATTAGGCCTTTACCTTCACCGCAAGGGGCCGAACCAGTATAAACTCCTTGTGTCCTTTGTCCCGTTTAACCCCTTTAAGCTAACACTATGGCGATGGCTCCACGACTAAGTCCTCACACTAGGACATCTGCCGTGACAATTCCACGACAGTAATGGTGTGTCCGAACATCGTAACCGTACTTTATTAGATATGGTGCGATCTATGATGTCTCTTGCCGATTTACCACTATCATTTTGGGGTTATGCATTAGAAACAATTGCATTCACGTTAAAAAGGGCACCATCTAAATCTGTTGAGACGACACCATGGTTTAGCAAGAAACCTAAGTTGTAGTTTCTTAAAGTTTGGGACTGGGATGCTTATGCGAAAAAGCTTCAACCTGATAAGCTCAAACCCAAATCGGAGAAATGCATCTTCATAGGATACCCAAAGGAAACTTTTGGGTACACCTTCTATCACAGATCCGAAGGCAAGATATTCATTGCTAAGAATGGATCCTTTTTAGAGAAGGGGTTTCTCCCGAAAGAAGTGAGTGGGAGCATAGTAGAACTTGATGAGGTAATTGTACCTTCTCCCGAATTGGAAAGTAGTTCATCAAAGAAATTAGTTCCAGTGATTCCTACACCAATTAGTGACGAAGCTAATGATGATGATCATGAAACTTCAGATCAAGTTACTACCGAACCTCGTAGGTCAACCAGAGTACGATCCGCACCAGAGTGGTACGGTAATCCTCCTCTGGAAGTCATGTTACTAGATCATGACGAACCTACGAACTATTAGAAGAGATGATGAGCCAAGATTCCACGAAATGGCTTGAGGCCATGAAATCTGAGATGGGATCCATGTATGAGAACAAAGTATGGACTTTGGTTGACTTGCTCGATGATCAGCGAGCCATTGAGAATAAATGGATCTTCAGGAGGAAGACGGACGCTGATAGTAGTGTTACTATCTAAAAGCTCGAATTATCGCAAAAAAGTTTTTGACAAAGTTCAAAGTGTTGACTACGATGGGATTTTCTCACTCGTATCGATGCTTAAAAGTCTGTCCAAATCATGTTAGCAATTGCCGCATTTTATGAAATCTGGCAAATGGATGTCAAAACTGTATTCCTTAATGTATTTATTAAAGAAGAGTTGTATATGATGCAACAAGAAGGTTTTCTCAATCCTAAAGGTGCTAACAAAGTGTGCAAGCTCCAATGATCCATCTATGGACTGGTGCAAGCATCTCGGAGTTGGAATATACACTTTGATAAGGTGATCAAAGCATATGGTTTTATACAGACTTATTGTGAAGCCTGTATTTACAAGAAAGTGAGTGGGAGCACTACAGCCTTTCTAATAAGTATATGTGAATGACATATTGTTGATCGGAAATGATGTAGAATTTTCTGGAAAGCATAAAAGAGTGTTTGAATGGAGTTCTTCAAAGAAAGACCTCGGTGAAGCTGCTTACATGTTGAGCATCAAGATCTATAGAGATAGATCAAGATGCTTGATAAGTTTTTTTTCAATGAGTACATACCTTGACAAGATTTTGAAGTAGTTCAAAATGGAACAGTCAAAGAAGAAATTCTTGCCTGTGTTGCAAGGTGTGAAGTTGAGTAAAGACTTAAAACCTGACCACGGCAGAAAATAGAAAAAGGATGAAAAGTCATTCCCTATGCCTCAGTCATAGGTTCTATAAAGAATGCTATGCTGTGTACCAGACCTATTGTGTACCTCACCATGAGTTTGGCAAGAGGGACAATAGTGATCCAGGAGTGGATCACTGGACATCGATCAAAATTATCCTTAGTGGAATAAGTACATGTTTCTCGATTATGGAGGTGACAAAAAGTTCGCCCTAAATGGTTACGTCGATGCAAGCTTTGACATTGATCCGGATGACTCTAAGTCTCAATCTGGATACATATTGAAAGTGGGAGCAATTAGCTAGAGTAGCTCCGTGCAGAGCATTGTAGACATAGAAAATTTGCAAAATACGCACGGCTCTGAATGTGGCAGCCCCATTGACTAAACTTCTCTCACAAGCAAAACATGATCACAACTTAGTACTCTTTGGGTGTTAATCACATAGCGATGTGAACTAGATTATTGACTCTAGTACACCCTTTGGGTGTTAGTCACATGGAGATGTGAACTAATCACATAAAGATGTGAACTATTGGTGTTAAATCACATGATGATGTGAACTAGATTATTGACTCTAGTGCAAGTGGGAGACTGAAGGAAATATGCCCTAGAGGCAATAATGAAGTTGTTATTTATATTTCCTTATATCATGATAAATGTTTATTATTCATGCTAGAATTTTATTAACCGGAAACTTAGTACATGTGTGAATAAATAGAATAGAGTGTCCCTAGTATGCCACTACTTGACTAGCTCTTTAATCAAAGATGGTTAAGTTTCCTGACCATAGACATGTGTTGTCATTTTTTGAACGGGATCATATCATTAGAGAATGGTGTGATGGACAAGACCCATTCGTAAGCTTAGCATAATGATCGTTTAGTTTTATTGATATTGCTTTCTTCATGACTTATACATGTTCCTCTGACTATGAGATTATGCAACTCCCGAATACCGGAGGAACACCTTGTGTGCTATCAAACGTCACAACGTAACTGGGTGATTATAAAGATGCTCTACATGTGTCTCCAATGGTGTTTGTTGAGTTGGCATAGATCGAGATTAGGATTTGTCACTCCGTGTTTCGGAGAGGTATCTCTGGGCCCTCTCGGTAATGCACATCACTATAAGCCTTGAAAGCAGATGCATTACGGAATGAGTAAAGAGACTTGCTGGTAACGAGATTGAACTAGGTATGATGATATCGACGATCGAATCTCGGGCAAGTAACATACCGATGACAAAGGGAACAATGTTTGTTGTTATGTGGTTTGACCGATAAAGATCTTCGTAGAATATGTAGGAGCCAATATGAGCATCCAGGTTCCACTATTGGTTATTGACCGAAGATGTGGTCTCGGTCATGTCTATATAGTTCTCGTACCCGTAGGGTCCACACGCTTAATGTTTGATGACTATTTGTATTATGAGTTATGTGATTTAATGTACTGAAGTTTGTTCGGAGTCTCGAATGAGATCACGAACATGACGAGGAGTCTCGAAATGGTCGAGACATAAAGATTGATATATTGGACCATGTTATTCGGACACCGGAAATGTTCCAGATAGTTTCGGGTAAAACAGAGTGCTAGAGGGGTTACCGGAACCCCCTAGGGGAACTAATGGGCCACCATGGGC
This sequence comes from Triticum urartu, assembly GCF_056163025.1. NCBI lineage: Eukaryota > Viridiplantae > Streptophyta > Magnoliopsida > Poales > Poaceae > Triticum > Triticum urartu. Next base: position 489,075,184 of record NC_141878.1, read on the forward strand.
CTTATTGGAGAGAGAGGAGGGCCGCCAGGGCAGCCCCCCTAGCATTCCAAATTGGACAAGGGAAGGGGGGCGGTGACGATGACATGTACCTAGGGTAGGGTCATAGGCCTGACCTAGATGCCTTACCCAAGGACACTGCTCTAGAGACAAGGACATTCAAGATACAACGGAACAAACCGACTGAGTTTACCAAGGGATGCAATCCACTTGACCTCCAATCTCACTCGGTAACCCCAATTCCATTCGACCAAGATGAAGTCACTCGACCATACAGGAAACCACTTGGAATGTAGAAGGCCTAAAGTCACTCAGGATGGAAACGGTCAGGCGTTCACTGTGTAGCTTTAAAGATCATTTATAGCTCTTTATAACTGACGTTACCCGTCATGTCCTGTCTTAATGTACATTGAACCCTGTGTAATGTGGGATGGTTGGGGTCCTGGCACACTCTATATAAGCCACCCCCTCCTCTGGCACAAGGGTTCGCACCCCCTGTAACTCTGACGCATAATCCAGTCGACCAGCCTCCGGGCACCGAGACGTAGGGATGTTACTTCCTCTGAGAAGGGCCTGAACTCGCCAACCTTGCATGCACAATCTCATAGTAGCTAGGATCTTGCCTCTCCCTACATACCCCCTATATTATTGTTGAAATAGTTCCCACGACAGTCGGCGCCCACCTTGGGGTGGGTGTCTTAGCGACTTCCGGCGAGGTTGCAATTTTTCCGATCTTCGTTATCATGGTTTCTGGCAGTGGTCTAGATTTGGGCTGCGAGATCCATGTCGGCGCGCTCATTTTCATCGTCGACGACTCCACCTGGCTCCAGGAGGCCCCCCTCGACATCGAGGCCCTTCCCGTCCGTGGGGCGGCGCACTTCCGCACGGGTGCGTACGACGTCCTCCTACGGCAGCCGTCGACCTAGTATCGGTCAGCTCCCACAGCATCTTTACTCCCCGCCGCTCGCCATCGCAAGTGGACTGGTCAATCGCGGCTTCAGCAGTGGGTGAAGCATGCGGTGGCCCGTCAGTCGGCCACCCCTCAAGTCGCGGAAATCGAGCCCGACGAATCTCTCTATGGACTATCCAACTTATCGGCTGGTTCCGCCGAGACTCTGCCCGAGTGTGATAGCAGTGACCCTGCGGAAGAAGTCCTGATGGTCGACATGCCACGCAGCCCTCCTGGGTTCCATCGCGGTGGTGGTGGCGATGGCGATGGCAGATCATCGCACGGTCATGAAGAGTATCATCCCGAAGCCCTCACGTCGTAGCAAAGGGATGAGCTGCACCGTCGCAATGTGGAGGCGCTCCACACTCCCATCATCAGAGAGACCTCAGAGGCTTGGGCCATGGAGGCTGCGCGCCTGGCCACTTTGGCCGAGGGCATGCGTCTGGAGAACCTTCAACATTCACTCGACGAGCGCGCTCGACGACAGCTCCCCGAATCCAGTCGACGGCAACAACAATTGTTCCCGCCTAAACCTCAGGTATACCGCACTCTGATCTAGAATCTTACAGCTGCAGCCCGTACAGCAGAGTCGATCCAGCCGTCCCAATCAGAAGTTGGAATAGGTTTGTTGCAGATCCGAGCGTTGCGCCGGGCAGCAGGAGAGCAAAACACAGCCACTTCTCAGTCGCGCAACATGATCCACAGTAGGTCCGTGGTAGCAGACATAGTACAGTCGGCTCACAGCCCAAGATCGCCTCCGCGGCATGAGGGTCACGGGCACCGCCAGGAGCAGTACCTGGGTCGGAACCGTGAGCAGTATGATCATCGACTCGGCCGTGATGACCGCCGTCGAGTGCCTACGCCTCCTCCGAGGGGCGGATCATACGTGCCCCGACAGTATGATGACAGGCGCCCGTATAGCGATGAGCGAAGGGTCCCAGTCGACCCAAGGGAGCCCGGGTTTGATGCAAGGTCAATTCTTGTTCAAGGTCTGGTCGACAGAAACCAAGCACACGGAGAAGGACTAGATAGATATCGTCCGACTAGTAGCAGAGTTCATGTCTCAGGGCCTGAGTGTTTCAGCAGAGCCATCAGAGTTGCTGAGATTCCCCCCAACTTCAGGTTGGCGACTGGGGTTAGCAAGTTCACCAGTGAGTTGAAGCCTGACACTTGGCTAGAGGATTATCAAGTGGCTATGCAGACTAGCGGTGGCAATGATGATGTGGCCATGAAGCACCTCCCCCTGATGCTAAAAGGTTCAGCCAGAGCTTGGTTGAATCAGTTGGCTCCTGGAAGCATCTTCAGTTGGGAAGGGTTGGCCCGAGTGTTTGTCAGGACATTTGAGGGCACTTGCAAACATCCGGCAGGGCTAACTGAATTACAGCATTGTGTTCAGAAACCGAATGAAACTTTGAGGGATTACATCCAAAGATGGACCACTCTTCATCACACAATGGAAAATGTATCACAACACCAAGCAGTTTGCGCCTTCAAGGAGGGTGTTCGGTACAGAGAGCTTAACCTGAAATTTGGTCGGACGGGAGATATGACCTTGGCCCGAATGATGGAAATAGCCACTCATTACGCTAACGGCGAAGAAGAAGAAGACCGACTCCGCAGTGTCAAGAACAAGCCAGTCGCCTAGGACACCGGAGGAGGGAATTCCAGTCGGAAGCAGAAGCGCAAAGCCAAACCCGCAGGTCCTGGTGAGGCTACAGTTGTGACCCAAGGAAAGTTCAAAGGAAAACCCAAGGGGTCGTGGATCCGTGAGAAAGTGAAGGACCAAGCTGGAAATGATGTGCTAGATTTGTCGTGTCATATACACACTAAGAAGGATGAAGAGGGAAACCTGATCTATCCCAAGCATACCACTCGACAGTTGTGATAAGGATGAGGACAAAGAGGAGGATGATGGTTACCCCAATGTCAATGCAACTTTAGTGATTTTTGCTAACATCGAGAGCAAAAGTCGACTGAAAGTTATCAATGGAGAAGTGAAGATGGTTGCTCCAGCAACAACGACATATCTGAAGTGGTCAAAAACTCCTATTATATTCGACTAGCCCAATCACCCAGCGCACGTTGCTACCCCCGGGCGGAAAGCATTGGTGGTCGACCCAGTCGTTGGGGGCACCCGATTGACCAAGGTTCTGATGGATGGTGGCAGTGGTCTGAACAGTTTGTATGTTGAGACCCTCCGAGGAATGGGCATTCCGATGTCCAAACTCACCGAGAGCAACATGCGGTACCATGGAGTCATTCCCGGGAAGAAGGCTGATTCACTCGGTCAGATCACTCTTGATGTGTTTTTTGATGATTCCAAGAATTACCGCAAGGAAAAGTTGACATTTGAGGTCATGGACTTTCATAGTGCCTACCATGCTATTCTAGGAAGGCTGCATATGCTCGTTTCATGGCTCGACCATGTTACGTGTACCTCAAATTGAAGATGCCTGGTCCGAGAGGTGTGATTACAGTCACTGGTAATCGACAGAGAGCAGAAGAGTGCCTCCAGAATGGTTCAAAAATTGCCGATTATAACGCCCCGAGAATTATGCTACAGTAATCTCTCCCAAATGGTGGCCATGTAATCATGATTACTATGCTAATTGCCATTCGATAAAAAACATCAAAGTCAAATTCAATTTTTAATTGCAAGTGAAATTATTACTTCTTTAAACTTTAAAATAAAAAGGTTGGTTAGGCTGCAAATAATCACTAAAGAATTATCATCTAGAAACCAACATCTTTTGGCCCACAAATAAATCCCTAAGAATTTAATAAGTGGTCCAACATCAATTATATTAGCCTTTAAAATAAACAATTATTTATTTAACTCCAATTGCCCCCAAACTTTTTGTACTAAAGCAAAATAATCTCTGGTATTTATGTGCCAAGTTTCTTCTACACCCAAAATCATTTGCTATGAAAAGTAAATGTCAAGCAGTAAATAAAAAGAAAAGTAAAGTAAAATAGAAAAGAGAAAAGAGAAGAAAGAGGGAGGAAGGCCCATGTGGGTTGGGTAAGGCCCAGCCCACCTCACCTCATCCCTTTCCTGGCGCTACAGAGAGCAGGGGAGGGCGTGGCGGCCAAACCGTGGCCATGGTCACTCCCCTGCCACGTGCGGCCATCTCCCCGGCTCCCCAGAGTGGATAAGATCCCACCCGGCCCCGCGAATGAACCCTTGCCCTCAATCCCTTCTTCCCCGTGCCGCTTTCTTCCTTCCCGCAAGGAGTCGAGTCGTCATCGCCATGGCCTCCGTCGTCCTCGCGCCCAGCAAGCTTGCCCTTGTCTACCTCCATGTTGAGGAGAATCGCCACGGACCACTCCGTCCATCCAAAGCGACGAATCGACCTCGGGTGGTCCTTACACTCACTGTCGGTGTCAAAACTGGCGGATCTCGGGTAGGGGGTCCCAAACTATGCGTCTAAGGCGGATGGTAACAGGAGGTAGGGGACACGATGTTTTACCCAGGTTCGGGCCCTCTTGATGGAGGTAAAACCCTACGTCCTGCTTGATTAATATTGATGATATGGGTAGTACAAGAGTAGATCTACCATGAGATCGGAGAGGCTAAACCCTAGAAGCTAGCCTATGGTATGATTGTATGTTATTGTTATGTCCTACGGACTAAAACTCTCTGGTTTATATAGAAATCGGAGAGGGTTAGGGTTACACAAGGTCGGTTACAAAGGAGGAGATATCCATATCCGTATTGCCTAGCTTGCCTTCCACGCCAAGGAGAGTCCCATCCGGACACGAGGCGAAGTCTTCAATCTTGTATCTTCATAGTCTAACAGTCCGGCCAAAGGATGTAGTCTGACTGTCCGGAGACCCCCTAATCCAGGACTCCCTCAGTAGCCCCTGAACCAGGCTTCAATGGCGATGAGTCCGGTGCGCAGTATTGTCTTCGGCATTGCAAGGCGGGTTCCTCCTCCGAATACACCACGGAAGAATTTGAATACAAGGATAGTGTCTGACCCTGCAAAATAAGTTCCACATACCCCCGTAGAGAGAATAATATTTCCACAATTCTAATCTGCTGACACGTTTCGGCAACATGACATTACGCCATGGCCTGGAGATTATTCGAACCGTTTTTCTTCAACCAGCTCCACACATAACGCGAGGCGGTTTCTTGACACGTCTTGTCAAAGCAGAGATCGTGTTCCCTTAATTACGGGATTCTCATCAATACGGTCGTGGGTAACCCAACCGTGCCTAGGACTCCTAGATTTTAGGCAAGTCCCAAACGGCCACTAGGAGGACGCTTGATATTCACCCTCTTTATAAAGGGACAAGGCTTTTACTTCTTTCCCTCCCGTGCTCAATCGAATCCTTCCCCCGTCTCGAGTTCTAACACTCAAAGCCCGGGTCAGGTGCTTCGGACCTTCAATCATGTCCGGATCTAGCCTTCAAGGCCGGTGGATGCCCTCCTCCGTTACGGAAGAGGATATTAAGACGTTGAGGGAGGCCAGATACCTGACCGCCGAGGTTTCGCATCGGCTGCCTGCCCGAGTGCAGGTCGTCCCTACTCCTGAACCCAACGAGAACGTTGTGTTCATCTCCCACTTCCTCCGAGGCCTAGGCCTCACCCTGGATCCCTTTGTTAGGGGTTTGATGTTCTATTACGGGCTAGATTTCCATGATCTAGCCCCGGACTCCTTTCTCCTCATCTCGGCATTTATTGTCGTATGTGAGGCCTTCCTCCGCATTACCCCTCACTTCGGCCTGTGGCTCAAGACCTTTGACGTGAAGCCGAAGATGGTTGAGGGGCAGCATGTAGCGTGCGGAGGCGCATTAATAAATAAAATCGCTGGAGCTCCATGGCCAAAGGGTTCCTTTCCAGAGGTGTCCGGATTATGGCAGTGGGAGTGGTTTTACATCACAGCTCCCAAAAGTGCCAAGTGGGTGGCCGCCCCTACTTTCCGCTCAGGCCCTCCACCACAACTGATGTCATGGATTAGTAGAGGGATGAGCTGGGGTCCAGCCAAGGACGTGCCTATACTGCAAAGCCGCATTCAAGATCTCTTCAACATAGATTTCAGTCTGGTTACAGTGGTGCAAGTCATGCTGGTTCGTCGAGTCCAACCTTGCAAACGCCGGCCCCTCCGCATGTGGGAGTTCAACCCAGAAGGGCCGCGCACCATTCAGAATTTCCTTGGCCTGACGCATGAGGAGATGTACAAATCATTCTTCAGACCCCAAAAAGAGTGTCCGGATACTACCGAGGACATGGGCCTGAGCAGCAACCGTACCGCCGACCAAGTAAGTAATCCTTTAGCCGAACACACCGTCTTTCATTTACCATGACGTCATTCTGAGAAATCGCTCTTTGACCAGGACTGGCTAACAAAGGCCAAGATGATTTGGTGTTCGGCCTCCCTTCCTGAGGGTTTGGAGAATCCGGTACTGGAAAAAATGCTCGAGCTAGCACCTTGCCCGGAGCCCTCAAAGGAGGATAAAGGGGGGAATAATGAGGTCGAAAGCGGGCCCCCATCACTACCAATTCCAACCGAGGGAATGAGCGCCTCCATGAAGGAGGACCACCAAGGGGAAGATTCTGACCTTCTCTCGCTTCGGGGAAGGAAGAGGATTGCCTCTGAAGATCCAGAAACCAAGGTTTCCAAACGGGAGAAGAAATCTCCACCAGAGGGTCCTGCCTTGGGGGTGCTCTTGCCACACAAAGTCCGCACGGGGATCAGCCCTCTAATGAGCTGTAAGTAATCAAAAAGTACTTTAATAGTGAAAATATACTACCTTACCTCTGAGGAAAATAACCGAAGCATTTATCTTGCAGTTCGGATCTTAGCCCTTCTCAGCAGAGCTCATCTTCGGGGGATCTTCTTCCGGAGATGATGGAGAGCGAAACGCCTCCCCCGGACTCCCCTGCTCAAGAAGCGGGCGACCTTGAAGTGTCGTCGCGAAGGGCCTCGCCGGATCGCGTGAGGCTAGAAGATAATCCTATAGTCGCCCGAAGTCCCCAGTGTCCGGCTCTTGAATTGAGCAAACAGAAGAGTCCGGCACCGTCTGGTATGCGGTCGGACGTACTGAGGGAGCTGTTGGAGCGAGCGACCATCTTAGAAGAACACCGTGCATTGATGGGTACGGTGATGGAAAGGATTTCATCCGCCGAAAGCGGGCTGCATGACGCCTTTATGAGTCTACTGGCGGGCTTTGAGGTACGTAAAATGATGTACATTTGTAATGGTACCACACATTTTTAGGTGTGCCCTGTGTAGATAGTAGCCCCTGAGACTCTGGTTGTCGCCGAGGACAGTGGCGAACAGAGGATCGTAGTCCCAGGTAATGACCATACCGCTTTATGTGCAGGTGGTGGAAGCTCCGGTGGCTAGCCGGACTAATGAGTTTGCCGAACTGAAGTGGCAACTGGATGTGGCGGATGCCGACATCGAGCTTGTTAACCAGAGGCTTGACGAGGCACAGGGTAAGTGATATTTTCTGGTGAATGTCACATAGTAAGAGCAGCGAGATGCCAGTATCTTTAATATTTTGTGACTGCAAATGGAGCTGCCACCGTGGAAACCCTTTGGGCGGAACTTGCCCGGGCCAAAGAACAAGCAAGGATTAGTAGTGCGGCTGCTTTGAAGGCGGCCGAAGATTTGAAAGCTGAGAAGGCCGCGCATTGCGAGAGCAAAGAGAAGATGGCCAAGATGGCTGTAAAGTTAAAAGACACTGCCGACCGTTACCAGTTCCTTGAAGAAGAAAACCGAGCAAAGGCGACGGACCTTGAGAAGGCCACGATGATGACCAAAGACACCCGCTCTGCTATGAGAGCGAAGAAGGAGGAACTACGTGAAGCCTGTGATATTGTGGCCGGGAAGCCCTTTTTGGTGCGGAGGAAGTTCAGAGATCCGCGGTATGCCCCTCTGGATCGGCTGTGGTGTTCGGCGGACACGTATTTGGACTTGGCGACGAGCGCTGCCGATGCGGCCGAGTACTTCCGAGATCAAACAGATCGGGAAGTGGACAAGCTGTTCTGGTCGCAGTTCAATGTGCCAAAGCGTCCGCTTCCATTGACTGATCATCTAGCCAAATGGGCCAAACTCAATAGATTGTCTGGACTTGCCATGAGGTCCATCGTAGATCATCTGTGACCGGAAAAGCCGAAGTCGAACAGCTATTTCATCTTAGTGCAGCAGTTCCTTGGTGCGGTGCTCCGCATCAATGCGATGAAGAGATCGGCGTGCATAGAGGGCTCGCGGATGGCCCTTGCCCGTGTCAAAGCATACTGGGCGGAGATGGATGCTACCACTGTTGCCACGCAGGGTTCGGCCATAGGCCGAGTGGCTGCCGAGCACTATTTTGAAGAAGTTCTCGAGGGTGCTCGTTTGATAGAGGCCCAGTGCTCGAAGAATATTATGTTTGAGTGACATGTATTCCCATTGTAAAAACAATGTTTATGAAATTTATTAAGGCAGTATTTATACTTTTGCCTGAAAGTACTATGGTGCCTCCTGTGCGGCCGCTTATGTATATATGTATATAACCTGAAAGATTGCAGTCGTCGGCTTCAACCCCCACGCATATAATGCGGAGGTGTTCGCAAAAGACGCGTGTTCACACTTAATCCAACGTCTTGGTCCTATTAAGGAGGTGATAGCGCAGCGAACGAGGCAACCGGACTATAATACTTTAACACTTTCACTTAGCCATATGAGTTTGACGGTGGGGCTACTATATAGCCCCTAGTGGCTCCGCACTCTCCCGAATTTGGGGTGCGTACATGCCTGGCTGGCAAACGGCCCTTCGTTAAGGCGGAGGAATTCTAACATTCCGATGGGTCATCGAGTGGTTGACCAGTCTCACGCTATATCATGACAGTCAGTTTTCGGCTTTCTCTACTGAGGTGCTCGTCCGGATGAACCAGGGCACAATCGCAGTAGTTCTCCTGGTGCCGCCTTAGCCGATAGAGCGGAACGTAAGGCAGGAAAACACAGGAGCCGGGAAAACCCAACATTTGACCAAAGACATGATTCGGAGCTGATGCATATAAGGCCAAACTCGCGACGCCAAACACTCCCTAAGGTATTCGGTCTTTATTGCGGGCCTGAACAGTGCCCTTTGTATGAAGCCCCTGGTGTCCAGGTACGTGCATTATTCTGACGTGGCCACATGCCAAGACGTCAGCATCCTTCTCAATAGTACTGAGAATCCGAGGGATGTGTAGCAACAAGAGACAGTAAAAAAGGTTGACGCAGGGTCTTAATCTAAAAAGAATCCTTGGAACGGGTCCCTGCTGCATGTCTGCGCCTGTGTCTCCGTTGTGCCATATCCTGGACGGGTGTAGCACGATGGTCATCTATAAAAGAGAGGAACTTAGGTGAAAAGTTGTCGTGCAAAAAGGTAGGTTTAAAGAAACCATGTATAATTCAAAGATGAGTAAAAATTGCCACTTGTCTACGCGCGTTGAGCCCTTGTATTTGTAATAGGGGTATGGCCGTCAAACCTGTATGAATTACATATAGCTGCGCCGGACTCGTCTAACCATGTCCGTGGTCTTGACGACCTAGTGAATGCTTTAGTTGGTGATGCCGTTTTAGTGTGCGGCTGCCAAGGTAGCCGCACTCTCTTCGGGCGCAGGGACCGCTCAATATTTCCATTTACGGTAATGATGCCACGTGGACCGGGCATCTTAAGCGTAAGGGAAGAGTAATGCGGTATTGCATTAAAGCGAGCGAAAGCTTCGCGTCCAAGTAGTGCTTGATAGCCACTTTGGAACGGAGCAATGTCGAAGATTAACTTTTCGCTATGGAAGTTATCGGGGAAGCCGAATATAACCTCTAGTGGCAGGGAGCCTGTGCAATGAGCCCCTGGGCCTGGCGTTACTCCTTTAAATGTAGTATTGTTGTGGTAACTTTTTGTTGGGTCTACCCCCATTTTGCGGATTGTGTCCTGATATATCAGGTTTAGACTGCTGCCACCGTCCATCAGGACTCGTGTGAAATGGTATCCGTCAATTATTGGGTCTAATACCAAGGCAGCCCATCCTGCACGCCGAATACTTGCTGAGTAATCCCGATGGTCAAAAGTGATTGGTTGGGACGACCAGTAGCAGGACTCCGCGGCGATGGGTCCTTGGGCATATTTCTCTGGGAGTGCTGCTTTGTTTCTCCCCTGCATCACGTGTAATACGTTCACTGTTTTGACTTCTGGTGGAAATTTCTTTTGTTCCCCGGTGTCTTGCTTGAGAGGCTCATCCTCGTCTTCGCTTGGTGTATCCTCCCCCGTGTGTACGGCGTTGAGCTTGCCGAACTGCTTGAAGACCCAATATTCTCTGTGGGTATGATTTGCAGGTTTATCGGGGGTGCTATGGATCTGACATATTTGGTCCAGAATTTTCTTTAGGTTGGACAGTTCATCTCTGGCGCCTTTAGAGGGCGGCTTTTGCTGACCTGGCCGAGAACTTCTGAATCCGGCGTTTACCACCGTGCTCTTCGGGATATCTTCTTTATTCCGGCGCTTATTATTTTTGTTGCGTCATGATTTCCCGTTTACATCTCTAACTTCGGATGTACTTGGGTCGCTGGTGCTGCATCTGGCTAGCCAGCTATCCTCACCCGCACAGAAGGGGGTCATGAGGCTTGTTAATGCTGCCATTGTTCTTGGCTTTTCTTGGCCGAGGTGTCTGGCAAGCCATTCATCGCGGATGCTATGCTTAAAAGCTGCCAAGGCTTCGACGTCCGGACAGTCGACTATTTGGTTCTTTTTAGTAAGAAACCTGTTCCAAAGCTTTCGGGCTGACTCTCCGGGCTGTTGAGTTATATGTCTCAAATCATCCGCGTCCGGAGGTCGGACATAAGTCCCTTGAAAATTTGCCCGAAAAGCGTCTTCGAGCTCTTCCCAGCTTCCAATGGAGCTTTCGGGGAGGCTTTTAAGCCAGTGCCGAGCTGGCCCCTTGAGTTTGAGGGGTAAATATTTAATGGCATGGAGATCATTTCCCCGAGCCATATGGATATGGAGGATATAGTCCTCAATCCAGACCCCAGGGTCTGTTGTTCCGTCGTATGCCTCTATGTTTACGGGTTTGAATCCCTCTGGAAATTCATAGTCCAGCACCTCATCGGTGAAACATAGGGGGTGTGCGTCACCCCTGTATCTAGGTGTACCGCGTTGTTCGGATATTTGTTGTGTTGCATCGTATGCTGGAGTGCGCTTGCGTGGTCCATAGATGGATCTGGTTGCGCCATCCTTTTGATGCGAGCCCTCGCGTGGATCGCGTATTGGCTTATGTGCGGCATTGTTTGCCGCTCTATGTTGGCCATGAGGTCGTCTATCTGGCTAGATGGCCGTTTTAGGTCGCTGGGGATCTAAGGCCTCCTCATCGAATTCAGGTAGCAACTTCCGCTTCGGGTAGCTCTTGGTGTGGCGATTACCGCCGTACTTCGCTGCTGAGTTGAGTACTGGGCTCCACTACTGATTCGGAGTGTGTCTTGCGCAGCCTTGAGCCTTTGCTTATGCTTTTTTAGACTCCTCGCGGTGGCGACAAGCCTTTGACGGGCGTTATGTTGCTCCGGGTGTCTGTCTGGTGTGATGTCGTCCGGACTATTATCTTTGACAGAGTCGGGTTGTTCGGTTTGATTCTCCGTGTTGCCGTGGTCCGGCGATGGTTCACCCTGCTCTAACGCTGGGTCTATATGATCATTGTTTCTACCGAGGCATGATTTGGAGCGGCGCTTATGCCGCCGCTTTGACTGCTTCTCGAGGGGACAACCCTTCGTTGCGTCTTTCCGTTCCTCGTCGTCGTCGTCTTTTGGTGTGTCCACCATGTATACGTCATGTGATGAAGTGGGCGTCCAGTGCCCTGTGGGCAGTGGTTCCTGTTCGTCTCCTGCATCGTCGTCCATACCGTCGATATCTTCGGAGTCGGAGTCGAGCATGTCGGTTAAGTCATCGACAGTGGCTACTAAGTGGGTGGTGGGTGGGCTGCGAATTTCTTCGTCGTCCGCATCCCAATCCTGCCGGACATAGTTGTAACACCCTCGATGCGGCTATATCTCCCACGTGTAGAAGCACGACTTAGAGGCATAACCGCATTGAAAGCAATGTCGCAAGTGAGGTAATCTTCACACAACCCATGTAATACATAAGGGAAAGAGATAATAGTTGGCTTACAATCGCCACTTCACACAATTACATGAATATAACATTACATCATCCAGATACACACAAGGTCCGAATACGGAACCCAGAATAAAAGAAGACTACCCCAAATGCTACACAGATCCCCGATCGTCCCAACTGGGCTCCACTACTGATCAACTGGAACGAAACAACACAACAAACAAAGTCTTCATTGATCTCCTCCTTGAGCTCGGTTGCCACACCTGCACGGTTTCATCGGCACCTGCAAACTGGTTTTGGAAGTATATGTGAGTCAAGGGGACTCAGTAATCTCACACCCTCGCGATCAAGACTATTTAAGCTTAAGGAAGGGTAAAAGGTATGAGGTGGAGCTGCAGCAAGCGACTAGCATGTATGGTGGCTACCATACGCAAATGAGAGCGAGAAGAGAAGGCAAAGGCACGGTCGATAAACTATGATCAAGAAGTGACCCTAGAACAACCTACGTCAAGCATAACTCCAACACCGTGTTCACTTCCCGGACTCCGCCGAGAAGAGACCATCACGGCGACACACGCGGTTGATGCATTTTAATTAAGATAAGTTTCAGGTTTTCTACAACCGGACATTAACAAATTCCCATCTGCCCATAACCACGGGCACGGCTTTCAAAAGTTCAAATCCCTGCAGGGGTGTCCCAACTTAGCCCATCACAAGCTCTCACGGTCAACGAAGGATATTACTTCTCCCAAGACAATCCGATCAGACTCGGCATCCCAATTACAAGACATCCTCGACAATGGTAAAACAAGTCTAGCAAAGCCACCCAGATGTGCTGACAAATCCCGATAGGAGCTGCACATATCTCGTTCTCAGGGCACACCGGATGAGCAAGACGTCGGGTGGGCCAGCCCAGAGTTGCCCCTGGTAGCTCCGGACATCGCTCAGTTGGACCAACACTTAGAGAAGCACTGGTTCGGGGGGGTTAAAATAAAGATGGCCCTTGGGCAGGCCTACCCAAGGGAAAGAAAAGGCTAGGTGGCGAATGGTAAAACCAATGTTGGGCCTTGCTGGAGGAGTTTTATTCAAGGCGAACTGTCAAGGGGTTCCCATTATAACCCAACCGTGTAAGGAACACAAAATCCAGGAACATAACACCAATATGACGGAAACTAGGGCGGCAAGAGTGGAACAAAACACCAGGCATAAGGCCGAGCCTTCCACCCTTTACCAAGTATATAGATGCATTAATTAAATAAGAGATATTGTGATATCCCAACAAAATAACCATGTTCCAAACATGGAACAAGCTCCAATCTTCACCTGCAACTAACAACGCTATAAGAGGGGCTGAGCAAAGCGGTAACATAGCCAAACAACGGTTTGCTTGGACAGGGTGGGTTAGAGGCTTGGCTTAGCAATGTGGGAGGCGTGATAAAGCAAGTGGTAGGTATCGTAGCATAGGCATAGCAAAAGAGCGAGCAACTAGCAAGCAAAGATAGAAGTGATTTCGAGGGTATGGTCATCTTGTCTGAGATCCTGAAAGGAAGAAGAACGAGTCCATGAAGAAGGCAAACGGACATAGTCGAACGAATCCTCACAACCGCGATGTTACCGGATTACCAAGAAGAAGTACACCGGAAAGAAAGCAAACAACATAGTAAACAACCACCACATAAATATGGCATGATGCACAATCAAGTATGATGCATGTCCGGTTTAATGAAGCATGGCATGGGAAAATGCACAAATAATCCTACAAATTAAGTGGAGCTCACATGCGACTCTGTTGCATATTGACGAAACACCACATTTAAGTTATTTAGTTCGATCTCGTTTATGTACCCAACAAGATTAAATGTTGTTAGCATGGCAAGAGGTGAAGCAAAATAAAACTACCTATCTAGTCAAGTTTAAATGAGGCCGGAACAACAAACAACAATTCTGGTAAAACCCCATATGCATATTTTAAGGTTTGGTACTATTCTGCCCTAAACCATATTTTGTAGTTAATAAACATGCAAGATGATGCCACCATGTTAAACTAGGCAAAATTCTACCCCATTTGCACATAAAGTTTATTAAATTTGGAGCTACGGTTAATTAGTTATGAACTAAAACATTTTAGCAAGTTATTTAAGCAAATTTAAACAAACAGCATATTAAACATTTTAACCATGGATGAAAAAGACATATTATGAAACTAGATGAAAAAATAAGCAAGTTTCATAAACAAAGTTTTTACATGTGATGCTTTGTTTGTGAGATATTAAATGCATGAAGGCTAGGGGGTTTTCTGTAAATCTGCAACACACACGAGGCCTTTTCGGTCCCTCGGTTAACCGTTGGAGTATCAAACGAAGTCCAAATGGTATGAAACTTGACAGGCGGTCTACCGGTCGTAAACCAAGGCTGCATGACAAGTCTCGGTCCAATCCGAAAACGTTTGACACCCACACACGGAAAGAGGTAGAAAGGGACACCAGATGACATAGGAGCGCCGGAATGCAAAAGGGACAACGAAAAAAAAATGCTCGGATGCATGAGACGAACATGTATGCAAATGAAATGCACATGATGACATGATATGGAATGCATGACACGCAAGCAATGACAAGGCAACAACAGCGAATAACTGGAGGACACCTGGCACATCGGTCTCGGGGCGCTACAATAGTTCGGCCAGGACTCTCCTGACAAGGAGAGAGACTTTAATGAGTTCAGTATGTCGCCGAAGGGCGAGTGCTGAAAGATATTCGCGGAGGTAAACTCCATGATCAACGCCCAACCGGATTCGATAGGAACGGGCGTAGGTGGTTCGGAGTCCGTGGCCGGAGAAGTATTCGGCAGTTTAACAACACGGCTCTCGTGAAGGGTAAGTTCGATATTCGGCTCGATCGCAGTTGGGGATGCGGCCTATGTGGCGGGGTCTATCCACCCGTCCGTGGGAGGTGCAACTGGATCCGAATTGAGGGTCGGAGCGGCTGCCGGTGCGATCTCTTGAACACTGTCTGATGGTAGAGCTAAGTCGTACTCATCGTGACCGCGTGGCGCGCAAGGCAGAGGCTCGAATCCCTCGAAGATCAAGTCTCCGCGGATATCGGCCGTGTAGTTTAAGCTTCCAAATCTGACCTGGTGGCCAGGGGCGTAACTTTCGATCTGCTCCAGATGGCCAAGCGAGTTGGCTCGCAGTGCGAAGCCGCCGAACACAAAGATATGTCCGGGGAGAAAAGTCTCACCCTGGACTGCATCGCTATCAATGATTGTAGGAGCCATCAAGCCTAACGGTGGTGACACAGAGGAACTCTCAATGAAAGCACCAATGTCGGTGTCAAAACCGGCGGATCTCGGGTAGGGGGTCCTGAACTGTGCGTCTAAGGCGGATGGTAACAGGAGGTAGGGGACACGATGTTTTACCCAGGTTCGGGACCTCTTGATGGAGGTAAAACTCTACGTCCTTCTTGATTAATATTGATGATATGGGTAGTACAAGAGTAGATCTACCACGAGATCAGAGAGGCTAAACCCTAGAAGCTAGCCTATGGTGTGATTGTATGTTATTGTTATGTCCTACGGACTAAAACTCTCCGGTTTATATAGACACAGGAGAGGGTTAGGGTTACACAAGGTCAGTTACAAAGGAGGAGATATCCATATCCGTATTGCCTAGCTTGCCTTCCACGCCAAGGAGAGTCCCATCCGGACACGAGACGAAGTCTTCAATCTTGTATCTTCATAGTCTAACAGTCCGGCCAAAGGATGTAGTCCGGCTGTCCGGAGACCCCCTAATCCAGGACCCCCTCACTCACCATGTCTGAGGTCTTCACCACGGACATCACCGTCCTCCGCCGTCGATGCCTTCACTCCGGTCCACCCCGACCCTCGCCGAGCACGCCAACAGACTCGTGGTGAGATCCTCTCCCCACCCCCTGGTTCTCCGCCTTCGATCTGTAGATGTAGGCCGCCGTCCCACCCTGGCCGAAGCTCCGGTGAGCATGTGCTCACCATGCTCACTGCGCCTCTGGCTGACCTGGCTGTGCCCGCCGTGGCGCTCCGCCTAGCCCCGTGCAGCCCCACCTACTGGCCCGCGACACCCGCTGCCCGCACTAGCTGCTACTGCTCCTTCTATCGCCGCGCCCCTAGCCGTCCGTCCCTACCTACGCCTACACTGCCGCCGCTGCTGCTTATGTGTTGCTATCGCTGTGCTAACTGCACTGCTCATGTTGCCGCTAACTGTTGCTACTCTTAACTGCTGCTTGCTACTGCGCTTGGCTGTTGTTCATTGTTGCCGCTGCTCACTGTCACCGTTGCTCCAGCGCTAGCCATGGCTAGATGAGTGTGTGCATGTGTGTGTGGCCGCCCTTGGCCATGGCAGAGCAGGTGTGTGTGGTGTGTGCGTGCAGTGTGTGTGTTGAATGTGGCCGTGACTACCTCCGGCCGCGTCCACCTCTGGCCTTGCCCGCCTCCGGCTGCCGCTGCTCTCTGCTTCGCTAGTTGTTGCTCTCTGCTCGCTGCACTGCTGCTACTCTGCATGTACTGTTGCCGCTACAGTAACTGAATGTTACTGTAGCAGCCGCTAGCTTTGTTGCTGCTGCATTGATTAGCCGTCTAGACAGCCCCTAAACAGTGTCTAAACAACTGATAACATGAGTAAAAATAATATGTGAAGGAAGTACACTTGACAAACTTCAATATACCCCACTGGACCAAATCCATTTGATGCGCGGATTAAATCCTATGAAATTCACAAAATTGGAAGTTCTGTTAGCTGGAAAACTGAAAAACAGCTTTATAATCATAGCTACTTTAGAGCTGTTGATGGTCAAGCAACTGAAATCTAATATGGAGGAAAGTGTTACTAACATATAGATCGCAGAAAAATGCTCATAATTGATGTAAGGCACAAGATCATAGGATGTACAGAACAACAGTTATAGCCTCCGAAAAACAGCTAAGTAGTGTTCAAAAACCGAGCAATCCTCAGATTTAGCCATTTTTTAGGAATTCCAAATAAATTTTTAAATCTTCGGAAATTCATAGAAATTAAACAATAACTCCGATGAAAAGGTTTTATATATGAAAGTTTCTCAGAAAAATCCAACAAATCTGAATACGCAGTCCATTCATCTGTCACATGCCCCTAGCATTTTGAACATGAAACCGTCCCCTATCTTTTCATCTGTTCGGAAAACGTCAGACGCTGGAAAAACCCCTCTGGATGTTTTCCCTCTCCTTTTGCAACGTCTAGCACTGTGTTAGTTCACCCCTAACACCGCGTATTACCATGTTATGCTTTATGATGCTTTGTTTGCTTTATATTTATTGTTTCTTCCCCCTCTTCTCTTCGGTAGACCCCAAGACCGATGTTGTCCCTGTGATGGACTACGTCGACGACGACACTTCTTCCTTTTCAGCAGAGCTTCCAGGCAAGCAAACCCCCATTGATTATTCTGATATCGCCCATTCCCTTCTCTCTTATGCTTGCATTAGAACTGCTACTGCTTTCTATATGATCCTACTCTGATGCATAGCCTGTTTTTGTTACCTGCTTTCATACCTTACCTGCTTATTCTAAACTCCTTAGTATAGGTTGGTTAGAGATCCATCAGTGACCCCCACCTTGTCTCAGTTGCCCCTGCTTTATGTTTGATGACTCGATCAACGTGAGCGACTTCCAGGCCCCGACATCGCACATCACCCCCCTTAGTTGTACGACTCTTCAGAGTTACTGAGGGAGTCCTGGATTAGGGGGTCTCCAGACAGCCAGACTATATCCTTTGGCCGGACTGTTGGACTATGAAGATACAAGATTGAAGACTTCGTCTCGTGTCCACATGGGACTCTCCTTGGTGTGGAAGGCAAGCTTGGCAATACGGATATGTAGATCTCCTTCCTTGTAACCGACTCTGTGTAACCCTAGCCCCCTCCGGTGTCTATATAAACCGGAGGGTTTAGTCCGTAGGACAACAACAATCATACCATAGGCTAGATTCTAGGGTTTAGCCTCTATAATCTCGTGGTAGATCAAATCTTGTAATACTCATATCATCAAGATCAATCAAGCAGGAAGTAGGGTATTACCTCCATCGAGAGGGCCCGAACCTGGGTAAACATCGTGTCCCCCGCCTCCTGTTACCATCCGCCTTAGACGCACAGTTCGGGACCCCCTACCCGAGATCCGCCGGTTTTGACACCGACATTGGTGCTTTCATTGAGAGTTCCACTGTGCCGTCACCGTAAGGCTTGATGGCTCCTTCGATCATCGGTAACGATGCGGTCCAGGTGAGGTTTTCCTCCCCGGACAGATCTTCGTATTTGGCGGCTCCGCACTACGAGCCAACTCGCTTGGCCATCTGGAGCAGATCGAGAGCTACGCCCCTGGCCATCGGGTCAGGTTCGGAAACTTAAACTACACTGCTGACATCCGCAGAGATTTGATCTTCGATGGATTCGAGCCCATGTCAGGTGCACCACACAATCACGGCGAGCATGACGTAACTCTGTCGTCGGACAGTGTTCGGGAGATCACACCTGCAACTACTCGGCCCTCAATCCGGAGCAAATTGCACCATCCGAGGACGGGGGGATAGACCCCGCCATGGAGGCCGCACTCTCAGTGGCGATGGAGCCGGATACTGACTTCACCCCTCACGAGAGCTGTGTTGCCGAACCAGTGGATTCGTCTCCGGCCACGGACTCCGAGCCGCCTGTGTCCATGCCTATCGAATCCGATTGGGCGCCGATCATGGAGTTCACCTCCGCGGATATCTTTTAGCACTCACCTTTCAGCGACGTGGTAAATTCCTTAAGGTCTCTCTCCTTGTCAGGAGATCCTTGGCCGAACTATGTTCGGCTAGAATGGGATGCGGACGACGAAGAAATTCGCTGCCCACCCACCACCCACTTAGTAGCCTCTGTCGACGATTTAACCGACATGCTCGATTTTGAATCTGAAGACATCGACGGCATGGACGACGATGCAGGAGAGGAACAGGAACCAGCGCCCACAGGGCGCTGGACAGCCACTTCACCACATGACATATACATGGTGGATACACCCAAAGAAAACAATGACGAAGAACGGCAGGATGTAGCCAAGAATAGCTCCCTTGAGAAGTAAGAAAAGCGTCGGCATAGGCGCCGCTCAAAATCCCGCCTCGGCAAAAACAGCGATAACAGCGCAAGAGAAAATAACACTCCAGTCGACTCTAGAGGAAACGACGACCACATTGACCCAGCGGCAGAGCATGATGAAACTGCAAACGGCAAACATAGTACAGATCCGATGTCCGAACACGGCGACACTGAGGATAAACCTCATCAACACCCCTCGGGGGAGGAAAACAGTCCGGACAAAGATGCACACATCCTCCCGGAAAGGCACTTGGAACAAGAGAACCTCCGCAGAAGGCTTATTGCCACAGCAAGGAGTCTGAAGAAGCAGAAGCAAAGGCTTAAAGCCGCACAAAATACGCTCAACAACAGGTGGAACAAACTGCTCGACAACGAAGAAAAGTATGGGGGAAGTTACCACACAAAGAGCTATCCAAAGCGCAAGCTATTACCTGAATTCGACGATGAGGCCGTAGAGCCCACACAGCCGAAAAATAAAACGGCCAACTGGCCAGATCAACCACCTTGTGGCCGCGATAGAGCGGCTAACAAGGCCACACATAAGTCAACACACGATCTACATGAGGACTTGCGCCAAAAATCCAGTATGACCAGATCCATCTATGGATCTAGGAAGCGCGCTCCGGCACAAAATCAAAACCGAATACTACAACCATCTGAACGCCATGATACATCCAAATACAGGGGTGCCGCACACCCCCTATGTTTCACCGATGAGGTGCTGGACCACGAATTTCCAGAAGGATTCAAACCAGTGAACATAGAGGCATACGATGGGACTACAGACCCTGGGGTCTGGATTGATGACTTTATCCTCCATATCCATATGGCTCGCGGAGACGATCTCCACGCCATCAAGTACTTGCCCCTCAAGCTTAAAGGACCAGCTCGGCACTGGCTGAAAAGCCTCACCGAAAATTCAATTGGAAGTTGGGAGGAGCGCGAGGATGCTTTTTGGGCTAATTTTCAAGGGACCTATGTCCGACCTCCGGATGCAGATGATTTAAGTCATATAATTCAACAGCCTAGAGAGTCAGCCCGAAAGCTTTGGAACAGGTTTCTCACTAAGAAGAACCAAATTGTCGACTGCCCGGACGCCGAAGCCTTAGCAGCTTTCAAGCACAGCGTTCGAGACGAATGGCTCGCCAGACACCTCGGCCAAGAAAAACCGAGAACAATGGTAGCCCTGACAAGCCTCATGACCTGCTTTTGCGCGGGCGAAGATAGCTGGTTAGCCCGCAGTAGCACCAGTGACCCAAGCACATCCGAAGTCAGGGATGGCAATGGAAAACCACGACGCAGTAAAAGCAAGCGTCGAAATAAAGAAGATAGCCCAGATAATACGGCAGTAAACGCCGGATTCAGGGGCTCTCGACCAGGTCAGCGGAAAAAGCCTTTCAAAGGCAGCAGAGATGGACCGTCCAGCCTAAACAACATTCTAGACAAACTATGTCAGATTCATGGCACCCCCGATAAACCTACAAATCACACCCACAGAGAATGCTAGGTCTTCAAGCAGGCCGGTAAGCTAAACGCCGAACACAAGGGGAGGGAGACACCAAGCGAAGACGAGGACGAACCTCGCCAGCAAAGCACTGGAGGACAGAAAAAATTCCCACCACAAGTTAAAACAGTAAACATGATCCACGTGACGAAGAGGAGAAGCAAACATGCACTCCGAGACATACGCGCCGTAGAGCCCGTCACCCCTAAGTTCAAACCCTGGTTGGCCTGCCCGATCACTTTTGATCGCAGGGATCACCCGACAAGCATCCGGCATGAAGGATTGGCTGCCTTGGTGTTAGACCCAATAATAAACAGATACCATCTCACACGAGTCCTTATGAACGGTGGCAGTGGTCTAAATCTGATATATCAGGACATAGTCTGCAAAATGGGGATAGACCCGAAAAAAATCAGCCACAGTAACACTACCTTCAAGGGAGTAATACCAGGCCCAGAGGCCCGCTCCATGGGCTCTCTAATACCAGAGGTTGTATTCGGTTCATCCGATCACTACCGAAGTGGGAAGTTAGACTTCGACATTGCTCCATTCCGAAGCGGCTATCAAGCACTACTCGGAAGAACAGCTTTCGCTCGTTTTAATGCAGTACCACATTACGCTTCTCTTATGCTTAAGATGCCTGGTCCACGTGGCACCATCACAGTTAGTGGAAATATTGAGCGTTCTCTACGCGCGGAAGAACGTGCGGCGGCTTTAACAGCCAAGCACTAGACGGCCTCACCAACTAGAATAAATGACAGGTCGTCAAGACCGCGGACACGGTTAGACGAGTCCGGCGCATCACTAGATATACCTGAGATTGGTTTGATGGTTAAACCCTCATAGATGGTACCAGGGGCTTCCCGCGTGTAATCAGGGCTAGTTCGGCTCAACTTGACTTATCTTAAATTGTAATGGTTTATCGAGAATAACCAATTTTTTTGGCACGACAACTTTCACCTAAGTTCTTCTCTTTTACAGATGACAATCGTGCTACACCCGTCCAGGACACGGCACAATGGAGACACAGGCGCAGACGTGCAGTAGGGACCCGCTCAAAGGTTTCTTTTCAGATTAAGACCCTGCGTAAACCTTTTTTACTGTCTCTTGTTGTTCACATCCTCTGAATACTCAATACAACCGAGAAGGATGCTGGCGTTATTGGCATTTCGCCACGTCAAAATATTGCACGTACCTGGACACTCGGGGTTTATTATTAAGGGCAGTGTTTAGCCCGGAATATGTTGTAAAGACCGAATACCTGAGGGAGTGTTCGATGTCGCGAGTTTGGCCTTATATGCATCAGCTCCGAATCATGTCTTTCGTCAAATGTTGGGTTTACCCGGCTCCCGTGTTTTGCTACCTTACATTCCGCTCTATCGGCTAAGGCGGCACTGGGAGAACTACTGCGATTGTGCCCTGGTTCATCCAGATGAGCACCTTAGTAGAGAAAGCCGAAAACTGACTGTCATGATAAAGCACGAGACTGGTCAACCACTCAATGACTTAGCGGAATCTTCGGGATTCCTCCGCATTAACAAAGGGCCATTTCCCGGTCATGTGCATATGCGCACCGTATTCGGAAGAGCGCGGAGGTACCAGGGGCTATATAGTAGTCCCACCGTCAAACTCCTATGGCTAAGTGAAAGTGTTAAAGCAATATAGTTCGGTTGCCTCGTTCGCTGCGCCACCACTTCCTTAATGGACCAAGATGTTGGATCAAGTGTGAATACGCGTTTTTTGCGAACACCCTCGCATTATATGTGTGGGGGATGAAGCCGACGACTGCAAACTTTTAGGTTATATACGTATATACATAAACGGCCGCACAGGAGGCATCATAATACTTTCAGGCAAAAGTATAAACACAGACTTTATAATTCAATAAAACATTGTTTTTACAATGGGAATACATGTCACTAGAACATAATATTCTTCAAGCACCGAGCCTCTATTGAATGAGCACCTTCAAGGACTTCTTCAAAGTAGCGCTCGGCAGATACTCGGCCTACGGCCGAACTCTAGGTTGCAATAGCGGTGGCCTCCACCTCTGCCCAGTATGTCTTGACACGGGCAAGTGCCATATGCGCACCCTCTATGCACGCCGACCTCTTCCTAGCGTCGATGTGCGGCACAGCACCAAGTAACTATTGCACTAAACTAAAATAACTATTCGGCCTTGGCCCTTCCGGCCACAGATGATCCACAACAGACCTCATGGCAAGCCCGGACAACCTATGGAGCTCGGCCCACTCGGCCATTCGCTCATTCAACAGCAGCGGACGCACTGGAACATGGAGCTGTGACCAGAATAGCCTTTCCACTTCACGATCTTTTTGATCCTTGAAGTACTCGGCCGCATCAGCAGCACTGGCTGCCAAATCCACGTATGCGTCTGCAGAACTCCATAGTTGATCAAGAGGGACATACTTCAGATCTCCGAACTTCGTCTGCAACAAAAAGGGCTTCCCAGCCGCGATATCTCCAGCTTGACGCAGCTCCTCCTTCGCCGCTCTGATTTTAGAGCGGGCTTCCTTGGATGCTACCATGGCCTTCTCCAGGTCCGCCGCCTTCGCCCGGCTTTCTTTTTCTAGAAGCTGGTAACGGTCGGCGGCATCTTTCAACTCAAAGGCCATCTTGGCTATTTTTCCCTTGCTTTGGCAATGCGCAGCCTATTCGGCCCTCAGCTCTTCGACTGCCTTTAGAGCGGCCGCATCACTATTCCTGGCTTGTTCCTTGGCTCGGGCAAGTTCCGCCCGAAGGGTCTCCACGGCGGCAGCTCCATCTGCAGTCACAACATATTAAAGATACTAGCATCATGCTCCTCTTACCATGTGTTGATCACCGGAGAAATCACATACCCTATGCCTCGCCGAGCCGCTTGTTGACAAGCACGATGTCGGCATCTGCCGCATCAAGTTGTCGCTTCAGCTCAGCAAACTCACCAGTCCGACTAGCCACCGGACCTTCAGCCACCTGCACATGAAGGCAGCCTAATTATTACCTGGGACTATGATCCTCTGTTTGTCATCGTTCTCGATGGCAACCAGAGTCTCAGGGGCTACTATCTGCATAGGGCACACCTAACGTGTGCGGTACTGTCAAAAACATGCACTATTTCACGTACCTCAAAGCCTTTCAGCAGACTCATAAAAGCTTCATGCAACCTGCTTTCGGCGGATGAAATCCTCTCAATCACCGTACCCATTAGCGTATGATGCACTTCTGAGATGGCCGCTTGCCCCAAAAGATCCTTCAGTGCGTCCGATCGCACACCGGGCGGTTCCGGACTCTTTCTGTTGCTCTCTTTAGGAGCCGAATACTGAGGACTTCGGGTGGCCGAAGGATTACCCTCCGGCCTTGGCGGATCAGGAGAAACCCTCCGCGATGACACTTCAGGGTCGCCCGCCTCATGAGGCGGGGTGGCATGGGGAGGTGTTTCGCTCTCCATCATCTCCGGAAGAAGATAACCCGAAGACGAACTCTGTCGAGAAGGGCTATGATTCGAACTACAAGATACATGCTTCGGTTATTGTCTTCAGAAGTAATGTAGGATATTTTTACTATTAAGTACTTTTTGTTTACTTACAGCTCGGTAGAGGGCTGATCCCCTTGCGGGCACTTTGCGGCAAGAGTACCCTCCGAGGCAGGACCCTCTGGCGAAGATTTCTTCCCCCGTTTGGAAACCTTTGTTTCCGGGTCTTCAGAGGTGGTCCTCTTCCTTCCTTGGGGAGAGGGAATTTCAGATTCTTCTCCCTAGTTATCCTCCTTCGTGGAGGCACTAATTCCCCCGGTTTGGATGAATAATGAGTGAGGCCTGCTTTCAGCCTCTTTATTCCCCCCTTTATCTTCCCCTGAGGGCGCCTGATAAGGCACCGGCTCGAGCATTCTAGCCAGTACTGGATCTGCTGAGCCTTCGGGAAGGGGGACGAACACCTGATCATATTCGCCTTTGTTACCCGGTCCTGGTCAAAGAGCGACCTTTCAGAATGATGTTGTGATAAATAAGAAAACAACGCGTTCGGCCACAGGGTTACTTACTTGGGTATCTGGACGTTTGCAGCTCAGACCCGCATCCTCGGTGGTGTCCGGACACCTTATTTGTGGTCCGAAGAACAATTTGTACATCTCTTTGAGCGTCATGCCGAGGAAGTGCTGAATAGTTCGCGGTGCTTCCGGGTTGAACTCCCACATACAGAGGGGTCGACGTTTGCAAGGCGGGACTTGACGACTAGCATGACTTGCATTACCGTGGCCAGGCTGACATCTCTCTCTAAGAGATCTCGGATGCGACTCTGCAATATCGGCACATCATTTACTGGCCCCCAGTCCAGCCCCTTGTTGATCCATGACGGCAATTGTGATGGGGGGCCCGAGCGAAAGGCTGGGGCGGCTACCCACTTGGTACTCCGGGGAGCTGTGATATAAAACCACTCCCGTTGCCATAAACTGGACACCTCTGGGAAGGAACCCTCTGGCCATGGAACATCAGCGCTTTTGCTTATTGTGGCACCTCCGCACTCTGCGTGTCGCCCCTCGATCATCTTCGGCTTCACACTGAAAGTCTTGAGCCACAGGCCGAAGTGTGGGGTAATGTGGAGGAAGGCCTCACACACGACGATGAACGACGAGACATGAAGGAGGGAATCCGGGGCCAGGTCATGGAAATCCATCCCATAATAGAACATGAGCCCCCTAACAAAGGGATCTAGAGTGAGGCCTAGCCCTCGGAGGAAGTGAGAGATGAATACAACGCTCTCGCCGGGTTCGGGAGTGGGAATGACCTGCCCTCGAGCAGGCAGCCTGTGCGAGATTTCGCTGGTCAAATACCTGGCCTCTCTTAGCTTCTTGATGTCTTCCTCTGTGATAGCGGAAGGCATCCACCGACCTTGAAGGTTGGATCCGGACATGGTTGAAGGTCTGAAGCGCTTGACCTGAGCCTTGGGTGTTGGAAACTCGAGGTGGGGGAAGGATTTGATTGAGTATGAGAGGGGAAAAAGGACAGGCCTTGGCCTCTTTATAAAGAGGGTGAATATCAAGCGTCCTGCTCGTGGCCGTTTGGGACTTGCCTAAAATCGAGGAGTCATACCAACAGGCATGATTGGGTTACCCACGTCCGTATTGATGAGAATCCCGTAATAAGGGGGACACGATCTCTGCTTTGACAAGACGTGTCAAGAAAACCGCCTCGCGATATGTGCAGTGCTGGTTGAGAAAACAGTTCGAATAATGACTGGGCCATGGCATGATGTCATGTTGCTAAACGTGTCAGCAGATTAGATTTGTGAAGATATTATTTTCTCTACGGTGGTATGTGGAACTTGTTTTGCAGAGCCGGACACTATCCTTGTGTTCAAAATCTATTGTGGAGTATTCGGAGGAAGAACCCGCCTTGCAATGCCGAAGACAAATCTGTGCGCCGGACTCATCGTCATTGAAGCCTGGTTCAGGGGCTAGTGAGGGAGTCCTGGATTAGGGGGTCTCCGGACAGCCGGATTATATCCTTTGGCCGGACTGTTGGACTATGAAGATACAAGATTGAAGACTCCGTCCCGTGTCCGTATGGGACTCTCCTTGGCGTGGAAGGCAAGCTTGGCAATACGGATATGTAGATCTCCTTCCTTGTAACCGACTCTGTGTAACCCTAGCCCCCTCCGGTGTCTATATAAACCAGAGGGTTTAGTCCGTAGGACAACAACAATCATACCATAGGCAAGCTTCTAGGGTTTAGCCTCTACGATCTCGTGGTAGATCAACTCTTGTAATACTCATATCATCAAGATCAATCAAGCAGGAAGTAGGGTATTACCTCCATCGAGAGGGCCCGGACCTGGGTAAACATTGTCTCCCCCGCCTCCTGTTACCATCCGCCTTAGACGCACAGTTCGGGGGCCCCTACCCGAGATCCGCCGGTTCTGACACTGACAGTTACTATCGAATGCCGAGGGTGATTCCTCATCAGCACTTCTGATGTTAACCTTGTAGGTTAGTTCATTGGTGATGGTCATCGAGGGTGATTTCTCCTTCTCCACTCCCGATAACAACACTGTCGTGCAACTCCTCAAGAGTGCACCTCGAGGGTGATTCCTCCTTCGTTCACCTTGACGATAACATCATGTGGAATTCCATCGAGGGTGATTCCTCAGGGTTCCCCTTGGTGTTAGACACACGGTTACTATGGTTACTATGACTTTACACTGAACCATGTTACTAAAGATGGGTCGGCCCTGAGGGGTACCCGCGCGAGCTTAATTGCGAGTGATGTGGAGTCGGGTTGACCTGGAAGGTGTTCGCGAGATAATTACGAGGCGTGGCCGGGCATTCTTAGCCCTTGCCGCAAGTCCTCGAGACGGGGCGACGGGGTCACATCTTTTGTGAGTCTCTGCTTGTTACCGCGCGTTCCTAATACACTACAATTTGGATATTTGATCTAAGGGGCCTCTGGCTTGATAGCACTAACCATCACATGGGCATAGTATGGGTGTTCTGCGTCGTATGCATCAGCCGAAGCTTAATAGATGTCATGCGACTGAGTGGCGCACGCCGGGTTGGACTGTGTAAGCACCTGCCTTTTTAAGGAGGTAACTAGGTCTGCTCACCGGCCGCCCACGCAACATGCAAGAGTTCCTGGGGTGATGGCCCAAGACCCCTGGGGGCATAGGTTTAGTCTGGCATGCTGACCTCTCTATTAAGCCTAGGTCGGGTTGCGGCGTATTGTTTGGCCAAGGCCGGGCATGACCCAGTAAAGTGTGTTCGGCTAGAGTTAAGCGAGCGTAGTGGGTAAGTTGGCACACCCCTGCAGAGAAGAAAACATCTATCGATAGCCTGTCCTACGGTAACGGACACTCGGAGTTGCTCCGGGATTGTTTTCTCGCAGGGAGTCGAGGAAGTGATCTATGTGCAATGTTATAACATACTTACTAATATTATAATATGCCACTCTTATCTTTTCTGATGTTGCAAGATGCTTGGAGCTGCTTGAAGATGCTAGTCTTCGATAGGCAAGGCTTTCCCCTTCTCTTCTGGCATTCTGCAGTTTAGTCCACATATACAGCACATTCCTTTGATACAGATGCATATTTAGTTTAGATCTGATGTAAGTCTTGTGAGTACTTTGTATGAGTACTCACGGCTGCTTTGCTACCTCTTTTCCCCCATACCCGATTGTTGCGACCAGATGATGGATCCCAAGAGCCAGACGACACCACTGATGACTACTACTATCCTGAGGGTGCCTACTACTACGTGACGACCGCTGACGACCTGGAGTAGTTAGGAGGCTCCCAGGCAGGAGGCCTTGCCTTTTCGATCGATGTGCTTTGGTGCTAGCCTTCTTAAGGCAAACTTGTTTAACTTATGTCTGTACTTAGATATTGTTGCTTCCGCTGACTCGTCTATGATCGAGCTCTTGTATTCGAGCCCTCGAGGCCCCTTGTTGGGGATATGATTACTAGAGGTAAACCGGCTAGGAGTGGCCGGGTTAGCTCCATGAAGATAGAAGCCCAAGAAGACGTGAGGATGGAGGCGATTTACGAAGGCCCAAGGCCCAAAGGCGGGTTAAAGGCATGTAGATGTAAACCGACTCTTTCATGTAACTTGTATTGTAAGTTAAAGGAATAGAGACCGAGCCGGACACGTTTATGATCCGGCCTCGGGACTCTGTAGACCGGCGGGCGTCAACCTATGTATATAAAGGGACGACCCGGCAGCGGTTTAGGGACAACAGACAACAACTCGAGAGCCAGGCAAAGCGGATTCGCTCCCTGGTCATCGAAACCCTAGCAATACCAATCACAACTAGACGTAGGCTTTTACCTTCATCGAAGGGGCCGAACTAGTATAAAACCCCTCGTGTCCCCTTGTCTGGTTTAACCCCTTTCAGCAAACCCATAGTGATGGCTCCACGACTAAGTCCTTTCACGAGGACATCTGCCGTGACAAACCCATGACAATTGGCGCCCACTGTGGGGCTACCGCACGATGGTTTCGAGTTCTTGAAGGGCAGCTTTGATGGACTCAAGGGATATGCTGTGGGCCGGATGACGAAGAGTCGTCGCGACAAGCTCTACATCGACGACGCAGGATGGGGTCCCGAGGCCGGTTCAATCGAATACGGATACCGGGTCCCTTTTGGTGGGATTCACGTCTTCATCGGCAAGATCGGCGACCCGGGCCCTGAGCCGGACACCTGCACCGACATCATCGAGATGGCTCAGCGTGCAAGCCCGTCCCCGGTTTAGCCCGCAGCAAGGCATGTCTTCGTAGGTGTCGTCTAGGGAGCAGAATATGAGGATGGACCGGCATCTGATGGAGAAACCGTTGTCTGTTCTGACGATGAGTCTTCGACTGGAGAGACCGAATCGATGTATCAGTTGCAGGACGGCCGGATTAGCGGGGGTTTCGATGGCAACAGTATTTCGGACCCCCTCGATCTGCCAAACTGGGTCGCTATCTTCATGGTCGGTACGCAATCAGCACACCACTCATCAACCGCCGCGGCAATGCTCTCTGGTTCAGCGACAGCAACGCCAGCGGGAGCAGGGGGCTCTGCGCCGCCTCCGGCTCAAGTACTGTCTGATTTATTCAACGCTTTGGCAACATTGATGGCCGCGGAGGTGGACGCAGCAGCCCAGGATCAGCACAATGCGGAGATTGCAAAGGTGAAGGATCAGATAACTCAGGCTAAAGTGGACCTAGCGGCAGAGAATGCTAGGATGGCTACAGAATGGGCCGAGTTGGAAGCTCAGGCCTACCGGCTTAGACTGGATCAAAATGCCTCAGAGGAAGTCATGAGAAGAAGATACCGATCGCATCTCCCGCCGGGTTATGAGCCAAGAAATCTCTTCAACACGCCAGGAGCAGGAACTAGTAACCAGCCAGTATTAAACCGGACGGAGGCATCGGGGACGAGAGCGCCGGTTCAGCCGCGCACGATGGACCCACCTCGTCAGAACAACATTGTGCCACAGTATGTTCCGACGCCCTGGGGGCATTACTCCAACCCGTTGGACAACATTGTGTCCGCCGCTTCACGATTGGCAGCCCTCCTAACCGACGGCGAGTCACCAGTTGTGATTGAGGCACGACGAGCCAGAGAGCTCCTTCAAACAGCTTTAAATCAGCAGCAGGCTTATTCACACAGTCGCGAGAGGATTCATTCCACCCCCCGCCCGAGCCAGAGCTACAGCAGGCACGTTGAGGATGAACCGGCCGTGTCAAGAAGTGCACGTCGCCGTAACTCGCCGCGAGGGCACCACCCGGCAGGCGGAGGTGCTAATGCGCAGGATGTGGTGGATCATGGTCGCGCACGTCAAGAGGCCGAGTTAGCGGCTCTGCATGGAGTTCGTCAACCTACTCCGGTTCAACCTACCGCTTCAGTGGAGCCATGTGTGGTCTTCAGCTCCTTAGGGGTGCCGTGTCTCACCCCCGCCTTGCGTAATGTGCGACTGCCCAAGGATTTCAAAGGCCCTCGTAAGGTGCCTAATTACACCGCCGATTTACAACCAGAGTCATGGGTTGAAAGTTATGAGATGGCAATGGAGATGTTGGATGTGGATGAAGCGGTGTGCGCTAAATACTTCACCATGATGTTGGAGGGGACATCTCGTACGTGGTTAAAGAGCTTACCAGTTAACTCCGTCGGATCATGGGCCGAGTTAAAACACCGGTTTATCCAGAATTTTAAGGATACTTGTAAGCAGCCTATGTCAATTGTGGATCTGGCCGCTTGTGTCCAAGAGGATGGGGAGTCTACAACCCATTGGGTGAAGCGGGTCTCGGCTATCCTGCATTCATCGGATCGCATCAATGCGGACACAGCAGTATTAACGTTGGAGGGCGATTGCCGGTTTCTACCGTTAAAACAGAAGTTAGGAAGGCTCAAATGCCACTGCAATGATATGGCGACGCTTATGGCCACTTTGGTTAAATACGCCGATTCAAATAATACCAAGGACCCTGAGTCAGAGGAGGACAAACCGGGGAAAGGGAAGAAGATCGGCAACACCAAGGGATAGCAGCATAACCCGGCAGGTCATGGAACAATGGTAAGCGCAAGGCAAATAATAGTCTGGACTTTGTCGCTAACACCAATGCTCAGGATAACGGTCAGCGTCGTAAGGGTAAACAGCCCCAGAGGGGCGGAGGTTCAAGCCCCAATCTGGAACGCCTGTTAAATCAACCTTGTCCAAAGCATGGATCAAAGGAGAGACCAGCTTCACATATTTGGAAGGATTGTTATATCATGCGGGAATTCAAGAACTCCAATATGTTTTAGTACGACAATGGCCCGCCCGGCGGTTCAGGAGGTGGTTTTCATGGGCCGGGTTATGGAGGCGGCGGCTCTAGTTCGGGATTTCAGGGTAATCAAACCATACATAGCAATCAAGGGAACCAGGGCAACCAGAGAAGTTATAACCATTAGGGGAATCAACAGCAGCAGCAGTCGGGTTACCAGAGCAATCTGAAGCAGTTAAATAGTGGGCAGTATCACGTCTTCACCACTAGCTTGTGCAAGCGTGATCAGAAGCTTCACAAGAGGGCCATGAACTCTGTTGAACCGGTTGTGCCTCAGTATTTGCGCTGGTCTGAGCAACCCATTTTATGGAGTAGAGAGGATCACCCACCCCGGGTTGACAATCCGGGTCATCTAGCCTTAGTGGTGGTACCTCAGGTTGGGGGGTATAAGTTCACCAAGGTGCTCATGGATGGGGGAAGCAGTATCAACATTCTATATTATGATACCTTCCGTCGTATGGGGTTGACAGATAAGAATCTTAAACCATCAAACACTGTTTTTCATGGTGTGGTGCCAGGTAAATCTGCATATCCAGTGGGCAAGATAGCCCTAGAGGTGGCCATTGGAGATGACCATGATTCAAGGTCAGAAACATTGACTTTTGAGGTGGTGAAAATCAAGAGTCTGTATCACGCCCTGTTTGGGAGACCGGCTTATGCCAAGTTCATGGCAAGGCCGTGTTATGTTTATCTACAGCTTAAGATGCCAGGTCATAAGGGGACCATCATAGTACATGGGAGCAGGAAGATTGCGTTGGAATGTGAGGAAGGTGATGCGGCGTATGCTGAGTCGGTTTGTGCCACGGAAGAGCTGAAGTTTTATATGGACAAAGTTGATCCGGCAGACATGACTTCTTTGAAAAAGCCGACTACGGAGCACGATCCGGTGTTGAAGTTTAAATCGGCCACAGATACTAAGATGGTTGATTTTGTTCTTGGCGATTCATCCAAGCAGTTCAGCATCAACGCTAACCTGGATCCCAAATAGGAAAGCGTGCTCATTGAGTTCATCCGTGAGAACCGGGAAGCCTTCTGACATGCCAGGTGTACTGAGGGAACTCGTTGAGCACACACTTAATATTGATCCTAAGTTTAAACCGGCCAGACAGTTTCTCCGCCGCTTCAACGAGGAAAGGCGCAAGGCTATTGGTGAAGAGGTAGCGCGGTTGTTGGCCGCAGGGTTTATCGTGGAGGTCTTTCACCCGGAGTGGCTGGCTAATCCGGTGCTGGTTCTCAAGAAAAATGGCACTTGGCGTATGTGTGTGGACTACACAGACTTGAACAAGGCTTGCCCAGCAGATCCCTTTGCCCTCCCTTGTATTGATCAGATTATTGATGCCATAGTGGGTTGTGACCGTTTGTGTTTTTTGGATGCTTATTCTGGTTATCATCAGATCAAAATGGCAGTTAAGGACCAGGAAAAGACAGCTTTTATAACTCCCTTTGGAGCCTTCTACTATTCTCCATGCCCTTTGGGCTCAAGAGTGCCCAGGCGACTTATCAACGATGTGTTCAGAATTGTCTTCATAAGCAGATTGGGCGCAATGTTCATGCATATGTGGATGATATTGTGATAAAGTCCAGTAAAGAGGAAACATTGATAGATGACCTAAGAGAAACCTTTGATAACCTCTGTGTTTACAAAATGATGCTTAATCCGGACAAATGTGTTTTTGGTGTCCCGGCAGGCAAACTCTTGGGTTTTCTGGTATCAAATAGGGGCATTGAGGCTAATCCGGAAAAAAAATCAGCAATCACGTCTTTGGCTAAACCGGCGTGTATCAATGACGTTCAACGTTTAGCCGGCCGGATTGCGGCTTTAAGCCGGTTTATCAGTCGTCTCGGGGAGAAAGCTATCCCTTTATACCAGATGTTAAAGAAAATGGATGACTTTGTCTGGAGTGATGCGGCTGATAAAGCGTTTGAGGATCTGAAGAGGCAGTTAGCTGAACCGCGTGTGCTTGCAGCTCCGGTCGATAAAGAGCCGTTACTGTTGTATGTGGCTGCTAATGCCAGGGCTGTTAGTGTGGCTATTGTTGTGGAGCGCAAGGAGGCTGGAAAGGAATATCTGGTTCAACGGCCGGTTTATTATATCAGTGAGGTGCTTATCGAATCAAAGCAGAGGTATCCACATTGGCAGAAGCTGGTGTATGGGGTGTTTATGGCAAGCCGGAAGCTCAAACATTATTTTCAGGGTCAACCTATCACAGTCGTCAGTTCAGCCCCTCTGGGAGATATCATTCAAAACAGAGAAGCAACTGGCCGGATTCCAAGTGGGCTATTGAGCTTGGACCTCACGGGCTCAAGTATACACCTCGCACAGCAATCAAATCTCAAGCACTTGTGTACTTCATCAATGATTGGACAGAGTTGCAGGCACCAGAGGAAAAGCCAGATAACACATATTGGACTATTCACTTTGATGGGTCTAGGCAATTGGAGGGCTCGGGGGCTGGAGTTATATTAACTTCCCCACGAGGTTACAAATTTTGTTATTTTGTTCGCTTAATGTTCCCTTGTACTAACAATGCAGCTGAGTACGAGGCCTTACTCCACGGTCTTTGGATGGCTAAGGAGATGAACTTAAGCCGGGTTAAGTGCTTCGGTGACTCGGACCTGGTGGCTCAACAGGTATCTGGCACTTGGGATTCTAAGGACCCACTCATGGCTGCGTATCGACGAGAGGTGGACATAGTGGCTGGTCATTTCAAGGGTTATCAAGTTGACCATATAGACCGGCGAAAGAATGAAGCGGCGGGCGCTTTAAGTCGCCTTGGCTCTTAGCGTAAACCGGTCCCACCTAATGTTTTCCTCGACGTCCTCCACAGTCCGTCGGTTAAGATACCAACAGAGGAGGAGTTGGCTATTCCTGACCCGGAGGCCCAATTGGTAGCAGCTTTGCATGTTATACCGGATTGGACAATCCCATACTTGGCTTACATGAACCGGGGCGAGTTACCAGAGGATGAAACCCCGGCCCGGCAGATAATCCGGTGTTCCAAATCAATGACCATAATCAACGGGGAGTTACATCGTTACAGTGTCACAAGGGCAATTCAGCGTTGTGTCTCTCCTCAAGAGGGTTGTGAGATTTTGCGAGAAATCCATGAAGGGGATTGTGGTCACCATGCCGATTCAAAATCCTTGGTAGTTAAGGCTTTCCGTCACGGTTTCTATTGGTTGACAGCTCATGCTGATGCTGAGGATTTAGTCAAGAGGTGTGATGGTTGTCAAAAATTTGCATGCCGCGCTCATATTCCGGCTCAAGAGTTGAGGATGATTCCAATAACTTGGTCGTTTGCGACTTGGGGGCTCGATATGGTTGGACCCTTTAAGAGATCCAAGGACAAAAAGACCCACCTATTAGTGGCAGTTGACAAATTCACCAAGTGGGTGGAAGCAGAGCCAGTCAGTAAGTGTGATGCAGCCACGGCGGTTCAATTCATTAAAAAGGTGATCTTCCGGTTTGGTTTCCCACACAGTATTATAACTGACAATGGTACTGATCTGTCAAAGGGTGACATGGAGGAATTTTATCAATGTGAGCACATCCGGCTTGATGTAGCATCAGTGGCTCACCCCCAGTCTAATGATCAAGATGAGCAGGCAAATCAAGAAATTTTGAAAGGTATTAAACCCCGGCTTATGGTTCCTTTAAAGCGGACGCCGGGTTGTTGGGTAGAGGAGTTACCTTCTGTGTTATGGAACATCAACACCACATCTAACAGATCTACGGGTTACACGCCTTTCTTCATGGTTTATGGAGCAGAGGCGGTTCTTCCTAGTGACATCCGTCACGACTCGCCCCGCGTGGTAGCTTATGTTGAAGCCGATAATGAGAAGGCACGTCGGGACTCACTGGACCTGTTTGATGAGGAGCATGATCTCGCAGCAGCATGTTCTGCGATTTACCAACAAGATCTCCGATGTTATCACAGCCGTCGGGTTAAGACCAGAACTTTTCAAGAAGGCGATCTGGTGCTCCGGCTCATCCAGGATCAGACTGATATGCACAAGTTATCCCCACCTTGGGAAGGACCTTTTGTGGTCAGCAAGAATCTGCACAACTGGTCATACTACCTCATTGATGTTCGAGAGCATAAAGACTCACGTAAATCGGAGGAGGAGACCAAGCGGCCATGGAATATAGCTCTTCTTCGGCCTTACTATACTTGAGCTACAGGCCCTTCTTATGTACATATTTATGACAATGTATATATTATATAATAAACCAGAGCCTCGAATAAAGCGGAGTCCCTGTTCTTTTTACATCATGTGTGAGCCTACAAAGAGCTTCTACTGACAAAGCAGAGTTTTGTTAAACCGGCCTCTACGGCCACACGGATATAAAGAAAATCACTAGGGGGCTTGGTCATATCAGAACCATAGCTACACCTCTTGATCGGTTTAAAACCAAAAAGGGATATCACTGGGGGGGCTCGGTTGTTTTCACACCATGGCTACACCTCTTGATAGGCTTTAAAGCCAAAAGGAAAATTATGTGGAGCCAAAGAGAATCTGTTGAATTGAGCACAGTTCAAACATAGGTCACCACTGAGCATAGCTCACATATTACCTGGGGGCTCCTAGCTTCTCAAAGAACAGTGAGCTTGAACCCTTGTAATAGGCTATCAAGCCAGGCTTGGAAGCTAGGTGTATTCACCTAAAACCCCGGGTTATCCTGCCTCTTTAAGTAAGCCACTTCGTCCAGGTAAACCTGGTATGACCCATCGAACGTTTGACAAGTCAATCCCATGGACCCTGAATTTGTCAAAGTTAAAACGGTGATTGGTTAAAGATTGAGGTCCATCTTAACAGGCTTTGCAAAATGGTTTAACTCGGCGGCCTGGCAGCCCATGAAAAGCCTTGTATATTTTTTATCTTTGTTGTTTCTTACGATAAGGGATTTATGAATATTTTTCTGATAAACCGGTGTTCTTTACAACCCGGCATGACTTTCAACGCTTAGTTGTCAGTACATGATCAGTTTTAAACCGGTAGTATATTCTTCCGGTCTGGTTTTGACTATATGTTATCAGCATTATGCGGCTATTATAGCGCAATACGGTTTTTATATGAACCGGCAAGAGGGCAAGGAGTTATCAACACTCCGAATTGGTGTTCTTCACCTTTACCATACAAGCAGTTGGTCAGCCAACGAGGTATGTCACAGATATCATTTATTTTATCTGGTTAATATAAATCTTGGTTATCCATCCAAGTTATGTATATATTTTTGGGGCATCATGACCCGTCCAGTGGTAAACCACTAGGACGCTTTTAAGTTCTTATATGCAGGAACAAAAAGTATAATGGACTATGCATAAATAGATACCAAAAGTGGAACAAATTTTCAAAGTATCAAGCATCACAAGCATGCTCGATGGCATGGCAGATAAAGGTGTTTTTCTATCCTATTACAAGGACCTTCAAAATGGCCCAAATTGAATAATTGTTCTCAAGCAGTGGCAGACTGTGGCTGATAAACTGGACGTCGGTTTAGGATTCTTCATCGGGACGGCTTGACGATTGAGGGTCATCTTGTGCAGTTGCATCCTCTTCATCCCTCCCAGACGCTGGAAATCAACCGTTGACCAATCGATTCCGGTTAAAGCTTGAAACACGTCTTCTTCATGGATAAGGCTGGAGGGGTCAATGTCAGGAGCGTAAGTATGCTTACGGATTGGAGGCACAAGCTCTTCAACTTCATGGATCACAGCGGGCTGTCTTTTTTCCTCAGCATCGTAAACCGGTTGGAAGTGAGATAAATCTGTGTCCTCTGCCAGTTTGCTTGCTATTGACCGCATCTCCTTTGTTAGCCTTCGCAGATCGTCATTATTGCAGTCTGAGTCGTCTTCCTTCACGCCAGGATATCCTTTGATGATATCTGCCGGTTCAAGATCCGGAATCCATGCTTGGCCCAGATTAGCGCGGTCAGCGCTCCGGATCTTGCGGCTGCTCTCTTCAGTTCGGTGATCCGGGCAGGTAGCATGGCCAGTTTCTCAAGTGTTTCCTTTATCAACGATGCCGCCGGCTTGTTATATGTCGCAGTGCAAATAGCATGCTGGGATCCAGAATATAGCTGTTCCATTAAGGTGTACGCCGCTTTAAGTTTCATCCGCATGTCAGAGCCCAGATGAGCAATGCGGGTGCCTATCACGGTTTAGTATCAGTAAACCGGTCAATGATAAGATCTTATGAATTAGACAAACGGCATGAGGAGGTACTTACCAAACACAGCGGACGTCATGGCATCAATCTGCCGCTTCAAGCCGGTCAGTTCGTCTACCACTGTCTTTAGGGCTGCTTCTGCATCCTCGGCTTTCCTAGTTAAGCCGGCCTTTTCTGTTTCCCAGTCAGCACGTTCCTTGTTGAAGGTTTCTTTCAACTTTTTCATAGCTGCCAGGGCATTGGTCAGCTCCTCTTTGGCTCTGGAAGCCTCTGCTTGTTGAGACTTTACGTTCTCTTGAAGATCAGTGGTTTGAGCATCCCTCTTACTCAGCTCGGCCTGCAACGGCGAAGATATATCAACAACGGGATATGTATTTTCTAAGTACCAAGCGTATAACAAGTTATGCACTTTATACTTGGGGGCTAATGCCTATTTGCTCTATTATCAACAAATCTTTCACAAGTCTCAAGTACAATGCAAGCATTATCCTTAACACTTGGGTGCTAATGTACGTCTGTTCAAAACTGACGCATTGATTCAAGACCCAGTTTACCTCGCAAAGCTAAACCGGCCCTTGGGGGCTACACCGATGAAAACTGCATGAATACAATGATAAAGTATCGGTTTTGTTTTTACTGAGGATTTGACATATTGAGGATCAGCCTGCAAGGATTAAGATATTACAAAGTCCCGGTTTATGATTAACATCATAAACCGGCCCTTGGGGGCTACTTGGGCTGATGTTTAGACTTTGGAATCAAGAAATGAAAGGTGATGAAAATAACTCATAGCGTTCCTTCATCAGGTTCACCAAACCGGCTTCATAATCACTGTTGGAGTGTAGACGGTTTAAAAAACCAGAGTGGAGTTCTTCAGCGCTGAGATGGGCGTAGCTTGACAAATCAGTGCTCCATTTACCCTTCTCCATGGCAGCACGCTCTTCTTTGGCACTATGTTTGGCCAAGACTACAGGATGGCCAGGAGAGCTGTGGCCCATGCCGGTAACGATAACATCGTCTCCTTGGCCTCCGTAGTTTTTACGGGTGATGGTGGAGTGTCAGTAGCTCTCACCGGACTAGCCCGGATTGGATCTTCCGGTTCAGTATCAGGCACAGCAGTATCAGCTTCTGGTTGCTCGTCGATATTGTGATCTTGAGGGGGTGGCTCATCACAAGTGGCTTCAGGATGGGGACCCTCTGGTTCACCAGTTCGGTCCGGTTCACATGTTTGCTCCTGTTCAATAGCCACCTGATCATCAGACGGATTTTTCACCGGAGTTTTTTTGCTGGGTCTAGCTTTGGCTCTACAAACAAAAATAAAAGAGGTGGAAATTAAGCATAGTATTCACGGTATGAAAACATTCGAAGAAAGGGTTTGAGTACTTACCCAGCTACAATTTTGAGAGGAGGGAGTTGGGTCGTTGTTGATTCGCCAGAGGATGAGGGAGGTGTCACCTGATAATTTCAATCGGACGGATTAAGAGGTTGTTAGAAATAACCTGCCTTGGGATAAGAATTGTCAGAAGTGGGGGAGACCTCAGATCGGCGCTTCCGAACCGGGGTGTTAGGTAAACCGCCCGAAGTGACCTGTTGGCCGCTGTGGCGGGTTGTCCGGCGAGCCTCGTGCTGCTGCGTCTTCAAAATAAATGTTGGATCCAAGTAAGCAAGAGGATGATAAAAGCTTACTTTCCGGACCGCTTGACGGGTTTTTTGTGTTGGCAGAGAGTCTGAACCGGAGGAAAGGGTAATTACCACTAGATCGTCAGCCTGGCTGCCCTCCACGTCCTCCTGATAAGTATCATTGTTAATGAGATCCATGAAAAGGGAGCCAAGTGAATCAAGTTCTACCTCAACTTTCGGTTCATCTGCATCTTCATCAAGTTCCATGCCGATGCGTTCAGCTGCCTTCCGCTTTGAGGTTCTCTTGACGGCTTTTGTTTTGGGACGGGATGGCTTTGCCGCTTTCTCTACAGGTTTCCTCTTTCGGAATGGATCGTCACCCTGCTCATAAGCAAGCAGAAGGTTATTCACAGGTTGAACCGTTTAAAAGATGTTGAAGACAAAGAGGAAGGTAGCACTTACAGCAGGCAGTTTGTTCTTTGTGTAGAAGGGGTTCAAGCCGGTTTGGCGGCAGACAGATTCCGATTCATTCAAAATCTTTTTAACACCTTCAGTGACTTCTTCATCAGTTAATTCAATGTTGATGTGGCGTTGGGAGTCTTCTAATTCACCAGTATACTCACACATTAAACCGGAGCGGCGGCTTAATGGCAAGATGCTCCAGGATATCCAGCAACGCACAAAGTCGACGCCTGATAAACCATTGGCCATAATGGCTTGGAGCTTGGTGAGTTGAGGGGCATATGAGGCCCGTTCCGTAGCAGTTAAACGTTGCGGCAGTGGATGAGTGTTGGAAAGCCGGTGGGCGCGGAAACCCGGTAGAGGATTCTCATCTTCAGGGGAAGTATCTTTACAGTAGAACCATGTTTGGTTCCAATCTTTGGGGTGACTGTGCAGCTTGGCATGAGGGAATTCAACCTCTTTCCTTT
This sequence comes from Triticum urartu, assembly GCF_056163025.1. Classification (NCBI taxonomy): domain Eukaryota; kingdom Viridiplantae; phylum Streptophyta; class Magnoliopsida; order Poales; family Poaceae; genus Triticum; species Triticum urartu. The sequence continues at coordinate 489,114,869 of NC_141878.1, forward strand.
TTGAATAGAGACGCCACCAAGTTCAGTGTTGGGCCCGTCTACAAATTCAGTGCGCCGGTTCAGATGAAAAAATCCCGGAATAGCTCAGCAGTTGGTTCTTCTTGTAAGTACACCTCACAGAAGACTTGGAAATTACATACGTTAGACACCGAGTTGGGTCCGATGTCTTGAGGATGGAGCTGGAAACTGGCAAGCACATCCCGGAAAAACTTTGACCCAGGCGGTTTGAAACCACGGCCTATATGGTCAACAAATACCACTACCTCACCTTGCTTAGGGGTAGGGGATTCTCTGTTCCTGGAACTCGCCACCGGATCTCATTCTTTTTGGGCAAGGTACCAATCCTGACCATTCCATTCAGCTGTTCTTCGGTAACCCGGGAAGGAGCCCAGTTACAAGCATAAAACTGTTTGGCCATTGCAAGCGAAAAGCTGAAAGGAAATACCGGTTTACCAATCATTCATGGTGATACATAAGAGGCGATGGAATAAAGATATACAAGTATGTACAATTGCATAAACCGGAGGCTAATACAATAATGAATGACAAGGCAATATCAGAACAAAGGTATACACATGCTGTTAAACCGGAGTATAACAACGGAGGTAAAAAGGGCTTGTCAGTTCACCAGGGGACTAATGGTATGTGATAGGTTGCTTTTACAAAGGTAAACCGCCTATGTGGTAAAGAGGATACAGATCTAAGGTAAGAATGACTAAGTAAGGTAAAACAGGTTCCACAAGGGGACATGGGAATTTTGGATCTACCGAAAGATAGGAAAGCAAAAATATCTTGACCTAAAAGGGTTGGACCCAAAGCAGTTCGTAAAGGTTCAGATCAGTTTTATGCGCACAAAAGGTTTGTTGTGGTAGCGGAAGATAAACCATTACGCGGAATATATCAAGCTTGAGGTTTTCTATCCATAGGCTAAGGAGGAACAAGGAAGAGTAGCACCGGAGCCCTGATGAACTTCGATGAACTACGAAAAACAAAGAAGCCCTAGACAGATCTACAAAGGGGGAAAGGAAAAGACTTACAACGACTGATTGAAGCAACGGAGGAACGCCGCAGCTCACTGGTGCAACCAGGTTGATGCAGCGGCCAACGGAGAGGTGGAAGTGAGGCTCGGCGACGGCGCTGATGATTGGGTGCAGAGACGTCGCAAGGAGGAAGAAGAAGCGAAAGAGGCGAAGGGGAAAAAGAGAATGGCCTTTGGGCCTATTTATAAGGTGAACCGATAAGCGACATGTGCGTAAATCGAGGAGATGGAAATGGATAGTTAATAAGGATGTCGCCTCGAGGGTTGGATATTCATTAATGAAGGGTATCTTCAGCTACAACGGGTAGATGATGTCATAACGATTTACTGTGGATTTAAAGGATGACGTCATGGCGGTTTACCAAATTTATACGAAGGTGCCAGGGCAAGAATATTTCTAAGTATAGAAGATTGACATGAACAAGTTGAAATCAATCTGGGGCCTAATGTTGGGGATATGATTACTGGAGGTAAACTGGCTAGGAGTGGCCGGGTTAGCTCCATGAAGATAGAAGCCCATGAAGGCGTGAGGATGGAGGCGATTTACGAAGGCCCAAAGGCGGGTTAAAGGCCTGTAGATCTAAACCGACTCTTCCATGTAACTTGTATTGTAAGTTAAAGGAATAGAGACCGAGCCAGACACGTTTATGATCCGGCCTCGGGACTCTATAGACCGGCGGGTGTCAACCTATGTATATAAAAGGGACGACCCGGTAGCGGTTTAGGGACAACAGACAACAACTCGAGAGCCAGGCAAAGCGGATTCGCTCCCTGGTCATCGAAACCCTAGCAATACCAATCACAACTAGACGTAGGCTTTTACCTTGATCGAAGGGGCCGAACTAGTATAAAACCCTCATGTCCCCTTGTCCGGTTTAACCCCTTTAAGCTAACCCGTAGCGATGGCTCCACGACTAAGTCCTTTCACGAGGACATCTGCTGTGACAAACCCATGACACCCCTGGCTTGTAATATGATGCTTGTATGACTTATTTTATTTTTAGAGTTTTGTTGTGATATTGTCCCATGAGTCCCTGATCTTGACCGTACACGTTTGCGTGTATGATTAGTGTACGATTGAATCGGGGGCATCACATCGATGAGCAGATGGCAACAATAGAAATGGAAGAGTACAAGAAGACCGCCGACCCGAGTAATTTGTTGTGCGTTAAGAAGCCTGCTTTCGAGTCTGCATTTCATTCGTCCAGTGAAACAAAGCCCATGCACATTCAATCTAGAGGATTGCCCCCCCCCCAAACAGACCTAGTTGTCCTTGACTTGCTTCGGAAAGAAAAGACCTAGTACTTGTTTACCTTGACCATGGCTACTTTCCCGCCACCTTGTTGGGGAACGCAGTAATTTCAAAAAAAAATCCTATGCACACGCAAGATCTATCATGGTGATGCATAGCAACGATAGGGAAGAGTGTAGTCCACGTACCCTCGTAGACCAAAAGCAGAAGCGTTATGACAACCCGGTTGATGTAGTCGTACGTCTTCATGATCCGTCCGATCCTAGCACCAAAGATATGGCACGTCCCCGATCTGCACACGTTCAGCTCGGTGACATCCCTCGTACTCTTGATCCAGTTGAGGCCGAGGGAGAGTTTCCTCAGCACGACGGCGTGGTGACGGTGATGATGAAGTTACCGGCGCAGGGCTTCGCCTAAGCACTACGACGATATGACCGAGGTGTGTAACTGTGGAGGGGGCACCGCACACGGCTAAGAGATTGTCTGTTGTGCCTTTGGGGTGTCCCCTGCCCACGTATATAAAGGAGGGAGGAGGAGGAGGAGGCCAGCCCTAGAGGGGGCGCGCCAAGTGTGGGGAGTCCTACTAGGACTCACAAGTCCTAGTAGGATTCCCCTTTTCCTTTCCGGAGTAGGAGAGAAGAAAGAGGGAAAGAGAGAGGGAGTAGGAAAGGGCAAGGGGGCGCCGCCCCCTTTCCCCTAGTCCAATTCGGACCCATGGGGGGCCCGCGCCTCCTTCCCTTTGGCCTGCCTCCTCTATTCCCATATGGCCCAATAAGGCCCAATACTTCTCCCGACGAATTCATGTAACTCTCTGGTACTCCAAAAAATACACGAATCACTTGGAACCTTTCCGATGTCCGAATATAGCCTTCCAATATATCGATCTTTACCTCTCGGCAATTTCGAGACTCCTCGTCATGTCCGCGATCTCATCCGGGACTCCAAACAAACTTCGGTCATCAAATCACATAACTCATAATACAAATCGTCATCGAACGTTAAGCGTGCGGACCCTACGGGTTCGAGAACTATGTAGACATGACCGAGACACATCTCCGGTCAATAACCAATAGCAGAACCTGGATGCTCATATTGGCTCCTACATATTCTACGAAGATCTTTATCTGTCAAACCGCATAACAACATACGTTGTTCCCTTTGTCATCGGTATGTTACTTGCCCGAGATTCGATCGCCGGTATCCTCATACCTAGTTCAATCTCGTTACTAGCAAGTCTCTTTACTCGTTTCGTAATGCATTATCCCGCAACTAACTCATTAGTCACAATGCTTGCAAGGCTTATAGTGATGTGCATTACCGAGAGGGCCCAGAGATACCTCTCCGATACATGGAGTGACAAATCCTAATCTTGATCTATGCCAACTCAACAAACACCATCGGAGACACCTGTATAGCATCTTTATAACCACCCAGTTACGTTGTGACGTTTGATAGCACACAAGGTGTTCCTCCGATATTCGGGAGTTGCATAATCTCATAGTCTGAGGAACATGTATAAGTCATGAAGAAAGCAGTAGTAACGAAACTGTAACGATCATAATGCTAAGCTAACGAATGGGTCTTGTCCATCACATCATTCTCTAATGATGTGACCCCGTTCATCAATTTACAACACATGTCCATGGCTAGGAAACTTAACCATCTTTGATTAATGAGCTAGTCAAGTAGAGGCATACTAGGGACACTCTGTTTGTCTATGTATTCACACATGTACTAAGTTTCCGGTTAATACAAATCTAGCATGAATAATAAACATTTATCATGATATAAGGAAATATAAATAACAACTTTATTATTACCTCTAGGGCATATTTCCTTCAGTCTCCCACTTGCACTAGAGTTAATAATCTAGTTCACATCGTCATGTGATTTAACACCAATAGTTCGCATCTTTATGTGATTAGTTCACATCTCCATGTGACTAACACCCAAAGGGTTTACTAGAGTCAATAATCTAGTTCACATCGCTATGTGATTAACACCCAAAGAGTGATCATGTTTTGCTTGTGAGAGAAATTTAGTCAACGGGTTTGCCACATTCAGAGACGTATGTATTTTGCAAACTTTCTATGTCTACAATGCTTTGCACGGAGCTACTCTAGATAATTCCTCCCACTTTCAATATGTATCTAGATCGAGACTTAGAGTCATCCAGATCGGTGTCAAAGCTTGCATCGACGTAACTCTTTACGACGAACTCTTTCTCACCTCCATAACCGAGAAACATTTCCTGATTCCACTAAGGATATTTTTTACCGCTGTCCAGTTATCCACTCATGGATCTCTATTGTACCCTCTTGCCAAACTTATGGTGAGGTACACAATAGGTCTGGTACACAGCATAGCATACTTTATAGAACCTATGACTAAGGCATAGGGAATGAATTTTCATTCTCTTTCTATTTTCTGCCGTGGTCGGGTTTTGAGTCTTTACTCAACTTCACACTTTGCAACACAGGCAAGAACTCCTGCTTTGACTGTTCCATTTTGAACTACTTCAAAATCTTGTCAAGGTATGTACTCATTGAAAATATATCAAGCGTCTTGATCTATCTCTATAGATCTTGATGCTCAATACGTATGTAGCTTCACCGAGGTCTTCCTTTGAAAAACTCCTTTCAAACACTCCTTTATGCTTTCCAGAAAATTCTACATTATTTCTGATCAAAAATATGTCATTCACATATACTTATCAGAAATATTGTAGTGCTCCCACTCACTTTCTTGTAAACACAAGCTTCACCGCAAGTCTGTATAAAACCATATGCTTTGATCACTTTATCAAAGCATATATTCCAACTCTGAGATACTTGCACCAGTCCATAGATGAATCACTGGAGCTTGCTCACGTTGTTAGCACCTTTAGGATTGACAAAATCTTCTGGTTGCATCATATACAACTCTTCTTTAAGAAATCCATTAAGGAATGCAGTTTTAACATCCATTTGCCAGATTTCATAAAATGCAGCAACTTCTAACATGATTCGGACAGACTTTTAAGCATCGATACGAATGAGAAAATCTCATCGTAGTCAACACCTTGAACTTGTCGAAAACATTTTGCGACAATTCAAGCTTTGTAGATAGTAACACTACTATCAGCGTCCGTCTTCCTCTTGAAGATCCATTTATTCTCAATGACTCACCGATCATCGAGCAAGTCAATCAAAGTCCATACTTTGTTCTCATACATGCATCCCATCTCAGATTTCATGGCCTCAAGCCATTTTGCGGAATATGGGCTCATCATCGCTTCCTCATAGTTTGTAGGTTCGTCATGGTCAAGTAACATGACTTCTAGAACAGGATTACCGTACCACTCTGGTGCGGATCTTACTCTGGTTGACCTACGAGGTTTGGTAGTAACTTGATCAAAAGTTTCATGATCATCATCATTAGTTTCCTCACTTACTAGTGTAGGAATCACTAGAACTGATTTCAGTGATGAACTATTTTCCAACAAGGGAGCATGTACAGTTACCTCATCAAGTTCTACTTTCCTCCCACTCACTTCTTTCGAGAGAAACTCCTTCTCTAGAAAGGATCCATTCTTAGAAACAAATATCTTGCCTTCGGATCTGTGATAAAAGGTGTACCCAACAGTTACTTTTGGGCATCCTATGAAGACGCACTTCTCCGATTTGGGTTTGAGCTTATCAGGATGAAAACTTTTTCATATAAGCATTGCAAGCCCCAAACTTTAAGAAACGATGGCTTAGGTTTCTTCCTATACCACAGTTCATACGGTGTCATCTCAACGGATTTAGATGGTGCCCTTTTCAACATGAATGCAGTTGACTCTAATGCATAACCCCAAAACTATAGCGACAAATCAGTAAGAGACATCATATATTGCACCATATCTCATAAAGTATGATTACGACCTTCAGACACACCATTACGTTGTGGTGTTCCGGGTGGCGTGAGTTGCGAAACTATTCCGCATTGTTTCAAATGAAGAACAAACTCGTAACTCAAATATCCGCCTCCGCAATCAGATCGTAGAAACTTTATTTTCTTGTTACGATGATTTTCCACTTCACTCTGAAATTCTTTGAACTTTTCAAATGTTTCAGACTTATGTTTCATTAAGTAGATATACCCATATCTGCTCAAATCATCTGTGAAGGTCAGAAAATAACGATACCCGCCGTGAGCCTCAACACTTATCGGATCGCATACATCAGTATGTATTATTTCCAATAAGTTAGTTGCTCGCTCCATTGTTCCGGAGAACGGAGTCTTAGTCATCTTACCAATGAGGCATGGTTCGCAAGCATCAAGTGATTCCAAAAGCCCATCAGCATGGAGTTTCTTCATGCGCTTTACACCAATATGACCTAAACGGTAGTGTCACAAATAAGTTGCACTATCATTATTAACTTTGCATCTTTTGGCTTCAATATTATGAATATGTGTATTACTACGTTCGAGATTCAATAAACCATTTATATTGAGTGTATGACCATAGAAGGCGTTATTCATGTAAATAGAACAACAATTATTCTATGACTTAAATGAATAACCATATTGCAATAAACATGATCCAGTCATATTTATGCTCAACACAAACACCAAATAACATTTATTTTAGGTTCAACACTAATCCTGAAGGTAAACGGAGTGTGGATGGTGATCTTATCAACCTTGGAATCACTTCCAACTCTCATCATCACCTCGCCCTTAACTAGTCTATGTTTATTTTGCAACTCCTATTTCGAGTTACTACTCTTAGAAACTGAACCAGTATCAAATACTGAGGGGTTTCTATAAACACTAGTAAAGTACACATCAATAACATTTATATCAAATATACTTTTGTTCACTTTGCCATCCTTCTTATCCGCCAAGTATCTAGGGCAGTTCCACTTCAGTGACCATTTCCTTTGCAGTAGAAGCACTCAGTTCTAGGCTTGGGTCTAGCTTTGGGCTTCTTCATGGGAGCAGCAACTTGCTTTCTATTCTTCTTTGAAGTTCCACTTTCTTTCCCTTTACCCTTTTCTTGAAACTAGTGGTCTTGTTAACCATCAACACTTGATGCTATTTCTTGATTTCTACCTTCACTGATTTCAGCATCGCGAAGAGCTTGGGAATTACTTTCGTCATCCCTTGCATATTATAGTTCATTGATACATCTCCAACGTATCTATAATTTTGGGGACAATTCCATTTCTGCCCCTAACTAGAACCCACTACTCACATTTGCCCCTAATTTCAATTTGTGCTCAAATTTGCCCCTAATTTCAATGTGTGCTCAAATTTGCCCCTCTGCCGTTAGTTTCCCTTATAGAAATGCCCTTCTGCGTCGTTACCATCTGGTCAAACAACTTTGACCATCTCGAAAAAATAGCAAAAAAAGTCCAAAAAATCTGAAATTTTGTAGGATCGAAGGTACTCAGGTTTGCAAGGTGCGTGCAAATTTTCATGTTGTTTGGACATTCTAGGAGCTCGTGGCGAAGGAAAAACAGTAAATATGTACGCGTGTGAACCGTAAATTCAAAAAAATAGCAAAAAATTCAAAAAAATATGAATTCTTTTGGCATCAAAGATGCTTAGGTGTAGAAGGTGTGTGCAAAATTTTGTTGTGTTTGGACATTGTAGGAGCTCATGGAGAAAAAACAAAATGTGTCTCAGAAAAAAACTTGTAAAAAATACACTATTTTGGTTTTTTGCGAGAGCTCCTCGCATGTCATTTGATAACAAAATTTTGCACACACCTTGTGCACCCGAGCATCTTGGATGCCAAAAAATTTCATATGTTTTTGAATTTTCTTGCTTTTTTTGAATTTACTATTCAAAGATGTACAAATTTCTTGTTTTCCTTTGCCACGATCTCCTGGTATGTCTAAATAGCACGAAAATTTGCACGCACCTTGCGCACATGAGTAGCTTCAATCCCACAAAATTTCAGATTTTTTTGATTTTTTTACTATTTTTTCGAGATGGTCAAAGTTGTTTGACCGGACGGTAACGGCGCAGAAGGGCATTTCTATAAGGGCAACTAACGGCAGAGGGGCAAATTTGAGCACACATTGAAATTAGGGGCAAATTTGAGTAGTGGGTTCCAGTTAGGGGCAGAAATGGAATTGTCCCATAATTTTTTATTGTTCCATGCTATTATATTATCAACCTTGGATGTTTTATATGCTATTTTATATGATTTTTGGGACTAACCTATTAACCCAGAGCCTAGTGCCAGTTTCTGTTTGTTCCTTGATTTAGAATATCGCAGAAAAGGAAAATCAAACGGAGTCCAATTGACCAAAAACTTCACGGAACTTATTTTTGGATCAGAAGAAGCCTAGAAGACTTGGAGTGCACGTCAGGGGATCAACGAGGAGGCCACGAGGCAGGGGGCGCGCCCACCCCCTGGGAGCGTCCTCCACCCTCGTGGCCCCCCTGACGCACTTCTTCCTCCTATATATCTCCATATACCCTAAAACGATCAAAGAGCACAATAGATCGGGAGTTCCGCCGCCATAAGCCTCCATAGCCACCGAAAGCCAATCTAGACCCGTTCCGGCACCCTGGCGGAGGGGGAATCCCTCTCCGGTAGCCATCTTCATCATACCGGTGCTCTCCATGAGGAGGAGGAGGGAGTAGTTCTCCCTCAGGGCTGAGGGTATGTACCAGTAGCTATGTGTTTGATCTCTCTCTCTCGTGTTCTTGAGGTGATACGATCTTGATGTATCGCGAGCTTTGCTATTATATTTGGATCCTATGATGTTTTCTCCCCCCTCTACTTTCTTGTAATGGATTGAGTTTCCCCTTCGAAGTTATCTTATCGGATTGAGTCTTTAAAGATTTGAGAACACTTGATGTATGTCTTGCCGTGCATATTTGTGGTGACAATGGGATATCACGTGATTCACTTGATGTATGTTTTGGTGATCAACTTGCGGGTTCCGCCCATGAACCTATGCATAGGGGTTGGCACATGTTTTCTTCATGATTCTCCGCTAGGAACTTTGGGGCACTCTTTGAGGTTCTATGTGTTGGTTGAATAGATGAATCTGAGATTGTGTGATGCATATCGTATAATCATACCCACGGATACTTGAGGTGACATTGGAGTATCTAGGTGACATTAGGGTTTTGGTTGATTTGTGTCTTAAGGTGTTATTCTAGTATGAACTCTAGGGCTGTTTGTGACACTTATAGGAATAGCCCAACGGATTGATTGGAAAGAATAACTTTGAGGTGGTTTCGTACCCTACCATAATCTCTTCGTTCGTTCTCCGCTATTAGTGACTTTGGAGTGACTCCTTGTTGCATGTTGAGGGATAGTTATATGATCCAATTATGTTATTATTATTGAGGGAAATTGCACTAGCGAAAGTATGAACCCTGGGCCTTGTTTACCAGCATTGCAATACCGTTTACGCTCACTTTTATCATTAGTTACCTTGCTATTTTTATATTTTCAGATTACAAAAACTATTATCTACTATCCATATTGCACTTGTATCACCATCTCTTCGCCGAACTAGTGCACCTATACAATTTACCATTGTATTGGGTGTGTTGGGGACACAAGAGACTCTTTGTTATTTGGTTGCAGGGTTGTTTGAGAGAGACCATCTTCATCCTACGCCTCCTACGGAGTGATAAACCTTAGGTCATCCACTTGAGGGAAATTTGCTACTGTCCTACAAACCTCTGCACTTGGAGGCCCAACAACGTCTACAAGAAGAAGGTTGTGTAGTAGACATCAAGCTCTTTTCTGGCGCCGTTGCCGGGGAGGTGAGTGCTTGATGGTATATCTTTAGATCTTGCAATCGAGTCTTTTAGTTTCTTGTTTTAGCACTAGTCTAGTTTATAAAAGAAAATTACAAAAAATGGAATTAAGTTTGCCTCATACGCTTCATCTTTTTAATATCTTTCGTGAGTATGATGGAAAGGAAAATTGTGCCAAAGTGTTAGAAGAAGAATGCATTAGAATGTTTGGCACTAAATATTTGAATGATGAGCATGATTGCAATGTTTTTAGTATGAATTCCTTGAATATCCATGATGCTAATGATATGTAAAGCCACAAGCTTGGGGAAGCTATGTTTGATGAAGATGAAATTTTTTTGTCCCCCTATTTTTGATGAGCAAATTTATTATGATGAAAGCATGCCTCCTATTTATGATGATTATATTGATGAAAGTGGATTTGGAGAGGTCATGACTTTATTTAGTGATGAATCCAATATTTCGGAAGAGGTTCCAATTGATTATGAGAACAAAGTTGCTATCTATGATGATTATTGTGATGACTTGTATGCTATAAAGAATAATGATATCCATGAAACTTGTCATCATGATTTTAGTTTTCAATTGGATTATGCCTCATATGATAATTATTTTGTTGAGTTTGCTCCCAGTATTATTCATGAGAAGAATTTTGCTTGTGTGGAGAGTAATAAAATGTATATGCTTGTAGATCATGAAAAGAATGCTTTATGTGATGGTTATATTGTTGAATTCATTCATGATGCTACTGAAATTATTATGAGGGAGGAACTTATGCTTGTAGGAATTGCAATAATATCAAGTTTCCTCTCTATGTGCTTAAAGTTTTGAAGTTATGCTTGTTTTACCTTCCTATGCAAGTTGATTCTTGTTCCCACAAGTTGTTTGATCACAAAATCCCTATGCATAGGAAGTGGGTTAGACTTAAATGTGCTAGTCATATTCTTCAAGATGCTCTCTTTATGTTACAATTCTTACTTTTATGTGAGCATCATTGAAATCATCATGCCTAGCTAGGGGCGTTAAACGATAGCGCTTGTTGGGAGGCAACCCAACTTTATTTTTGTTCCTTGATTTTTGTTCCTGTTTAGTAATAAATTATTCATCTAGCCTCTGTTTATATGTGGTTTTATGCTTTTAATTAGTGTTTGTGCCAAGTAGAACCTTTGGGAAGACTTGGGTGAAGTCTTTATGATCATGCTGTAAAAAACAGAAACTTTAGCGCTCACGAGAATTGCTGCCATTTTTATTTGGAGAGTGATATTTAGTTAATTCTTTTTGAATATGAATAATAGATAGATTCCTCAGGTCCAGCAAATTATTTTAGAATTTTATGAGTTCGAAAAGTATACGTTTGATCCAGATTACTACAGACTGTTCTGTTTTTGACAGATTCTGTTTTCGATGTGTTGTTTACTTATTTTGACGAATCTATGGCTAGTAAAAGAGTTTATAAACCATATAGAAGTTGGAATACAGTAGGTTTAACACCAATATAAATAAATAATGAGTTCATTACAGTACCTTTAAGTGGTGTTTTGTTTTCTTTCGCTAACGGAGCTTACGAATTTTCTGTTAAGTTTTGTGTTGTGAAGTTTTCAAGTTTTGGGTAAAGATTCGATGGATTATGAAATAAGGAGTGGCAAGAGCCTAAGCTTGGGGATGCCCATGTCACCCCAAGGAAATATTCAAGGACAACCAAAATCCTAAGCTTGGGGATGCCCCGGAAGGCATCCCCTCTTTCGTCTTCGTTCATCGGTAACTTTACTTGGAGCTATATTTTTATTTACCACATGATATGTGTTTTGCTTGGAGCAACAATTTATTTTGTTAGAATTTTCTTGCTGTCATTTAGAACAATGTTTTGCATCTTTTATTTCAATAAAAGTGGCATTGATAGCCTTTACTATGCCTATTTTACAAGTCCACATGTTGCTGTTTGAAAACAGAAAGTTTACCGCTGTTGCAATAATTCCCTAGAAAAGTCAGAATGTGATAAAATGTTGAAAACTTTTGCATATTAATATCTGATAAATTTACTACAGTGGGAATTTTCTTTCATAATTTTTGGAGCTAGGGAAGTATGGATGTTGCTGCATTCTTTATAGACTGTCCTGTTTAGGCAGATTGCTGTTATGTTTGCATTGTTTGCATATGTTTGCTTCTTTAATGATTCTATTTGAGGATAGAACTATTAAATATGCAGAGGCATTTAGTATGCAATGTTTAATAATAATTTTAGTGATTTTCTACAGTGGAGTATGATAAGGTTTTTGCAATGGTTTATACTAACTTATCTCACGAGTCCTTGTTGAGTTTTGTGTGGATGAAGCTTTTGAGATTTAGGAAGACCGTGATATGAGAGGAATTACGGAGACACAAAAGCTCAAGCTTGGGGATGCCCAAGGCATCCCAAGATAATATTTCAAGAAGTCTCAAGCATCTAAGCTAGGGGATGCCCCGGTTGGCATCCCACCTTTCTTCTTCAACAACTATTGGTTAGTTTCGGTTGATCCTAAGTTTTTGCTCCTTCACATGATGTTTGCCATTCTTAGAATGTCATTTTATTTTAGTTTTGCTTGCTGTTTGAATAAAATACCAAGATCTGAAATTATTAAATTTTAGAGATTCTTCACATAGTTGCATAATTATTCGACTACTCATTGAGCTTCACTTATATCTTTCGGAGTAGTTTGTTGTTGCTCTAGTGCTTCACTTATATCTTTTTAGAGAACGGCGGTGGATTTATTTTGTAGAAATAGATGAACTCTCATGCTTCACTTATATTATTTTGAGAGTCCTGAACAGCATAGTAGTTTTCTTTGGTTATGAAACTAGTCCTAATATGATGGGCATCCAAGAGGGATATAATAAAAACTTTCATATAAATTGCATTGAATACTATGAGAAGTTTGATACTTGATAATTATTTTGAGATATGAAGATGGTGATATTAGAGTCATGCTAGTTGAGTAGTTGTGTTAAAGTTTGTGATTCCCGTAGCATGCACGTATGGTGAACCGTTATGTGATGAAGTCGGAGCATGATTTATTTATTGATTGTCTTCCTTATGAGTGGCGGTCGGGGACGAGCGATGGTATTTTCCTACCAATCTATACCCCTAGGAGCATGCGCGTAGTACTTTGTTTCGATAACTAATATATTTTTGCAATAACTATGTGAGTTCTTTATGACTAATGTTGAGTCCATGGATTATACACACTCTCACCCTTCCACCATTGCTAGCCTCTCTAGTACCGCGCAACTTTTGCCGGTACCATAAACCCACCATATATCTTCCTCAAAACAGCCACCATACCTACCTATTATGGCATTTCCATAGCCATTCCGAGATATATTGCCATGCAACTTTCCACCATTCCGTTTATTATGACACGCTTCATCCTTGTCATATTGCTTTACATGATCATGTAGTTGACATCGTATTTGTGGCAAAGCCACCGTTCATAATTCTTCCATATATGTCACTCATGAGTCATTGCACATCCGAGTACACTGCCGGAGGCATTCATATAGAGTCATATTTTGTTCTAAGAATCGAGTTGTAATTCTTGAGTTGTAAGTAAATAAAAGTGTGATGATCATCATTATTAGAGCATTGTCCCAGTGAGGAAAGGATGATGGAGACTATGATTCCCCCACAAGTTGGGATGAGACTCCGGACGAAAATAAATAAATAAAAGAGGCCAAAGAAGCCCAAATAAAAAAATAGAGAGAAAAGAGGCCATAAAAAAGAAGGCCAAATAAAAAAATAAAAAAAGAGAGAAAAAGAGAGAAGGGGCAATGCTACTATCCTTTTACCACACTTGTGCTTCAAAGTAGCACCATGATCTTCATGATAGAGAGTCTCCTATGTTGTCACTTTCATATACTAGTGGGAATCTTTCATTATAGAACTTGGCTTGTATATTTCAATGATGGGCTTCCTCAAAATGCCCTAGGTCTTCGTGAGCAAGCGAGTTGGATGCACACCCACTAGTTTCTTTTGTTGAGCTTTCATACATTTATAGCTCTAGTGCATCCGTTGCATGGCAATCCCTACTCACTCACATTGATATCTATTAATGGGCATCTCCATAGCCCATTGATATGCCTAGTTGATGTGAGACTAGCTATCTTCTCCTTTTTGTCTTCTCCACAACCACCATTCTATTCCACCTATAGTGCTATGTCCATGGCTCACACTCATGTATTGAGTGAAGATTAAAAAAGTTTGAGAGCATCAAAAGTATGAAACAATTGCTTGGCTTGTCATCGGGGTTGTGCATGATTTAAATATTTTGTGTGGTGAAGATGGAGCATAGCCAGACTATATGATTTTGTAGGGATAGCTTTCTTTGGCCATGTTATTTTGAGAAGACATGATTGCTTAGTTAGTATGCTTGAAGTATTATTATTTCTATGTCAATATTAAAATTTTGTCTTGAATCTTATGGATCTGAATATTCTTGCTACAATGAAGAGAATTACATGGATAAATATGTTAGGTAGCATTCCACATCAAAAATTCTGTTTTTATCATTTACCTACTCGAGGACGAGTAGGAATTAAGCTTGGGGATGCTGATACGTCTCCAACGTATCTATAATTTTTGATTGTTCCATGCTATTATATTATCAACCTTGGATGTTTTATATCCATTTATATGCTATTTTATATGATTTTTGGGACTAACCTATTAACCCAGAGCCTAGTGCCAGTTTCTGTTTTTTCCTTGTTTTAGAATATCGCAGAAAAGGAAAATCAAACGGAGTCCAATTGACCTGAAACTTCATGGAACTTACTTTTGGATCAGAAGAAGCCCAGAAGACTTGGAGTGCACGTCAGGGGATCAACGAGGAGGCCACGAGGCGGGGGTGCGCGCCCACCCCCCTAGGCGCGCCCTCCACCCTCGTGGGCCCCTCGTGGCCCCCCTGACGCACTTCTTCCTCCTATATATATCTCCATATACCCTAAAACGATCAGAGAGCACAATAGATCGGGAGTTCCGCCGCCAGAAGCCTCCGTAGCCACCGAAAGCCAATCTAGACCCGTTCCGGCACCCTGCTGGAGGGGGAATCCCTCTTCGGTGGCCATCTTCATCATCCCGGTGATCTCCATGACGAGGAGGGAGTAGTTCTCCTTTGGGGCTGAGGGTATGTACGAGTAGCTATGCGTTTGATCTCTCTCTCTCTCTCGTGTTCTTGAGGTGGTACGATCTTGATGTATCGCGAGCTTTGCTATTATATTTGGATCCTATGATGTTTTCTCCCCCCCCCCCTCTACTCTCTTGTAATGGATTGAGTTTCCCCTTTGAAGTTATCTTATCGGATTGAGTCTTTAAAGATTTGAGAACACTTGATGTATGTCTTGCCGTGCGTATCTGTGGTGACAATGGGATATCACGTGATTCACTTGATGTATGTTTTGGTGATCAACTTGCGGGTTCCGCCCATGAAACTATGCATAGGGGTTGGCACACGTTTTCGTCGTGATTCTCCGGTAGTAACTTTGGGGCACTCTTTGAGGTTCTATGTGTTGGTTGAATAGATGAATCTGAGATTGTGTGATGCATATCGTATAATCATACCCACGGATACTTGAGGTGACATTGGAGTATCTAGGTGACATTAGGGTTTTGGTTGATTTGTGTCTTGAGGTGTTATTCTAGTACGAACTCTAGGGCTGTTTGTGACACTTATAGGAATAGCCCAACGGATTGATTGGAAAGAATAACTTTGAGGTGGTTTCGTACCCTACCATAATCTCTTCGTTCGTTCTCCGCTATTAGTGACTTTGGAGTGACTCCTTGTTGCATGTTGAGGGATAGTTATATGATCCAATTATGTTATTATTATTGAGGGAAATTGCACTAGCGAAAGTATGAACCCTGGGCCTTGTTTACCAGCATTGCAATACCGTTTACGCTCACTTTTATCATTAGTTACCTTGCTATTTTTATATTTTCAGATTACAAAAACTATTATCTACTATCCATATTGCACTTGTATCACCATCTCTTCGCCGAACTAGTGCACCTATACAATTTACCATTGTATTGGGTGTGTTGGGGACACAAGAGACTCTTTGTTATTTGGTTGCAGGGTTGCTTGAGAGAGACCATCTTCATCCTACGCCTCCTACGGATTGATAAACCTTAGGTCATCCACTTGAGGGAAATTTGCTACTATCCTACAAACCTCTGCACTTGGAGGCCCAACAACGTCTACAAGAAGAAGGTTGTGTAGTAGACATCATTCATCACTAAGTTCTAGTAACTTGGTGATAGTGACTAGAGAACTTTGTCAATTACTATCTTATCTAGAAGATTAACTCCCACTTGATTCAAGCAATTGTAGTACCCAGACAATCTGAGCACATGCTCACTGGTTGAGCTATTCTCCTGCATCTTGTAGGCAAAATACTGTCAGAGGTCTCCTACCTCTCGACACAGGCATGAGTATGAAATACCTATTTCAACTCTTATAACATCTTATATGCTTTGTGGCATTCAAAAACATTTTTGAAGTCCCGGTTCTAAGCCGTAAAGCATGGTGCACTAAACTATTAACTAGTCGTCATACCGAGCTTTGTCAAACATTCATAACATCTGCATTTGCTCCTGCAATAGTTATGTCACCTAGCGGTGCATCAAGGACATAATTCTTCTGTGCAGCAACGAGGATAATCCTCAGATCACAGATCCAATCCGCATCATTGCTACTATCATCTTTCAACATAGTTTTCTCTAGGAACATATCATAAATAAAACGGGGAAGCTATACGCGAGCAATTGATCTACAACATAGATATGCAAATACTATCAGGACTAAGTTCATGATAAATTTAAGTTCAATTAATCATATTACTTAAGAACTCCCACTTAGATAGACATCCCTCTAGTCATCTAAATGATCACGTGATCCATATCAACTAAACCATGTCCGATCATCACGTGAGATGGAGTAGTTTCAATGGTGAACATCACTATGTTGATCATATCTACTATATGATTCACGCTCGACCTTTCGGTCTCAGTGTTCTGAGGCCATATCTGCATATGCTAGGCTCGTCAAGTTTAACCTGGGTATTCCGCGTGTGCAACTGTTTTGCACCCGTTGTATTTGAACGTAGAGCCAATCACACCTGATCATCACGTGGTGTCTCAACACGACGAACTGTCGCAACGGTGCATACTCAGGGAGAACGCTTATACCTTGAAATTTAGTGAGGGATCATCTTATAATGCTACCATCGTACTAAGCAAAATAAGATGCATAAAAGATAAACATCACATGCAATCAAAATATGTGACATGATATGGCTATCATCATCTTGTGCCTTTGATCTCCATCTCCAAAGTACCGTCATGATCTCCATCGTCAACGGCATGACACCATGATCTCCATCATCTTGATCTCTATCAACGTGTCATCACATGGTCGTCTCACCAACTATTGCTTTTGCAACTATTGCTATGGCATAGCGATAAAGTAAAGCAATTATATGGTGCTCGCATCTTATGCAATAAAGAGACAACCATAAGGCTACTGCCAGTTGCCGATAACTTCCACAAAACTTGATCATCTCATACAACAATTTATATCTCATCACGTCTTGACCATATCACATCACAACATGCCCTGCAAAAACAAGTTAGACGTCCTCTACTTTGTTTGCAAGTTTTACGTGGCGGCTACGGGCTTATAACAAGAATCGTTCTTACCTACGCATCAAAACCACAATGTCAGAAAGAACCCTGTTCATTGAAACCGATTCAACTGAAGTTGGAGAAACAGACACCCACTAGCCACCTGGGTGCGAAGCACGTCGGTAGAACCAGTCTCGCGTAAGCGTACGCGTAATGTCGGTCTGGGCCGCTTCATCCAACAATACCGCTGAATCAAGAAACCACTAGTGACGACAAGCAATATGTATATACCCATGCCCACAACTCCTTTGTGTTCTACTCATGCATATAACATCTATGCACGCACACGCAAGATCTATCATGGTGATGCATAGCAACGAGAGGGAAGAGTGTAGTCCACGTACCCTCGTAGACCGCAAGAGGAAGCGTTATGACAACGCGGTTGATGTAGTCGTATGTCTTCACGATCCGACCGATCCTAGCACCGAAGATAAGGCACCTCCGTGATCTGCACACGTTCATCTCGGTGACGTCCCTCGTACTCTTGATCCAGTTGAGGCTGAGGGAGAGTTTCGTTGGCACCATGGTGTAGTGACGGTGATGATGAAGTTACCGGCGCAGGGCTTCGCCTAAGCACTACGACGATATGACCGAGGTGGGTAACTGTGGAGGGGGGCACCGCACACGGCTAAGAGATTGTCTGTTGTGCCTTTGGGGTGTCCCCTGCCCACGTATATAAAGGAGGGAGGAGGAGGCCGGCCCTAGAGGGGGCACGCCAAGTGTGGGGAGTCCTACTAGGACTCCCAAGTCCTAATAGGATTGAAGGAAATATGCCCTAGAGGCAATAATAAAGTTATTATTTATTTCATCATATCATGATAAATGTTTATTTATTTCATTATATCATGATAAATGTTTATTATTCATGCTGGAATTGTATTAACCGGAAACATGATACATGTGTGAATACATAGACAAAACAGAGTGTCACTAGTATGCCTCTACTTGACTAGCTCGTTGAATCAAAGATGGTTATGTTTCCTAACCATAGACAAAGAGTTGTTATTTGATTAACGGGATCACATCATTAGGAGAATGATGTGATTGACTTGACCCATTCTGTTAGCTTAGCACTTGATCATTTAGTTTGGTGCTATTGCTTTCTTCATGACTTACACATGTTCCTATGACTATGAGATTATCCAACTCCCGTTTACCGGAGGAACACTTTGTGTGCTACCAAACATCACAACGTAACTGGGTGATTATAAAGGTGCTCTACAGATTTCTCCAAAGGTACTTGTTGGGTTGGCATATTTCAAGATTAGGATTTGTCACTCCGATTGTCAGAGAGGTATCTCTGGGCCCACTCGGTAATACACATCACTAAGCCTTGCAAGCATTGCAACTAATGAGTTAGTTGCGGGATGATGTATTATGGAACGAGTAAAGAGACTTGCCGGTAACGAGATTGAACTAGGTATTGAGATATCGACGATCGAATCTCGGGCAAGTAACATACCGATGACAAAGGGAACAACGTATGTTGTTATGCGGTTTGACCGATAAAGATCATCTTAGAATATGTAGGAGCCAATATGAGCATCCAGGTTCCGCTATTGGTTATTGACCAAAGACGTGTCTCGGTCATGTCTGCATAGTTCTCGAACCCGTAGGGTCCGCACGCTTAAAGTTCGATGATGGTTATATTATGAGTTTATGTGTTTTAATGTACCTAAGGTAGTTAGGAGTCCCGGATGTGATCACGAACATAACGAGGAGTCTTGAAATGGTCGATACATGAAGATTGATATATTGGACGACTATATTCGGACACCGGAATGGTTCCGGGGGTTATCGGATATATACCGGAGTACCGGGGGGTTACCGGAACCCCCCCCCCCCGAAGGTTAATGGGCCTCATGGGCCCAATTGGTGGAAGAGGAGAGGCGGCCAAGGGGCAGCCCCGCGCCCCTCCCCTCCCAAGTCCGAATTGGACTAGGAAGGGGGGTGGCACCCCCCCCCCTTTCCTTTCTCCCTCTTTCTCCTTCCCTCTCCTCTCCTACTCCAACATGGAAAGGGGGGAGTCCTACTCCCGGTGGGAGTAGGACTCCTCATGGGGCGCGCCAAAGGGTGGCCGGCCCCTCCCCCTCCTCTACTCCTTTATATACGGGGAGGGAGGCACCCCCTAGAGACACAACAATTGATCTCTTGGATCTCTTAGCCGTGTGCGGTGCCCCCTCCACCATAATCCACCTCGGTCATATCGTAGCAGTGCTTAGGCGAAGCCCTCTGTTGGTAGAAAATCATCATCGTCACCACGCCGTCATGCTGAGGGAACTCTCCCTCAAAGCTCGGCTGGATCGGAGTTCGAGGGACGTCATCGAGTTGAACGTGTGCAGAACTCGGAGGTGTCGTGCGTTCGGTGCTTGATCGGTCGGATCGTGAAGACGTACGACTACATCAACCGCGTTGTGCTAACGCTTCCGCTTTCGGTCTACGAGGGTATGTGGACACACTCTCCCCTCTCGTTGCTATGCATTACAATGATCTTGCGTGTGCGTAGGATTTTTTTTTGAAATTACTACGTTCCCCAACAGTGGCATCCGAGCCAGGTTATATGCGTAGATGTTATATGCACGAGTAGAACACAAGTGAGTTGTGGGCGATACAAGTCATACTGCTTACCAGCATGTCATACTTTTGTTCGGCGGTATTGTTGGATGAAGCGGCCCGGACCGATTTTACGTGTACGCTTACGCGAGACTGGTTCTACTGACGTGCTTTGCACACAGGTGGCTGGCGGGTGTCAGTTTCTCCAACTTTAGTTGAACCGAGTGTGGCTATGCCCGGTCCTTGAGAAGGTTAAAACATCACTAACTTGACGAACTATCATTGTAGTTTTGATGCGTAGGTAAGAACGGTTCTTGCTCAGCCCGTAGCAGCCACGTAAAACTTGCAACAACAAAGTAGAGGACGTCTAACTTGTTTTTGGAGGGCATGTTGTGATGTGATATGGTCAAGGCATGATGCTAAATTTTGTTGTATGATATGATCATGTTTTGTAACCGAGTTATCGGCAATTGGCAGGAGCCATATGGTTGTCGCTTTATAGTATGTAATGCAATCGCCCTGTAATTGCTTTACTTTATCACTAAGTGGTAGCGATAGTCGTAGAAGCAATAGTTGGAGAGACGACAATGATGCTACGATGGAGATCAAGGTGTCGCACCGGTGACGATGGTGGTCATGACGGTGCTTCGGAGATGGAGATCACAAGCACAAGATGATGATGGCCATATCATATCACTTATATTGATTGCATGTGATGTATATGTTTTATGCATCTTATCTTGCTTTGATTGACGGTAGCATTATAAGATGATCTCTCACTAAATTATCAAGGTATAAGTGTTCTCCCTGAGTATGCACCATTGCGAAAGTTCTTCGTGTTGAGACACCACGTGATGATCAGGTGTGATTGGCTCTACGTTCAAATACAACGGGTGCAAAACAGTTGCACACGCGGAATACTCAGGTTAAACTTGACGAGCCTAGCATATGCAGATATGGCCTCAGAACACTGAGACCGAAAGGTCGAGCGTGAATCATATAGTAGATATGATCAACATAGTGATGTTCACCATTGAAACTACTCCATCTCACGTGATGATCGGACATGGTTTAGTTGATTTGGATCACATGATCACTTAGAGGATTAGAGGGATGTCTATCTAAGTGGGAGTTCTTAAGTAATATGATTAATTGAACTTAAATTTATCAAGAACTTAGTACCTGATAGTTTTTTGCTTGTCTATGTTGATTGTAGATAGATGGCTCGTGTTGTTCCGTTGGATTTTAATGTGTTCCTTGAGAAAGCAAAGTTGAAAGATGATGGTAGCAATTATATGGGTTGGGTCCATAACTTGAGGATTATCCTCATTGCTGCACAGAAGAATTACGTCCTGGAAGCACTGCTAGGTGCCAGGCCTGCTACAGATGCTGCTGACAACGTTAAGAACGTTTGGCAGAGTAAAGCTGATGACTACTCGATAGTTCAGTGTGCCATGCTTTACGGCTTAGAACCGGTACTTCAATGACGTTTTGAACGTCATGGAGCATATGAGATGTTCCAGGAGTTGAAGTTAATATTTCAAGCAAATGCCCGGATTGAGAGATATGAAGTCTCCAATAAGTTCTATAGCTGCAAGATGGAGGAGAATAGTTTTGTCAGTGAACATATACTCAAAATGTCTGGGTATCATAATCACTTGACTCAACTAGGAGTTAATCTTCCTGTTGATAGTGTCATTGACAGAGTTCTTCAATCACTGCCACCAAGCTACAAAAGCTTCGTGATGAACTATAATATGCAAGGGATGGATAAGACAATTCCTGAGCTCTTTGCAATGCTAAAGGTTGCGGAGGTAGAAATCAAAAAGGAGCATCAAGTGTTGATGGTCAACAAGACCACTAGTTTCAAGAAAAAGGGTAAAGGGAAGAAGAAGGGGAACTTCAAGAAGAACGGCAAACAAGTTGCTGCTCAAGAGAAGAAACCCAAGTCTGGACCTTAGCCTGAAACTGAGTGCTTCTACTGCAAACAGATTGGTCACTGGAAGCAGAACTGCCCCAAGTATTTGGCGGATAAGAAGGATGGCAAGGTGAACAAAGGTATATGTGATATACATGTTATTGATGTGTACCTTACTAATGCTCGCAGTAGCACCTGGTTATTTGATATTGGTTCTGTTGCTAATATTTGCAACTCGAAACAGGGACTACGGATTAAGCGAACATTGGCTAAGGATGAGGTGACGATGCGCATGGGAAATGGTTCCAAAGTCCATGTGATCGCAGTCCGCACGCTACATCTACATCTACCTTCGGGATTAGTTTTAGACCTGAATAATTGTTATTTGGTGCCAGCGTTAAGCATGAACATTATATCTGGATCTTGTTTGATGCGAGACGGTTATTCATTTAAATCAGAGAATAATGGTTGTTCTATTTATATGAGTAATATATTTTATGGTCATGCACCCTTGAAGAGTGGTCTATTCTTATTGAATCTCGATAGTAGTGATACACATATTCATAATATTGAAGCCAAAAGATGCAGAGTTGATAATGATAGTGCAACTTATTTGTGGCACTGCCGTTTAGGTCATATTGGTGTAAAGCGCATGAAGAAACTCCATACTTATGGACTTTTGGAACCACTTGATTATGAATCACTTGGTACTTGTGAACTGTGCCTCATGGGCAAGATGACTAAAACGCCGTTCTCCGGAACTATGGAGCGAGCAACAGATTTGTTGGAAATCATACATACAGATGTATGTGGTCCGATGAATGTTGAGGCTCGCGGCGGGTATCGTTATTTTCTCACCTTCACAGATGATTTAAGCAGATATGGGTATATCTACTTAATGAAACATAAATCTAAAACATTTGAAAAGTTCAGAGAATTTCAGAGGGAAGTTGAAAATCATTGTAACAAGAAAATAAAGTTTCTACGATCTGATCGTGGAGGAGAATATTTGAGTTACGAGTTTGGTCTTCATTTGAAACAATGCGGAATAGTTTCGCAACTCACGCCACCCGAAACACCACAGCGTAATGGTGTGTCCGAATATCATAATCGTACTTTACTAGATATGGTGCGATCTATGATGTCTCTTACTGATTTACCACTATCATTTTGGGGTTATGCTTTAGAGACGGCTGCATTCACGTTAAATAGGGCACCATCGAAATCCGTTGAGACGACGCCTTATGAACTGTGGTTTGGCAAGAAACCAAAGTTGTTGTTTTTTAAAGTTTGGGGCTGTGATGCTTATGTGAAAAAACTTCAACCTGATAAGCTCGAACCCAAATCGGAGAAATGTGTCTTCATAGGATACCCAAAGGAAAATGTTGGGTACACCTTCTATCACAGATCTGAAGGCAAAATGTTTGTTGCTAAATTTGGATCCTTTCTAGAGAAGTAGTTTCTCTCGAAAGAAGTGAGTGGGAGGAAAGTAGAACTTGATGAGGTAACTGTACCTGCTCCCTTATTGGAAAGTAGTTCATCACAGAAACCGGTTCCTGTGACACCTACACCAATTAGTGAGGAAGTTAATGATGATGATCATGAAACTTCAGATCAAGTTGTTACTGAACCTCGTAGGTCAACCAGAGTGAGATCCGCACTAGAGTGGTATGGTAATCCTGTTGTGGAGGTTATGTTGCTAGACCATGACGAACCTACGAACTATGAAGAAGCGATGGTGAGCCCAGATTCCGCAAAATGGCTTGAGGCCATGAAACCTGAGATGGGATCCATGTATGAGAACAAAGTGTGGACTTTGGTTGACTTGCCCATTGATCGGCAAGCCATTGTAATGGATCTTCAAGAAGAAGACCGACGCTGACGGTAATATTACTGTCTATAAAGCTCGACTTGTTGCAAAAGGTCTTCGACAAGTTCAAGGGATTGACTACGATGAGAATTTCTCACCCATAGCGATGCTTAAGTCTGTCCGAATCATGTTGGCAATTGCTGCATTTTATGATTATGAAATTTGGCAAATGGATGTCAAAACTGCATTCCTGAATGGATTTCTAGAAGAAGAGTTGTATATGATGCAACCGGAAGGTTTTGTCGATCCAAAGGGAGCTAACAAAGTGTGCAAGCTCCAGCGATCCATTTATGGACTGGTGCAAGCCTCTCGGAGTTGGAATAAACGTTTTGATACTGTGATCAAAGCATATGGTTTTATACACACTTTTGGAGAAGCATGTATTTACAAGAAAGTGAGTGGGAGCTCTGTAGCATTTCTGATATTATATGTGGATGACATATTGTTGATTGGAAATGATATAGAATTTCTGAATAGCATAAAAGGATATTTGAATAAAAGTTTTTCAATGAAAGACCTCGGTGAAGCTGCTTATATATTGGGCATCAAGATCTATAGAGATAGATCGAGACGCTTAATTGGACTTTCACAAAGCACATACCTTGACAAAGTTTTGAAGAAGTTCAAAATGGATCAAGCAAAGAATGGGTTCTTGCCTGTGTTACAAGGTGTGAAGTTGAGTAAGACTTAATGCCCGACCACTGCAGAAGATAGAGAGAAAATGAAAGATGTTCCCTATGCTTCAGCCATAGGCTCTATCATGTATGCAATGATGTGTACCAGACCTGATGTGTGCCTTGCTATTAGTTTAGCAGGGAGGTACCAAAGTAATCCAGGAGTGGATCACTGGACAACGGTCAAGAACATCCTGAAATACCTGAAAAGGATAGAGGATATGTTTCTCATTTATGGATGTAGCGACCCGACCTCAAACGGTCAAGTCTTTTTGCTTCAGTGTCATCCCTGGATCGCTGACACACACAGTACTCGAGGATTTATAACAGAGTAGCAATCACACACTTATTACATCGAATGTCTCCAAAGAGAACTTACTACAATAAATATGGCTTAAGGCCATCTAATACGATAATAGTGGAAGGCTTCGAAGATAAAGTGAGTCCATCAACTCCAACGGCATAGCTAAGCTGCACGGCAACGACCTAACGAACCTTACTCTTTGTTTGAAAAGTCTGCAACATAATAGTTGCAGCCCGGAACGGGTCAGCACATGGAATATGCTGGCAAAGTAACACAGTAGAGCAAGAACAAAATAAGGCTATCACTACATGCATATTTGGCTGGTGGAAAGCTCTATGGTTACAGTTTTGCGAAAAGCCAATTTTTCCCTACAACAAAGGAATAGATTTTAATTTACCTATCATGGTAGTTGAAACATCATTGAGAAGGTTCCTCCAACTCAATCCCAATTAAAGTAATTATCAACCCAACAGTATTATGTTAAAAGTGATGAGATACTTAAGATACTCCAAGTACTAGATACTCAAGATGTCCATAACCGGGGACACGACTAACCATGATTAGTTTGTACACTCTGCAGAGGTTTGCGCACTTTTCCCCACAAGACTCGATCGCCTCCGTTGAATTTCTCGCACTAGATGATGTTTGAGAAACGGATGACCGAGACACAGTCTTTCAGAAACATTAACTCTCTACTCCGGGTAGACCATACCAAACCTACAACCCACTACCTGCTGATCCACCTCTTCAAGAGCTTCACGTAACTTACTCAACTATGCTGGAGCCCATAATAGCTTGTGGCTGCACATGGAAGTTTCTAGCATGAATCATCTCAGTTCCCTTTGAGCTTGGGTGGCGATCCATAGGAAAATCACACGGAACCCCGTGATTTCCAAAAATACAGGCAACATTGGGTACTCCAGGTGCCTCAATCCACCCAGATGTGTATTCAAGTTGCCACCTTAAGTTGAACCATTAATTAACAATCTCACATCTGTCATGGATTTCACTCACCCAAACCACGTCTACGAGCATAGCATAGCAACATAAGCAATACGTATAAGTAACTCCCAAGGTTTGAATATAATAGGGCAATAGGTTCTACCTCATCAACTACTTCCCAACCCACAAGTTAATGACATCCTAACCATGCAATGTTTGAGGATTGGAACTAATGCATAAAAACTGGGTGATAAAGGGATATGATCAAAGTGTTACTTGCCTTGCTGACGATCCGTGAAACCTAGGGACTCCAAATAACACGCTTCGCACTCCGGGAATTCTATCGCAAACAAACAATAGCATACATAAGCAATCAAGCAAAGAAGCACGGGTAAAACTCAAATAAGAAGATCTACCAGAAAGTTCAACTTAAGAATTCCGGTTAGCAAAAAGAATCAAATCAAACGGAGCAACGAAACTCAAACAGCGAAAGAAACAAGATACATTTACTAATCTGGACCTAGGTCAAATTTTACAGTAGCAAAAGCTTGTTCAAGTTGGTTAAACAGAAAGAGGGTCTCGAGACGAAGATCTAGGCGCTTGAATCATCTGATTCTGACAAACGAGTGAGAGGAAAAACTAAAACGGAAATCGGATCAGAAATCATGATTAGAAATAATCGTGGAAAAATCCGATAAAAGAAAACTGATGAACAGGCTAACGAACGAGCGTTTGTTGTCTGTAAATAACAGGCGAAAACCGTTCGTTAAAACGAACGTACGGACGAATGTCCGCTAAAAAGAAAAACCGGGAAAAACGGCGAACCGATCTAACCCAAAAAAATGAACGAGGGTTTTCTTAAAAAACCGGATCGTTTTTTCTTAAAAAAAACCGGCGGCAACGGCTACCTCATCGGTCCGGCGAGACGCGGCGGCGGCGGCGGGGCGAGGCGGCGCGGCGCGGCTACGGCGGGGCTACGGGCGGCGGTTGCGGGTGGTGGTGGCGGTGGGGGGGCTGGGTATTTAAGAGGGGGTGGCTTGGGGAGGGGGCAAGGACGGCGGAGGCGGGTCCTGGTCGGACTCCCGATCCGAGGCGGCGCGGCGGCGTCGGTCTCTTGGAGGGAGATGGCGTCGCGGGGGAGGCGGGCCGGCGGCTGGGCTTCGGCCCAGCTAGCCACTGCGCAACTTTTTTTCTAAAATAATTCTGCCAAAATTAAAAAAATCCTAGAAAATAAAATAAAAATCTAAAAATGCCAAAACAAATTTTCACCATCTAAATAAAATATTTAGAACGAGATGAACATTTTCTTGGCCCTAAAATGCAACTTGGAAAAACGTGCAATTTTTTTCTAATGCAAACAAAATTGCAATAAAATCCAAATAAAAACGAATATTTGATTTTAATATTTTTCGTCCAATATTTCAATCATTTTGGAGAAGTCATATTATCTCCTCTCATATATTTTAATATGAAATATTTTCGGAGGGAAAAATAGTTAAAACCAAAAATCCTCGTTCCAAAATTTGATAAAAATCAAATTTGAAAATCGGGGAATCCCCAACTCTCTCCGAGGGTCCTTGAGTTGCTTAGGATTTCGAGGATCGCGAGACGAAATGCAATAAAATATGATATGCAAGAATGATCTATGTATAACATTCCAAATTGAAAATTTGGGAAGTTACAAACCTACCCCCCTTAAGATGAATCTCGCCCTCGAGATTCGGGTTGGCTAGAAAATAGGTGTGGGTGGTCTTTGCGGAGATCATCCTCTCGTTCCCAGGTGGCTTCGTCCTCGGTATGGTGGCTCCACTGAACTTTGCAAAACTTGATAACCTTGCTGCGGGTGACTCGACTGGCAAACTCCAAAATCTTGACTAGCTTCTCCTCATAAGTCAAATCATTTTCCGGGGTGTATCAAGTATGGTGAGTCATGAGCCTCCTGAAGTATTAACTTCCTGATCTCTATGTTATTGGGCACATAAACACGGTCCTCAAACCATAAGGTGTCGTGCTCATCCTCATGAAAACCTTTGGCCTTTCCTTCGCTCATTTTCTCTTTTATCTCGGCAATCTCTTTGTCATCCTTCCGAGCTTCTCGAATCTTTCCCAACAATGTAGACTGAACCTCCATTGTTGCAACAAAACCTCTAGGAACAATCTCCAATTGAAGTTTCCGGAGATCCTCTGCTAACTCCTTCGGCAATCCCGTGCTCTCTAGGGTATTAGCATAACTCTTCCGGCTTAAAGCGTCTGCTACGACATTGGACTTTCCTAGATGATAGTGAAGCTTCATGTCATAATCCTTTATGATCTCCAACCATATCCTCTGCTTAAGGTTCAGTTCCTTTTGTGTGAAAATGTACTTCAAACTCTTATGATCCGTGTACACATCACAATGGTTTCCAATAAGGTAATGCCTCCAGGTCTTCAACGCATGCACTGCGGCTGCTAGCTCCAAATCATGCGTAGCATAATTCAACTCGTGTGGTTTTAGTTTTCGCGAGGCATACGAAATAACTCTTCCGTCCTGCATAAGCACACTTCCAAGTCCTAGGTGAGAGGCGTCGCAATACACTTGGAAATCCTTATGTATATCTGGCAGTGTCAGCACTGGGGCTATAGTCAAACGTTTCTTTAGCTCCTGGAAACTTGCCTCGCAATCTTCCGCCCATTTAAACTTGGTATCTTTCTTCAATAACTCCGTCATTGGCTTCGCTATTTTGGAAAAATTCTCAATGAATCTCCGATAATATCCTGCGAGTCCAAGAAAACTGCGGATCTCGCTAACTGAAGTGGGTGCCAACCATTCAGTGACTGACTGAATCTTGGTGGGGTCTACTGCTATACCTTCTCCTGATATAACATGTCCAAGGAATCCGACTTCCTTTAACCAAAACTCGCATTTGCTGAACTTGGCATACAACTGATGTTCCCTGAGTTTCTCGAGAACTAATCGCAAAAGCTCTTCGTTCTCCTCCTCGTTCTTCGAATATACCATTATATCATCAATGAACACCACAACAAACTTGTCCAAATATTCCATGAATACTTTGTTCATCATGCTCATGAAGTAGGCAGGGGCGTTAGTCAGTCCAAATGACATGACCGTATATTTGTATAACCCGTACTATGTGGTGAATGTCGTCTTTGGTATATCTTTCTCTCGTATCTTCAACTGATGGTATCCTGATCACAGATCGATCTTCGAAAACACCTTAGCTCCTTGCAGCTGGTCAAATAGATCATTGATCATCGGCAATGGGTACTTGTTCTTGATTGTCACTTCATTCAAGGCCCGATAATCAACAACCATTCTTAGGGACTTATCCTTCTTCTCAACCAAAAGCACTAGGGCTCCCCATGGTGATGAACTCCGTTGAATGTAACCTTTCTCCAATAACTCCTTGATTTGTTTCTTAATCTCCTCCAGATCATTCGCGGGCATCTGATAGGGTCTCTTGGATATTGGCCCTGTGCCTGGCAATAGCTCTATCAAAAACTCGATATCTCGATCTGGTGGCATGCCTGGTAACTCCTCTGGGAAAACATCCGGGTAATCCTTTACTACAGGCACTTCCTCCTGAACAACTCCGTGAGGGTATTTACTTGGCTACTTCTTGGCGCATGCCTAGATACGTACTTGATCCTTTTTCCCTCCGGGGTGGTCAAACAAATTGACCTACTAACACAGTCAATGCTTCCTTCGTACTTTGACATCTAGTCCATTCCTAATATCACATCCAATCCTTGTGACTCCAAGATAACTAGGTCAGACGGAAAAACATGGTTGCCAATGGTTAAGGGTATCTGGTCGCACCATCGACTAGCCATATACTCTGCTCTAGGTGAACTTACTAATAGAGGGGTCCTAAGGGTTTGGGTCGGTAGTTTAAACTTATCCATGAATTCCCTTGATATGTATGAATGCGATGCACCAGTATCAAAAAGAACAAGAGCGGTAAATGACTTAACC
This sequence comes from Triticum urartu, assembly GCF_056163025.1. Classification (NCBI taxonomy): domain Eukaryota; kingdom Viridiplantae; phylum Streptophyta; class Magnoliopsida; order Poales; family Poaceae; genus Triticum; species Triticum urartu. The sequence continues at coordinate 489,144,863 of NC_141878.1, forward strand.
AAAAACTTACCTATAACCGCGTCTGGCTGCTCTTCAACCTCCTCCATGTTAATGTGGTTTACTTGTCCTTTGTTGAATGGATTGGGCTTCTTCCCAGCACTCCCATTTCCGTTTCCATTCTTCCCTTTAGGGCACTCTGTGGCATAGTGTCTAGTCTTCCCGCACTTGAAACAAGTAACGTGGCTTAGGTCTCTCTTGGTGGGTGTGGCTAGATTGGGGCGGTTCTGATTGTTGCTTGCTCCATTCCCATTCCCAGTCCTTGGGCCAGTATGGTTATGGTTACTTCCTCCATTATGGGTGTGGCCTCCATGGTTATGAACAAGTCCTCCCGAGTTCGGGGTTAGGCGAGGTTTCTGCTGAGCTCCTGAGTTATACCTCCCTTGTCCATATTTCCTCTTACGGTTCTCAATCTGCGGCTGCTTCCCTTCAATCATAAAAGCCTTATCTACCAACTCCTGGTAGTTGTTGAATGTTGCCACCATCAACTGCATGCTCATCTCATCATTTAGTCCTTCCATAAACTTCTCCTGCTTTGCAACATCTGTGGCCACATCATCAGGGGCATAGCGAGATAACTTGCTAAACTCATCCGTGTACTGAGCCACAATACGGTTCCCCTGGTGTAAGTTGTGAAACTCACGCTTCTTCATACTCATTGCTCCAGTTGAGACATGAGCTATACGAAAAGCTTGCTGAAACTGGTCCCATGTCACCATGGCTATAGGGTAGGTGACAGTGTAATTCTCCCACCATGAGGCTGCTGGTCCATCCAACTGATGTGCGGTAAAACGCACCTTCTCAGCATCAGTATATCCTGCAGTGGTTAACTCCCTTCCAATCCTGCGGAGCCAATCATCTGCCACTATAGGCTCGGTGCTACTGGAAAACACCGGCGGCTGCAACCTCAGAAAATGGGCTAAGTTGTCAACTGGTGGTGGTTGTGGTGGATTGTTGTTGTTGTTGTTGCCTTGGTTCTGGACTAACAACTGCATCAGGGTATTCTGTTGCTGGATCAACTGAGTGAGCTCCGGTGGGAAGGTAAATCCGGGGTCACATCTCGGAGGCATCTGATGGGTTTAGAGGGAAGAGATTATAATAGAATGAGGTCTAATGAGAAAGCACTACCCATATGCACATGAGACAAACACAAACATTTCACTCAATCAATCAAGCAAGGCATACAATCGGTCTAGAACTATCGCAAAAGTGCTCGGACTACAGTATTTACATGGTGGAATACTACTACTGATGTGGTGGTCTACTAAAAATATTCCTCGGTTGAAGACTCCATGATGTCTACTCCAGCTTTGTCTTCATGGTCATCATCGCTAAGGTTGGAGTCGGTGTCGTCGATGATGATGTAGTCCTCCAGGCGAATCTCCTTGGGTTCTTCGTCTTCTCCTCCTGGTGCAGGGTCTCCCAGGAATACTCCTAGCTTCCTTTCCAAATCGTCATTCTTCTCCACTAGTACGACGATTTCCTCCTCATAATCTTCACGTGTAGCCTTGAGTTCTTCCTCCAGTTCCATGATCCTAGTCATTGCCTTCTTCAGATCTATCATGCCTGCGCACATCTGATTCTCCTGGCGTCGAATGTGCTGGTTTAGTTCCTGGATGAAAGCTGCAATTGATCTATCCTTCCTAGTGTTGATCATCTCCCATTGCTCATCTCGGCACCCACAAATCTGATAGATAGTATCCTTAAGCTCCTTTTGGTAAACTTCTCCAATGCGTCCCATGGTGATGTGAGCTGCCATACTCTTTCCTAGACTCCAGGTTGGTGCATCGAAGGAAAACTCTATGGGCTTAGTGACTGGCGTGAATGTCCTTCCTGGAACTTGAACTTGAATCATCCATCGCTCCTCTTCTAGTAAAGTGTCATTGTAAGTCCCGGTGAAGCTTGGTATTCCTATGTTCAGGTACCTAGTGACTTCCTTCAAGTGTCATCCAAAAGGTGTGTCTTCATCCGGTTGTGCAAACTTGTTCCTTGCATCCGCCATCCTAAAGAGTGGAAAATGGAGAGGAGTCAGAAATGAGAAGAGAATAGTGATCTATGGTTTTAGCTTAGTGGTTGTGTCCTACACTCAGCGTGTGATACCATCTTGGTGCGACCCGACCTCAAACGGTCAAGTCTCTGTGCTTCAGTGTCATCCCTGGATCGGTAATGCTGACACACACAGTACTCAAGGATTTATAACAGAGTAGCAATCACACACTTATTACATCGAATGTCTCCAAAGAGAACTTATTACAATAAATATGGCTTAAGGCCATCTAATACAATAACAGCGGAAGGCTTGGAAGATAAAGTGAGTCCATCAACTCCAACGGCATAGCTGAGCTGCACAGCAATGACCTAATGAACCTTACTCTTCGTCTGAAAAGTCTGCAACATAATACGTTGCAGCCCAAAACAGGTCAGCACATGGAATATGCTGGTAAAGTAACACAGTAGAGCAAGAACAGAATAAGGCTATCACTACATGCATATTTGGCTGGTGGAAAGCTCTATGGTTACGGTTTTGCGAAAAGCCAATTTTTCCCTACAACAAAGGAATAGATTTTAATTTAACTATCATGGTAGTTGAAACATCATTGAGAAGGTTCCTCCAACTCAATCCTAATTAAAGTAATTATCAACCCAACAGTATTAAGTTAAAAGTGATGAGATACTTAAGATACTCCAAGTAATAGATACTAAAGATGTCCATAACTGGGGACACGGCTAACCATGATTAGTTTGTACACTCTGTAGAGGTTTGCGCACTTTTCCCCACAAGACTCGATTGCCTCCGTTGAATTTCTCGCACTACATGATGTTTGAGAAACGGATGGCCAAGACACAGTCTTTCAGAAACATTAACTCTCTACTCCGGGCAGACCATACCAAACCTACAACCCACTACCTGCTGATCCACCTCTTCAAGAGCTTCACGTAACTTACTCAACTATGCTAGAGCCCATAATAGCTTGTGGCTGCACACGGAAGTTTCTAGCATGAATCATCTCAGTTCCCTTTGAGCCTGGTGGCGGTCCATAGGAAAATCACACGGAACCCCGGGATTTCCAAAAATACATGCAACACTGGGTACTCCAGGTGCCTCAATCCACCCAGATGTGTATCAAGTTGCCACCTTAAGTTGAACCATTAATTAACAATCTCACATCTGTCATGGATTTCACTCACCCAAACCACGTCTACGAGCATAGCATAGCAATATAAGCAATATGTATAAGTAACTCCCAAGGTTTGAATATAATAGGGCAATAGGTTCTACCTCATCAACTACTTCCCAACCCACAAGTTAATGACATCCTAACCATGCAATGTTTGAGGATTGGAACTAATGCATAAAAACTGGGTGATAAAGGGATATGATCAAAGTGTTACTTGCCTTGCTGACGGTCCGCGAAACCTAGGGACTCCAAATAACACGCTTCGCACTCCAGGAATTCTATCGCAAACAAACAATAGCATACATAAGCAATCAAGCAAAGAAGCACGAGTGAAACTCAAATAAGAAGATCTTCCAGAAAGTTCAACTTAAGAACTCCGGTTAGCAAAAAGAATCAAATCAAACGGAGCAACGAAACTCAAACGGCGAAAGAAACAAGATCCGTTTACTAATATGGACCTAGGTCAAATTTTATAGTAGCAAAAGCTTGTTCAAGTTGGTTAAACAGAAAGAGGGTCTCGAGACGAAGATCTAGGCGCTTGAATCGTCTTATTCCGACAAACGAGCGAGAAGAAAAACTAAAACGAAAATCGGATCAGAAATCGCGATCAGAAATAATCACGGAAAAATCCGATAAAAGAAAACTAACAAATAGGCTAACGAATGAGCGTTCGTTATCTGTAACTAACGGGCGAAAACCGTTCGTTAAAACGAACGTACGGACGAACATCCGCTAAAAAGAAAAACCGGGAAAAACCGGCAAACCGATCTAACCCAAAAGAACGAACGAGGGTTTTCTTAAAAAAACCGGATCGGTTTTTCTTAAAAAAACCCGGTGGCAACGGCTACCACGTCGGTCCGGCGAGACGTGGCGGCGACGGCAGGGCGAGGCGGCGCGGCAGGGGCGAGGCAGCGGCAGCGAGGCGCGGCACGGCGGGGCACGGCTGCGGCGGGGCTGCGGGCGGCGGTGGCGGGTGGTGGTGGCGGTGGGGGATGGGTATTTAAGAGGGGGAGGGGTGGCTTGGGGAGGGGGCAAGGGCGGCGGAGGCGGGTCCTCGCCGGACTCCCGGTCCAAGGCGGCGCGGCGGCGTCGGTCTCCTGGAGGGAGACGGCGTCGCGGGGGAGGCGGGCCGGCGGCTGGGCTTCGGCCCAGTTAGCCACTGCGCAACTTTTTTTTATATAATTCCGCCGAAACTAAAAAAATCCTAGAAAATAAAATAAAAAACTAAAAATGCCAAAACAAATTTTGACCGTCTAAATAAAATATTTAGAACGAGATGAACATTTTCTTGGCCCTAAAATGCAACTTTGAAAAACGTGCAATTTTTTTCTAATGCAAACAAAATTGCAATAAAATCCAAATAAAAACTAATATTTAATTTTAATATTTTTCCTCCAATATTTCAATCATTTTGGAGAAGTCATATTATCTCCTCTCATATATTTTAATATGAAATATTTTCGAAGGGAAAATAGTTAAAACCAAAAATCCTCGTTCCAAAATTTGATAAAAATCAAATTTGAAAACCGGGGAATCCCCAACTCTCTCCGAGGGTCCTTGAGTTGCTTAGGATTTCGAGGATCGCGAGATGAAATGCAATAAAATATGATATGCAAGAATGATCTATGTATAACATTCCAAATTGAAAATTTGGGATGTTACAATGGAGGTGACAAAGAGCTCGTCGTAAATGGTTACGTCGATGCAAGCTTTGACACTGATCCGGACGATTCTAAATCGCAAACCGGATACGTGTTTTATTAAACGGTGGAGTTGTCAGTTGGTGCAGTTCTAAACAAGGCGTCGTAGTGGGATCTACATGTGAAGCAGAGTACATAGCTGCTTCGGAAGTAGCAAATGAAGGAGTCTGGATGAAGGAGTTCATATCCGATCTAGGTGTCATACCTAGTGCATCGGGTCCAATGAAAATATTTTGTGACAATGCTGGTGCAATTGCTTTAGCAAAGGAATCCAGATTTCACAAGAGAACCAAGCACATCAAAAGACGCTTCAACTCCATCCGGGATCAAGTCCAGGTGGGAGACATAGAGATTTGCAAGATACATACGGATCTGAATATTGCAGACCCGTTGACTAAGCCTCTTCCACGGGCAAAACATGATCAGCACCAAGGCTCCATGGATGTTAGAATCATTACTATGTAATCTAGATTATTGAATCTAGTGCAAGTGGGAGACTGAAGGAAATATGCCCTAGAGGCAATAATCAAGTTATTATTTATTTCCTTATATCATGATAAATGTTTATTATTCATGCTGGAATTGTATTAACCAGAAACATGATACATGTGTGAATACATAGACAAAACAGAGTGTCACTAGTATGCCCCTACTTGACTAGCTCATTGAATCAAAGATGGTTATGTTTCCTAACCATAGACAAAGAGTTCTTATTTGATTAACGGGATCACATCATTAGGAGAATGATGTGATTGACTTGACCCATTCCGTTAGCTTGGCACTTGATTGTTTAGTTTGTTGCTATTGCTTTTTTCATGACTTATACATGTTCTTATGACTATGAGATTATGCAACTCCCGTTTACCACAGGAACACTTTGTGTGCTACCAAATGTCACAACGTAACTGGGTGATTATAAAGGTGCTCTACAGGTTTCTCCGAAGGTACTTGTTGGGTTGGCATATTTCAAGATTAGGATTTGTCACTCCGATTGTCAGAGAGGTATCTCTGGGCCCACTCGGTAATACACATCACTAAGCCTTGCAAGCATTGCAACTAATGAGTTAGTTGTGGGATGATGTATTACGGAACGAGTAAAGAGACTTGCCGGTAACGAGATTGAACTAGGTATTGAGATATCGACGATCGAATCTCGGGCAAGTAACATACCGATGACAAAGGGAACAACGTATGTTGTTATGCGGTTTGACCGATAAAGATCATCTTAGAATATGTAGGAGCCAATATGAGCATCCAGGTTCCGCTATTGGTTATTGACCAAAGACGTGTCTCGGTCATGTCTGCATAGTTCTCGAACCCGTAGGGTCCGCACGCTTAAAGTTCGATGATGGTTATATTATGAGTTTATGTGTTTTGATGAATCGAAGGTAGTTCGGAGTCCCGAATGTGATAACGGACATAATGAGGAGTCTTGAAATGGTCGAGACATGAAGATTGATATATTGGACGACTATATTCGGACACCGGAATGGTTCCGGGGGTTATCGGATATATATCGGAGTACCGGGGGGTTACCGGAACCCGCCCAGAGGTTAATGGGCCCCATGGGCCCAATTGGTGGAAGAGGAGAGGCGGCCAAGGGGCAGCCGCGCGCCCCTCCCCTCCCAAGTCCGAATTGGACTAGGAAGGGGGGTGGAGCCCCCCCTCCTTTCCTTTCTCCCTCTTTCTCCTTCCCTCTCCTCTCCTACTCCAACATGGAAAGGAGGGAGTCCTACTCCCCTCCTCATGGGCCGCGCCAAGGGTGGCCGGCCCCTCCCCCTCCTCTACTCCTTTATATACGGGGAGGGAGGCACCCCCTAGAGACACAACAATTGATCTCTTGGATCTCTTAGCCGTGTGCGGTGCCCCCCTCCACCATAATCCACCTCGGTCATATCGTAGCAGTGCTTAGGCGAAGCCCTGTGTCGGTAGAACACCATCATCGTCACCACGCCGTCGTGCTGACGGAACTCTCCCTCAAAGCTCGGCTGGATCGGAGTTCGAGGGACGTCATCGAGTTGAACGTGTGCAGAACTCGGAGGTGTCGTGCGTTCGGTGCTTGATCGGTCAGATCGTGAAGACATACGACTACATCAACCGTGTTGTGCTAACGCTTCCGCTTTCGGTCTACGAGGGTACGTGGACACACTCTCCCCTCTCGTTGCTATGCATCACCGTGATCTTGCATGTGCGTAGGAATTTTTTTGAAATTACTACGTTCCCCAACAAGGATTCCCCTTTTCCTTTCCGGAGTAGGAGAGGAAAAAGAGGGAAAGAGAGAGGGAGTAGGAAAGGGCAAGGGGGCGCCCCCCCTTTCCCCTAGTCCAATTCGGGCCCATGGGGGGCGTGCGCCTCCTTCCCTTTGGCCTGCCTCCTCTATTCCCGTATGGCCCAATAAGGCCAAATACTTCTCCCGACGAATTCCCGTAACTCTCCGGTACTCCAAAAAATACCCGAATCACTCGGAACCTTTCCGATGTCCAAATATAGCCTTCCAATATATCGATCTTTACCTCTCGAACATTTCGAGACTCCTCGTCATGTCCCCGATCTCATCCGGGACTCCGAACAAACTTCGGTCATCAAATCACATAACTCATAATACAAATCATCATTGAATGTTAAGCGTGCGGACCCTACGGGTTCGAGAACTATGTAGACATGACCGAGACACATATCTGGTCAATAACCAATAGCGTAACCTGGCTGCTCATATCGGCTCCTACATATTCTATGAAGATCTTCATCGGTCAAACCGCATAACAACATACGTTGTTCCCTTTGTCATAGGTATGTTACTTGCCCGAGATTCAATCGTCGGTACTCATACCTAGTTCAATCTCATTACCAGCAAGTCTGTTTACTCGTTCCGTAATGCAGCGTCCCGCAACTAACTCATTACTCACAATGCTTGCAAGGCTTATAGTGATGTGCATTACCGAGAGGGCCCAGAGATACCTCTCTGATACACGGAGTGACAAATCCTAATCTCAATCTATGCCAACTCAACAAACACCATCGGAGACACCTATAGAGCATCTTTATAATCACCCAGTTATGTTGTGACGTTTGATAGCACACAAGGTGTTCCTCCGGTATTCGGGAGTTGCATAATCTCATGGTCTGAGGAACATGTATAAGTCATGAAGAAAGCAGTAGCAATAAAACTGTAACAATCATAATGCTAAGCTAAAGAAAGGGTCTTGTCCATCACATCATTCTCTAATGATATGATCCCGTTCATCAATTGACAACACATGTATGTGGCTTGGAAACCTAACCATCTTTGATTAATGAGCTAGTCAAGTAGAGGCATACTAGGGACACTCTATTTGTCTATGTATTCACACATGTACTAAGTTTCTGGTTAATACAATTCTAGCATGAATAATAAACATTTATCATGATATAAGGAAATATAAATAACAACTTTATTATTGCCTCTAGGGCATATTTCCTTCACGCCTTTCCTTCTATACTTTTCCTATGTGATGTCCATCCGACTGACCCCAATGCTGCTCCGACTCAAATATCAACAACTCTCGACAACAAATAGGAAGAAGCGCCCATCCAGTTCCTCCATGAGAACTGGGACATCCTCGCATGGAAACCGTCTGACATGCCGGGTGTACCCAGGGGACTGGCTGAGCACCGTCTGTGAGTCGACCCAAAAGTAAAACCTGTCAAAGAGTATCTCTGTCGGTCCGCCATGGAGAAAAGGAAGGCCATTGGTGAGGAAGTGGCTCGGCTTCTGGCAGCTGAGTTCATCCGAGAGATATACCACTCTGAGTGGCTCGCCAATGTCGTCATGGTCCCCAAGAAAGATGATTCACTTTTTATGTGCATCAATTTCAAGCACATCAATCAGGCCTGCCCGAAAGATCATTTCCCTCTCCCCTGAATCGACCAAATTGACGACTCAACCGTGGGGTGTGAGCGTTTATCCTTTTTGGATGCGTATTCCGGGTACCATCAGATCCAACTGTATGGACCCGACGAAATAAAAATCGCCTTCATCACCCCATTCGGGTGTTTTTGCTATGTTACCATGCCTTTTGGTCTCAAAAATGTTGGCGCCACATTCATGTGCATGATTCAGAAGTGTTTGCTCACTCAAATCAGTCGGAATGTGGAAGCATACATGGATGACATCATGGTCAAGTCACGTAAAGGTCTCGACCACTGACTGACCTCGCTAAAACCTTTGCCAACTTGAGAAGATATGATATCAAGCTTAATCCGTCTAAGTGCACATTTGGAGTAACATGTGGAAAGTTACTCGGTTTCCTTGTTTCCGAACAAGGGATCGATGCAAACCCAGAGAAGGTTGGAGCAATCCTCCGAATGAAATGCCCCATGTGTGTGCACGATGTTCAGAAGCTCACCGGTTGTTTGGCTGCGTTGAGTCGATTCATGTCTCGTCTCGGTGAAAAGGCTTTGCCTCTTTACCGACTGATGAAAAAGTCTGACAAGTTCGAGTGGAGTCCTGAAGCCGAAGCAGCGTTTGTAGAGCTCAAATCCCTACTTTCCACCCAGCCGGTGCTTGCTGCTCCGGTCAGCAAAGAACCTCTATTACTGTACATTGCAGCCACTGGACAAGTCGACAACACAGTGCTCACGGTCAAGCGGGAAGAAGAAGGCAAAGCTTTCAAAGTTCAGCGCCCAATATACTATATTTCTGAAGTCTTGACTCCGTCCAAGCAGAGATATCCGCATTATCAGAAGCTTGTCTATGGAATTTACTTGATCGCGAAGAAAGTTGCACACTACTTTTCATATCACTTAGTTTCAGTCGCCAGCGATGCTCCATTGTCAGAAATTCTGAACAATAGAGATGCAACTGGTTGAGTGGTAAAATGGGCGATTGAAACCTTCCATTGGATATCAAGTTTGAGGCAAAGAAAGCAATCAAGTCCCAAGCAATAGCAAATTTCCTCGCCGAGTGGATTGAACAATAGCAACCGACTTAGATTCACTCGGAGCATTGGACTATGTTCTTCGATGGATCCAAGATGTTGAATGGCTCTGGTGCTGGTGTAGTTCAGGTATCTCCCAGAGGCGACAAGCTCAGTTATGTCCTTCAAATTCACTTTGATTCCTCAAACAATGAGGCTGAGTATGAGGCACTGTTGTATGGGTTGAGTATGGCTATCTCACTCGGCGTTCGTCGCTTGATGGTCTACAGCGACTCAGATTTAGTGGTCAATCAAGTAATGAAGGAATGGGACATCAGGAGTCCAGCCATGACTGGTTACTGCAATGTAGTAAGGAAGCTAGAAAAGAAGTTTGAGGGGTTAGAACTCCACCACATACCCCGAATCAAGAATCAAGCCACTAGCGATCTGACAAAGTTGGGTTCCACTCGGAAACCTATACCCAACAATGTGTTCTTGGAGCATCTCCATACCCCATCAGTCTAAGAATATCCTTTCACAGAGGAGCCCCCGCATCCGAAAAGTTCTATCGATCCGACTGAGATTGATGTCCCGGTCATGGTCGACCTAATCATGGAAGTTCTGGTGATCATCCCCGACTAGACAGTACCATATATTGCGTATCTGCTTAGGAAAGAGCTTTAGGAAGATGAAGATGAGGCCCGCCATATTGTCCGTCGATCCAAAGCATTCACGGTGATAGGTGGTCAGCTTTACAGATAAAGTGTCACAAGGGTCGCTCAGCGATGTATTACACCAAAGGAAGGTCGAATGATTCTAAATGACATCCATTTGGGAACCTGTGGTCACCAAGCGTACTCCCGGACCATCGCAGCCAAAGCATACCGAGCGGGATTCTATTGGCCGCATGCAAATGAGATGTCAAAAGATATAGTCAACAAGTGCGAAGGCTGGCAGTTCTACTCGAACATGTCTCAGAAGCCTGCATCTTCCTTGAAGACTATTCCACTCATCTAGTTGTTTGCTGTCTGGGGATTGGATATGATTGGACCATTCAAGACCGGCATAAGTGGTTTCACTCATTTGCTTGTGGCAGTCAACAAATTCACCAAGTGGATCAAAGCCAAGCCTATCAAACATCTGGATTCAAGCACTACCATCAGTTTCATCAGAGAGTTGATATTCAGATATGGAGTCCCTCATAGTATTATCACAGATAATGGTTCCAACTTTGATTCTGATGAGTTCAGGGCATTCTGTGCTTCCCAAGGCACTCGGGTCGACTAGGCATCCGTTGCACACCCGCAGTCAAATGGGCAAGCAGAAAGGGCGAATGGTTTGATCCTTCAAGGGCTGAAACCCCGACTGATGCATGATCTCAAGCATGCTGTTGGAGCATGGGTGACTGAATTACCATCTATCCTATGGGGATTACGAACAACTCAAACTAGTCGATAGACCGAACCCCTTTATTCATGGTGTATGGCGTTGAAGCTGTACTTCCGAGTGATTTACTACACAACGCTCCCCGAGTGGAACTTTTCTCAGAAGTCGAAGTTGAACAGGCACGCCAAGATGCAGTCGATATCTTGGAGGAATAATGTGAAATGGCTATGATCCGGTCGACCATCTACTAACAAGACTTGCGTCGATTCCATGCCCGTAACGTCAGAGGTCGAGCAATTCAGGAAGGAGACCTTGTGCTCCGAATGCATCAGAAGCGGCCTCATAAGCTCGCTCCGGCCTGGGTGTTGGGGAACACAGTAATTTCAAAAGAATTCCTACGCACACGCAAGATCATGGTCATGCATAGCAACGAGAGGGGAATAGGGTTGTCCATGTACCCTCGTAGACCGTAAGCGGAAGCGTTGTGACAACGCGGTTGGTGTAGTCGTACGTCTTCATGGTCGACCAATCCTAGTAGCGAAAGTACGGAACCTCTGCGATCTGCACACGTTCGGCTCGGTGACGTCCCAAGAACTCACGATCCAGCAGAGTGCCAAGGGAGAGCTTCATCAGCACGACGGCGTGATGACGGTGATGATGATGCTACCGGAACAGGGCTTCGCCTAAGAACCGCTACGATATGACCGAGGTGGATTATGGTGGAGGGGCACCGCACATGGCTAAGGGATCAATGATCAACTTGTGTGTCTATAGGGTGCCCCCTGGCCATGTATATAAAGGATGGAGGGGGAGGAGGCCCGCCCTCATAGGGCGCGCCCAAAGTGTGGAGTCCTACTAGGACTCCCTAGTCCTAGTAGGATTCCACCTCCCACGTGGAATAGGAAAAAGGGAAGGGAGAAGGAGAAGGAAGGAAGGGGGCGCCCCCTTTCCCTAGTCCAATTTGGACCAGTCCATGGGGAAGGGGGGTGGCCACCCTTGAGGCCTTTCTCTCCTTTCCCGTATGGCCCATTAAGGCCCAATACGAATTCCCGTAACTCTCCGGTACTCCGAAAAATACCTGAATCACTCGGAACCTTTCCGATGTCCGAATATAGCCTTCCAATATATAGATCTTTACGTCTCGACCATTTCGAGACTCCTCGTCATATCCCCGATCTCATCCGGGATTCCAAACAAACTTCAGTCATCAAATCACATAACTCATAATACAAATCATCACAGAATGTTAAGTGTGCAGACCCTACGGGTTCGAGAACTATGTAGACATGACCGAGACTCATCTCCAGTCAATAACCAATAGCGGAACCTGGGTGCTCCTATTGGTTCCTACATATTCTACAAAGATCTTTATCGGTTAAACCGCATAACAACATACGTTGTTCCCTTTGTCATCGGTATGTTACTTATCCGAGATTCGATCGTCGGTATCTCAATACCTAGTTCAATCTCGTTACTGGCAAGTCTCTTTACTCGTTCTGTAATGCATCATCCCACAACTAACTCATTAGTCACAATGCTTGCAAGGCTTATAGTGATGTGCATTACCGAGAGGGCCCAGAGATACCTCTCCGATACACGGAGTGACAAATCCTAATCTCGATCTATGCCAACTCAACAAACAACATCGGAGACACCTGTAGAGCATCTTTATAATCGCCCAGTTACGCTATGATGTTTGATAGCACACAAGGTGTTCCTCCGGTATTCGGGGGTTGCATAATCTCATAGTCTGAGGAACATGTATAAGTCGTGAAGAAAGAAGTAGCAATGAAACTGTAACGATCATGATGCTAAGCTAACAAATGGGTCTTGTCCATCACATCATTCTCCTAGTGATGTGATCCCATTCATCAAATGACAACACATGTCTATGGTTAGGAAACATAACCATCTTTGATAAACGAACTAGTCAAGTAGAGGCATACTAGTGACACTCTGTTTGTCTATGTATTCACACATGTACTAAGTTTCCGGTTAATAAATTCTAGCATGAATAATAAACATTTATCATGATATAAGGAAATATAAATAACAACTTTATTATTGCCTCTAGGGCATATTTCCTTCACTCTCCCACTTGCACTAGAGTCAATAATGTAGTTCACATGGTCATGTGATTTAACATCAATAGTTCACATCTTTATGTGATTAGTTCACATCTCCATGTGACTAATACCCAAAGAGTTTACTAGAGTCAATAATCTAGTTCACATTGCTATGTGATTAACACCCAAAGAGTGATCATGTTTTGCTTGTGAGAGAAGTTTAGTCTACGGGTCTGCAACATTCAGATCCGTATGTATTTCGCAAATTTCTATGTCTACAATACTCTGCACGGAGGTACTCTAGCTAATTGCTCTCACTTTCAATATGTATCCAGATCGAGACTTAGAGTCATCTAGATCGATGTAAAAAGCTTGCATCGACGTAACTCTTTACGACGAACTCTTTTATCACCTCCATACCCAAGAAATATTTCCTTAGTCCTCTAAGGATAATTTTGACCGTTGTCCAGTGATCTACTCCTAGATACTCCCTTGGTAGAATCATGCTAAGGTATACAATAGGACCGGTACACCGCATAGCATACTTTATAGAACCTATGACTGAGGCATAGGGAATGACTTTTCATTCTCTTTCTATTTTCTGTTGTGGTCGGGTTTTGAGTCTTTACTCAACTTCACACCTTGCAACATAGGCAAGAACTCCTTCTTTGACTGTTCCATTTTGAACTACTTCAAAATCTTGTCAAGGTATGTACTCATTGAAAGAAACTTATCAAGCGTCTTGATCTATCTCTACAGATCTTGATGCTCAATGTGTAAGCAGCTTCACTGATGTATTTCTTTGAAAAATTCTTATTCAAGTATCCTTTTATGCTATACAGAAATTCGGTATCATTTCCGATCAACAATATGTCATCCACATATAATATCAGAAATGCTACAGAGCTCCCACTCACTTTCTTGTAAATACAGGCTTCTCCAAAAGTCTGTATAAAACTATATGCTTTGATCAACTCATCAAAGTGTATATTCCAACTCCGAGATGCTTGCACCAGTCCATAGATGGATCGCTGGAGCCTGCACACTTTGTTAGTACCTTTAGGATTGACAAAACTTTCTTGTTGTATCATATACAACTCTTCTTTAAGAAATCCATTAAGGAATGCAGTTCTGACATCCATTTGCCAGATTTCAAAAAATGCGGCAATTGCTAACATGATTCAGATAGACTTAAGCATCGCTACGAGTGAGAAAATCTCATCGTAGTCAACACCTTGATTTTGTCGAAAACCTTTTTGCGACAATTTGAGCTTTGTAGATAGTAACACTACTATCAGCGTCCGTATTCCTCTTGAAAATCCATTTATTCTCAATGGCTTGCCGATCATTGGGCAAGTCAATCAAAGTCCGTACTTTGTTCTTTATACATGGATCCCATCTCAGATTTCATGGCCTTAAGCCATTTCGAGGAATCTAGGCCCATCATCGCTTCCTCATAGTTCGTAGGTTCTTCATGGTCTAGTAACATGACTTCCAGAAAGGATTACTGTACCACTCTGGTGCGGACCATACTCTGGTTGTCCTACGAGGTTCGGTAGTAACTTGATATGAAATTTCATGATCATCATCATTAACTTCCTTACTAATTGGTGTATAAATCACTAGAACTAATTTCTATGATGAACTACTTCCCAATTCGGGAGAAGGTACAATTACCTCATCAAGTTCTACATTCCTCCCACTCACTTCTTTCGAGAGAAACTTCTTCTCTAGAAAGGATCCACTCTTAGCAACAAAAGATCTTGCCTTTCGGATCTGTGATAGAAGGTGTACCCAATAGTTTCTTTTGGGTATCCTATGAAGGCACACTTCTTCGATTTGGGTTTGAGCTTATCAGGCTGAAACTTTTTCACATTAGCATCACAACCCCAAACTTTATGAAACGATAGCCTAGGTTTCTAGCCAAACCATAGTTCATACGGTGTCATCTCAACGGATTAGACGGTGCCCTATTTAATGTGAATGTAGCTGTCACTAATGCATAACCCCAAAACGATAGTAGTAAATCGGTAAGAAACATCATAAATTGCACTATATCCAATAAAGTACGGTTATGACGTTCGGACACACCATTATGCTGTGGTGTTCCGGGTGGCTTTGTGAAACTATTCCACATTGTTTTAACTGAAGACCAAACTCGTAACTCAAATATTCGTCTCCGCAATCAGATCATAGAAACATTATTTTCTTGTCACGATGATTTTCCACTTCACTCTGATATTCTTTGAACTTTTCAAATGTTTCAGACTTATATTTCATCAAGTAGATATACTCATATCTGCTTAAATCATCTGTGAAGGTCAGAAAATAATGATACCCGCCGCGAGCCTCAACACTCATCGGACCGCATACATCAGTATGTATTATTTCCAATAAGTCGGTTGCTCGCTCCATTGTTCCAAAGAACGGAGTCTTAGTCATCTTTCCCATGAGGCATGGTTCGCAAGCATCAAGTGATTCTTAATCAAGTGATTCCAAAAACCCATCAGCATGGAGTTTCTTCATGCGCTTTACACCAATATGACCTAAACGGCAGTGCACAAATAAGTTGCACTATCATTATTAACTTTGCATCTTTTGGCTTCAATATTATGAATATGTGTATCGCTATGATCGAGATTCAATAAACCATTTATATTGAGTGTATGACCATAGAAGGTTTTATTCATGTAAATAGAACAACAATTATTCTTTGACATAAATGAATAACCATATTGCAATAAACATGATCCAATCATATTCATGTTCAACACAAACATGAAATAACATTTATTTTAGGTTCAACACTAATTCCGAAGGTAAAGGAAGTGTGCGATGGTGATCTTATCAACCTTGGAATTGCTTCCAACACATATCATCACCTCGCCCCAAACTAGTCTCTGTTTATTTTGCAACTCCCGTTTCGAGTTACTACTCTTAGCAACTGAACCAGTATCAAATACCGAGGGGTTGCTATAAATAGTAGTAAAGTACACATCAATAACATGTATATCCAATATACCTTTGTTCACTATGCCATCCTTCTTATCCGCCAAGTATCTAGGGCAGTTCCACTTCTAGTGATCATTTCCTTTGTAGTGGAAGCACTCAGTTTCAGGCTTGGGTCTAGCTTTGGGCTTCTTCACGGGAGTGACAACCTGTTTTTCATTCTTCTTGAAGTTCCCTATCTATCCCTTTGCCCTTTTCTTGAAACTAGTGGTCTTGTTAACCATCAATAATTGATGCTCCTTCTTGATTTCTACCTCCGCAGCCTTTAGCATTGTGAAGAGCTCAGGAATCGTCTTATCCATCCCTTGCATATTATAGTTCATCATGAAGGTCTTGTAGCTTGGTGGCAGTGATTGAAGAAATCTGTCAATGACACTATCATCAGGAAGATTAACTCCCAGTTGAGTCAAGTGGTTGTGGTACCCAGACATTCTGAGTATATGTTCACTGATAGAACTATTCTCCTCCATCTTGCAGCTGTAGAACTTATTGGAGACTTCATATCTCTCAATCCGGGCATTTGCTTGAAATATGAACTTCAACTCCTGGAACATCCCATATGCCCCATGAAGTTCAAAATGTCGTTGAAGTCCCGGTTCTAAGCTGTAAAGCATGGCACACTGAATTATTAAGTAGTCATTAGCTTTGCTCTGCCAGGTGTTCACAACATCTTGCGTTGCTCCTGCAGTGATTTTGTCACCTAGCGGTGCTTCCAGGACATAATTCTTCTGTGCAACAATGAGGATAATCCTCAAGTTACGGACCCAGTCCGTGTAGTTGCTACCATCATCTTTCAACTTAGCTTTCTCTAGGAAGGCATTAAAATTCAACGGAACAACAACACGGGCCATCTATCTACAACAGCATAGACATGCAAAATACTATTAGGTACAAAGTTCAATTAATCAAATTACTTAAGAACTCCCACTTAGATAGACATCTCTCTAGACATCTAAGTGATCACGTGATCAATATCAACTAAACCATGTCCGATCATCACGTGAGATGGAGTAGTTTTCAATGGTGAACATCACCATGTTGATCATTTCTACTATATGATTCACGCTCAACCTTTCGGTCTCAGTGTTCCGAGGCCATATCTGCATATGCTAGGCTCTTCAAGTTTAACCTGAGTATTCTGCGTGTGCAAGACTGGCTTGCACCCATTGTATGTGAACGTAGAGCTTATCACACCCGATCATCACGTGGTGTCTCGGCACGACGAACTGTAGCAACGGTGCATACTCAGGGAGAACACTTATACCTTGAAATTTAGTGACAGATCATCTTATAATGCGACCGTCGAACTAAGCAAAATAAGATGCATAAAGGATAAACATCACATGCAATCAATATAAGTGATATGATATGCCCATCATCATCTTGTGCTTTTGATCTCCATCTCCAAAGCACCGTCATGATCACCATCGTCACTAGCTTGACACCTTGATCTCCATCGAAGCATCATTGTCATCTCGTCAACTATTGCTTCTACGACTATCGCTACTGCTTAGTGATAAAGTAAAGCAATTACATGGCGATTGCATTTCATACAATAAAGCGACAACCATATGGCTCCTACCAGTTGCCGATAACTGTGTTTACAAAACATGATCATCTCATACAATAAAATTTAGCATCATGTCTTGACCATATCACATCACAACATGCCTTGCAAAAACAAGTTAGACGTCCTCTACTTTGTTGTTGCAAGTTTTACGTGGCTGCTACGAGCTGAGCAAGAACCGTTCTTACCTACACATCAAAAATCACAACGCGGTATAGTGATTGCTTTTTGATCTTCAGAAAGAACCCTATTCATTGAATCTGATTCAACTAAAGTTGGAGAAACTGACACCCACCAGCCACCTGTGTGCGAAGCACGTTGGTAGAACTAGTCTCACGTAAGTGTACGCGTAATGTCGGTCTGGGTCGCTTCATTCAACAATATTGTCCAATCAAGAATTAACTAGTGACGGCAAGCAATATGTGTATACCCACGCCCACAACTCCTTTGTGTTCTACTCGTGCATATAACATCTACGCATAAACCTGGCTCGGATGCCACTGTTGGGGAACGTAGTAATTTCAAAAAAAAATCCTACACACACGCAAGATCATGGTAATGCATAGCAACGAGAGGGGAAGAGTGTTGTCCATGTACCCTCATAGACCGTAAGCGGAAGCGTTATGACAACACGGTTGATGTAGTCGTACGTCTTCACGATCGAGCGATCCTAGTACCGGAAGTACGTCACCTCCGCGATCTACACACGTTCGGCTCGGTGATGTCCCACGAACTCATGATCCAGCAGAGTGTCGAGGGAGAGCTTCATCAGCATGACGGCATGATGACAGTGATGATGATGCTACCGGAACAGGGCTTCGCCTAAGCACCGCTACGATATGACCGAGGTGGATTATGGTGGAGGGGGGCACCGCACATGGCTAAGGGATCAATGATCAACTTGTGTGTCTATGGGGTGCCCCCTGTCCACGTATATAAAGGATGGAGGGAGGTCGAGGCCAGCCCTCATAGGGCGCGCCCAAAGTGTGGAGTCCTACTAGGACTCCCTAGTCCTAGTAGGATTCCACCTCCCACATGGAATAGGCAAAAGGGAAGGGAGAAGGAGAAGGAAGGAAGGGGGCGCCCCCTTTCCCTAGTCCAATTCGGACCAGTCCACGGGAAGGGGCACGGCCACCCTTGAGGCCTTTCTCTCCTTTCCCGTATGGCCCATTAAGGCCCAATACGAATTCCCGTAACTCTTCGATACTCCGAAAAACACCCGAATCACTCGGAACCTTTTCGATGTCCGAATATAGCCTTCCAATATATCGATCTTTACGTCTCGACCATTTCGAGACTCCTTATCATGTCCCCGATCTTATCCGGGACTCCGAATAAACTTCGGTCATCAAATCACATAACTCATAATACAAATCGTCACAGAACATTAAGCGTGCGGACCCTACGGGTTCGAGAACTATGTAGACATGACTGAAACTCATCTCCAGTCAATAACCAATAGAGGAACCTGGATGCTCATATTGGTTCCTACATATTCTACGAAGATCTTTATCGGTCAAACCGCATAACAACATACGTTGTTCCCTTTGTCATCGGTATGTTACTTGCCCGAGATTCGATCGTCGGTATCTCAATACCTAGTTCAATCTCGTTATCGGCAAGTCTCTTTAGTTGTTCCGTAATACATCATCCCACAACTAACTCATTGGTCACAATGCTTGCAAGGCTTATAGTGATGTGCATTACCGAGAGGGCCCAGAGATACCTCTCCGATACACGGAGTGACAAATCCTAATCTCGATCTATGCCAACTCAACAAACACCATTCGAGACACCTGTAGAGCATCTTTATAATCACCCAGTTATGTTGTGACGTTTGATAGCACACAAGGTGTTCCTCCGGTATTCGGAAGTTGCATAATCTCATAGTTTGAGGAACATGTATAAGTCATGAAGAAAGCAGTAGCAATGAAACTGTAACGATCATAATGCTAAGCTAACGAATGGGTCTTGTCCATCACATCATTCTCCTAATGATGTAATCCCGTTCATCAAATGACAACACATGTCTATGTTTAGGAAACATAACTGAGGGAGTTCAGGATTAGGGGGTCAATGGACAGCCGGACTCTATCCTTTGGCCGGACTGTTGGACTATAAAGATACAAGATTCAAGACTTCGTCTCGTGTCTGGATGGGACTCTACTTGGCGTGGAAGGCAAGCTAGGCAATACGGATATGTATATCTCCTCCTTTGTAACCGACCTTGTGTAACCCTAGCCCCCTCCGGTGTCTATATAAACCGGAGGGTTTTAGTCCATAGGACAACAGACAAACATACCATAGGCTAGCTTCTAGGGTTTAGCCTCTCCGATCTCGTGGTAGATCAACTCTTGTAATACCCATATCATCAAGAATAAATCAAGCAGGACGTAGGGTTTTACCTCCATCAAGAGGGCCCGAACCTGGGTAAAACATCGTGTCCCCTGCCTCCTGTTACCATCCGCCTTAGACGCACAGTTCGGGACCCCCTACCCGAGATCCGCCGGTTTTGACACCGACATTGGTGCTTTCATTGAGAGTTCCTCTGTGTCATCGCCGTTAGGCTTGATGGCTCCTACGATCATCGATAGCGATGCCGTCCAGGGTGAGACTTTTCTCCCCGGACAGCTCTTTGTATTCGGGGCTTCGCACTGCGGGCCAACTCGCTTGGCCATCTAGAGTAGATCGAAAGTTACGCCCCTGGCCACCAGGTCAGGTTTGGAAGCTTAAACTACACGGTCGATATCCACGGAAACTTGATCTTCGACGGATTCGAGCCTCTGCCTTGTGCGTCACACGGTCAGGATGAGTATGATTTAGCTCTACCATCGGATAGTGTTCAGGAGATCACACCGGTAGCCACTCCGACCCTCAATTCGGAGCCAGTTGCGTCGTCCGTGGACGGGTGGATAGACCCCGCCACAGAGGCCTTATCCTCAGCGGCGGTCGAGCCGAACATCGACCTTACCCTGCACGAGAGCCGTATTGTCAAAATGTCGGATCCTTCTCCGGCCACGGACTCCGAACCGCCTGCGCCCGTTCCTATCGAATCCGATTGGGCGCCGATCATGGAGTTTACCTCCGCAGATATTTTTCAGCACTCACCCTTTGGCGACATACTAAAATCATTAAGGTCTCTCTCCTTGTCAGGAGGATCCTGGCCGAACTATGTCCGGCAGGATTGGGATGCGGATGACGGAGAAATTCGTTGCCCACCCACCACCCACTTAGTAGCCACTGTCGACGATTTAACCGACATGCTCGACTTCGACTCCGAAGACATCGACGGTATGGACGACGATGCAGGAGACGAACAGGAACAACTGCTCACAGGGCATCAGACACCCACTTCATCACATGAGGTATACATGGTGGACACACCAAAAGAAAACGACGATGAGGAACGGAAGGACGCAACAAAGGGTTGTCCCCTCGAGAAGCAGTCAAAGCAGCGGCGTAAGCGCCGCCCCAAATCCCGCCTCAACAAAAACAACGATCATACAGACCCAACCACAGAGCAGGGCGAGCCGGCGGACAATGAACATGGCATCGAGCAACCGTCCGAACAAGGCAACTTGGATAACCAAACCGAACAACCCGTCCCCGGCGAAGATAACAGTCCGGATGACCTCACTCCGAACAAGTTCCTGGGGCAGAAGAACCTCCATAAAAGGCTTGTCGCCACTGCGCGTAGCCTGAAAAAGCAGAAGCGGAAGCTCAAGACTGCGGAAGATGCACTCAAAATCAGATGGAGCAAGGTACTCAACACCGCAGACAAATATGGCGGCAGTCGCCACACAAAGAGCTACCCAAAGCGAAAGCTACTGCCCGAATTTGATGAGGAGGCCTTAGAGCCCCCGCAATCAAAAAACAAAGCAGCCATCTGGTCGGATAGACGACCTCATGGCCAACATAGAGCGGTAAACGGCACCGCACACAAGCCAACACGCAATCCACACGAGGACTCGCATCAAAAAGATGGCCCAACCAGATCTATCTACGGGCCAAGAAAGCATGCTCTAGTAAGCAATGCAACACAACAAATATCCGAACAACACGGCACGCCCAAATATAGGGGTGCCGCACACCCCCTATGTTTCACTGATGAGGTGCTGGACCATGAATTTTCAGCAGGATTCAAACCCGTAAACATAGAGGCATACGACGGAACAACAGACCCTGGAGTCTGGACTGAGGACTATATCCTCCATATCCATATGGCTCGAGGAGATGATCTCCACACCATCAAGTACTTACCCCTCAAGCTCAAAGGGCCAGCTCGGCACTGGCTTAAAAGCCTCCCTGAAAGCTCCATCAGAAGCTGGGAAGATCTTGAAGACACTTTTTGGGCCAATTTTCAAGGGACTTGTGTCCGACCTCCAGATGCGGACGATTTGAGTCATATAACACAACAGCCCGGAGAGTCAGCCCGAAAGCTTGGGAATAGGTTTCTTACTAAAAAGAACCAAATAGTCGACTGTCCGGACGCCGAAGCCTTGGCAGCCTTTAAGCACAGCGTCCGAGACGAATGGCTTGCCAGACACCTCGGCCAAGAAAAGCCGAGAACAATGGCAGCATTAACAAGCCTCATGACCCGCTTTTGCGCGGGCAAGGACAGCTGGCTAGCCCGATGCAGCACCAGCGACCCAAATACATAAGAAGTTAGAGACGGAAACGGGAAATCACGATGCAGCAAAAATAATAAGCGTTGGAATAAAGAAGACAACCCGAAGAGCACGGCGGTAAACGCCGGATTCAGAAGCTCTTGGCCAGGTCAGCAAAAGTCGCCCCCTAAAGGCGCCAGAGATGAACTGTCCAGCTTAAACAAAATTCTGGATCAAATATGTCAGATCCATAGCACCCCCGATAAACCTGCAAATCATACCCACAGAGAATGTTGGGTCTTCAAGCAGTCCGGCAAGCTCAACGCCGAACATAAGGGGCAGGATACACCAAGCGAAGACGAGGATGAGCCTCGCACGCAAAACACTGGGGAACAGAAGAAATTTCCACCAGAAGTCAAAACAGTAAACGTGTTACACGTGATAAAGGGGAGAAGCAAAGCGGCACTCCCAGATAAACATGCCCAAGGGCCTATCACCGCGGAGTTCTGCTACTGGCCGTCTCAACCAATCACCTTCGACCATCAGGATTACTCAGCAAGTATCCGGAGCGCAGGATGGGCTGCCTTGGTATTAGATCCAATAATTGACGGATACCACTTCACGTGAGTCCTGATGGACGGCGGCAGCAGCTTAAACCTGATATATCAGGACACAATCCGCAGAATGGGGATAGACCAAACGAAAATTTGCCGCAGCAATACTACCTTTAGAGGAGTAACGCCGGGCCCAGGGGCTCGTTGCACGGGCTCCCTGCTACTAGAGGTTGTATTCGGCTTCCCCGACAACTTCCGTAGCGAAAATTTAACCTTCCACATTGCTCCGTTCCAAAGTGGCTATCAAGCACTACTCGGACGCGAAGCTTTCGCCCGCTTTAACGCAATACCGCATTACGCTTCCCTCACGCTTAAGATGCCCGGTCCACGTGGCATCATTACAGTAAAAGGAAATATCGAGCGATCCCTGCGCGCCGAAGAGAGTGCGGCTGCCTTGGCAGTCACACACTAAAACGCCTCACCAACTAAAACATTCGATAGGTCGTCAAGACCACGGACACGGTTAGACGAGTCCGGCGCAGCTATATGTAATTCATACAGGTTTGATGACCACACCCCTATTACAAATACAAGGGGCTCAACGCGCAGACAAGTGGCAATTTTTACTCATCTGGAACTATACATGGTTTCTTTAAAACCTACCTTTCTGCACGACAACTTTTCACCTAAGTTCCTCTCTTTTACAGATGACCATCGTGCTACACCCGTCCAGGATACGGCACTACAGAGACACATGCGTAGACGTGCAGCAGGGACCCGTTCAAAGGATTGTTTTTAGATTAAGACCCTGCGTCAACCTTTTTTACTGTCTCTTTTTGATACACATCCCTCGGATTCTCAGTAACATTGAGAAGGATGCTGACGTCTTGGCATGTGGCCATGTCAGAACAATGCACGTACCTGGACACCGGGGGCTTCTTACAAAGGGCACTGTTTAGGCCCGGTTTACACCATAAAGACCGAATACCTTAGGGAGTGTTCGGCGTCGCGAGTTTGGCCTTATATGCATCAGCTCCGAATCATGTCTTTGGTCAAATGTTGGGTTTGCCCGTCTCCTGTGTTTTGCTGCCTTACGTTTCGCTCTATCGGCTAAGGTGGCACTGGGAGAACTACTGCGATTGTGCCCTAGTTCATCCGGACGAGCACCTCAGTAGAGAAAGCCGAAAACTGACTGTCATGATATAGCGAGAGACTGGTCAACCACTCGATGACCCATTGGAATCTTAGAATTCATCCGCCTTAACGAAGGGTCGTTTCTCGGCCGGGCAAGTACGCACCCCGAATTCGGGTGAGCGCGGAGCCACCAGGGGCTATATAGTAGCCCCACTGTCAAACTCCTATGGCTAAGTGAAAGTGTTAAAGCATTATAGTCCGGTTGCCTAGTTCACTGCGCTATCACCTCCTTATTAGGACCAAGACATTGGATTAAGTGTGAATAGGCGTCTTCTGCGAACACCCCCGCATTATATATGTGGGGGATGAAGCCGACGACTGCAATCTTTCAGGTTATACACATGTATACATAAACGGCCGCACAAGAGGCATCACAATACTTTTGGGCACAAGTATAAATACAACCTTGATAAATTCAATAAAAACATTGTTTTTACAATGGGAATACATGTCATTCAAACATAATATTCTTCTAGCACTGGTCCTCTATCAAACGAGCACCCTCAAGAACCTCTTCAAAATAGTGCTTGGCAGCCACTCGGCCTATGGCCGAACCCTGCGCCGCGACAGTGGTAGCATCCATCTCTGCCCGGTTTGCTTTGACACAGGCAAGGGCCATCCGTGAGCCTTCTATGCACGCCAACCTCTTCATCGCATTGATGCCCGGCACCGCACCAAGGAACTACTGCACTAAGCTGAAATAGTTGTTCGGCTTCGGCTTTTCCGGCCACAGATGATCTACGACGGACCTCATGGCAAGTCCGGACAACCTATTGAGTTCGGCCCATTCAGCTAGCTGATCGGTCAATGGAAGCGGACGCTCTGGCACGTTGAACTGCGACCAGAACAGCTTGTCAACTTCCCGATCTGTTTGATCTCGGAAGTATTCGGCCGCATCGACAGCGCTCACCGCCAAGTCCAGATATGCGTCCGCCGAACTCCAGAGCCGATCCAGAGGGGTATACCGCGGATCTCCGAACTTCCTCCACAGCAAAAAGGGCTTCCCAGCCATAATATCACAGGCTTCACGCAGTTCCTCCTTCTTCGCTCTCATGGTAGAACGGGTGTCTTTGGTCGCCATCGTGGCCTTTTCAAGGTCCATCGCCTTGGCTCGGTTTTCTTCTTCAAGGAACTGGCAATGGTCGGCAGTGTCTTTTAACTTTGCCGCCATCCTGGCCATTTTCTCTTTGCTCTCGCAATGCGCGGCCTCCTCGGCTTTCAACTCTTCGGCCGCCTTCAAAGCAACCGCATTACTACTCCTTGCTTGTTCTTTGGCTCGGGCAAGTTCCGACCGAAGGGTTTCCGTGGCAGCTCCATCTGCATTCACAAAATATTAAAGATACTGGCATCATGCTGCTCTTACTATGTGACATTCACCAGAAAATATCACTTACCCTGTGCCTCGTCAAGCCTCTTGTTAACAAACTCGATGTCGGCATCCGCCGCATCCAGTTGCCGCTTTAGTTCGGCAAACTCATGAGTCCGGCTAGCCACATGAGCTTCCACTACCTGCACATTAAAGCGGTATGGTTATTACCTGGGACTATGATCCTCTGCTTGCCGCCGTTCTCGGTGACAACCAGAGTCTCAGGGGCTACTATCTACACAGGGCACACCTAAAAATGTGTGGTACTATTACAAAGGTATATCATTTTACGTACCTCAAAGCCCGTTAGTAGACACATAAAGGCGTCATGCAACCCACTTTCGGCGGACGAAATCCTTTCCATCACCGTACTCATTAACGTACGGTGTTCTTTCGAGATGGTCGCTCGCTTCAACAGATTCCTCAGTGCGTCCGACCGCATACCAGACGGCGCCGGACTCTCTTGTTCGCCCTCTTCAAGAGCTGGATGCTGGGGACTTCGGGCGACTATAGGATTATCTTCTAGCCTCACCAGATCCGGAGAGGCCCTCCGCGACGACACTTCAAGGTCGCCCGCTTCTTGAGCGGGGGAGTCCGGGGGAGGCGTTTCGCTCTCCATCATCTCCGGAAGAAGGTCCCCTGAAGACGAGCTCAGTTGAGAAGGGCTAAGATCCGAACTGCAAGATAAACGCTTCAGTTTTCTTCCTCAGAAATTAGGAAGAATATCTTTACTATTAAGTTTTTTATCACTTATGGCTCGTTAGAGGGCTGATCCCCGCGCGGACTTTGTGCGGCAAGAGCACCCCCCAAGGCAGGACCCTCTATTGGAGACTTCTTCTCCTGTTTGGAAGCCTTGGTTTCTGGATCCTCAGAGGCAGTCCTCTTCCTTCCCCGGAGCGAGAGAAGGTCGGAATCTTCCCCTTGGTTATCCTCCTGCAAGGAGGCGCTCATTCCCTCGGTTGGAATTGGTAGCGATGGGGGCCTGCTTTCGCCCTCATTATTCCCCCCTTTATCTTCCTTTGAGGGCTCCAGGCAAGGTGCTAGCTCGAGCATCTTTTCCAGTACTGGATTGTCCAAACCCTCAGGAAGGGGGGCCGA
The DNA here is from genome assembly GCF_056163025.1 of Triticum urartu. Lineage (NCBI taxonomy): Eukaryota > Viridiplantae > Streptophyta > Magnoliopsida > Poales > Poaceae > Triticum > Triticum urartu. The sequence goes on from NC_141878.1 coordinate 489,171,481, forward strand.
ACACCGAATCATCTTCACCTTTGTTAGCCAATCCTGGTCGAAGGGCGATTTCTCATAATGATGTCATGATAAGTGAAAGACAGTGTGTTCGGCTAGAGGATTACTTACTTGGTCGGCGGTGCGGTTGCTGCTCAGGCCCACGTCCTCGGTAGTATCCGGACACTCCATTTGAGGTCCAAAGAATGATTTATACATCTCCTCATGCGTCAGGCCGAGGAAATTCTGAATAGCGCGCGGTCCTTCTGGGTTGAATTCCCACAAGCGGAGGGGCCGACGTTTGCATCGCTGGACTCAACGAACCAGCATGACTTGCACTACCATAACCAAACTAAAATCTCCTTAGAAGAGATCTTGGATGCGACCTTGCAATATGGGCACATCCTTGGCTGGACCCTAGCTCAGCCCCCTGCTGATCCATGACATCAGTTGTGGTGGAGGGCCCGAGCGAAAGGCGGGGGAAGCTACCCACTGGCACTTCTGGGAGCGGTGATGTAGAACCCATCCCGTTGCCATAATCCGGACACCTCTTGAAGGGCCCCTTTTGGCCACGGAGATCCTGCAATCTTGCTTATTAATGTGCCTCCGCACGCTGCATGCTGCCCTTCGACCGTCTTCGTCTTCACATCAAAGGTCTTGAGCCACAGGCCGAAGTGAGGGGTAATGCGGAGGAAGGCCTCACATACGACAATAAAAGCCGATATGTGTAGAAAGGAATCCGGGGCTAGGTCGTGGAAATCAAGCCAGTAATAGAACATCAAACCCCTTACGAAGGGATCCAGAGTGAGGCCTAGTCCTCGGAGGAAGTGGGAGATGAACACGACGTCTTCGTTGGGTTCAGGAGTAGGGACGGCCTGCCCTCGGGCGGGCAGCCGATGTGAGACTTTGGCGGTCAGGTACCTTGCCTCCCTCAATTTCTTGATATCCTCTTCCATGACGGAGGAGGGCATCCACTGGCCTTGGAGGCTGGATCCGGACATGATTGAAGATCCGAAGCACCTGACCTAGGCTTTGGGTGTTAGAACTCGAGGCGGGGGAAGGATTCGATTGAGCACGGGAGGAAAAAAGTAAAAGCCTTGTCCCTTTATAAAGAGGGTGAATATCAAGGTCCTCCCCATGGCAGTTTGGGACTTGCCTAAAATCTAAGAGTCCTAGGCGCGGTTGGGTTACCCACGCCCGTATTGATGAGGATCCCATAATAAGGGGAACACGATCTCTGCTTTGACAAGACGTGTCAAGAAACTGTCTTGCGTTATGTGCGGGGCTAGGTAGAGAAAAACGGTTCGAATAATTGTCGAGCCATGGCAGGATGTCATGTTGCCTAAACGTGTCAGTAAATTAGATTTGTGGAAATATTATTCTCTCTATGGTGGTATGTGGAACTTATTTTGCAGGGTCGGACACTATCCTTTATTTAATCTCTTCTGTGGTGTATCCGGAGGAGGAACCCGCCTTGCAATGCCGAAGACAATACTGTGCGCCGGACTCATCGTCATTGAAGCCTAGTTCAGGGGCTACTGAGGGAGTCCGGGATTAGGGGTCTCCGGACAGCCGGACTCTATCCTTTGGCCGGACTGTTGGACTATGAAGATACAAGATTGAAGACTTCGTCTCGTGTCCGGATGGGACTCTACTTGGCGTGGAAGGCAAGCTAGGCAATACGGATATGTATATCTCCTCCTTTGTAACCGACCTTGTGTAACCCTAGCCCCCTCCGGTGTCTATATAAACCAGAGGGTTTTAGTCTGTAGGACAACAGACAATCATACCATAGGCTAGCTTCTAGGGTTTGGCCTCTCCGATCTCATGGTAGATCAACTCTTGTAATACCCATATCATCAAGAATAAATCAAGCAGGACGTAGGGTTTTACCTCCATCAAGAGGGCCCGAACCTGGGTAAAACATCGTGTCCCCTGCCTCCTGTTACCATCCGCCTTAGACGCACAGTTCGGGACCCCCTACCCGAGATCCGCCGGTTTTGACACCGACAATAACCATCTTTGATAAACGAACTAGTCAAGTAGAGGCATACTAGTGACACTCTGTTTGTCTATGTATTCACACATGTACTAAGTTTTCGGTTAATACAATTCTAGCATGAATAATAAACATTTATCATGATATAAGGAAATATAAATAACAACTTTAATATTTCCTCTAGGGCATATTTCCTTCACTGGGAAGGCCCCTTCATCGTCACCAAGGTGCTCCACAACGGGGCATATCACCTCTACGATGTAGCCACGAAGAAAGATGAGTCACACTCATGGAATGTGGAGCTGCTCCGAAGTTTCTACACCTAAACACTCGGATCAGCGAGTTGTAATAAGAATCATTCAGTTTGCTTTTCAAAGACAAGATTTTTGCAGTATCTAATGATTGTCATCCCATAAACACATGTGTTCAAATCCCTCAGTGGGTGGCTTAGCCGCGAATCCGATTCGCCTAAGTTTCAAAAACACTCCGAGTGGAGCGCAATCCTCCCACTCGGGGGCTTAGCTGCGACCCCGTAATCGCCTAAGTTAAAAAACTACTCCGAGTGGAGAGCAATCCTCCCACTGGGGGGCTTAGCTGTGAGCCCGTAATCGCCTAAGTTAAAAAACTTCTCCGAGTGGAGAGCAATCCTCCCACTCAGGGACTTAGCTGCGACCCTGTAATCGCCTAAGTTAAAAAACCACTCTGAGTGGAGAGCAATCCTCCCACTCGGGGGCTTAGGTGCGACCCCGTAATCGCCTAAGTTAAAAAACTTCTTCGAGTGGAGAGCAATCCTCCCACTCGAGGGCTTAGCTGCGACCCCGTAATCGCCTAAGTTAAAAACTTCTCCGAGTGGAGAGCAATCCTCCCACTCGGAGGCTTAGCTGCGACCCCGTAATCGCCTAAGTTAAAAAACTTCTCTGAGTGGAGAGAAATCCTCCCACTCGGGGCTTACCTATGACCCCGTAATCGCCTAAGTTAAAAAACCACTCCGAGCGGAGAGCAATCCTTCCACTCGAGGACTTAGCTGCGACCCTGTAATCGCCTAAGTTAAAAAACCACTCCGAGTGGAGAGCAATCCACCCACTCGGAGGCTTAGCTGCGACCCCGTAATCGCCCAAGTTAAAAAACTTCTCCGAGTGGAGAGTAATCCTCCCACTCGGGGGCTTAGCTGCGACCCCGTAATCGCCTAAGTTAAAAAACCACTCCGAGTGGAGAGCAATCCTCCCACTCGGAGGCTTAGCTGCGACCTCGTAATCGCCTAAGTTAAAAAACTTCTCCGAGTGGAGAGCAATCCTCCCACTCGGTGGCTTAGCTGCGACCCCGTAATCGCCTAAGTTAAAAAACCACTCTGAGTGGAGAGCAATCCTCCCACTCGGAGATTTAGCTGTGACCCCGTAATCGCCTAAGTTAAAAAAACCACTCTGAGTGGAGAACAACCCTCCCACTCGGGGGCTTAGCTGCGACCCTGTAATCGCTTAAGTTAAAAAACTTCTCCGAGTGGAGAGCAATCCTCCCACTCGGGGGCTTAGTTGCGACCCTGTAATCGCCTAAGTTAAAAAAAACTCTCATCGGAGCTACGCCAAGAATACAACATCCGCTCCATCCCGATCCATCAGGACGACGAGGTGCAGGTCGTGTGCGGCATCTGGTGCCCACATCTGCGACCCTCTTGTCGAAGCTACGCCACAAATACAACGTCCGCTCCATCCCGAGCCGTCAGGACGACGGGGTGCAGGTCGTGTGCGGCACCTGGTGCTCACATCCACAACCCTCTCGTCGGAGCTACGCCACAAGTACAACATCCGCTCCATTCTGATCCGCAAGGGCGACGAGGTGCAAGTCATGCCAGCGGCCTTCACGTCAGAGCTGCAAGTACAAGATCCTTGAGGTCAATTCAACAAGTGGTAAAGACAAAGCAACCATATTCAAGAGAAAATCAAGTTCAGAAAAATCCAGCAAGGTTCAGAACCGCGAATGGAAGTACTCAGGCATCAATCCCAAAGGAGTTTAATGGTTACAAAATCACTCGGCATTCCAAGGCAAATAAAAGTGTAGCATCAAGCTTGTTCACTCCTCAGCAGGATGGGGCTGGCTAGCTCGACGAATTCATCTAGGTCGATCCCATCGGCGATGCGAGTGGCAGCCTCGATGAAGGTCTCCATAAAAGACTGGAATTGAAGCCTCTTGGTATTGGCGACCTTGATAGCTGTCAGCTTCTCTTCCTTAGCTTCTTTGCAATGGACGTGGACCAGATACAGAGCCACGTCAGCGCCACACTGGGCAGAGGACTTCTTCCACGCTTGCACTCGACCACAGATTTCATTAAGTCGAGTCATCAGAGACTCAAGGTCATTTTGGAACGACACTTTTGGCTAGAGTTCTATGTTGATCCGCGCCATTGCCACTTTTAGTCGGGCAAGATACTCCACAACGCCAGCAAGGCGAGATTCCAGTCGCAGCACTTTCATAGCAGCTTCATCTTTGATGGGGAGTTGATGGGGTCTAGGCTCGTCTCAATCCGCCCCATCTCTTCCTCAAAGTTTTGACAGAATTTTGCACACACAGAGGAAAATAATGAGTTGACCGATCACATGATGAGTCGATAGTTACAAATCAGCCGGACAAGGGAAAGTACCTTCGAGCATAAGGAACATCTTCTTGGCGAGCCCTCCCAGATAAGCCTCCAGGTCGTTTCTCTTCTGAGTGAGATCTCCAACCTTGTCAGTCAGAGTCACCTTGTCCTTCTTCAGCTGCACGACTTCTTTGTTGGCTTCATTGATGGCAGTCTTCATATTTTCAAAATTGGAATACTTAATCCAATGCAAAATTATGCTTCACGACTCTGTACTCATAATCCAAATTTTATTTTGGATGCAATTTAAATTAGTCTTTGGATACAAATCGCCAGAATGTATATTCTTCCTCAATATGCTATTGAGAGGAAAAGGATTTAATCCTTTATAAGAACTAAAGTTTTCCTTGGTCAGTTTGGCATTTTCCTCTTCCAACTTGCCGACTGAAGCCAGCTTCTTTTCGGCAAGTTCTTTTTTCTCTCGCGTCGTCTTCTGCGCTGCTGCAAGGTCGAGGTCCTTCTGCTCCAAAGCCTACTTCATTTTCTCTAAAGAAATAACATTCTTCAGACAAGCTTGGAGTTGTCTGTTTTCACTATGCACATATGTTCGAGTAGTGTCACTCAGTTCAAAGAATGAAAGGAAAAGAAGACAAGGCAAACAGTCGACGGGTTATTACCTCCCATGGCAGTCGCTTCGTCCTTAGCCTTCTGCAAGTTCTCTTTGGCTAGCTTCAAGTTGAGGTCGAGCTGGATCTGATTATGTTCCAAGTCAGTAAACTGAACCACAAGATCACAAGATTTCTACAATCAACAAGTAAGATGGGTGAGTCGACAAGAATAAAGGTCAATTGCTTCCGAGCGATAAGATACAAGTTCAAGTCATTTTAGCAAAAAGAGTTCTAAGACTACTGCCGAATCAAACATTCAACAGTAGTCTCGGGGACTACACCCAGTGGGTGCACTTGGCGTGCCCCCACTGGTTCGACTTTCAATCGACATGGTATGTCCAATCGGAGTGCCAAAAAAGAGATAACAATCATTCTCAAACCACCGCTGACTGCCCGCAGTCGACGGCGGTCTCGAGGATTACACCTAGTGGGTGCACTTGGCGTGCCCCCACTGGTCCGACTTTCCACTCGACATGGCTCGTCCAGTCGGAGTGGAACTTTTCAAACAGACATTCATCAAAGACCCCCGTCGGATAAAACATTCGACGGCGGTCTCGGGGACTACACCCAGTGGGTGCACTCTGCGTGCCCCCCACTGATCCAAGGATACACTAGACACGACCTAGTAGACTCAAGTGGAAGAACTATTCAGCAAAAGGTAAAGCACCCAGTGGGTGAACAAATGCAAGGTGTAGACTCATGGAAAATGTTCATCCACGGACATCTTACGAATAATAAAGGAGCAGTTTCCAAGTACCATATCCTAACAGAGCAAAAAATCAAGATCAAAGATCAGTCGGAATCAACTCACCTGGACATTAGTTTGAAGTGCAGAGCTGGCTTCGTGCACCACCTTCACTCGCTCCATCATAAGGCCTGCTTGGCATATAGCTTCCTTAGCAGCGTTCACTGTATCCTCTGGGACATGATCGGTAACAAACAATGGAGTGGGTGGAACAGTCGAAGTAGCCAGGGGATCTGAGATATGGATTTTCACGGACGGAGCAAGGTCTTGGTCAGTCGATGTTGAGGGACGATCAGTCGACACAGGATTGGCAAGAGAAACAGAAGCCCGAGTTGGATCTCCCAATTGCTGAATCACTGGTTCTGTCACTGGTGTCGACTCAGATACTTTGCTTGCAGGCGCCCTCCTGCTCAAGGTCCTGCCCTTTCTTCCCATGGTCTTCTGAGGCACGTCTTCATCATCGTCTGGAAGATCAATGACATTCGGTGGCGCTGCAAAGGACTCGACCGTCAGAGTTCAGTCGACTGACAGTACAAGTTAACAAAATGAGAGCAAAATGATGGAGTTGTACCTGCTTTGGAAGTGGCCGCATCCTCTGTCTCCTCATCGTCTTGGTCCTTGTCGATGTCCATGGAGGTCACGGAAGTAGCAGCGCTGAAAGTATCAGAACTCACTCGCTTAAACACCAGAATGAGTCGACAAACACATGACAGTTTACAAAAAATGCGAGAGAGAGGAAGAAGGTAAAACACTTACGCAGAAGTGATGGGAACATCCACTTTGATCTTGGGCAAGGCCTTCCGAGGCTTCGAAGGAGCAGTCTTGAGCTGCTTAGCGGCCTTTTCAGTCGGCACCGGAGATAAAGTCTGAGTGCGTTTGTTCTATCGGGCTCTGGGAGGCACTGCCTTGCCACGCTCGCATGCGGGGTCCTGAGATTGCTTGGATTGACGCTCTAAGCGAGGTGGTGATTCGACCTCCTCACTGCCGCCCGAGTCATCACTATCGTCTTCATGGTCGTCAGGAGACTGCCGCTCGCCGCTCTCATCGGTGCTCTCCGTTCCCTCCTGGGGTTGCTCCCCGTTCGGCATCGAGTACATCTTAGTATAAATCTGCAAGGCAAAGAGTCAAACAGGCATCCATCAGACTCAAAGACTATCGCAGATCAGAGTAAAAATACACTCAGAGACAAAGGTCAGACCTTTTCTGGCTCGTTTTCGGTGTCGAAGGGGGCTACTCTCCTAGACCCCCTGGGGTTGTCTTTGTTACTAGTGATGCTCCGCAAACACTGCTCCACCATCTCCTCGGAGACTTCCTCTAGTCGACCCAAGCGGTGTCGTTGGGGCTCGAATACATCCACATCGGATGATCGCGGGCTTGAAGGGGCTAGATGCATCTACTGAGAAACACTTCCAACAAATCCATGCCAGTCACGCCGTCACGGACCAGTTGGACTACTCGGTCGACTAGCATGGACACCTCTCCCTTCTTAGCTGGAGTCACGATAAGCGAAGAGGGTTGGCTGACTCGGGCCATGGTGAAGGGGGAAGGCCGGTTGGCTGACCGGGAGTCGGGACGTCTCGGCAGTAGAACCAGGTTGACTGCCACACTCCAACTGAGTCAGGAAGGGTCATGGCTGGATAAGTACTTCTACCCCTAGTCTGAATCCCTAAACCCCCCGCACATTTAGATCATGTGCGTCTTCTCATCACTCGGATTTGCCTTCTTCACAAACAGAGAGCGGCAAGTAAATATGTGCTTGAACAAACCCCAATGCGGTCGACAGCCCAAGAAGTTTCCACACAGAGAGATGTAGGCAGTGAGGTATGTGATTGTGTTGGGGGAGAAATGGTGAAGTTGGGCACCAAAAAAGTTCAAGAACCCCCGGGAAAAGGATGAGGAGGCGGACTGAAACAATGGTCGACGTGAGTAGCAAGGAGAACGCACTCACCCTCCTGCGGTTGAGGCTCAGTCTCGCTCCCCGGCAGCCTCCAAGATCTGTGGGCGATCAGGCCTCCACTGGCCATGTCCTCCAAGTCCTCCTTTTGGATCACGGAGCAGATCCAGTGGATCCAACCAGGCGGCAGACCGGACCTCGACGACGATCCCCGACTCGTCTTCTTGCCCTTCACCACCACCGCCTTCTTGCGTTCCAGGGCTGCCGTCCTGTCCTTGCACATGGCGACGAAGTGCTTACGGGCGAACGGAGACAGCGAAGAGGGCGGAGAGTGTGGAGGAGAAGCAGAGGAAGAAGGGGACGAGTGGTGCCCATAGTGCTTTGCCTCGGTCCAGACGCTATTTATGAGGCCACTTCCGAGTGGCTGACGGGTGGGCCCGAATGATCTAATCATATCCCACAATAGGCGCTCACCCGATACATGGCAGAAAAGGCGGCGCGAAGATCGAGGCATCCTCGTCTATCCGCTCTGTTTACTGCGGCACGCTCCATCCCGCGTGCTTCCTCGAAATTTTGAATCCCGTGGGATCCGGAAACCACAGAGTAGTCAATCGCGCCGAAGATTTTGTTCCATATCAACACTCAAAGACTATCAGTAGAGTTCACTCAACAACTTCTGAATCGACCGAGGCGACTGAAATAAGATCGAAGCTTTAATATGATTCATAGACTCAGACAAGATACCTCCGCAGTGGCGAATCGGGTCGAAATCATTTCAGCCCTTTCTTCATTCAGACCTCAATCCATTTGGGGGCTAATGACGATGACATGTACCTAGGGTAGGGTCATAGGCCTGACCTAGATGTCTTACCCAAGGACACTACTCTAGAGACATGGACATTCAAGATACAGCGGAAGAAACTGACTGAGTTTACCAAGGGATGCAATCCACTCGACCTCCGATCTCACTCGGTAACCCCAATTCCATTCGACCAAGATGAAGTCACTCGACCATACAAGAAACCACTCGGAATGCAGAAGGCCTAAAGTCACTCGGGATGGCAACGGTCAGGCGTTCAGTCCGTAGCTTTAAAGATCATTTATAGCTCTTTATAACTGATGTTACTAGTAACGTCTAGTCTTAATGTACATTGAACCCTGTGTAACGTGGGATGGCTGGGGTCCTGGCGCACTCTATATAAGCCACCCCCTCCTCTGGAACAAGGGTTCACACCCCCTGTAACTCTCACGCATAAACCAGTCGACCAGCCTCCGGGCACCGAGACGTAGGGCTGTTACTTCCTCTGAGAAGGGCCTAAACTCGTAAACCTTGCATGCACAATATCACTATAGCTAGGATCTTGCCTCCTCCTACATACCCCCTATATTATTGTCGGAATCGTTCCCATGACAGGCGGCGCCCCCTTTCCTACTCCCTCTCCCTCTCCTTCCTCCCCCCTCTCTCCCTTTTGGTGGAATCCTACTAGGACTAGGAGTCCTAGTAGGACTCCCCTCTTGGGCGTGCCCTAGGGGCTGACCGGCCCTCCCCTCCTCCCTCCTTTATATACGTGGGGAAGGGGGCACCCTAGAACACACAAGTTGATCTTTTAGCCGTGTGCGGTGCCCCCCTCCATAGTTACACACCTCGGTCATATTGTCGTAGTGCTTAGGCGAAGCCCTGCATCGGTAACTTCATCATCACCATCGCCACACCGTCGTGCTGACGGAAATCTCCCTCGACCTCAGCTGGATCAAGAGTTCGAGGGACGTCACCAAGCTGAATGTGTGCTGATCGTGGAGGTGCCATGTGTTCGGTACTTGGATCGGTTGGATCGTAAATACATTCGACTACATCAACTGCGTTATAAACCCGCCCGCTTTCGGTCTACGAGGGTACGTGGACACACTCTCCCCTGTCATTGCTATGCATCTCCTAGATAGATCTTGCATGCTCGTAGGATTTTTTTGAAATACTGCGCTCCCCAACAGAAATATGCTATAGAGGCAATAATAAATTTCTTATTATCATATTTCCCATTCATGATAAATGTTTATTATTCATGCTAGAATTGTATTGATCGGAAACTTAAATACATGTGTGAATACATAAACTACACCGTGGCCCTAGTAAGCCTCTACTAGACTACCTCGTTGATCAAAGATGGTTATGGTTTCCTGACCATAGACATGAGTTGTCATTTGATAATGGGATCACATGAGTAGGAGAATGATGTGATGGACAAACACAACCATAAGCTTAGTAGTTGATCGTATCCGTTTATTGTTATAGCTGTCTTCATGTCAAGTACCTATTCCTAAGACCATGAGCTTGTGCAACTTCGTGACACCAGAGGAATACTTAGTGTGTATCCAAACGTCACTTCGTAACTGGGTGATCATAAAGGTGCTCTACAGGTATCACCGAAGGTGTTTGTTGGGTTGGCACGGATCAAGACTAGGATTTGTCACTCCGTGTGACGGAGAGATATCTCTGGGCCCTCTCGGTAATACAACATCGTAAAGAGCTTGCAAGCAATGTGCCTAATGAGTTAGTCACAAGATCTTGTATTACAGAATGAGTAAAGAGACTTGCCGGTGACGAGATTGAACTAGGTATGGAGATACCGACGATCGAATCTCGGACAAGTAACATATCGCCGGACAAAGGGAATTGCATACGAGATGAACCGAATCCTTGACATCATGGTTCAACCGATAAAAGATCTTCGTGGAATATGTAGGAACCAATATGGGCATCCAGGTCCCGCTATTGGTTATTGACGGGAGATATGTCTCGGTCATGACTACATGATTCCGGAACCCGCAGGGTCGCACGCTTAATGTTCGTTGACGCTAGAGTAGTATTGGGATATTTGATGATTGGTAACCGAATGTTGTTCCGAGTCCCGGATGAGATACCGAATGTCATGAGGATTTTTGGAATGTCGAGAGGTAAAGATTTATATATGGGAAGTCATACTTTGGGTTCCCAAAAAAGGTGCAGTTTTTCGGTACTGTACTGGGAAGCTTCCAGAAGGTTCTGGAGGATTCTGGAGGGGTCCGGAAGTCCACTAGTGGGTCCACCACGTCCCAAGGGTTGGCATGGGTTGAGGGGAGGCGCCCTAGCCTTATTGGGCCAGGCGCACCAAGTCCTCAAAAGCCCATGCGGCTAGGTGATACGTCTCCAACGTATCTATAATTTTTGATTGTTCCATGCTGTTATATTATCAATATTGGATGTTTTATAATCATTTTATAGTCATTTTATATCATTTTTGTCACTAACCTATTGACATAGTGCCAAGTGCCAGTTGTTGTTTTTTCCATGTTTATTACATCGCAGAAAATCAATATCAAACAGAGTCCAAATGCCACGAAACTTTACAGAGAATTTTTATGGGCCAAAAGGAACACAACGGGCCCTGGCTGCGCCTCGGGAGTGCCCCGAGGGAGGCAAAACCCACCAGGGCATGCCAGGAGGCCCAAGCGCGCCCTGGTGGGTTGTGCCCACCTCGGGTGCCCCCTAGACTACCTCTTTGCTCTGTAAATACCCCAATATTCCAGAAACCCTAGGGGAGTCGACGGAATATTCATCCAACCGCCGCAGAGTGCAGAACCACCAGATCCAATCTAGACACCATCTCGGATGGGGTTCACCACCTCCATTGGTGCCTCTCCGATGATGCGTGAGTAGTTGTTTGTAGACCTTCGGGTCCGTAGTTAGTAGCTAGATGGCTTCATCTCTCTCTCTTGATTCTCAATACAATGGTCTCTTGGAGATCCATATGATGTAACTCTTTTGCGGTGTGTTTGTTGGGATCGATGACTTTGAGTTTATGATCAGATCTATCTTTTTATATCCATGAAAGTATTTGAGTTTCTTTGATCTCTTGTATGCATGATCTCTTATATCCTCATATTTCTTCTCCGATATTTGGCTTTTGTTTGGCCAACTTGATATATTTATCTTGCAATGGGAAGAGGTGCTTTGTAGTGGGTTCGATCTTACGGTGCTTGATCCCAGTGACAGAAAGGGAAACAACATGTATGTCTCGTTCCTACTAAGGATAAAACGATGGGGTCTATCTCTACATAGATATATAGATCTTGTCTACATCATGTCATCGCTCTTATTGCATTACTCCATTTCTCCATGAACTTAATACACTAGATGCATGCTGGATAGCGGTCGATGTGTGGAGTAATAGTAGTAGATGCAGGCATGAGTCGGTCTACTAATCTTGGATGTGATGCCTATATAATGATCATTGTTTGTATATCGTCATGAGTATTTCAAGTTCTATCAATTGCCCAACAGTAATTTGTTCACCCACCGCTTTGCTATTTTTCTCGAGAGAAGCCACTAGTGAAAACTACTGCCCCCGGGTCTCTTTCCCATATTATTTGCCTTTGCGGTCTACTTTTATTTGCATTTATTTTCAAATCTGCTAAACCAAAAACCCAAAAATATCTTGCTGCACTTTATTTTATTTGCGATCTATTTATTCAATCTATTACAACTTTTTCCCGTCACGCACCAATTTCTGGCACCGTTACCCGAAAGGGATTGACAACCCCTTTAACACGTCGGGTTGCGAGGATTTGATATCTGTGTGCAGGGATTGTTTACGTTGTGTTGCTTGGTTCTCCTACTGGTTCGATAACCTTGGTTTCCTATCTGAGGGAAATACCTACCGCCGCTGTGCTGCATCATCCCTTCCTCTTTGGGGAAATACCGACGTAGCTTCAAGCAACATCACTAGGGGAGGGGAAAGGGGGAGTCCTAGTAGGAATAGGATTGGACCTGGAGTCCAAGTCCTCCCCCTTGGCGCCAACTCCTATTAGGAGTAGGGATGGACTCCCAGCCCTCCCACACATATAAATATATGGGAGGGGCGCAGCAAGGCCCCTCAAGACATTGGCCTTGGTTGCTGCCCCGTCTCTCCTTCCCGACATAGTTCTTTCCACAGTTTTTTGCCTAGCGAAGCGCTCCGTTGCTCCACCACCACCATCACCACCACGCCGTCATGCTGGTTGTGATCCCATATAATTCTCCGCCTTCTCTTGCTGGATCAGGGAGGAGGAGAGGTCATCAAGCCGCACGTGTGCTAAACTCAGAGGTGTCGTCCATTTGGCACTAGATCGGTGGGATCGTGATCAAATCACGAAGAGTACGACTACATCAACCGCGTTATATACGCTTCCACTTTTGGTCTTCGAGGGTATGTAGACACACTCTCCCCTCTCATTGATATGCTTCTCCTAGATAGAACTAGGGTGTTCATAGGATTTTTTTTGATTTTCATGCTTCGTTCCCCATCAAATTTCTCAAGGTGCATGCTGGATAGCGGTCGAGGGGTGGAGTAATATTAGTAGATGCAGAATCGTTTCGACCAACTTGTCATAGACGTAATTCCTATGTACTGATCATAACATGAATAGCATCATAACTGTGCGCTTTTATATCAATTGCCCAACAATAATTTGTGTACCCACCATTACTACGCTCATGAGAGAGATGCCTCTAGTGAAAGCTATGGCTCCCAGGTCCATTCACATCACATTACAAAAACCCTAAATACCTTGGTGCCATTTATTATCTTTTATTTTGTTTTGCAATTCATATATCTACCATTACCAGAATTAATCCTTACAATTAACGAGTAGAAGGGGATTAAAACCCTCTGGTCTGCGTTGGGTGCAAGTATTTGTTTTGTGTGTGTGCAGGTATACCATTTATCTTTGTTTGTGTGAACTCCTACTGGTTTGATAAACCTTGCCTCTCTACTGAGGGAAATACTTTCTGCTACCATACTACATCACCATTCCTCTTCGGGGAAATCTCAACGCCTCTCACAAGTAGCAGTGTGATGAGCGTAAAAATTACACTCATCAGTGTCCGCGTCAGGGGCGGACCCAGAACAAAAATCACCTGGTGTCCACGTGTACACCAAACTCAACAATCTAAAATATTCGATGACAAAAAATCTTTGCCAAAATGAAGCGGTTCATTTGAAATTTTAGTTGATTATGTATAGTTGAAATATAAAACACAAGAAACCCAAACAATAAAAACAAATATGATGAATGACCAACTCAAAAAAAAGTTCAACGAGGGCAACATGAATTCCCCTAATAATTTGCCGCTTATTATATTATCACAACTGCACAATTGAGTTACATTATTTGTCTCATTATATTTATCACAAATCCCCCCTAAAATGTGTCTTACTGGTGTCACATACGGTCGAAAAGTCCAGAATTGCAAATAGATGTGAATCACCAAGACAAAAATATCAGATAGCAGTCTCATTATCACTTGTCATACTCTTAAATTTGAAAACTCTAACCATATATTTAGGCAATAAGAATTTGAGATATGTACACATTCTTGATTGAGCCATACATATTTCCATCGATTATTTAGTGGTCTGCGTCAGCCAACAGGCGAGGGCAGGGGCAGGTTGATGGTGTCATTCTCGAGCCGACTACGGGCTGGTGACTGGCGACGGTGCGACCCAGTGGAGGCGAGCATGCTGCAGCAGAATCGGCGCAAGTTAGGCATGTACATACAGAGCATGTTAGACATCAGAGCCATCCCATGTTAGGCACGTACGTACAGAGTATATAAGACCAAAACAGACGACCTGATACATCGATAGCGCCACTCCTACTAGACGGGTGTGCATGAGGCTGCACGAATGCTCGCCGGGTATTTCTCTCTATGTCTTTATCTCGTTTCAGCCGGTGTCCAACATTAATTTTCACCGGTGTCCAGGCACAAAATACGTACTATACATAACTTAAGCTGGATTTCTACCCGGTGTCCAGTGACACCGGCTGGACCAACGTAGATCCGCCCCTGGTCCGCGTGCCTTAGATCACGGGCGGTAGTTCCTCCTTGACAAACTTTTCACACCAGTGATACGTCTCCAACGTATCTACTTTTCCAAACACTTTTGCCCTTATTTTGAACTCTAACTTCCATTATTTGAATGGAACTAACCCGGACTGACGTTGTTTTCAACAGAATTACCATGGTGTTATTTATGTGCAGAAACAAACATTCTCGGAATGACCTGAAACTTCACGGAGCAACTTTTTGGAAAATATAAAAAATACCTGCAAAAGATGAAGGCCAGGGGGCCCACCACCTCTCCACGAGGGTGGGGGCGCGCCTACCCCCCTAGGGCGCGCCCCCCTACCTCGTGGGCCCCCTGGTGCCTCTCCGACTCCAACTCCAACTCTATATATTGTGTTTCGGGGAGAGAAAAATTAGAGAGAAGAATTCATCGCGTTTTACGATACGGAGCCGCCGCCAAGCCCTAAAAACCTCTCGGGAGGGCTGATCTGGAGTCCGTTCGGGGCTCCGGAGAGGGGAATCCGTCGCCATCGTCATCATCAACCATCCTCCATCACCAATTTCATGATGTTCACCGCCGTGCGTGAGTAATTCCATCGTAGGCTTGCTGGACGGTGATGGGTTGGATGGGATCTATCATGTACTCGAGTTAGTTTTATTAGGGTTTGATCCCTAGTGTCCACTATGTTCTGAGATTGATGTTGCTATGCTTTGCTATGCTTAATGCTTGTCACTAGGGCCCGAGTGCCATGATTTCAGATCTGAACCTATTATGTTTTCATCAATATATGAGTGTTCTTGATCCTATCTTGCAAGTCTATAGTCACCTATTATGTGTTATGATCCGTTAACCCCGAAGTGACAATAATCGGGATACTTACCGGTGATGACCGTAGTTTGAGGAGTTCATGTATTCACTATGTGTTAATGCTTTGTTCTGGTACTCTATTAAAAGGAGGCCTTAATATCCCTTAGTTTCCGTAAGGACCCCGCTGCCACGGGAGGGTAGGACAAAAGATGTCATGCAAGTTATTTTCCATAAGCACGTATGACTATATTCGGAATACATGCCTACATTATATCAATGAACTGGAGCTAGTTTTGTGTCACCCTAGGTTATGACTGTTACATGATGAACCGCATCCGGCATAATTCTCCATCACTGATCCATTGCCTACGAGCTTTCCATATATTGTTCTTCGCTTATTTACTTTCCCGTTGCTATTGCTATCATCACTACAAAATACCAAAAACATTACTTTTACTACTGTTACATTTTGTTACCGTTATCACTATTATCATATTACCTTGCTACTAAATACTTTGTTGCAGATATTAAGTTTCCAGGTGTGGTTGAATTGACAACTCGGCTGCTAATACTTGAGAGTATTCTTTGGCTCCCCTTGTGTCGAATCAGTAAATTTGGGTTGACTACTTTACCCTCGAAAACTGTTGCGATCCCCTATACTTGTGGGTTATCAACCAGTTGCGGTGGGCGGCAATACCGACCCGTCAATCTGGGCGAACCTACTGTGCGACGACGACGCTGGCTCCTCCTTCGCATGATGCCCGATTTGGACATCGTGGTTGCATGCCGGCGACACTGGCTCCTACTTGACGCGGCGCCCAATTTGGATGTCGTGGTTGCGTAGGGGTTGCGGGGTCCTCCTTCACGCGGTGGAAATGTGACATCGGCTCCTGCTTGACGCGGTAGCGCGAGGGGAGTGCGGCTCCTCCTTGACTGGACGCGGCGGCAAGGGCGATGCAGGACCATGCCCCCCGAGGGACCTTTCCGTCATCAGCTCCATCTGATAGACGAACTCCTCATCCGCCAGAGCAGCATTTAAGATGAGGCGCGACTGCTATTGCGGCGACGCCTGGTCCTCCTCGTTGCTAGAGGGGATGAAAATATCCTCCTTGCAGGAGGAGCCGACGGCTGTGGAGCCCGAGGGCCCTAGAGAGCGAGGGCGGCGGCCCCAAGATCCGGAGGAAGATCCAGTGCCACCGCCCATCGGTGCGGAGAACCCCAACTTCATCGTCACCGGAGGAGGAAGAGGAGGCGCTCGGAGAAGTGAAGAACTAGAGGTGTGGATGTGCATGTAGGGGAACGTGCCACACAAAAAAAAATTTATGCTACATGATCATACCCAGGAACACTATGAAGATGGGGTCACGATCAAACTAATCGATGAGCAGAGTAGCGGCTCGAGTGACTAATCGGTGCAGCCCAAAGATTCATGTTGATTCTCGCAGCTAGGTTATACCTCCCAGCCTCTAGAATGTTCTTCGAGACGAGAGTCGAAGTAGACGACCACTATGAGGTATCCACACGTTCCCAAAGTAGTAGTCCCACAGAGCTTCGACGCCCATGAAGAAGTGTGAGAAAACCAGAGAGAGAAAGCCTAGTGGCACTTCTCGTCTATTAGCCCTAGCTTAGAGGCCGTCTCATTAGGAGCCTAAACAATTAGGCCAATTAGACCGGGAGAGTGTCGAGCTATGTGGGAGAAAGGCCCTATTGATTTGTGTCTCAAGAGGGAGCCCTCCACACACACACACACACACACACACATAGGTGGAGGAGGTGGAGGGGCGCCCCAAGAGGGGGAGTCCTCCTTTTCCACTTGGTGGAAGGAGGGAAGGAATCCTTCCCTATTCCAATTCGGCCTAGGGCATGCCATAGGGTGGCACCCCATGTGGGCCTGACAGGGCCCACCAGGGGTGGTCATCTCATGACGGCTGAGGGAGTCCTGGATTAGGGGTCTCTGGACAGCCGAACTATATCCTTTGGTCGGACTGTTAGACTATGAAGATACAAGATTGAAGACTTCGTCTCATGTCCGGATGGGACTCTACTTGGCGTGGATGGCAAGCTAGGCAGTACAGATATGGATATCTCCTCCTTTGTAACCGACCTTGTGTAACCCTAACCCTCTCCGGTGTCTATATAAACCGGAGGGTTTTAGTCCGTAGGACAACAACAATCATACCATAGGCTAGCTTCTAGGGTTTAGCCTCTCCGATCTCGTGGTAGATCAACTCTTGTAATACTCATATCATCAAGAATAAATCAAGCAGGACGTAGGGTTTTACCTCCATCAAGAGGGCCC
This sequence comes from Triticum urartu, assembly GCF_056163025.1. Classification (NCBI taxonomy): domain Eukaryota; kingdom Viridiplantae; phylum Streptophyta; class Magnoliopsida; order Poales; family Poaceae; genus Triticum; species Triticum urartu. Next base: position 489,189,304 of record NC_141878.1, read on the forward strand.
GAACCTGGGTAAAACATCGTGTCCCCTGCCTCGTGTTACCATCCGCCTTAGACGCACAGTTCGGGAGCCCCTACCCGAGATCCGCCGGTTTTGACACTGACATTGGTGCTTTCATTGAGAGTTCCTCTGTGTCGTCCCTGTTAGGCTTGATGGCTCCTACGATCATCGATAGCGATGCAGTCCAGGGTGAGACTTTTCTCCCCGGACAGATCTTTGTGTTCGGCGACTTCGCACTGCGGGCCAACTCGCTTGGCCCTCTGGAGCAGATCGAAAGCTACGCCCCTGGCCATCAGGTCAGGTTTGGAAGCTTAAATTACACGGCCGATATCCGCGGAGACTTGATCTTCGACGGATTCGAGCCCCTGCCTTGTGCGCCATGCGGTCACGATGAGTACGATTTAGCTCTACCATCGGACCGTATTCAGGAGATCGCACCGGCAACCGCTCCGAGCCTCAATTCGGAGCCAGTTGCGCCATCCATGGACGGGTGGATAGACCCCGTCACGGAGGCCGTATCCTCAGCGGCGATCGAGCCGAATATTGACCTTACCCTTCACGAGAGCCGTGTTGCCAAACTGCCGGATCCTTCCCCGGCCATGGACTCCGAACTGCCTGCGCCCGTGCCTATCAAATCCGACTGGGTGCCAATCATGGAGTTCACCTCCGTGGATATCTTTCACCACTTGCCCTTTGGCGACATACTGAATTCATTAAAGTCTCTCTCCTTGTCAGGAGAGTCCTGGCCGAACTATGTCCGGCAGGATTGGGATGCGGATGACGAAAAAATTCGCCGCCCACCCACCACCCACTTAGTAGCCACTGTCGATGACTTAACCGACATGCTCAACTTCGACTCCGAAGACATCGACGGTATGGACGACGATGTAGGAGACGAACATGAACCACTGCCCACAGGGCACTGGACGCCCACTTCATCACATGACGTATACATGGTGGACACACCAAAAGAAAACGACGACGAGGAACAGAAGGATGCAACGAAGGGTTGTCCCCTCGAGAAGCAGTCAAAGTGGCGGCATAAGCGCCGCTCCAAATCCCGCCTCGGCAGAAACAATGATCATATAGACCCAGCGTTAGAGCAGGGTGAACCATCGCCGGACCACGACAACACGGAGAATCAAACCGAACAACCCGGCTCTGTCAAAGATAATAGTCCGGACGACATCACACTGGACAGACACCCGGAGCAACATAATGCCCATCAAAGGCTTGTTGCCACCGCGAGGAGTCTAAAAAAGCACAAGCAAAGGCTCAAGGCTGCGCAAGACACACTCAGAATCAGATGGAGTAAAGTACTCAACACAACAGCGAAGTACGGCGGTAATCGCCACACCAAGAGCTACCCAAAGCGGAAGTTGCTACCTGAATTCGATGAGGAGGCCTTAGATCCCCCGCAACCAAATATTAAAATGGCCATCTGGCCGGATAGTCGACCTCACGGCCAACATAGAGCGGCAAATGACGCTGCACATGAACTAGTATGCGACCCGCGTAAGGGCTCGCATCAAAAGGACAGCGCAACAAGATCCATCTACGGACCACGCAAACGCGCTCCAGCATGCAATGCAACACAACAAACATCCGAACAACGCGGTACACCCAGATACAGGGGCGACGCACACCCCCTATGTTTCACCGATGAGGTGCTGGACTATGAATTTCCAGAGGGATTCAAACCTGTAAACATAGAGGCATACGACGAAACAACAGACCCTGGGGTCTGGATTGAGGACTATATCCTCCATATCCATATGGCTCGGGGAGATGATCTCCATGCCATTAAATATTTACCCCTCAAACTCAAGGGGCCAGCTCGGCACTGGCTTAAAAGCCTCCCCGAAAGCTCCATTGGAAGCTGGGAAGAGCTCGAAGACGCTTTTCGGGCAAATTTTCAAGGGACTTATGTCCGACCTCCGGACGCGGACGATTTGAGTCATATAACTCAACAGCCCGGAGAGTCAGCCCGAAAGCTTTGGAACAGGTTTCTTACTAAAAAGAACCAAATAGTCGACTGTCCGGACGCCGAAGCCTTGGCAGCTTTTAAGCATAGCGTCCGTGACGAATGGCTTGCCAGACACCTCAGCCAAGAAAAGCTGAGAACAATGGCAGCATTAACAAGCCTCATGACCCGCTTTTGCGCGGGTGAGGACAACTAGCTAGCCAGATGCAGCACCAGCGACCCAAGTACATCTGAAGTTAGAGATGGAAATGGGAAATCATGACGCAGCAAAGATAATAAGCGTCGGAATAAAGAAGACAACCCGAAGAGCACAGCGGTAAACGCCGGATTCAGAAGCTCTCGGCCAGGTCAGCAAAAGCCACCCTCTAAAGGCAGCAGAGACGAACTGTCCAGCCTAAACAAAATTCTGGACCAAATATGTCAGATCCATAGCACCCCTGGTAAACCCGCTAATCATACCCACAGAGAATATTGGGTCTTCAAGCAGTCCGGCAAGCTCAACGCCGTACATAAGGGGGAGGATACACCAAGCGAAGACGAGGATGTGCCTCTCAAGCAAGACACTGGGGAACAAAATAAATTTCCACCAGAAGTCAAAGCAGTAAACGTGTCCTGATGGACCCATCGCCGCGGAGTCCTGCCACTGGTCATCTCAACCGATCACTTTCGACCATCGGGATTACTCAGCAAGTATCCGGCGTGCAGGATGGGCTACCTTGGTATTAGATCCAATAATTGACGGATACCATTTCACACGAGTCCTGATGGACGGTGGCAGCAGTCTAAACCTGATATATCAGGACACAATCCTCAAAATGGGGGTAGACCCAACGAAAATTTGCCACAGCAATACTACCTTTAAAGGAGTAACGCCAGGCCCAGGGGCTCATTGCACGGGCTCCCTGCCACTAGAGGTTATATTCGGCTTCCCCGATAACTTCCGTAGTGAAAATTTAACCTTCCACATTGCTCCGTTCCAAAGTGGCTATCAAGCACTACTTGGACGCGAAGCTTTCGCTCACTTTAATGCAATACCGCATTACGCTTCCCTCACGCTTAAGATGCCCGATCCACGTGGCATCATTACAGTAAATGGAAATATTGAGCGATCCCTGCGCGCCGAAGAGAGTGTGGCTGCCTTGGCAGCCGCACACTAAAACGGCCTCACCAACTAAAGCATTCGATAGGTCGTCAAAACTACGGACATGGTTAGACGAGTCCGACGCAGCTATATGTACTTCATACAGGTTTGATGGCCATACCCCTATTACAAATACAAGGGGCTCAACGCGCACAGACAAGTGGCAATTTCTACTCATCTTGAATTGTACATGGTTTCTTTAAAACCTACCTTTTTGCACGACAACTTTTCACCTAAGTTCCTCTCTTTTACAGATGACCATCGTGCTACACCCGTCTAGGATACGGCACAATGGAGACACAGGCGCAGACGTGAAGCAGGGACCCATTCCAAGGATTCTTTTTAGATTAAGACCCTGCGTAAACCTTTCTTACTGTCTCTTGTTGATACATATCCCTCGGATTCTCAGTACTATTGAGAAGGATGCTGACGTCTTGGCATGTGGCCACGTCAGAATAATGCACGTACCTGGACACCAGGGGCTTCTTACAAAGGGCACTGTTTAGGCCCGGTTTATACCATAAAGACCGAATACCTTAGGGAGTGTTCGGCGTCGCGAGTTTGGCCTTATATGCATCAGCTCCGAATCATGTCTTTGGTCAAATGTTGGGTTTGCCCGACTCTTGTGTTTTGCTGCCTTACATTTCGCTCTATCGGCTGAGGCGGCACCAGGAGAACTACTGCGATTGTGCCCCGGTTCATCCGGACGAGCACCTCAGTAGAGAACGCCGAAAACTGACTGTCATGATATAGCGTGAGACTGGTCAACCACTCGATGACCTATCGGAATGTTAGAATTCCTCCGCCTTAACGAAGGGCCATTTGTCGGCCAGGCATGTACGCACCCCGAATTCGGGAGAGTGCGGAGCCACCAAGGGCTATATAGTAGCCCCACCGTCAAACTCCTATGGCTAAGTGAAAGTGTTAAAGCATTATAGTCCGGTTGCCTCGTTCGCTGCGCTATCACCTCCTTAATAGGACCAAGACGTTGGATTAAGTGTGAACACGCGTCTTATGCGAACACCTCCGCATTATATGTGTGGGGGTTGAAGCCGACGACTGCAATCTTTCAGGTTATATACATATATACATAAACGGCCACACAGGAGGCATCATATTACTTTCAGGCAAAAGTATAAATATAGCCTTAATAAATTTCATAAACATTGTTTTTACAATGGGAATACATGTCACTCAAACATAATATTCTTCGAGCACTGGGCCTCTATCAAACGAGCACCCTCGAGAACTTCTTCGAAATAGTGCTCGGCAGCCACTCGGCCTATGGCCGAACCCTACACCGCAACAGCGGCAACATCCATCTCTGCCCAGTATGCTTTGACACGGGCAAAGGCCATCTGCGAGCCTTCTACACACGTCGACCTTTTCATCGCATTGATGCACGACGCCGCACCAAGGAACTGCTGCACTAAGCTGAAATAGCTGTTCGGCTTTGGCTTTTCTGGCCACAAATGATCTACGACGGACCTCATGGCAAGTCCAGACAATCTATTGAGTTCGGCCCATTCGGCAAGCTGATCAGTTAGTGGAAGCGGACGCTTTGGAACGTTAAACTGTGACCAGAACAGCTTGTCCACTTCACGATCTGTTTGATCTCGGAAGTATTCGGCCGCATCGACAGCGCTCGTCGCCAAGTCCATATATGCGTCTGCCGAACTCCACAGCTGATCCAGAGGGGCATACCGCGGATCTCCGAACTTCCTTCGCAGCATAAAGGGCTTCCCAGCCACAATATCCTCAGCTTCACGCAATTCCTCCTTCTTCGCTCTCATGGCAGAGCGGGTGTCCTTGGTCGCCATTGTGGCCTTCTCGAGGTCCGTCGCCCTCGCCCGGTTTTCTTCTTCAAGGAACTGGCAATGGTCGGCAGTGTCTTTAACTTTACAGCCATCTTGGCCATTTTATCTTTGCTCTCGCAATGTGCAGCCTTTTCGGCTCTTAACTCTTTGGCCGCCTTCAAAGCAGCCGCATTACTACTCCTTGCTTGTTCTTTGGCTCGGGCAAGTTCCGCCCGAAGGGTCTCCACGGTGGCAGCTCCATCTGCAGTCACAACATATTAAAGATACTGGCATCACGCTGCTCTTCCTATGTGACATTCACCAGAAAACATCACTTACCCTGTGCCTCGTCAAGCCGCTTGTTAACAAGCTCGATGTCGGCATCTGCCGCATCTAGTTGCCGCTTTAGTTCGGCAAACTCATTAGTCCGGCTAGCCACCGGAGCTTCCACCACCTGCACATAAAAGTGGCATGGTTATTACCTAGGACTACGATCCTCTATTTGTCGCCGTTCTCAGCGACAACCAGAGTCTCAGGGGCTACTACCTACACAGGGCACACCTAAAAATGTGCGGTACTATCACAAATGTATATAATTTTACGTACCTCAAAGCCCGTTAGTAGACTCATAAAGGTGTCATGCAACCCGCTTTCGGCAGACGAAATCCTTTCCATCACTGTGCCCATCAACATACGGTGTTCTTCCGAGATGGTCGCTTGCTCCAACAGCTCCCTCAGTACGTCCGACCGCATACCAGACGGTGCCAAACTCTTCTGTTTGCTCTCTTCAAGAGCCGGGTACTGGGGTCTTCGGGTGACCATAGGATTATCTTCTGGCCTCACCGGACCCGGCGAGGCCCTCCTTGACGACACTTCAAGGTCGCCTGCTTCTTGAGCGGGGGAGTCCGGGGGAGGCGTTTCGCTCTCCATCATCTCCGGAAGAAGATCCCCCGAAGACGAGCTCTGTTGAGAAGGGCTAAGATCCGAACTGCAAGATAAATGCTTCGGTCATTTTCCTCGGAAGTAAGGTAGAATATCTTTACTATTAAGTATTTTTTAACCACTTACGGCTCGTTAGAGGGCTGATCCCCGCGCGGACTTTGTGCGGCAAAAGCACCCTCCGAGGCAGGACCCTCTGGTGGAGACTTCTTCTCCCGTTTGGAAGCCTTGGTTTCCGGATCTTCAGAGGCAGTCCTCTTCCTTCCCCGAAGTGAGAGAAGGTCAGATTCTTCCCCTTGGTTATCCTCCTTCACGGAGGCGCTCATTCCCTCGGTTGGAATTGGTAGCGATGGGGGCCCGCTTTTGCCCTCATTATTCCCCCCTCTATCTTCCTTTGAGGGCTCCGGGCAAGGTGCTAGCTCGAGCATCTTTTCCAGTACCGGATTGTCCAAACCCTCAGGAAGGGGGGACGGACACCGAATCATCTTCGCCTTTGTTAGCCAGTCCTGGTCAAAGAGCAGTTTCTCAGAATGACGTCATGATAAATGAAAGACGGTGTGTTCGGCTAGAGGATTACTTACTTGGTCGGCGGTGCGGTTGCTTCTCAGGCCCACGTCCTCGGTAGTATCCGGACACTCTATTTGGGGTCCGAAGAATGATTTATACATCTCCTCGTGCGTCAGGCCGAGGAAATTCTGAATAGTGCGCGGTCCTTCTGGGTTGAACTCCCACATGCAGAGGGGCCGGCGTTTGCAAGGCTGGACTCGACGAACCAGCATGACTTGCACCACCATAACCAGACTAAAATCTCCTTCGAAGAGATCTTGAATGCGGCTCTGCAGTATAGGCACGTCCTTGGCTGGACCCCAGCTCAGCCCTCTGCTAATCCATGACATCAGTTGTGGTGGAGGGCCCGAGCGGAAAGCAGGGGCAACCACCCACTTGGCACTCCTGGGAGCTGTGATGTAAAACCACTCCCGTTGCCATAATTCGGACACCTCTGGAAAGGAACCCTTTGGCCATGGAGCTCCAACGATCTTGCTTATTAATTCGCCTCCGCACGCTACATGCTGCCCCTCGACCATCTTCGGCTTCGCATCAAAGGTCTTGAGCCACAGGCCGAAGTGAGGGGTAATGCAGAGGAAGGCCTCACATACGACAATAAATGCTAAGATGTGGAGAAAGGAGTCCGGGGCTAGATCGTGGAAATCTAGCCCGTAGTAGAACATCAAACCCCTAACGAAGGATCCAGAGTGAGGCCTAGACCTCGGAGGAAGTGGGAGATGAACACAACGTCCTCGTTGGGTTCGGGAGTAGGGACGACCTACCCTCGGGCAGGCAGCCGATGCGAAACCTCGGCGGTCAGGTATCTGGCCTCCCTCAACTTCTTGATATCCTTTTCCGTTATGGAGGAGGGCATCCACCGGCCTTGAAGGCTAGATCGCACATGATTGAAGGTCTGAAGCGCCTGACCTGGGCTCTGGGTGTTAGAATTCGAGGGCGGGGAAGGATTCGATTGAGCACGGGAGGGAAAAAATTAAAAGCCTTGTCCCTTTATAAAGAGGGTGAATATCAAGCGTCCTCCTAGTGGCTGTTTGGGACTTGCCTAAAATCTAGGAGTCCTAGGCACGGTTGGGTTGCCCACGACCGTATTGATGAGAATCCCGTAATTAGGGGAACACGATCTCTGCTTTGACAAGACATGTCAAGAAACCGCCTCGCGTTATGTGTGGAGCTGGTTGAAGAAAAATGGTTCGAATAATCACCGAACCATGGCCTGATGTCATGTTGCCAAATCGTGTCAGCAGATTAAGATTTATGGAAATATTATTCTCTCTACGGTGGTATGTGGAATTTATGTTGCAGGCTCGGACACTATCCTGGTATTCAAACTCTTCTGTGATGTGTTCGAAGGAGGAACCCGCCTTGCAATGCCAAAGACAACACTGCGCGCCGGACTCGTCGTCATTGAAGCCTGGTTCAGGGGCTACTGAGGGAGTCCTGGATTAGGGCTTGTCGGTATCAAAACTGGCGGATCTCGGGTAGGGGGTCCCGAACTGTGCGTCTAGGTCGGATGGTAACAGGAGGCAGGGGACACGAAGTTTTACCCAGGTTCGGGCCCTCTTGATGGAGGTAAAACCCTACATCCTGCTTGATTAATATTGATGGTATGGGTAGTACAAGAGTAGATCTACCACGAGATCAGAGAGGCTAAACCCTAGAAGCTAGCCTATGGTATGATTGTTGTTCGTCCTACGGACTAAAACTCTCCGGTTTATATAGACACCGGAGAGGGCTAGGGTTACACAGAGTCAGTTACAATGGTAGGAGATCTACATATCCGTATCGCCAAGCTTGCCTTCCACGCCAAGGAAAGTCCCTTCTGGACACGGGACGAAGTCTTCAATCTTGTATCTTCATAGTCCAGGAGTCCGGCCGAATGTATAGTCCGGCCACCCGGACACCCCCTAATCCAGGACTCCCTCAGTAGCCCCTGAACCAGGCTTCAATGACGACGAGTCCGGCGCGCAGATTGTCTTCGGCATTGCAAGGCGGGTTCCTCCTCCAAGTACTTCATAGAAGATTTTGAACACAAAGGTAGTGTCCGGCTCTGCAAAATAAGTTTCCACATATTGCCATAGAGAGAATAACATTTACACAAATCTAATCTGCTGACGTATTCCGTAGCGTGACATCACACCATGGCCAAGTCTTTATTCGAATCGTTTTACTGTCCCACCTCAGCGCGTTTAGTGAGGCGGTTTCCTTGGCACGTCTTGTTAAAGCAGAGATCGTGTCCCCTTATTCCGGGATTCTCATCAATACGGGTGTGGGTAACCCAACCACGCCATTGACTGCGGCGCTTGGGAGATAAGCGAGTTTTACCAGGCTAGTGGGGGCGCATAGTCGCGTCTGCCCATATAAGGGGATAAGGATCCACCTTTTCATCCACGCCTTCTTCCTCCTTTGCCTATCCATTTCCGCGCACTCAAGCTCCAGCGCCCAAGTCTGCACACCCCACCTCAACCTTCTCCAGCCATGTCCCGGAGCGGGAGGCAAGTGGATGGTCTCCTCCGTCACGGAGGGACACATCAAAAGACTGAGGAAGGCCGGATACTTGTCTAACGACATTGCGCACCGGCTTCCCTAAGAGGGGCAGCTCATCCCCACCCCTAGGCCCCATGAGAGGGTGGTGTTCCTCCCCCATTTCCTCCGTGGACTGGGCTTCCCTCTCCACCCATTTGTCCGGGGGCTCATGTTCTACCATGGCCTGGATTTCCACGATCTGGCCCCGAATTTTGTCCTCAACATCTCGGCGTTTATCATCGTGTGCGAGGCTTTATTCCGCATCCGCCCCCATTTTGGCCTATGGCTCAAGACTTTCAATGTCAAGCCGAAGGTGGTGCGTGGCACCCAAGCGGAGTGCGAAGGCGCCATGGTGGGCAAGATGCCCAACGTCCTATGGTTCGAGGGCTCCTTCGTGGAGTCCCTAAAGGGGTGGCAGTCGGGGTGGTTTTACATCACCGAGCCGTGCGACCCTGAATGGGTCGCAGCCCCCGAGTTCCGATCCGGAACCCCTACATGGCTCGCCTCCTGGAAAGAGACGGTCCTGTCGTGGGGTAAAAAAGGAGAGCTGACCAGACTCCAAACATGCGTCCAAACCTTGGTGGACAGGAATCTCAAACTTGCCAACGTAGTCCAGGTTATGCTCATCTGTCGGATCCTCCCGTGTCAACAACGAGCTTTCAACCTGTGGGAGTTCGACCCGGCGCGGCACCGAACTCTGAGCAGGCTCTTCGACACGACATATGAAGATGCCTGGAAGGTGCTTTTCAAGGGCACCGAGGCCCCCGCATCCGCTACCGAGGATCGCGGATTCAGCACGCAGCATCACACTCGTGCAGTAAGTTGTTTTTACCTTTTACAGGGTATTAGTTTTTCATAGTTTGACTCCATGCGGGATCTAAGTTCCCTTACCTTTGACAGGATTGGCAGGAGACGTCCGGACAGATCAACTGTCCGGCTCCTTTGCCTGAAGGCCCAGCGGACGCTCGCTTGGCGAAGCTGCTGGCTCCGGCACCTTACGTGGTGCCGGAGAAGAAGGCCAAGAAGAAGGCCACGGGGACTCGAAAGAGCGCCCGGCGCCAGGAGGTGTCGGATTCACCATCCGACGACTCCAAGGTGCACTCCTCCCATGAAGACGAGGAGGAGGAAGAACAGACATCTCCCCCTCCAGCGGGGGGAGGGAAGAAAAGGAAGGCCACCCCAACCGGGGAGGCCGAAGGGTCCAAGAGGGGGAAGACCCCTCCTCCGGACTACTCCACCAACGCCGACGATGACGAAGAGGAGTGGCCACACAGGGCCAAGCCCCTAGCGAGATCATAAGTATCCGGATACCCAAGTGATTCATAATATTCCCCCATCGCACAGCTTTTCCTTACGCCGAACATGATTGTGCAGTCCGCCCAAGGCCGGGCTCGACGAGTCGTCGAGCGGCTCCCTAGATTCGTCGGATGTGAATTCGCTTCCGACGGCTTCCTCCCCCACCCTACGGACGGCGCCGAGGTGGTGTCCCAACAGGTTCGAAGCCAGGAGGAGGTGGTCCTGGAGGCGCCGCAAGGCAACCTCCCGGACTCCAGGCGTAAAGGGGATAGAACCCCCAAGGGCTCCAAGTCCGGCCTTGAGCCGGACACCGCGCCGGAACCTTCAATGGTTCCGCACTCCGGTAGGCAGCCTCCTTCCAAGAGGAGCAAGCCTACCGAGCCGGTGACCTCCGTCCAACCGGAGGCACCGGACAATTTGCTGGAGACGCTTAATGGCGCCTCCATCGACGAGGAGCACCGCACTATTATGAGTGCGGTGATCCAGAAGGTTCAGTCCACCAAGAGCGGACTGACTGAAGCCTGTGCCAGCCTTCTAACAGGCTTTGAGGTAGGTAAAGAATATGTAAAAATATTACCGCATAGACAGTAGCCCCTGATGCTCTGTTCGGCGTTCGGAAAGAAAAGCCGAATAGAGGATCTAATAATCGCAAGAGTCTAACATAATCAAGTCAATATGCGTATGCAGGCTTCGTTGGTGGCCTCCGCCGCACTGACTGTGGAGGTGGATACGCTGAAGCAGAACCTCGTGTGGTCCGAGAATGAGCTCGGCCATGCCAAGAGGCAACTCGAGGAGAAGGAAGGTAAGTAATACCTTGCGCAATTATATAGAGAAGATGTGGTTGCAAAAAATGACAGGATCAACGTGCTATTATAGGGGCCACGTCCGAGATGGCAACCCTTAAGCAAGCGCTGTCCGAGGCCGAAAACAGGGCGGCCGCGGAGCGCACGGAGAGAGAGAAGCAGGAGGTGCGGGTGGAGGAGGTGCAGAAATAGCTCCAGGCTCTCGTGAAAAAACACAAGAGTTTGGAGCTTGACTCAAAGAAGCAAGCGTCCGAGCTTGCGGCAGCCCTCAAAAGCGCGAAGTCTGCCAAGGCCGAAGCCCAGAAAGCCCTCAAAGAAATTGACGCGATGAAGAAGATAGCGGCGGGTAAGGCATTCATTATGCAAAGCAAGCACGTGAAAGTGAATTATTTGTTACTTATCCGAGTCCGGAGCTCTCCAGGAACATTCACAGATTTGCCCCGCAGTGCGTCTGATGCCGCCGCCTACTATCGAGCCGAGGAGGGGAGCTCGATGGAGAAGGTGTTCTGGTCTCAGTATGCTGAGGCCAGACACCTGGTGCCTTTGAGCGACCAGCTGAAGCAGATGGTTGAGCTCCACAAGGTTGCCGAACAGGCTGTAAAGGGCCTCATAGTTCGGCTGTGGCCTGGAGAGGCTCTGCCTGCGAGCTACTTCGGGCTGGTGAGGCGGCTGGTGGATGCCTGTCCATGGCTTGAAGTAATCAAGCGCTCCGTCTGCATCGAAGGTGCCCGTAGGGCGCTTGCCCGTGCTAAAGTGCACTGGGGCAAGATGGATGCAGAGAAGCTGGTGAAGGATGGGCCGCCGCCGGGCAAGGAGCATCGCGTCCCGGAAGCGTATTATGAGGGCGTCCTGAAGGGTGCCCGCCTTATAGCGGATGAATGCTCCAAAGATGTACTTTTTGAGTAAACTCGCATTTGTGATCCTGTACGCTGAAAACTTGTTCATATGCACTAAGCAACGCTTTTGAATTTAAAATATTACCTTCTGTGCGGCCATTTATCAAATTTGAGAGATGGCGAGTCGTCAGCTTCTGCCCCCATGCCACGAGTGCTGGGGTGTTTGGGATAAACATGAGCGCTCTTTTTCCCATTCTTGGGTCCTTCGAGGGAGGCGCTCAACACAACGAATAAGGCAATCGGACTGTAATGCTTGAACACGCTCACTTAGCCATAGAATTCTATAATTTTAAATTTTGGTGAAGCCCCTAGTGTTCGGAAGACCGAGTTCGGGGCGCTATCCACGCCTAGGCCGGACAAAGCCGACTCCTCGCTCTAAGCGGCATAAGTCTTTAGGGACTCGAAAACCTCTCGAACAGCGACCAGCTCTCGCCTCATCATGACGGTCAGTTTTAGCTTTCTCGACTGAGATGCTTAGCCCAGCTCAACTGGGGCACAATCGCAGTAGTTCTCCTAGTGCTACCTTAGCCGATATAACGAAATGTAAGGTACCAAAACATAGGAGCCGGGCAAACCCAACTATTGACCCAAGACATGATTCGGAGCCGATGCATATAATGCTATAAGTTCGGGGTGCCGCACTTGTGAAAGTGTCCGGACTTCTCACACCATGTTGTGGGGTACTTAAGCCCCTGGCGTATTGGCCGTACCAAAGTGTACGGGTGCAACATGTCATTAATGAACATATATTCGTAAAAAAGAGGTAATGCGGTAATAGACGTAAGCTATGCATTGTTTATTTAAAAAAGCTGCGATCAAAGCAGAACGATACAAATAGTGTGATAAGCAAAAGATGGGACTATCAAATATGTCCTTTCTAGGGGCGAGCTGCGGAATGTTATGCGAAATAGGTATACTGCTCGTTATAGAGACCACCTTAGAGTTCCGTAGTGCGGCGTAGCTTTCTGCTTCCCTGGTTGTATCGTTTGTGCGGCAATTGTACTGCCGGACAAGCCTTCCGAAGAATGGAGTCCTGAAAATAAGAGAAAATTTAAGAAATCGGCAGCCCCTAGTGCGGTTTAAGCCGCATTTCGGGCGTGCCGTGATGGTTCCCCTCCCCCTATTCCCATGGTATTTCTAGAGCGTAGTTATGTACGTGCAACACTGGTTTCGCAAGTTCGTGAGGGCTGGGGTTGGGGCCGCATTGCTACGCTTGCTCGGAACGTGCAAGACGGTCTTGTTGTAGGTTACTCCGGGCGCGCTTGACGGTGTCCGGACGTTTAATGGCCGGACTGGAGAATTGCCTTGAGAGGCTGCTTTGTACTTCCGCTGCGATAGCCGCCGTATGCTCCTCCGTTCAGAGAGAGCATTCGGTGTTTCCATTAACCGTGATGACGCCTCGAGGGCCTGGCATCTTGAGCTTGAGGTATGCGTAGTGCGGCACCGCATTGAACTTGGAAAATGCGGTTCGCCCGAGTAGTGCGTGATAGCCACTGCGGAAAGGGACTATGTCGAAGATTAACTCCTCGCTTCGGAAATTATCCGGAGATCCGAAGACCACTTCAAGTGTAACTGAGCCTGTACAGTTGGCTTCTACACCTGGTATGACACCTTTAAAGGTCGTTCTGGTGGGTTTAATCCTCGAGGGATCGATGCCCATTTTCCGCACTGTATCCTGATAAAGCAGGTTCAGGCTGCCGCCGCCGTCCATAAGGACTCTAGTGAGGTGAAATCCGTCAATAATTGGGTCTAGAACCAATGCGGCGAATCCACCATGACGGATGCTAGTGAGGTGGTCCCTTCGATCAAAAGTGATCGGGCAGGAAGACCATGGGTTGAACTTTGGGGCGACTGGCTCCATCGCGTATACGTCCCTTGGCACATGCTTCCGCTCCCTCTTGGGGACGTGGGTTGCGTATATCATGTTCACCGTCTGCACTTGTGGGGGAAAACCTTTCTATCCACTATTGTTCGGTGGTCGGGGTTCCTCCTCATCATCGCTATGCAACCCCTTGTCTCTGCTTTCGGCATTTAACTTGCCTGCCTGTTTGAACACCCAACAATCCCTGTTGGTGTGATTGGCTGGTTTTTCGAGGGTGCCATGTATCTGGCATGAGCGGTCGAGTATTCGGTCCAAACTGGACGGGCCCGGAGTATTTCTTTTGAATGGCTTTTTCCGCTGACCGGGTTTAGAGCCTCTGAATCCGACATTATCTGTCGTATCGTCAGCATTGTCGCCGTTAATGCGGCGTTTTTGCTTGTTGCGATGCGACCTGCCACTACTGTCCTTGGTATCCGAATTACCAGGGCTCTTGGTCATGTTATTGCTGCGAGCTAGCCAGCTGTCTTCTCCCGCGCAAAAGCGGGTCATAAGTGTCGTGAGGGCTGCCATAGATTTCGGCTTTTCCCGTCCTAGGTGCCGTGCAAGCCACTCATCACGGATGTTATGCTTGAAGGCTGCTAGGGCCTCTGCGTCCGGACAGTCGACGATTTGATTTTTCTTGGTTAGGAACCGTGTCCAGAATTGTCTGGCCGATTCCTCTGGCTGCTGAATTATGTGGCTTAGGTCATCGGTGTCTGGTGGTCGCACATAGGTGCCCTGGAAATTGTCGAGGAATGCGGCTTCCAGGTCCTCCCGACAACCAATTGATTCTGCTGGCAAGCTGTTAAGCCAGTGCCGAGATGGTCCTTTAAGCTTGAGTGGGAGGTATTTGATGGCATGTAAGTTATCACCGCGGGCCATGTGGATATGAAGGAGATAGTCCTCGATCCATACCGCGGGATCTGTTGTGCCATCATATGATTCGATGTTCACGGGTTTGAAACCCTCGGGGATTTGATGATCCATTACTTCATATTTGAAGCATAGTGGGTGTGCGGCGCCTCTGTATTGGGCTATATCACGACGCAGCTCAAACGAGCTTTGTCTACTGTGTTCGGCCTGGCCAGATTTACTATATCCGGCGTGACGAGTACCGTCTCGTGCCGTGGGGTGCCCACGTGATCCGTAGATCGATCTTGTTTGCCTTGCCTTGTCCTCCAATGTGTCTCGCAGGTCTGGCGCATTTTCCCATGCCTTGGTAGTTTTTGAGCGGCGCCGTGGTGCGACTTGAGTGGAGGGCCGAGAGGCCTCTCTGTCGCGGCCACAGGGTGGCCGGTCAGCCGCATCATGCGCTGGTGATGTAGGTTTAAGTGCTTCCTCCTCTAATTGGGGTAGCAACCTGCGCTTTGGTTAGCTCTTGGAGGGGCGTTCGAGTTCATACTCTTCGGCCGCAAGGACTTCAGTCCATCTGTCGGCTAGCAAATCTTGATCAGCTCTAAGCTGTTGCTGTTTTTTCTTGAGGCTGCTCGCCGTGGCCATAAGCCTGCGTTTGAAACGCTCTTGTTCGACGGGATCCTCTGGCATGACAAATTCGTCGTCGTTGAGGCTTGCCTCATCTTCGGAGGGAGGCATGTAATTATCGTCCTCGACCTCTCTGTCTTCCGCTCTCTCACGAGGGCTGGCTTCTCTATCCTCCTGTGCTGAATCTTGCTGGAGGTGGTTGTCTTCGGCACTGTCCGGGGTGTTATTATCCCCCGTGCCGGAATCACCGTTTTTGTTTTGGCGAGATTTAGAGCGGCGCCGCTGACGTCGGCGCTTAGGCTGCTTCTTGGAGGGGTCATCCTCCGTTGTTCCATCGCCATTGCCTTCTTTTGGGGTGTCCACCATGTACATATCATACGACGAGGTGGCTTTCCAGTGCCCTATAGGCGCTGGTTCTTGATCGTCTCCTGCATCGGCGTCCATACCGTCGATGTCTTTGGAGTTGAAGTCGAGCATGTCGGTTAAATCATCGACAATGGCTATGAAGTGGGTGGTGGGTGGGCTTTGAATTTCTTCATCATCCGCATCCCAACCTTGCCGACCATAGTCCGGCCAGGGCTCTCCTGACAAAGAGAGAGACTTTAGTGACTTCAGAATATTGCCGAAGGGCGAGTGCTGAAAGATGTCCGCGGCGGTGAACTCCATGATCGGTGCCCAATCAGGTTCGATCGATCGGGGTGCGGAGGGCTCGGAGTCTGGAGAGGAGTCCGGCTCCTTGGAGTCATGGGCTTCACAGAGAACAGGGCTGGTGTTCGGCTCGATCGCCGTAGAAATTGCAGCCCCCAAGGCGGTGTCTAACCACCCATCCTCGGTTGGTGTGATTGGCTCCGAGCTAGGGGTCGGAGCGGACACAGGTGCGGCCTCCAGGGCACTGTTCGGCAGCAGAGCTAAATCATGCCCATTGTGACAGTGCAGCGCGCTCGGCTGTGGCTTGAATCCATCGAAGATCAAGTCTCCGCGGATGTCGGCCGTGTAGTTCAAACTTCCAAATCTGACCTGATGGCCAGGGGCGTAGCTTTCGATCTGCTCTAGATGACCAAGCGAATTGGCCCGTAGTGCAAAGCCGCCGAATACGAAGATCTGTCCGGGGAGAAAAGTCTCACCCTGGATCACATCGCTGTTGATGATCGGAGAAGCCATCGGGCCTAAAAGCGACGACACAGAGGAACTCTCAATGAAAGCACCAATGTCGGTGTCAAAACCGGCGGATCTCGGGTAGGGGGTCCCGAACTGTGCGTCTAGGTCGGATGGTAACAGGAGGCAGGGGACACGAAGTTTTATCCAGGTTCGGGCCCTCTTGATGGAGGTAAAACACTACGTCATGCTTGATTAATATTGATGGTATGGGTAGTACAAGAGTAGATCTACCACGAGATTAGAGAGGCTAAACCCTAGAAGCTAGCCTATGGTATGATTGTTGTTCGTCCTACGGACTAAAACTCTCCGGTTTATATAGACATCGGAGAGGGCTAGGGTTACACAAAGTCGGTTACAATGGTAGGAGATCTACATATCCGTATCGCCAAGCTTGCCTTCCACGCCAAGGAAAGTCCCTTCCGGACACGGGACGAAGTCTTCAATCTTGTATCTTCATAGTCCAGGAGTCCGGCCGAAGGTATAGTCCGGCCACCCGGACACCCCCTAATCCAGGACTCCCTCAGGGGTCTCCGGACAGCCGGACTATATCCTTTGGCTGGACTGTTAGACTATGAAGATACAAGATTGAAGACTTCGTCTCGTGTCCGGATGGGACTCTACTTGGCGTGGAAGGCAAGCTAGGCAGTACGGATATGGATATCTCCTCCTTTGTAACCGACCTTGTGTAACCCTAACCCTCTCCGGTGTCTATATAAACCGGAGGGTTTTAGTTCGTAGGACAACAACAATCATACCATAGGCTAGCTTCTAGGGTTTAGCCTCTCCGATCTCGTGGTAGATCAACTCTTGTAATACTCATATCATCAAGAATAAGTCAAGCATGACGTAGGGTTTTACCTCCATCAAGAGGGCCCGAACCTGGGTAAAACATCGTGTCCCCTGCCTCCTGTTACCATCCGCCTTAGACACACAGTTCGGGACCCCCTACCCGAGATCCGCCGGTTTTGACACCGACAACGGCCCTTCACAACTTTCTTCGACAAATAAAATCCTGGATTTTTTGGATGTCTTCGGAACCCATTCCGAGACCCTCAAAAACTTTCCATATATAGATTCAGACTTTCTGAAACCATGTTATCCCTTTTTGGAATTCCAAGAACCCTTCTGGAACCATTCGAAACATTTCAGAACTATCTAAAACTCTTTTGTTGCTTTTTTTAACTCATTTCTCATTTCTCCGGTAATCAGGACTAGACCCATTAAGTGTGTGGCCCTGCAGGTTCAGAAACAAGAGGGCATGTCCCGGAATACCTTCCAAACAGTAGTTAACAACAAGATCTGTACACCCTTATTAACTCCCGCATATTCACAAAGTTCTCGAGCGAACCTTTGTTTACAAATACCATTCCCTTTGCTTCGCGATAAGTTTACAAAATCCGAGGTAGGATTATTGGTATCCCTGTGATCAACTCCTTGATAACTATACCGGTTATCTTCGTTACAGATTTCGTTCTATTTACTCATGTCCGTGTTTCGGTATCCCGTGATCATAATCACAAGTGTCTGGCCAGACGATAATGAACCCGTAACACTGTGTGGACCTATGGAGTATCTCTCCATCGTGAGAGGAGAAAATCCTAGTCTTGAACTATTGATATCGAGACATACATTTTCAGTATACTTGTAAATTACTTTTATTCAAGTCCAGTTACGAAAGTGACATTCGGTAACCCCAAAGTAACCATCCAGTATGTTGATATACAATATTCTCATGGTCTAAGGAACAATGCAGTCGTTAACAAGTTATATGAAATACAGATAACATAACAACGAAGCCATCTCTTTGTAAATCATAAAGTTGGGTCTATCTAACTCCGTTGTTAGCATGACAACGGTGTTATGATATATTGATAGCATCCTCGTTACACTCACAATGCTCATTATGAAGAAAACAAGATCATCATCAATGCATGAGCTAGTTATGGAGGCTAGACTAGGGATCATTTGCTATTTATATTATCACACATGTATATGAGTTTTACTTTGAATCTCATATTCAAGAACCAATACAATTGTAGCACAAAAACATAAACTTAATAATGAACATGAAAATATAATAATATATTTATTATTGCATGTAGGGCATATTTGCAACAGCGTATCGCCGGAGCATAGTACATATAGCCGCTGCCAGGCGAGGCGAACAAACGACTAGTCCAATTCCATGCAGCACAGCGGCCAAAGTAGGTTCTTGGGACGGCACGTCTGCATTGAAGCGACGATGCCCGACTGATCGCGTGGGTCAGCGCCGCCCTCCCATCCGGTCACATCACACGACATCAGTGTCAGGCGCTCTAGGCCGGCATGAATGCGGCGTGGGAAGCGGCGCGTCCATTGGATAAAAACACGGGAAAGGATTCTGGATGGGGTCAAGTTGTCAGACGTGTGTGTGACAATGGTCTAGACGTCCGCAAAGCCCCTCTGGTTTGCTTCCGGTTTGAGAGAAAAAGGATGCGCGGACCGGTCCGCGGACAGATGTGGGGCCGTATTGGATGACAAAACACGTCTGGACCATGTGGTTTAGACAAATGCGGACGGTTCGACGGTCCATGTTGCAGATGCCCTTAAACTCTTCATTAAAACAATGAAAACTAGTTTTTTTTAAATGACCCCGCTTCAACCCATTGACTCTATGGAATTCTTTAATTTGGCTTTATTCTCAACTGTTACCACTATGAAATTCGTTAAACATAATCTCATCTCTTTGGATCCTGACTTCCCATCTATAATATCTTATTATACATGCTCACGTCACAAAATGCTTGATTTTCACTAATTATAGTAAGAGATCCTCCCCTCCTACTTTCAGGAGGAAGTTCTCACTTTCAATCCCTCTTTTATCCGGTTGATGTTCTTGTGAAGAACAACACATGGTTACCACCTTCGTCAAGTGGCCTCTAACAAAAACCAGCGGCTCTTTGCAAACTCGGGTGATAACGTGGAACAAGATGTTCGCACATGAACACGTCACCTTGTACCTCCAACGCCGAGGGTGATGCACCGCAGCTCACGTCGAAGGAGACCCGTCCGGAAGCGCGGTACGCAAGCAATTCGGCGGGTGCTTTTCAGGACCCGAAACCCCACGCGCCCGAGAAGGACCCCGTCTGGACGTGCGGCGGCTATGGGCTGCCCTAGGTCGGTTCGCCTGCCCCTAGAGCCTCGAGGATCGCTGCCCTTCAACACGAAGAACGAGAGAGAAAGAACAAAGGAGGGATGTAAAACTAGGGTAAAAAGTAGATGTGTTTTGCGATTGTGTGTTGTTGTTCAATCGGTCGTCACCTCTCGTCTATATAAGAGGCGGATGGACTTCCCGTACAACAAAAGGACTTGACTTGTCGTCCAAATCATCAAAATCTGGCCAAATTCGGACTTCTCATGACTTCCGGCCCGGATGTCCGGCTCTAGGCCCGGATGATCCAACCTAGCACAGTTTTCTGATAGGAGCTTACTGTTTTAGCTCTA
The DNA here is from genome assembly GCF_056163025.1 of Triticum urartu. Taxonomy (NCBI): domain Eukaryota; kingdom Viridiplantae; phylum Streptophyta; class Magnoliopsida; order Poales; family Poaceae; genus Triticum; species Triticum urartu. The sequence continues at coordinate 489,209,227 of NC_141878.1, forward strand.
GAATCCACATACGACCTCGGATTTGGACGTTTTTTATATCCAAATCAACCGCCTCGACGAGACGCACAACTTTCATGTTGAACACTTTTCGATCTGAGGCCATCTTGGGGTGTTTCGGGTCATTTTCTAAAGTCTGAAGTAGAAAAACTTATCCGGATGTCCGGATTCATGTTCGGATTATCCGGGCTTTACCCGGATGATCTGGGTGCCATCCGGATGATCTGGATTCACGGGGACCGAAATTTATGGTTCTGTTGATTTACCCGGATGATAGTCCGGATGTTCGGGTCATTCATCCGGCCGAAAGCCGGATGGTCCGCATCCCGTCCCGGATGATCCGGCCAAATACTGCTGCAGCCCACTGTTTTGCCTGTAACTTTTGCCTACGTCCTCGGATGAGGACGATTTTTATATCAAAATCGTCCATTTCGACGAGATTAAGAACTTTGTAGTTGAAAGTTTTTCATCCAAGGCCATCTTAATTTGGTTTCACGCCATTTTCTAATCTGATATCAACACGGGTATCTTCAAAATTGTCATAACTTCTGCATCCGAGCTCCGTTTTGGACCATCTCTATATTTATTTTGATCGGCTTGAAGAGAGTCATTGTGACGCCCCGATTTAATCGTACACTAATCATGCATGCAAATGTGTACGATCAAGATCAGGGACTCACGGGAAGATATCACAACACAACTCTAAAACATAAAATAAGCCATACAAGCATCATATTACAAGCCAGGGGCCTCGAGGGCTCGAATACAAGAGCTCGATCATAGACGAGTCAGCGGAAGCAACAATATCTGAGTACAGACATAAGTTAAACAAGTTTGCCTTAAGAAGGCTAGCACAAACTGGGATACAGATCGAAAGAGGCGCAGGCCTCCTGCCTGGGATCCTCCTAACTACTCCTGGTCGTCGTCAGCGGGCATCACGTAGTAGTAGGCACCTCCGGTGTAGTAGGAGTCGTCGTCGAAGGTGGCGTCTGGCTCCTGGGCTCCAACATCTGGTTGCGACAACCAGGTAGAAGGGATAGGGGGAAAAGAGGGAGAAAGCAACCGTGAGTACTCATCCAAAGTACTCGCAAGCAAGGAGCTATACTACATATGTATGCATTGGTATCAAATGGAATAAGGGTATCATATGTGGACTGAACTGCAGAAATCCGGAATAAGGGGGGGATAGCTAGTCCTTTCGAAGACTACGCTTCTGGCAGCCTCCGTCTTGCAGCATGTAGAAGAGAGTAGACTGTAGACCTCCAAGTAGCATCGTATAGCATAATCCTAACCGATGATCCTCCCCTCGTCGCCCTGTGAGAGAGCGATCACCGATTGTATCTGGCACTTGGAAGGGTGTGTTTTATTAAGTATCCGGTTCTAGTTGTCATAAGGTCAAGGTACAACTCCAAGTCGTCCTGTTACCGAAGATCACGGCTATTCGAATAGATTAACTTCCCTGCAGGGGTGCACCACATACCCCAACACGCTTGATCCCATTTGGTCGGACACACTTTCCTGGGTCATGCCCGGCCTCGGAAGATCAACACGTCGCAGCCCCACCTAGGCACAACAGAGAGGTCAGCACGCCGGTCTAAACCTAAGCGCACAGGGGTCTGGGCCCATCGCCCTTAGCACACCTGCACGTTGCGAACGCGGCCGGAAGCAGAACTAGCCCCCTTAATACAAGAGCAGGCTTACGTTCCAATCCGGCGCGCGCCACTCAGTCGCTGACGTCACGAAGGCTTCGGCTGATACCACGACGCCGGGATACCCATAACTACTCACGCGTAGATGGTTAGTGCGTATAGACCAAATGGCCAAACTCAGATCAAATACCCAGATCTCGTTAAGCGTGTTAAGTATCTGCGAACGCCGACCAGGGCCAGGCCCACCTCTCTCCTAGGTGGTCGGAACCTGCCCTGTCGCTCCGCCTCAAAGATCCACTCGCGGGTGCTCCTACGAGCCGACCCGTCTTTAATCTCCACATGTATCATGTATAAAGTAAATAGTATATACCCGTGATCACCTCCCGAGTGATCACGGCCCGATAGTATAGCACAGCAGACGGACAAGAATGTAGGGCCACAGATGGAAATACTAGCATCCTATACTAAGCAAGTAGGATTGCAGGTAAAGGTATCAACAGTAGTAGCAAGGACAGGCTATGCATCAGGATAGGAATAACGAAAACAGTAACATGCTACACTACTCTAATGCAAGCAGTATAGAGGAGAGTAGGCGATATCTGGTGATCAAGGGGGGGGCTTGCCTGGTTGCTCTGGCAAGAGAGAGGGGTCGTCAACACCGTAGTCGTACTGGGTAGCAGCGGCGTCGGTCTCGGTGTCTAGCGAGAGAAGAGGGGGAAGAAATAATAAATATAATGCAAACAAATGCATGACGATGCATGACATGACAAAGCGTGATGCTAGGTGTGCCCTAATGCGGTACGAGGTGGTACCGGTGAAGGGGGAAAACATCCGGGAATGTATTCCCGGTGTTTCGCGTTCTCGGACAGATGAAACGGAGGGGGAAAGTTGCGTGTTCGCTATGCTAGGGATGCGTGGCGGATAAACGGGCTGCATATTCAAATTCGTCTCGTCGTTATGAGCAACTTTCATGTATAAAACTTTTTCATCCGAGTTACGGATTAAAAGATATGATTTTCTAAAGATTTTATTAATTTCTGGAATTTAATTAATTATTTAATTTAATTCAAAATTTGGATTTATGACATCAGCATGATGTCATGCTGACGTCACTAGTCAACAGGGGTTGACTGGGTGGGACCCATCTGTCATACACTGTTAGGTTAACTAGGGTTTAGTTATCTGCTTAGGCTAATCTAATCAGGATTAATTAGTTTAGTTAATTAATTAGGTTAATTAAGCAAGATTAATTAAGTTAATTAATCCTTTAATTAATTAATTAATTTAATAATTTTATTTATTATTTATTTTTAATATATTATTATTAACTTTTTAATTCCTTTTTTTTATTAATCCGTTCTGGGGGTGGGGTCCCGCTGTCAATGGCCGAAAGGGGCCAAACGGGCGCTGGCAAACGGGTGCGGGCACCAGCCCGCTCGGTGGCTGGGGCGTGCGGGCGCCCGAGCGAAGGCCGGGCCTGGGCGGCAGTGGCACGGCAGCCCGAGGAGGGGCCGGCGGCAGGGAGGCGGAGGAGGGCCGCGGCATCGCCGATGAGCAGCAGCAGAGCAGACCGCGGAGCAAGGGGGGCACAACCCCAGGCGGAGGCGGGACGCAGGGGGGGCAGCAGTGAGCGGAGCCGGAGCAGGGGTCACGGGCGCAGGCACGTCCAGGGTCGTGCGCGCGCGGGCGGGGGGGGGGGGGACGAGGGGAATGGAGGTCGCGGCGAGCGCGTGCACGGCTAGGGCGAGGCGGCATCAGTGGGGCGCGCGGGCGAGCAGGGAGGAGGGGCATGGAGGTCCATGGCGAGGCGCAGGGCCGAGCGCGGTCGGCGCGCGGTGGACGGCGCCGGCGACAGAGAACGAGGGGAGAGAGGGAGGACGGGGCTCACCGAGCCCTGTAGTTGAGCAAAGCCGGCTCGAGGAGGAGTCGGGGCTGGCGCGACGGGGCGGAGAAGTTCCAGGCGACGAGCAGCGACGGCAGGGTGGTCCGGCGACGGTGAGGCCTTCGGGCGGCGGCGCATCCAGATCGGAGAAGAGGGGGAGGCGAGGCGGTCCGGCGATGGGCGGCGGGGCGGCGCGCACGGGGTCGAGGGGCGAGGGGATCGGGATCCCGATCCAGATCCAGAACGACGAGGGGGAGTGGGGGCGAGTGGGTGTCGGTGGGGCTGGGTTTCGGGGCAGTGGGGGGATAAGGGCGCGGTGGGGTGGGCCGGCCTGGCGGCCCGGTGGGTAGAGGCCCTAGGGGGGCGCGGTGGCCAGCTGGGCCATTCGGCCCAGTTGAGGGGGGGGCTTGCTCTTTTTTTTGTTTTGTTTTTATCTATTTGCATTTCTGCTTTTAAACCTTTTAAACTATTTAGACATTTTATAAAAATGTGTTTGCTGCCCCATAATTACTTGTGTAATATTTGGCAACCACCGAACATTTTTGTTTCAATTTTTGAAAACTTTTATTGCCGACATTAATTTTAAATTTTAAATTTGAAGTTGACGCGGTTTGAACTAACGGACGTTTAGCAACAGTAATCGGGATGACATGGCAAGATTAGTGTGGGATTTCTGTAGCAAGATTATCCGGGCGTTACAGTCATCCAATGGTGACATGACATCATGAATTTGAACTCATATTGCTACAGCCTCAAGTCACTCTTTGCGATCATGCCATTTTCTAGTGTCAACACATGCCCTCCTATTTTTCGGCAAACTTGTGTGCCGAAAAATAACTTGCACGATGCTTTTCCTAAGGACGATGTCAACACTCCATCGGTCATTTTATGTGCTTAGGGCGATAATTTCTATATCGGCCATGTTCAACTTCTTGTTTACATCATACTCCCTTCGTTCGGAATTACTTGTCGCGGAAATGGATGTATCTAGACGTATTTTAGTTCTAAATACATCCATTTCCGAGACAAGTAATTCCGAACGAAGGGAGTACCCTGGAACCGATTACCACCAATCGGCTTTAAAGAGATGGGAATGAGCCCATTCCTCATAGCATTAAGGAGATCAAACTCTGAGAGGTCACGCCGTGTTAAGCAAGTAACATCCGGATGATTCCAATCCACCGATGTATCGGCCAAAGCAACACAAGCCGAATTATCCGCGTGAATGACTTCTACCTCATCATCGACCCACTATATTAAGAATTGATGCATGGTAGATGGCACACATTTGTTAGTATGAACCCAATCGCGGCCTAATATAACATTATAGTTACCTTGCACCTAGGCGATGAAGAATGTGGTGGCCAAAGTTTTGCTTCCCACGACGAGTTCCATGCACATCACACCTTTGGCCTCTGTCTTTTCTTTACCCTCAAATCCATTAAGTACCATATTGGTCTTCATCAATGCATCATTATCTAATCCCAACTTCTTGAAGACCGAGTAGGGCATAAGATTTACCACAGCACCGCCATCAACGAGCATCCTAGCAACCGGCGATCCGTTAATATGACCTTTGAGGTACAATGGCTTCAAGTGTTTCACCGGTTCTTTTGGCTTCTCAAAGATAGCGTTCTTTGGACCAAAATCCAGTTGAGCCACCTCCCCTTCTTCACCTATAGCACGAAACTCGACAGGTAAGTAATACACCATATTAATATCCATACCTTCCCGAACCGGCGTAGAGTCATAATCCACCATCTCATCTTCATCCCCCAATGTGTATATTGGGCTCAAAGTTTCCTCAATTGAAGGGGATTTTTCAGGTGGTGTGGACGATGTAACAGGGGTCACATCATCCTCCTTTGGTGGTGAAGGTGTTGCTGCAGCTAATGTAGAAGCATCTGCGTTTTGTTTTTGTTTAGGCCTCCACACTTGTTTTGTGAGTGCCATGGGCCGAATTTCACTTAACAATTCATCCCTTTGCCTCTCCTTTGTGTGCTCTACCTTCTCGTGGTTTCTCATGCGTTGTAATCTCCTTTTCATGGTCTTGGTTAAACCGGGAGGACACCACTTAGGTTGAGTATATTTGGGATCCCTTGGTTTGGCCTTGCTTGTGCTCGCCTCATGATCACTAACCATGGAACCCTGCTGAACAATCCAGATTACCAACAACCGGCTTTTTGATCTCCTTTTGCTTGTCGCACTCTGAAATTTCCGCATTAGATGACTTAACACGCCACACTTTTTTATTGGCCTTACTTGGAGAATTTTTTTGGCCGATTAGCACCATAGCTCAAACGGCCTTGTGTGGGGTAATAAAGCCTCTCGCGAGCAGGCCTTCTAGGTGCTGCCCACCACATATGGAAAGCATAAGGAGCCATTGGGGGCTGCCCCCATCCTCCACCGAAGCCTCTCATGTAATATGGTGCATAAGAGGGTTGTGACATCCATGGTGTCGGTGCCCATGAACCATATGGCCTTGCATATCGTCGAAATTCTTGCTCCAGAGGCAATCTTGAACGCTTTGAATGTGATGGCCGATTAGAGCTAGAACCGGCCGCTTGACTTGCATATTTGGATAGCAACATATCAAAAGTTGGCTTGATTCTCTTGTTCTTAGTTTCATTCTTTTTCCACTTGCCAACTTCTGAATTCTTGGACTTGATCAATTTAACATGAGCATCCTCTTGTACTTGTGGTTGCCCCCCGAGTGTAGCATTTTTTATAGTGATCTTCAACACTTCCTTGCCATCGGGTTGCTTCTCAAGCACAATCTTTCTTCCCAAGACCTTGTCGCCCTCCTTGCTATTCCTGGGTTCACCAATAACAACATTATCTTTATTAGCGGATTCGGCTATGTTAGGCCGAATTAACATTTTCTTCCCTTCCAAATCTATGGTGTTTATGGAGAAGGGCTGCTTATCAACTTGCATCTCAGCAAAATTCAATCGTCCATCATTAATGGACGATTGTATCTGTCGTCGAAAAACATTGCAATCGTTAGTAGCATGAGAAAATGAATTATGGTACTTGCAATAAGCACGCCGTTTCAGCTCCTCAAGCGGCGGTATGGTGTGTGATATTCTAATCATCTTATCTTGCAAGAGAGCATCAAATATTTTATCACACTTTGATATATCAAAAGTAAACCTCATCTCCTCATCACGATTCTTGCGAATCGGCTTAAGAGCATTGCACATATAGGGTTTGGCCTTTGAGGACCAAACAAATTCAGTAGTATAGACATCAACCTCATCGTCTGAATTATCATCATTGTGTTCAACCATATGCATTCTAGGGCGATCGATTGCAGACCTATGGACCTCTTTACTTCGACTCTCTTGGGCCAAAGCTTTTTGTAAGACTTGATTAATGCTCGAAAACTCATAACTTTCTAGCCTCTCTTTAATGTGAGTTTTCAAACCATTAAGAACAAGATCTGCCAAGTCTCTCTCAGTTATCACTAAGCTATAACATCGGTTTTTATATCTCTAAACCTCTTGACATAATCGGTGACCGATTCATCATGTTTCTGCCTAACCGATGTAAGATGTGACAACTTTAGCTCATTATCGCCGCTATAAAAGTGATCATGAAACTTTTGCTCTAATTGCGACCATAAGAGAATTGAGCCATGCGGCAAAGCAGCAAACCATGAAAATGCGGTACCAGTTAAAGATAATAAAAATAAACGCACTTTCAATTCTTCTATGGAACCTGCTTCACCCAACTGTGATACTTACTCACATGCTCCCAAGTTGTTTTCGTACCCTCACCACTAAATTTAACAAAATCAGGAACCTTATAACCTTGATGGTAAGAAATTGCATCGAAGTGTTCAGGATAAGGCTTTTGGTACACACGACTCTTTACTTTCGGCTCGTTTCCGAAAGTTTCTAGAAACATCTTATGCAAATCCTTCCTTAATTTAGCTAAAATTGGATCCGAGGTAGATGAAGATGTTTGTGTCAATGGCATAGGAGCAACCTGAGTACTAGCTATTGGTGCAACTTGTGGGATGGGCGCCGGACCATAATTCGGCGGAAGACCAAACATGCTTGCGCCTATGGGTGGTGTGACAAAGTGATTCGGCGTTGACGCCGAATTGGGCACACTCATAATAGGATTAGGGTATGTAGGTGCAGCCACAAGCTGGTTGGTTTGAGTAGGGTAAAAATTCAATGGCATATTATATTGTTGTTACATAGGTGGTGCCGATGAAAGAGGTAAAATTGGACTAGGATTTTCAGATATACCAACAGTACCACTAGATGACGGAGGCATATTTTTCTTAGCACTAGTATTTGCCACAAAAGAATTGTATGTCATCACATTACCCTTACTAACAAGATTTTCAATCACAGCCACTTGCTCTGGAGAAAAAACTTTACTCACAGTGATTTCATCTTGTTCATCAATGAGAGGAGGGAAATTGATGTTTCCAACCGGAGTGATGTTGCCTTGACGGTCCTTCTTGAAACTTGAAAGAAACGCCTCCAAATCCTCCTCCTCGCGCTTCTTCTTGAGCGCCTCAAAAGCCTCTTCATGTTGCTTCTTGCGCGCTTCGTAGGCTTGGCGATGTTCATCCGATAGTTCATCAAGACCGGGCTTAATGATGTTATCGGTGCTAACTTCTGAGGGCTTCGGGAGATCATACATGGTTGATGATGATTCTTGATCTTTCGTCCCACCGGAGTCGCCAAAAAGTGTGTTCGCACACGAACACGTCACCGTGTACCTCCAACGCCGAGGGTGATGCACCGCAGCTCACGTCGAAGGAGACTCATCCGGAAGCGCGGTACGCAAGCAATCCGGCGGGTGCTTTTCAGGACCCGAAACCCCACGCGTCCGGGAGGGACCCCGTCTGGACGTGCGGCGGCTATGGGGTGCCCTAGGTCGGTTCGCCCGCCCCTGGAGCCTCGAGGATCGCTGCCCTTCAACACGAAGAACGAGAGAGAAAGAACAAAGGAGGGATGTAAAACTAGGGGTAAAAGTAGATGTATTTTGCGATTGTGTGTTGTTGTTCAATCGACCGTCACCTCTCGTCTATATAAGAGGCGGATGGACTTCCCGTATAAGAAAAGGACTTGCCTTGTCGTTCAAATCATCAAAATCTGGCCAAATTCGGATTTCTCACGACTTCCGGCCCGGATGTCCGGCTCTAGGCCTGGATGATCCGGCCTAGCACAGTCTTCTGACAACAGCTTACTGTTTTGACTCTAGAATCCACATACGACCTCGGATTTGGACGTTGTTTATATCCAAATCAATCGCCTCAACGAGGCGCACAACTTTCATGTTGAACACTTTTCGATCTGAGGCCATCTTAAGGGTGTTTCGGGTCATTTTCTAAAGTCTGCAGCAGAAAAACTTATCCGGACGTCCGGATTCATCTCCAGATTATCCGAGCTTTACCCAGATGATCTGGGTGCCATCCGGATGATCTGGCTTCACGGGGCCCAAAATTTATGGTTCTGTTGATTTACCCGGATGATAGCCCGGATGTTCGGGTCTTTCACCTGACCGAAAGCCGGATGGTCCGGATCCCGGCTCGGATGATCCGGCCAAATACTGCTGCAGCCCATTGTTCCGCCTGTAACTTTTGCATACGACCTCGGATGAGGACAATTTTTATATCAGAATCGTGCGTTTCGACAAGATGAAGAACTTTGTAGTTGAAAGTTTTTCCATCCAAGACCATCTTAATTAGATTTCATGCCATTTTCTAATTTGATGTCAACACGGGTATCTTTAAAATTGTCATAAATTCTGTATCCGAACTCCGTTTTGGACCATCTCTATATTTATTTCGATCGGCTTGAAGAGAGTCATCCAATGGTGACATGACATCATGAATTTAAACTCATGTTGCTACAGCCTCAAGTCACTCTTTGCGATCATGCCATTTTCTAGCGTCAACACAAGAGGAGATGCATGACAACTTAAGATGTCTAGTAGAGCAGTGTTGAAAGAGAGCACATCCTTTCCCATGGCCACACTCGTGCATGTGTAGTCTGCACACGTAGCAACTCAATGAATTTTTCTTTTGCGAATGAACTCGATGAAAATTCAAAAAAGAAAAGAAATGCCTACGAGTCGTTCTTTTCAGGGGCGGGACATGACATGAGCCTCGAGAGAAAAGGAAAACAGGTCTGTTCGAACGCGTGCCGTTGCTCGGTCGTTGGTTCGTGTACCCCGGCCCGAGTCCCTCGGCGCAGGCACACTCGCTCACGCACGCACGCACACGGCACGAGCTTCAGCTCACGCCGAGGCAGTCGCGCAGGAGACGCGCACACACCAACCAAACACTAGTCAGCAACGCAGCCCACCCAAGTTGACAATCGTCACTCCCTTGTCTCCCCCACCCAGCAGCTCCCGTCTCCCCCTCTCGCTCTCGCTCACGCTCACGCTCACGACACAGGTCCGCACAGCCGCACGGAGACGAATCGAATCGAAGCCCGAGCGGAGGACAGGCGAGGCCGTACCTAGGGTTTCGCTCGCCGGCGAGGATCCCGACGCAGCGCCGCCAGAGGCGGCGCCTCCGCTGAGGTAACTGCCCATCTGTTCCGGCCCCCCTCCACGCCGCTGGGTCTAGTCGAGCTCAAGCTAGGGTTTCCGCGACGGAATTCCGGGGGGTTTTCGGCGGGGTTCGCCGGATCTGGAGGGGCTCGGGGGGCCGATTGGGAGCGCTCCTCGCGGGAATTGCGGGCTCTGGAGGCGCCGCATTGGCGGTGGTTGGTGGGGGGTGGAATTGGGGACGCTTCCTGCGCGTAGTGCTTGTGCCGTACGCTACGGGATTCCACTTTCCGGGGAGCTTGTATGCATGTACGAGGCGAATGTTGAAGGTTTTATATAGGGTTTTTGGGTTGCGATGGCTGCTCGACCTCTCCCTGGAGGAAGCCTGGAAATGATGCCGCCTGCTTAGGAGCTTAGGAGCACCGCGTTGCTGCATGTGGTGCTTTAGTTGCCGTCTGGAGTGGTGTTGATTTGGTGGCCATTTGGGGGACTTTGTAGCAAATGACTTGGTTAAGTTTAGTCGTCTCTACAGCGTAGACACACTGGGTATAGACATTAGGCTGGTACTGTTTCAGATATAGCTGTGGATAGGGTGATTTTGCCGGGCAACGGTTGGATTTGGCGCTTTTTGTAGTATCTTTGAATTTGCGAGACACATCTCTTTCCATTTTTGCTTGCCTGGCCTCCGCGTTGGTGCCTACATGACTGATGTGTTGATATTAATATCCTTAATATTCCGTGTAGCTTAATTCTTGGTGATTTAGGCTAAGCCTCTGATTTGCTGAACTGGATGTGCTTCAATAAATTTTAGAAGCGAATTTCCGTTGGGGTCAATTAGAAGATTCACTGTAGTGATCAAATTTAGTACGCGATGTTAATGGGTTAACTCGAGTTCATTGATTGGACTTCACCGATAGGCAGCAATTGGTCCTGTGATACTGTATTTGTAATGTTTGACGGAATTGGGATTACTTTAGGTGATGACGTTACTACTGGTCCTAGCGCTATTTTTATTTTATTGAATTTTTGTCGTTACTCTCACGGATCTAGACTTAGTCTTCACCCAATTGGAGTCGGACAAGTGAGCTGTCCTACTAATCGTCGGAATTTTCATTGGTTCATAATGGTGCTGCTAAGGGGCAATCATTTATTGTAATGGGCGCTACCGTTTCGCTTTTCTAGCTGTCAGATAACGGACTTCTTAAAATGGTGTTGAAATATTATTTTCCGTTCTTGATGCTTTTCTGGTTTACTAACGAAATCCTGAAGTCATGCCGATATTGTGACTTTGAGGCTGCGATGGTATTGTTTGGTACTCCTACACATACATCACCTTGTCTCTATGTGAAGTTGTGCTAGCGTAGGGCAGCATGGTGAGACAAAATTTATTCTATGGGCTGTGATTGGATACACTCGAGTGACGTGTAGTAAACGCTAAACCTGTATACTCGAGTGACGTGTAGTTATTTTTGGCATTGTAATTTCTAATTATGGGATTTATCACGTTCTACTTGTTTGGCAGGTTTCTTCGGGCCTGTACCCATGCTTTCAGCTTTCAGAAGGTGATTGTAGAGGGGGAGGATGGAAGAGGAGGAACATCGTGGAGTTGTTCTGGTATGCAGCGTCTGTGGGTTCCTCTTCGCTGTCCTTGGCCCTCTCAGCTTTTGGATTCTATGGGCTGTGAATTGGAGGCCATGGAGGTTATATAGGTATGCTGGTGATTGAATATACTTTTTTGCGAGGATTATGCTTTTATTTGCATGTATCATTTGTTTGGTTCTTACTTGGGATTAACTAATAATCTGCTATGTTAAATTCGTTGTTTGTGCACTCTATTTTTTCCTATTCAAATTCCATGCATTTTATCGTTGTGTACCATTGAATGTTGGTATTGATATAAAGCTTGACGCACCAGTCTAATCACACGCACCATACGCAAAGTAGCCCCCCCCCCCCCTCTGCCCTCTCCCCAATTGTTCTTTACCTCACTGTGATATTTCTAATGTTTTTACGAGTACCCAGCTAGTAGTTTGGTTGTTACATTTGCAGATATTTCACTCAGTAAGAAGCATTTTTATCCTAATGATATCAAGACAGCAAAGTAGGTAGGGTTGGTATCAGTAACACACTAGCGCATGAAACTATTCTTGCAATTCTATTATTTTCCATTCTAGCTTCATACTTTCTGATTACTTAAAGCCTGCTGTCCATGTATGGAGTATAGTGTTTTTTTCTTTCTGATCCTGTGTTTGGCAAGTAGCGGATGGGCAAATATGCATCCTTATTTAGGCTCATTGTGTTCACAGTGCATTGACTTCTGGTTTCACCCGTTTGGCTTTCCTAGTTAGGTGTTAATCTTTTTCATCCTTTTTTCTTATTCAGCTGGATATACGCAAGGAAATGGCCAGCCTATGTGCAAGGACCTCAGCTAAGCACACTCTGCAGTTTTTTGACCCTTTTTGCATGGCTTGTCGTCATTTCCCCTATAGCAGTTCTGCTAGTGTGGGGAAGCATCCTTATTGCTCTTATGGAAAGGAACATAACTGGTTTAGCTGTTATAATGGTTGGCGTTGCTTTGCTTCTATCATTCTACTCTATAATGCTCTGGTGGAGAACACAATGGCAAAGCTCAAGTATGTTTTCTATCCTTTGTGTTGATTTTATAAATTGGCATTTCTTCTTCCAGAATTTTTGCCCACGTAGTTCTCATTCTTTGTCCAAATGTCATCATGCTTGAGTACGGTTGCTCCTGAAATGCATTGGATTTTTTGGTGGGCGTTATATTATCTCTCTAGAACATGAATAAACCCTCTGTCTTCTGGCTATAAAGAAACACTCAATTCTTTTTAGACACTGATAATAATTCAATGTTACTTGCCCCCCATATATTTGCCATGACATGGCGTTTTGTATTTCTGCATCCAATTTGCACGGTGTTTGGTCCCGGCATCTAGCATTCTACCCACAATAGTTGGCCATACAACCGCGATTATTCCATATCAAAATTTCTTCCAGAAGGACCTGATAGTCACATTAGAAAATAGAGATACTATGGGAATTATTTCAAAACATGTTTGACATAAAAGTTTTTAGATCATCACAACCAAAGTGTGGCTAAATCACTTTTGTAGCTAACCACATTTTGCCTAAGCTAAGTTAGCCGTGAACCAAATGGGCGGCTTACATAAAGAGAAGTTACAAATCCCTGTGGACCGTTCAAAATGTTATCAGCAGTTTCATCTAAAAAAGTTATCAGCAGTACTTGTTCCAGAATTTCTTCACTTTGTTTTGTATTAGATGTTTCTGCTATTGGGTCAATACTATCTTTTTGTCCTTTTGTGAGCTGAGACACTGTTTTCTTTTCGCTTGATCTATTAAAGACATTAACAAATGGAAATCCCTGTGGGCTGTGGAGGTTCAAAATGTTATCAGCCGTTTCATCTAAATATTGTTCTATCATTTCTTCATTTTGTTTTGTATTAGTTGTTTCTACTATCGGGTCAATCAACTATCTGTTTGTCCTTTAGTGAGCTTTTTGGTTGATCTATTAACGATATTAACATATGGATTGTTTGTTGCAGAGGCTGTTGCTTATCTTCTCCTCTTGGCAGTAGGTCTGCTGTGTGCCTATGAATTTTGTGCTGTTTATGTCACAGCCGGTGCTAGTGCTACTGAAATCAATTCTCCATCTGGATTCTTCTTTGGATTATCTGCAATATCATTGGCCATCAATATGCTCTTTATATGTAAAATACTGTTTAATGGTAAAGCCACTCTTCTCTCAGCTTAGTTGAGCCTTATCTTAATATACAAATTTATGAAACTTTTGAAATTCCATACATATTATCTGCAGGAAGTGGATTCGATGTTGATGAATACGTCCGGAGGTCGTACAAGTTTGCATATTCTGATTGTGTTGAAGTGGCCCCTGTCTCATGCTCCCCTGACCCCCCGGATCCTAGTGAGTTATACATGACAAAATCCAGCAGGTGAGTCCAGCATTTTATTCTCGAAATATCTTTTACTAACTTAACTAAACTGCGGTATACCAGCTTCAGTAAGTTTTATGATGTTCACTTGGCTAATCTATTTTTCTTTCAAATTTAATAAGATGATGAGTTAAAAATGCAGGGTGTTGCATCTAGGGCTTCTCTACCTTTGCTCCCTGGTTGTGCTTGTTGTCTATTCCATCTTGTATGGTGTGACATCAAAAGAAGCACGTTGGTTGGGTGCTTTAACTTCAGTTGCTGTAGTGATTCTTGGTAATGCTTTTTCTGTGGACTATTGATTGTTTGTGCTCTGTATCTGTTTCTTTGACATCCTGGTTTTCTGTTGTACAGACTGGAATTTGGGCTTGTGTTCATTCAGGTTTGAGCTTCTTAAAAGTCGGACGCTAGCGTTATTTGTGGCTGGAACATCGCGCGTTTTTCTCATATGCTTTGGGGTTCATTACTGGTTTGTATTCATCTTTGTGCTTCTTTAGTTGATCATATTTAAGTCCTAGTACTTCTTCCTACTTACTGACTAAGGTATTAAATTAGGTACCTTGGACATTGCATCAGCTATGCTTTTGTGGCATCTGTTCTTTTAGCTGCTGCTGTCTCTGGCTGGCTTTCTATTTCCAACCCCTCAGTTGCAAGGATTGATGCTCTAAGAAGTACAGTGATAAAGCTGCGAGAAGGATTTCGAAGAAAAGGACAAAATAGTTCTTCAAATTCATCAGAAGGTTGCGGATCTAGTGTGAAGCGTAGTAGTGGTAGTGTTGAAGCATGTCAACATGGTAATACTACCGATTCTATTTACAGAAGTAATTCACAGAGTGATGGGGTCCATTGGAATAGTGTTCCTTTTGATCGATCCAACAGTTGTCAAGAAGGCAGAAGCTCTGACAAGAACATAGATAGTGGACGTGCAAGTTTAGCGCATCGCAGTAATTCGTGCCTTTCTGCCGTCCAAGACTCTGAAACTGCGATCATTTCTGCAGATAGACATGGGGATACCACTGCTTCACTTGTTGTTTGTTCTAGCAGCGGTTTGGAAAGTCAAGGCTGCGGGTCTAGTGGATCAGCCACTGCCTCGGGTAATCAGCAACTGTTGGATTCGAACTTAGCTGCAATTTTTCAAGATAGGCTGAATGACCCAAGGATCACATCTATGCTAAAAAGGAATGGTGGACTTGGAGATGTGGAACTGGCTAATCTTCTACATGATAAAGGCCTGGATCCTAATTTTTCTTACATGTTGAAAGATAAGGTTATGGATCCACGGATTTTAGCTTTGCTACAGAGAAGCAGCCTAGATGCAGACCGAGAACATCAAGATGATGCAGATGCTACTGCTACTGAGGAATTGGATACGACTATTGCAAACCAGATCTCTTTGTCAGAAGAACTCAGGAGAAACGGGCTAGAAAATTGGCTGAACATTTCAAGACTGATTTTTCATCAAGTGGCCGGTACTCCAATACGGTCCTTCGTTGTATTTACCCTAATATTTATTGTAGAGACAGTTACTGTTGCTGTCCATCGACCAGAGCCCATCAAGGTGATAAATGCAATACATGAACAGGTAATATTTGTCGCAGAAGCACTATAGCACCTTTGAAAGATTGATTTAACATTGATAAAACATGTGATAGTTTCCCCCCCTTCATTTGGCAGTTTGAGTTTGGTTTCTCCATACTGCTTTTATCACCAGTTGTCTGTTCCATCATGGCATTCACATGGTCCCTGCGTGCGGAAGAGATGATGATGACATCCAAACCACAGAAGGTGATTAGTGATATACAACAAGAGAACTTTTCATTCTTTAGTACCAATTATCATGCCATGTCAGATTATAACCGTCATACTAATACGAGGCTCTTATCACCATATCAGAACAAGTACTTTGTACTATTTCTGTTTTAAAACTTACCATGAACCAGATGCTATGTAATGCAAAAGGTATATATATATATATTTGCGGATAGTGCAAAAGGAATATGATGGTAGAGGCAAATTGAAATGCTGTGCAAGAATTTTAGCAATACATGTGCGTGCCTCTGGATAACTCTGGGTATCTTTACTAGACATGCTTTAGTGCATCAAACTCTCTTATGTAAAGGCCATCTGTGCTTATCTTTCGAAAACAAATAAATATGTGCTCACATTGCACTGAGTATGCTGGGTCTGTCCTTTTATTGCACTGAGTATGCTGTTATGTTGCTTAATTTTACTTGAAATGCAACTTCATTCTCAGCTATAATGACTTGCCATTGTTTTCCACATCTTCAGTATGGCTTCATCGCGTGGCTGTTGAGTACATGTGTTGGCTTACTTCTCTCTTTCTTGAGGTACACTCACTGCTTAATATCTGAAATATCAGTAACTATTATAATTTTAATCATATGCAATACTGCTAATTAATTTCTGTGCCTGTTTATTTCACTTAAGACTAAATATTTTCACAAGGGTATAAAATGATAATATGCAAATCATGCTAGTCATAACCATTTGTTCCACATATGGTTTTAAGGGCACTTTATTATTATATACGTTTCATACATCATTTTCTTCAAAATGGCTTCTTCTGTACAAGAGAATCATTTGTGTATGTGATTTCTCTTAAAGAAACTTACGGCTCTTTATACTTGCGGAAGGGATTACGTGTATACTGGAAATCCTGAGTGTGCCATCCTCAGTTGGCAAGTGACGTGACCTATATCTATTAGTTGTGTTACATGCATGTTTCACTTTAGGCGGCATGAGATGATGATACATGCTCAAAAATAGATCTCCACTTTGTTTCTATGGATATCAGTTTACATCCGGTTCTACTACGAGGTGCTTTATCCTGTAGGATGTTAGAGAAATACAGATCCGAATTTTCGTACTCCAGTTATCCAGTGAGCTAAGATATAATGCAATAAGACATGATTCAAGCAAGTACAATAATTATACGGGATTAAGCATTACGCTAGCACACAGACACCCTTAACAAAGTCTAATGGTGGTGTCACTGCTGAAGGTTTTCTATTGTTTATCAGTTTGTCTTAGGATGAGCTTCATTATGTGATTGATTAACTAAATTTATTTTGGGTGCATGTGCAAGACTAAAGCTTTAGGTTGACTGCTATATTTTAGTTGGGTAATGATGATGGCTTGACATATTCAAATCATCCGCTGTCTGTAGTCAAAACCTGTTTTACACATAGATTCTGTGGCAACTAGATATCTTCAATTAATGCAATTCCTATTTTCATTGGTGAAATGTATCCTTTTTTGGTTCTGAATGTTACTTATGCTATTCTGCAGCAAGTCATCAGTTATATTGGGTTTGTCTCTCACGGTCCCACTTATGGTGGCTTGCCTCTCATTTGCTATTCCTATATGGATGCGTAATGGTTATCGTTTCTGGATTCCGGGAGGGGAACTTGATAATCGTGAAAATATTCGTCAATCTCCAGGGAAGAAAGAGGTTTGTTTCGCGTATCTTCTTAAAATTTAGCAATGGGTATTATTTATATATGTACTAACCAATATGCAACGTTCATCTATCTAAGCTCTTTGCATAACTGAACTTATAATGTATGCCACACTCTGACCCAGCTTCGTGTTATGTCCTGAGCTGTAGTTTTATTGCATGCACCATGTTCTGCAGTATATATATATCCAAACATGAACAATTTTCTGTCCCTATTTTACAGCATTACTCCTTCTGTCCCATATTAGTTGTCGCTCAAACGGATGTATCTAGCACTGAAGTGCGTGTAGATACATCCATTTCAGCGACAACTAATATGGGACGGAGGGTGTATTATTATTCTAGATACCTTCCAGTCCACCAATGGTATTTGAAATTATGTTCATGTTGCTCATTATTAATCTTTTGTTGTCAGGGGACTCTCTTCGCAATCAGCGTAGTTGTTTTCATTGCATCAGTTATTGGCCTTGGCGCCATAGTATCGGCGAAGCCTTTAGATGCTTTAGGCTACAGAGGATGGGATGCTGATAAAAAGAGTTTTTACTCTCCCTATGCAACATCTATGTATCTTGGATGGGCATTATCTTCCACAATTGCGGTGCTTGTTACTGGGGTGATACCTATTGTTGCTTGGTTTGCCACATACCGATTTTCGCCTTCATCGGCCATATGTGTTGGCCTTTTCGCAAGTATGTCGTACTTGATCTTTTCTGAATTTGATATTGAAGCTGACGCTTTCAGATATAACTGACTCCTGAGTTGTTACTTTTTGTAGCTGTTCTTGTATCCTTCTGCGGTGCATCCTATTGGGGAGTTGTAAATTCACGTGAGGACGGGATTCCTCTAAAGGCTGATTTCCTGGCAGCACTACTCCCCTTACTTTGCATTCCTGCAATGTTTGCTCTGTTCACTGGGCTGTATAAATGGTATAAAGTCCACCTGTAGCATTTTCATTTCTACTCATATTTTTGCTGTGCTGAGATGAAACGCAAAAAATTGCAGGAAGGATGATGATTGGAAGATCTCCCGAGGAGTTTACCTTTTCGTCGGCATGGGAATGTTGCTATTGCTTGGTGCTATATCAGCAATTATCGTCACAATTAGACCTTGGACTGTAAGTTAACCTAAATCATGGAGAAATCTTCATATACATGTGTAATTCATCTGTGTATAAGTTATAACGGAGTATAATTGACATGACATCTTTATACAGGTCGGAGTCGCATGCCTCCTAGTTACCCTGTTCCTTGTATTTGCTATTGGGGTCATTCACTACTGGAAATCTAATAATTTCTATTTAACAAGAACACAGATGCTACTTGTCTGTTCCCTTGCTTTTCTCCTCGTGCTGGCTGCCTTCCTTATGGGTCTGTTTCAGGGTGAGTACAGGTTCTCCCTTCGCTGTCTTCCATTCTGCTTTTACTAGTTTTAGCGGTTTGGTGCACTGTACTACTGTCATCATTTCATATTAAATGTGAATATCTTTTACAGGCAAACCTTTTCTTGGAGCATCTATTGGTTATTTCTCATTTCTGTTTCTTCTCACTGGAAGGGCTTTGACTGTAAGTTTGATTTATGTTACTTACTTGCATAACTATTAGCCATCAGATGCTAGTTTTGATATTTGCTGATCATCCTGTGACACTGAATGAATATAACCTTCTCAGGTCCTTCTATCTCCACCAATTGTTGTTTATTCACCACGGGTTTTACCCGTATATGTTTATGATGCTCATGCAGACTCTGCCAAAAATGTTAGGTATGGTAAACAACCTTCATACCATAACCTTCTGAGATGAACCTAATCTTTCTTATGTTCAGTATTGATCATAATTTATTTTTGTTTCTGTTGTGTCCTATCCTATAAGTGCTGTTGTCATCTGATAAAATACCCTAACACCACTCTCTTTACAGTTACGCCTTCCTTATCTTGTATGGGATTGCATTGGCAACTGAAGTTTGGGGTGTTATCGCTAGTCAAATAATGAATCCACCGTTTGTTGGGGCTGCTATTTGTGCTAGCACTCTTGTAATTGCCTTCAGTTTCGCTGTTTCTCGTCCATGCCTAACTCTTAAGGTTGGTACTTTTGTACAGTATAAGCAAACACTGAACATTCTTTGTTTTTGTCCTTTTTTCATCTGTAATTCCAAGTAACAATCTCTATGAAACTTGAATCAGATGATGGAGGATGCCATTCATTTTCTCAGCAAGGACACAGTTATTCAAGCAATGTCACGGTCTGCTAACAAAGTAAGTCGATTTATATCCTACTATGAAGATGCTACTTAACAAACTACTGATTTGAAAGCTGGTCAATATAGCATTTTTTTTTCTGCATACCACTGTTAAGCCTGTCTGAACCATCTTTTCCACTTTCTTTTCGTTAACAACATTTGTTGAGAACTATCACCAAATTTGTGCCTAGCTAGTGCATATTCTATCCCGTTGCATACCTTTCCTACCGGTGAACTTTCAGAAGTACATAAATGTTACCGAGATGGCATCCTTTTGTAATTACGTGCCAATAGTTCTTCCGTGGTAGGCATGGTTATCTATCAGCTGTCAGTCTAGATGAGAATCTTGTTAGTGACTCCACCAATTTCCAGGATATGCACATAACAATAAGAGCACCATATAACAATATAATATTGTTGTTACTGTATCGTTGACCATATGTTCTTTGTACAACTCAGACAAGAAATGCTATATCCGGGACTTACTCAGCACCTCAGAGGTCCGCAAGTTCTGCTGCTCTTTTGGTGGGAGATCCTGCTGTTACTTTGGATAGGGCTGGGAACTTTGTGCTTCCTAGGGCTGATGTTATGAAACTGAGGGATCGTTTGAGAAATGAAGAAGTCACTACAGGGTCTTTCTTTTGTGGAGTAAAAAATTGTTTCATGGTTTGCCCTGGATCCCCAGCAGACGTTGATTATCGGAGGAATATGTGTGCCCATGCACGCATCTTGGCTTTGGAAGAGGCAATTGATACTGAATGGGTTTATATGTGGGACAAATTTGGTGGTTATTTGCTTCTGTTGCTTGGATTGACTGCCAAAGCTGAACAAATACAGGTAAACTCAATATTTTCCGCCATTCTTGTCTCTCCCTAATTCATGAGCATTGTTAATGCTGTATATTTCTGTTTGTTTCAGGATGAAGTTCGTCTTAGGCTATTTTTGGACAGCATAGGCCTTTCTGACTTAAGTGCTAAAGAAATTAAGAAATGGATGCCTGAAGATCGAAGGCAATTTGAACTTATTCAAGAAAGGTAATAAGTGATGTTTTTACATGATACCATAGTTATATGTAGGGCTCCCTGGAAGTCATGAGCTCATCATCAAAATTTTGCTTTTATTTGTGTCTGCAGCTACATAAGGGAGAAAGAAATGGAAGAGGAGGTTTTGATGCAAAGGCGAGAGGAAGAAGGGAAGGGAAGGGAAAGAAGGAAGGCATTGTTGGAGAAGGAGGAACGCAAATGGAAGGAGCTCGAAATATCATTGCTGTCTTCTATACCTAATGCTGGAAGCAGGGATGCTGCGGCTATGGCGGCAGCTGTCAGAGCTGTGGGAGGTGATTCTGCTCTGGAAGACTCTTTTGCCAGGGACAGAGTCTCGTCAATAGCCCTTCACATACGAAAAGCACAATTGGCACGACGAGCAGAGCAGGTGCTATTCGCATTATACTTATATTTATTTTTTATGGTGCTATATGTAAAATATGTACTTTTTGGGTGCATGAATTGTGGAGAGCCATCCTTTGTGAGTTTATTGAATGTTTCGTGGTTCACCTTGAACTGGTAACCTGACAACACATCAGTTTAATGACTTCATGATCAAAAATAGCATTTTTAAATAAATTCTATAGCACGTGCTACATGCACATTTCCTTTAGTTACAGTTCCTGCTGATACTACTTAGATATCTGTTACTGTTGTGAATTGTTGAATAGACTAGCATTCCTGTTCTTGCTGATACTGTTTAGATATCTGACATTGTTATGAACTGGTGAACAGACTAGCATTCCAGGTGCTGTATGTGTACTTGATGATGAACCAAGGAGTACCGGACGCCATTGTGGAGAAATTGACTTGTGTCTTTGTCAAAGTCAAAGAGTGAGCTTCTCCATTGCAGTAATGGTTCAACCGGTATCTGGTCCAGTCTGTCTTTTCGGAACCGAATTTGAGAAGAAGGTTTGCTGGGAAATCTTGGTGGCAGGGTCAGAACAGGGAATGGAAGCGGGGCAGGTTGGTCTTAGATTGGTAACTAAGGGTGAAAGGATGACTACTGTTGCTAAAGAGTGGAATATTGGTGCGTCAAGTATTGCAGATGGCAGGTATGAACTTTTCACCACTTTTATATTTTGTGTGGAAACAACAGAAAATCAAAAGCAGCTAACCTGTTCAACTTTTCCTTGCCACTGCAGTGTCCGCAAGCATTTACTGTCTGTTACAGACTTGCTGTGTTGTTTTTCTGTGGGGTTCCATCTTTTCTTCTTCTAGTATCTGTATAGAAAGAATGTAAATCTTAACATTTGTGGTTCAGACCATACCTGTTAACTCCTGCTACATTATTAGTGGTTTTCCCCTATATAGTGTTGCTTTAGTTGTAATGTTTTCAATGAATAAGTAGGCGGTAATTCCACTGAAAAATCTTTTGATGCAGATTTAGTTTCCTCTACTTTCTTTTACTAGTTATATCTCATAGTCGCCGATTTGATTTTGCAGGTGGCATATCGTCACAGTGACTATAGATGCTGACCTAGGTGAAGCAACTTCTTTCATAGATGGAGTTTATGATGGATATCAGAATGGATTACCGTTGCCTAGAAACAACGGCGTATGGGAACCTGGGGCAGATATTTGGGTTGGTGCGAGGCCACCCACAGACTTGGATGCCTTTGGTAGGTCAGACAGTGAAGGTACAGACTCAAAGATGCAGATAATGGATGCTTTCTTATGGGGAAGGTGTCTGACTGAAGATGAAATTGCTGCGCTATATACAATCATGAGTCCTGCGGAGTATGGCTTTTTTGACCTTGCAGCTGAAGATGCTTGGCATGGAAGCTATTCTGCTAGGGTATATTCTAGCTTCTAATTCCTTATTTGTACCCTTTTTGTAATGTCATGATTTTGAAGGTAATATGAAATTACAAATGACATTGTCTTAAATTTACTGTATTTTCATTCAGGTGGATGACTGGGAGAGTGAAGAAGCAAACTATGAGCTATATGATCAAGAGGATGTTGAATGGGACGGGCAGTATTCAAGTGGTAGGAAACGTCCGGTGCGCGATGCAGTAGCTATTGACATTGATTCCTTTGCTAGAAGACCCAGAAAACCGAGGTTTGAGACACGAGAGGAAGTCAACCAGCGTATGCTGTCTGTTGAAAGGGCTGTCAGGGAAGCTCTTAGTGCAAAAGGGGAGAGGGCATTTACTGATCAAGAGTTCCCTCCAGATGATCGATCTTTATACGTGGATCCAGGGAACCCTCCTCTAAAATTGCAGGTACTGTTCATGCATATATGTGCTCTTGTGCACTAAATATTGTTCAAGTCTTTACAATTGATTTTTGTATGAGTTCAGGTTGTTTCTGAGTGGACGAGGCCTTCTGACATAGCAAAGGAGATATCTATTAGTTCTCAGCCATGCTTGTTTTCTGGTTCCGTGAATTCCTCGGATGTATGCCAGGTATATAGTGTTTGGTTTGTGCTGGTCTGATATTTTTCCCTACAGTAGAATTTTTTAGCAAGATCAAGCCATGTTTTGATAGTACTAACGAATTTCCCTAACTGTTCTTTTCAGGGTCGGTTGGGAGACTGCTGGTTCCTGAGTGCAGTTGCAGTTTTAACTGAGATGTCTCGTATATCTGAAGTTATAATCACTCCAGCATACAATGAAGAAGGGATTTACACTATCCGATTCTGCATTCAGGTATTTGATAATATTCAGCTTCTATTTCCATGAGGCCATAGACCGGTATATATATGTGTACATGTGAAGTAAATAGATGGGATATTACACCACTCAGATTATTGGCATTTCTCCTAAACCTAGAGATGTTAGCAAAAGTCCCATATTATATTTGATGCCTCTTTGTTATCATATACTCCAACAAACTAACAAATATGAATTACCTTGCTGCCCATGTGGGCTAGCTGTCCCAATTTACATATAGTACATTATGCATGTATTGCAGTAAAAAAGATACCAAAATTATTCATTAGTGCAGTTTTATCAATTTAGCACATGCCTGCAGTCCTGCACAGTTCTGTTCCCCCATTTAATTTAGTAGATTATGCATAAATGTATTATAGATCAATTCATTAGTCATCACACAATTTCCTGTTCAAACTCAACAGTATCCAAGAGAACGAACTAGTGCACACAGAGATTTGTCTAGGGTGCATCATAGTTTCTCTAGGGTTTATGCATTATTTTCCACCAATAATCTAATTCATTTTATGAGCACTAGAGCATATGCATTATCTTCCGACTTCCGCTAACTTGACTCTTTCTTGATCACGCTTTCCACTAGGGTGAGTGGGTGGCTGTGGTCGTCGATGATTGGATTCCCTGCGAGTCTCCTGGAAAACCAGCATTTGCTACGAGTAGGAAACAAAATGAGCTATGGGTATCCATTCTTGAGAAAGCTTATGCAAAACTTCATGGCTCTTATGAGGCGCTAGAAGGCGGGCTTGTGCAAGATGCTCTAGTAGACCTCACAGGAGGAGCTGGCGAGGAGATTGATATGCGGAGTCCCCAAGCACAGATCGATCTTGCTAGTGGAAGATTGTGGTCTCAGTTGTTACATTTTAATCAAGAAGGTTTTCTTCTTGGTGCTGGAAGCCCCTCTGGCTCTGATGCTCATATTTCATCAAGCGGCATTGTTCAGGGACATGCTTACTCCATTTTGCAGGTTTGCTCTCATTTGTTTGTTTGAACTTTTGGCAGTCTCCATTCTACGTTGATACATTTATACTGTATTTTCAGATAAGAGAAGTTGATGGCCACAAGCTTGTCCAAATTAGAAATCCTTGGGCAAATGAAGTTGAATGGAATGGGCCATGGTCAGACTCGTCACAGGAGTGGACTGAACGAATAAAGCATAAGCTCAAGCATGTTCCACAGGTACTAATCTTTTCCCAGCTATAATTTTGACTGAGTAGATTGTACTCCATTAGCTTTCATCAGAAAGGATTAACATTGATTTTTTTTGTATTACCAGAACAAACAATATATTTTTATTCTGAAAACATTGTTCCACACGATTTTTACCATCTCAATGTCTAAGAAATCAAGTAAACAGAATGGAGTTTATTTTAAAATATAGTGTGAAAATTAAAAATATCTTATTATCAGTACTTCAATAGCCACCCCTGCAATTTTGGGTTATAAATTGTCTCTTTCGAAAAAATAGGCACCTGTTTGAATTTATAACCCTCACCACTCACCACAGTATCTTATTGTCTATTATTGTTGTTGCAGTCAAAGAATGGTGTATTCTGGATGTCTTGGCAAGATTTTCAGATCCACTTTCGATCAATATATGTTTGTCGTGTTTATCCACCTGAGATGCGCTATTCTGTCCATGGGCAATGGCGTGGCTATAGTGCAGGTGGTTGCCAAGATTATGACTCGTGGCATCAAAATCCTCAGTATCGACTTAGGGTAACAGGACGTGATGCACTGTATCCTGTCCATGTGTTTATTACCCTTACACAGGTATGTGCCATCTGCATGTTAATATAAGACTTGAAGAAAGCACTTTGATGCTGATTTTGACACGGACTTCTGCTTGTCAGGGTGTTGGTTTCTCTAGAAAGACAAATGGTTTCAGGAATTACCAATCTAGTCATGATTCTTCCATGTTTTATATTGGAATGAGGATACTCAAGACAAGGGGCTGCCGTGCTGCTTACAATATCTACATGCATGAATCCGTTGGCGGGACAGATTATGTAAACTCAAGGGAGATATCGTGTGAATTGGTCTTGGAACCTTATCCGAAAGGATACACAATTGTGCCAACAACTATCCATCCAGGGGAGGAAGCACCTTTTGTTTTGTCAGTTTTTACAAAAGCACCAATCAAACTAGAAGCTGTTTAGGGCAGGATTGAGACTCCATGCGTTTGCTACTGGTCACTGTGCCTCTCAGCTGCTGGCCCAGGTTCTTTGGGGCCGAGTGACGCAGAGTCCCAGCTGTGGGTTCAAGAAGACCAGGAAATGGGTAAGCGCTTGATCCTTGCAGTTGTCTATGTTCCGACTTTGCCTAATTCTGCTGGCCGTATGGTCTAATGCTGCAGTGTTCTCCAAACTATAAACAACCTATCTGGTGTGCTGCTGCATTAATTTAGATAACAAGATGTAATTCAGATAACTGAACCTTGTAACCATTTCAGGGTATTTGCTAAGAGCAGTACGCCTATAGCTGGGATTTATGATGCAGCAGCTCTGCACTTGGACCTGAATATGCCGGAATCCATCAGGGCGCTCTGCCTGCAAGCTGATGAGAGAAGGCGATGTTTTTGCTAGCAAAGAAAGAGAAGGTAACGTTTCCAGTCAGCAGGTTGCATGGAGCGAATTGATCGGTGCATGTGCTGGATGAGAAGAATCGTGGCGTTTTGTGTCCATGCTTGTAGATAGCGGTGGCAGCTGACATTTAGACCTAGTAGCCCAATCCTGTGTATACCTGTCCGTGTTACCCCTGTACATACTATAGAGTTAGATGAGTTTAACCTTGCGCCTGCCGTTCTTAAGTGCATATCGCTCTTGTGCAGCTTGGAAATGCCGTTCTAGCAAGCTGCAGTTTTGCTGATCCATAACCTGAGGGTAGTCTGGCCATAGTTGTTTTCATTGATTGCCTGTATGTAATCCAAATCTGATCTCATTGAAAGGAAGCGATTTTTTGGTATATGATGTGAAGCCTTTGTCCCTGTGCTCGTCATTCACCCATTGTTGCAATGACTAAAGGGATTCTGCTCCCCCCTACTAAAATGGAGTCGGACACAAGCAGTATTATTGTACTATTCAGACTTCAGAACTTATCAAGGGAGGTTCGACGATGTGGATCATGCGCGGCTGGGCAGAGCATGCACGCCATCTTTGAACTCAAAACTCTTGAAGTGCTCCTCGTCTTTACGCCAATCTGGCAGTGGCCGGCATGCAATAATCCGGCGCCGTAGAGGTGGGTGCTTCTAGGGGACCGCCACCTGAGTCAGTGACCATAGCCTGAGCTGCGTATACGTGCGGGAAGCAAATCGTCCGCAGTAGGTACGTACACGTGCAAGCAACGGTTTTACTCACGCGCTAGTGGTTTCTTGGTAGTCGCTGCGCTACTTTGGTCGGCACGGTCGATCTACGGGGTGAGCCCTGGGTCTCCGAACCGATAAACAAAATTTTCTACGAATAGAACCGATATAAACATTTCCATTGTTCAGGTCACAACCGTTGTCCCCTTCAATAAGCTGCACGATTGTAGGCAGCAGCGATGATTATCAGGCCAGAAAGGAAAAAGGTGCCGATAACTTTTACTGACGCCGAGCCCCGGTATCACGTCACCTATCGGTGTCAACCATGGAACGTCGACACATGTACGCTCACGCCTTGTGGCCTGTGTGCTGTGCCCTCTCACGTCCGCCGCTCCGAGACACCTGCGCGACGCCCGTACGTGCCCTCCCTGCCCGTCCGGTTGCTCGGCCGGCCGGTCGGTCCGTCAGGCGGCCGTGTTAATCGCATCGCACCGCACCTCACCGGTCATTCCCTCTCGTCCTCTCGTGCTGGTATTTACGCCGCGCCGGGCAGGGTGTTCCCCGCGCGAGCCGCTTTGCCAAAAGCGTACCGCCACCACCCCTGCCGCCCCCCCTGCCAAGTGCTAACCACCTTAAAGCAGGCGGCTTTGCCACTAAAACCCCGTCAAATACTCCACCCAGCGGCCACGAATCATTAGCATCGCGCACGCACGGACGGCCGCAGCAACGAAAGGTAGAGAGAGTGCGCGAGCTTGCCGGCGCTGGCCATCATGGCGAGAGCCTTTCGCGCGGCATCCCCGCTGCCCCTCCCCTCTTCCAGCTCCAGGAGCGCCACCGCCGCGAGCGGCGGCGGCAGCGGCAGCGGCAGCTTCACCTGGCTGCTCAAGAAGCGCTCCAGCAAGGCGCCGCAGCGCAGCGGGCCGAGCGGCCAGGAGGCGGAGGACGAGGGAGACGAGGAGGAGGCTGGAGCGGCCGCTCTGTCCTCCGCGCAGTCGTCTTCCACCGGCGAGCAGTCCTCCTCCTCGTCGTCGTCGAGGAAGAAGCGCGCGGACGCGCTGGCGCGTCTGCGGTCGGTGTTCCTGGCGGCGATCACGCACCGGCGCCGGCGCCGGCAGCTCGGGTCGTGCGTGACGGGCACCATCTTCGGGCGGCGGCGCGGGCGCGTGCACGTGGCGCTGCAGACGGACCCGCGATCGGCGCCGGTGCTGCTGGTGGAGATGGCCGCCTACTCCACCGGCGCGCTCGTCAGGGAGATGTCCTCGGGCCTCGTGCGCCTCGCGCTCGAGTGCGAGAAGCCGCCGCTCAACGCAGGTACGACGTCCACCACCCGCACAACCACAGCGAGAGCAGCTCGAGCGCCAAAGCCACAGATTAACCCGCAGGCACGTGCAGGGGAGAAGCGGCGGCCGCTGCTGGAGGAGCCGACGTGGCGCGCGTACTGCAACGGGCTCAAGTGCGGCTACGCGGTGCACCGCGAGTGCGGCGCCGACGAGTGGCGCGTGCTCGGCGCCGTGGAACAGGTGTCCGTCGGCGCCGGCGTGCTCCCGGACGACGGTGCCGCCGGGGCCGCAGGCGGCGCCGGCGAGGGCGATCTGATGTACATGCGCGCCAAGTTCGAGCGGGTCGTCGGATCGAGGGACTCGGAGGCGTTCTACATGATGAACCCCGACGGCAGCGGAGGGCCCGAGCTCAGCATCTACCTGCTCAGAGTCTGACGGGCGGTCGAGGAAAAAATTCTTCCTGTATGGACTTTGTACACGTCCTTGTGCATGCATATTTGGGGTTGTTTTCTTTCTTTCTCTTGGGTTCCATGTATTCTGGTGCAGGACTTAATTGGCTGGCCTTGTACAGTATGTAGTACGTACAATAGTATCATTGCTCACTCTAGTGCTTAATCAAAATTAATATTGATATTTCCTCCATTTTAACATGCAGTGCACATTAGAGCAAAGGTTAACCAAATTTGTAGAACAAAATATAATCATCTACAGAACCAAATCAATATTATTAGACTTCTCATGAAATATATTTTCATGGTATTGTGGACGCAGTCCCATCCATTCGATCAACCCCTTCCGCTCTCTTTTTCCGAGAGCACGTAAATTGTGTGCCCTTTGTTTTATAAAAGACAGAGGATAAAATACAGAAAATTCAGGCAAGCTCTCACCGCAACCGGGTGAGAAGTAAACACACGTAAATTGTGTGTCTTTGTTTTATAAAAGACAGAGGATAAAATACAGAAAATTCAGGCCGGGTGAGAAGTAAACACACACACACACACAATACAACCCCAACGCATGAGGGTGTGTCCTAAATTGACCAACAAAGCCGTGTCTTGACCCACGTTGTATGGACTTTGTACACGTCCTTGTACATGTCCTGGTCAACTCGAAAGAGCGACAACTCCAAATGAACTTTCGTTGCTGACGCACCAACTATGCTTGCGTGCCTAAAGAGTTGGCAGGTGGGTGATAGGACTCACATAACCCTGGAAATGTCATGGTCTTGGACTCATGCATGACGGCGTACATAGCTCCCCTGAAGAACAATCCAGAATAGCGGTGAGCATCAACAGAGGAACAATGTCGAGGGCGTTGCCATTATCGATCTGGAACCGAATTTAGGCTTTCGCCCGGAGACAACCAATCAAGTGAGAGAGAGCGAGGTGCCAACATACCACAATGACGCCTCCAAGGAGGAGAACCATGCCCACAGGCGCCATCGCCGCTGGCACCAATCGAAGTCGGGCATGACTTTCATCCGAATCATCACACACCTGCATTCCTGCCCATAGGAATGGGGCACACCGCCCATGTTGGTTCGCTTAGCCGTTGCAGCAACACCACAACGATGAAGCCGCATCGTCTCGCCCCACCAACACTACCATGCCGAGCTACCACCACTTCCGCCTGTACCACCATGGTGCCAAGGAGCAGTCAAGGCGTGACTTCACCATGCTTGTCAGTATCCACGTACCAATCCCACCAACCAGATCCAGACCAAGATCGGCCGGAACTTCGCCACACCTTGCCGCCAAGCACTCCGCCGAAAGGGAGTCACACCACCATCGGGGAGAGGGGCAGGGACCAAGACACCCCAGACGTGAAGCTACTGCCGTCCAGGGCCGCTAGCGGGCGGCTGAGTTACCCCCACCCAGAACAGAATGAATCTGTGTAGGGAAGCTCCGATCCGCTGCCACCGATCTGCAAGGCTAGTTAGCATGCTGCCCCCACACCCATGGTGGCGCAGCCACCGTCGATAGCCCCTGGGGTTTCCGCCCTAGCCCTCAGGCTCCGCCATCATGCAAGGCGCCCAACGACGTGAAGGAAATATGCCCTAGAGGCAATAATAAAGTTGTTATTTATATTTCCTTATATCATGATAAATGGTTATTATTCATGCTAGAATTGTATTAACCGAAAACTTAGTACATGTGTGAATACATAGACAAAACAGACTGTCCCTAGTGTGCCTCTACTTGACTAGCTCGTTAATCAAAGATGGTTAAGTTTCCTGACCATATACATGTGTTGTCATTTGATAAATGGGACCACATCATTAGAGAATGATGTGATGGACAAGACCCATCCGTTAGCTTAGCATTATGATCGTTCAGTTTTATTGCTATTGCTTTCTTCATGACTTATACATATTCCTCTGACTATGAGATTATGCAACTCCCGAATATCGGTGGAACACCTTGTGTGCTATCAAACATCACAACGTAACTAGGTGATTATAAAGATGCTCTACAGGTGTCTCCGCAGGTGTTTGTTGGGTTGGCATAGATCAAGATTAGGATTTGTTACTCCGTGTATCGGAGAGGTATCTCTGGGCCCTCTCGGTAATGCACATCACTATAAGCCTTGCAAGCAATGTGACTAATGAGTTAGTTGTGGGATGATGTATTACGGAACGAGTAAAGAGACTTGCCGGTAATGAGATTGAACTAGGTATGATGATACCGATGGTCGAATCTCGGGCAAGTAACATACCGATGACAAAGGGAATGCTGTATGGTTATGCGGTTTGACCGATAAAGATCTTTGAAGAATATGTAGGAACCAATATGAGCATCCAGGTTCCACTATTGGTTATTGACCGGAGATGTGTCTCGATCATGTCTACATAGTTCTCAAACCCGCAGGGTCCGCACGCTTAACGTTCAATGACGATTTGTATTATGAGTTATGTGTTTTGGTGACCGAAGATTGTTCGGAGTCCCGGATGAGATCACGGACATGACGAGGAGTCTCAAAATGGTCAAGAGGTAAAGATTCATATATTGGAAGGTAGTATTCGGGCATCGGAATGGTTCCAAGTGATTCAGGTATTTTTTTCGGAGTACCGAGGGGTTACTGGCCCCCCCGGGGAAATATTGGGCCTACATTGGCTTAAGTGAGAGAGAGAGGGAAGCCCGCGGGGGGTGGCGCGCGCCCCCCTCCTAGGGAGTCCGAATAGGACAAGGAGGAGGGGGCACGACCCCCCTTCCCTTTCCCTATCCCTCTCCTTCCTTTTCCCTCCGGTGGAATAAAGGAAGGGGGGGGGGGCGTTGCTACAGTTCGTCGTGCCGAGACACCACGTGATGATCGGGTGTGATAAGCTCTACGTTCACATACAACGGGTGCAAACTAGTTTTGCACATGCAGAATACTCGGGTTAAACTTGACGAGCCTAGCATATGCAGATATGGCCTCGGAACACTGAGACTGAAAGGTCGAATGTGAATCATATAGTAGATATGATCAACATAGAGATGTTCACCATTGAAAACTACTCCATCTCACATGATGATCGGACATGATTTAGTTGATATGGATCACCTGATCATTTAGATGACTAGAGGGATGTCTATCTAAGTGGGAGTTCTTTAGTAATATGATTAATTGAACTTTAATTTATCATGAACTTAGTCCTGATAGTTTTTGCATATCTATGTTGTTGTAGATCAATGGCCCGTACTACCGTTCCCTTGAATTTTAATGCGTTCCTAGAGAAAGCTAAGTTGAAAGATGATGGTAGCAACTACACGGACTGGGTCCGTAACTTGAGGATTATCCTCATTGCTGCTGTGACGCCCGGATAATTAGGCTACAATAATCCCATGTTAATGATGCCACATCACCACAGTTACTGTTGTTAATCTCGTGTTAGTTCAAAATCGATTCGAAATTCAAACTTAAAATAAAGTCAAACGGTAAAGGTTTTCAAATATTAAAACTAAAATATTGGGGTATTGCCAAATAATGCATAGGTAATTATTATGGAGAAACCACAATTTTATAAAAGTTTAAATGCACTTAAATGATTAAAACAGTAGGTAAAACTATTGAATAAATGTCTTTGAATGTTATAAAATACTACACTATTTTGATCAGGGGTAAAACTTTCTGTGAAAGTAGTTGGAATTGTAACTCTATTTTAGGTATGGGTTTTACTTTTTGTAAAACTATAAATTATTAAATAAATAAAAGAAAGCAGAAAAGAAAAAGTAAAAATAAAACAAAACTAAAAAGAAAAAAAAGCCCCCTGGCCAACTGGGTCAGACAGACCAGCTCACCGGCCAGGCCGACCCACCTGGCCCAGCCGGCCGAACCGCCCCTGCCTTATCCTCACGAGGGGGGAAACCCTAACCCGTAACCCCCACTCCCCTCGCCCCCACTCGCCCCCCATGATCTGGATCGGGATCGCCCCGATCCCGCGCCGCCCTGCACCCCCGACGATGGCGCCTCCTCCCCGGAGCCCCCCTCTCGCCGACGCCAGCGTCCTGCCCTGCCTCTCCATCGCCGGCGCCTTTGGACCTCGTCGCGCCCCGTGGTCATCGTCCACCCCACCAACGCAAGGCCACGGTGTCCCCCATCACCGGATCGTCGCCGCTCCTCCGCGTCGGCCAACGCCATGACGACTGTGTCGACCTGCTGCTCCGACGCCTCCCCGGCCCCCTCGAGCTCGCACGCGACCTCCCCTGTGAGCCCCTTGCCCAATCCCCCTCCGCCTCCCGCTGTAGGTCGCCGCCACGCTCCGGCCCGACTGCTCGCGCCTTGTCTGGCCCCGCTCACGCCCCGCGCGCCTTCTCCCCGACCTCGCCGCGCCCGCAGACCTTCCCTCGCCCCTGTACCCGCGCCGCGCGCGCCCGTCGCCGGACAAGCCGCGCGCCCGGCAACCGTTGGCGCCCGCCGGCGCCCACCCTATTCCCCCACTGCAATGCGCTGCTGCTGCCCTCTCGCCTCCCCTGCACATCGCGCCCGCCTCCCGCGCCCGTGCGCCGCGCGCGTCTGCGGCCTACTGCTGATGCTGCTTGCTGCCGGTGCTGCCCGCCTCCACTCGCCGGCGGCTGCGACGCGCCCCGCCGCTGCCCCGGTTGCCTCTCCCTGTAGCGCCCAATCGGGTGCGCCCCTGTTGGGGCTGTGCCCGACGCCCGCGCCCGCTATGGTTTCCCCAGAGCCACTGACAAGTGGGGCCTGACCCCCAGAATGTTTTAAAAAAATGATAAAAATAAATAAATAAATAAATAGATAATTAATTAACTTAATTAATTTTCATTAATTAACTAATCAATTATAAACTAATTAAACTATTAGGTAATTAATTAATCAGTCAATGACAGTGGGGCCCACCCCTAATTAATCCTGATTAGGTTAATTAAACCAGATAACTAAATGTGTCACTAACAGGTGGGACCCACCTGTCAGGTTGACCAGGTCAACTGCTGATGTCATGCTGACGTCAGCAAACACTATTCTGGATAATGTTGAACTAAAATAATTAAATAAATCCTAAAAGTGATTTAATTCTTTTAAAATTAATATAAAATAAACCGTAGCTCTGATGGAAAAACTTTGTACATGAAAGTTGCTCAGAACGACGAGACAAATCCAGATACACAGCCCGTTCGTCCGCCACACATCCCTAGCATAGCGAACACACAACTTTCCCCCTCCGGTTCATCTGTCCAAAAACGCGAAACACCGGGGATATTTTCCTGGATGTTTCCCACTTCACCGGTATCTCCTCGTACCGCGTCAGGTCACCCCTAGTACAACGTAATGCCGCATCTTGCTTTTTGTTACATTGATTGCTCTATTATTTATTGTGTTCCCCCTCCATTACTTCTTTCCGGTAGACCCCGAGACTGCCGGAGACCCCCAGTACGACTACTGTGTTGATGACCCCTCCTTCTTGCCAGAGCAACCAGGCAAGCCCCCCCCCTTGATCACCAGATATCGCCTATTCTTCTCTATACTGCTTGCATCAGAGTAGTGTAGCATGTTACTGCTTTCAGTTAATCCTATACTGCTGCATAGCCTGTCCTTGCTACTACTATTGTTACCTTTACCTGCTATCCTACTGCTTAGTATAGGATGCTAGTGTTCCATCAGTGGCCCTACACTCTTGTCCGTCTGCCATGCTATACTACTGGGCCGTGATCACTTCGGGAGGTGATCACGGGCATATACTATATACTTTACACTGTTACATTACCTGTGGTATTGTCCGGAGTTGGGGGCTGAAGGGGCAGGTGGCTCCATCCCGGTAGAGGTGGGCCTGGGTTCCTGACGGCCCCCGACTGTTACTTTGTGGCGGAGCGACAGGGCAGGTTGAGACCACCTAGGAGAGAGGTGGGCCTGGCCCTGGTCGGTGTTCGCGGATACTTAACACTTTTAACGAGATCTTGGTATTTGATCTGAGTCTAGCCACTGGCCTATACGCACTAACCATCTACGCGGGGACAGTTATGGGCACTCGACATCGTGGTATCAGCCGAAGCCTTCGTGACGTCAGCGACTGAGCGGCGCGCGTCGGATTGGAACGTAAGCCTGCTCTTGTATTAAGGGGGCTAGTTTTGCTTCCGGCCGCCCTCGCAACATGTAGGTGTGCAATGGGCGATGGGCCTAGACCCCTGCGCCATAGGATTTAGACTGGCGTGCTGACCTCTCTGTTGTGCCTAGGTAGGGTTGCGACGTGTTGATCTTCCAAGGCCGGGCATGACCCAGGAAAGTGTGTCCGGCCAAATGGGATCGAGCGTGTTGGGTTATGTGGTGCACCCCTGCAGGGAAGTTAATCTATTTGAATATCCGTGATCTTCGGTAACAGGACGACTTGGAGTTGTACCTTGACCTTATGACAACTAGAACTGGATACTTAATAAAACACACCCTTCCAAGTGCCAGATACAACCCGGTGGTCGCTCTCTAATAGGGCGACGAGGAGAGGATCGCCGGGTAGGATTATGCTATGCGATGCTACTTGGAGGACTTCAGTCTACTCTCTTCTACATGCTGCAAGACAGAGGCTGCCAGAAGCGTAGTCTTCGATAGGACTAGCTTTCCCCCTCTTATTCTGGCATTCTGCAGTTTAGTCCACCGATATGGCCCTTTACACATATACCCATGCATATGTAGTGTAGCTCCTTGCTTGCGAGTACTTTGGATGAGTACTCACGGTTGCTTTCTCCCCCCTTTTCCCCCTTTTCTTTCTTTCTGGTTGTCGCAACCAGATGCTGGAGTCCAGGATCCATACGCCACCGTTGACGACGACTCCTACTACACCGGAGGTGCCTACTACTATGTGCAGCCCGCTGACGACGACCAGGAGTAGTTAGGAGGATCCCAGGCAGGAGGCCTGCGCCTCTTTCGATATGTATCCCAGTTTGTGCTAGCCTTCTTAAGGCAAACTTGTTTAACTTATGTCTGTACTCAGATATTGTTGCTTCCGCTGACTCGTCTATGATCGGGTTCTTGTATTCGAGCCTTCGAGGCCCCTGGCTTGTAATATGATGCTTGTATGACTTATTTTATTTGTAGAGTTGTGTTGTGATATCTTCCCGTGAGTCCTTGATCTTGATCGTACACGTTTGCGTGTATGATTAGTATACGGTGAAATCGGGGGCGTCACAAGTTGGTATCAGAGCCGACTGCCTGTAGGAATCCCCCTTCCACACTCCTTGGCCGAAGTCGAGTCTAGACATTACAAAACTTTTTACTAACATGGGTGTGTGCCTTACGGGCCCACGTCGCCATCTGGGTGGTATTAGGATCTTTTACTCCTCGATCCTTACTCTGGGATTCTGATCTCTCTTCTATTCGAGATAAATGATTTTGCTAACTCTAACTCTAGGTTCTCGTAATTACTTTCTTCCGGAGAGCCCCTTATTACAGATGATCGCCTGCTGCACCAGGAGATTTCGAAGATACTCTCCGATATTCTCTCGAGGCTTTGTGCCCGTTGCTTTTGCAATTCCCTACCACCGAAACATCCCTATGGATAAATACTTACACATGTCGTCTGTCGTTCTTACTTTTATTTCCAGTCGATCTTGTTATTACAAGATACCCCGAGAATACTTTGTGCCTACTGCCTTGCAGTTCCTTGCCACCTGAATACCCCTATGAATAATTTCTCGCACTTATCAAGGATTCACTCATTCCCAGTTGATTCATGTATTTCACAAAATTCTTCGAAATACCATTCGGTCTTCCAAAAATCCTGAGCAGCCTGTTGCTCCTAAATTTCTTTCTTTCTTGCTTGCGTTATGGTTAATACCATAAATCTCGTAATCTTATTGGCATACTTTGTCAATATCATTTTGAGTCCATTGATCCAATATGATGTGAATGCTCTCAATACTCAGTCATATCCTAGAATTCATCCTTCCGGCTCAGACGTCATTTCAAATGTGAGCTGGTTCTCGCCAATCAAATTGTCGTCGATTGTGCCCCTAAGTATATTGAACTTATCCATCCATGATCAGAGCGTCTGCTCCTGATCCTTCGCTTTGTAAATCATAATTCCTTTGCAATTGAGCTCTAAGTTACTCAATTGTTTCTATAATCCAATGTCTTTGCATTGATTCTTCCTCTGGTTGTGAGCCGATACTCACATCAGATCCTTTATTGGCCATCAGAACCTTGTTGGATTTTATCCAACAACGTCCTTCATATTCAATCATGTTTGGAAGTTCTTTCCCTGATACATAATGCCTTTGGTAAATCTTATTCCTTGATTTGTCCAACCATGCTCTGCTTTCGAGCTGGTGATATTTACTATTGAAGCTTGTGGTATATGTTTCCACGATCCCCCGATGGGTTGAACCAACGCCTTCCCTAATCTGTGTGATCCCGAAAGATTTCACGTTTCATACTTATCTGGTATTTCACCAGGTAAAAAATTTCAACCCTAATGTCATTTTTGAAACGCGAGGAGTGAACGAAAGGTTATGCATTGAAGAAGTGGGAGTCAACCTTGAACTTTGTGTTCATGCCCATGGACACGATGTATATCCTATCATGGAAGCTTCTTGAAATAATAACTATTCCCTTGATATATTATCATTTGGTATCTGTGAATTGATTCTTTGCAATCGTGGTTCCGGCCATATTTTCTCCTTGATTCCATTTCTCGTGCAAGTTTGAGCACTTGTCTTCTGCAGAGCATTACTCTAGTACAACCTCTACTTTGATCTGTCGTCGAGTACTACCCCCTGCTATCTCGAGACTATCTTGGAACTGCATAACTTCCTATGAGTTCTTCATCAAGTACTACATTCTCACTGATTACAATTTTTCATGGGCTCTGAGTTATTAAACACTCAAGGACGCCGATAACTGAACCGAGTCCACACTCCGATTCAATAACTCTAAGTAATTTTTGTTGCTTACGAGTTTAATAATCCTTCAAGTCATTCCTAGCCTGACCGGCTATATCATTATTGTGCTAAAATTTTAACTGTGCTACCTGGTCCTTTTTCCCGGAGCATAAATTTCAATGGTGAGCTAATCTTACGTCGGTCTTCCTTGTCATATCATTTCTCCCTGAACAACAAACTTGATTTCGAGTTTGTGTCATACCCATGGTTCCAATAACCTTTCGCTTCATCATTCCTTTGACTTGATGTCATCGCCGATCGATTACATCTTCGTGGAGCCTCTCAACTAAATTTGTCGTTGTCGTCAGACAACATTTTGATTCCTTCCAGAATATCAACCAAATGGATGATGACAGGTAACCATCCTTGTCCCTCGATGATTTTTGTTATCACCGACAACATTATTGCCTTCCCTCCAACACAAACTTGTTCGTGTTTTGTGTTATACCTGGAGACCCATGCTATCCAGCAATTATTCTTCGATACCTTGGAGTATTACCATCTTTTATGTCAAGAATGTTGTGAGAATTTCACCACTTCCTAAGAATTCTTGATACAGGTAATACTTATCACCATCACCATCCTTTCTTGGTCCCCATGTTGGATCTAACCGGGATACCAACAGGTGAACGGTGCTGTTTGGATTCTGCCCTTCTAGCAACCCTATTGCTTTGAAGTTAATGGTCGAACGTTCATTCTTAGACTATTGATCACTGAATCACCCTTCTAACATATGATCATGCTACCTAAGGCCCTACTTTGGGCACCCTTTTCCACTAATGTTTAATTGTGTATGTTTTTCCTTGAGCATACATCATTATATCATTTGATCTGACAAATGTTATCTCCTTGTTCACATAACTGTGGAAATCCATCTTTTTGGATACCTCGTTGTATTATCGCTGAGTCCATCAGCCACCTCCTCATCCTCTCCTTGGCTTAATGATGAATCCCTTCGCGTATCCAGAGTCTGACCTTTGATTGAAGACCATGCAATGATATCTCGAAGCATGTCTGTGGTACTCTGATTTTCAGCAAGAACATTTGAAGCCCCGTGCTAAATGTTTCTTGCTCTGTTGTCCAAACACCGTTGTATGGTTAATGTCATGAAATTTTTCTTCCCTTACCTAAAGAGTTTTCTACATTATATCCTATCATGGATAATATGTTCCGCTTGTTCTTGGGAAGGATATACCCCTGAAATATGTGTTTAAACACATTTTCCTTTCCATTGTTCTGTTTAATCTAATAATCACATTTTCCTTTCCATTGTTCTGTTTAACCTTCTTGAGGTTTATATGATATAAATAGTAATACGTCACTGCTTTTATAAGCACCTCAGTGTACAACTCTGTCAGTAAGACCCTGTTACTATTGTTGTTGACATTCTGGTAACCACCGATGGACGAGAACTTTGCCTATTGGTCCGCCTCGTTCAACGAGCAGGAAGATGGTTCTCTTCATCCCTCGCCCTTGGTACCGATGTTGTTGCTGACATAACTGACAGGCGATACTCTGACCTGCCTTGCTATCTTGACCGTGCAAATTGATTAGCACCTTCCTACCTTTAACCCACATGGTGGGCCATAACCCACAATGCCACAGGATCAAAACCTGACTCTCCTGTACACCCTGTTTCCAAAGTTAATTCTTGCGCTTGGCTTCGTATGCAATTCACGAGCCACATTCCTAGTGATCTATTCTGATGTCGGCCACAATAATTATTCCGTTGCTTTGAAACCCCTTTCACCTTTTGTCTAGGCATTGAACGATTGCCTGGCTGCTTGAAACTTCTTATTGTACCTTCCAACTTTACTCTCGATGTGTTTTATTTGTTCAACTCGAGAGGTACTCCTATGCCCATTCATGGGTTAATCCCAGATTATTACCCTTATAGCATTCTGTCCTTGCCGATCTGCCCCGTTACCTATTCGTAAATACGATGAAGATCCCGAAGAAAGGATGCCGACTTCATCATGATGACCTGAAGCAGAGAAATGGAGACATCAATGTAAAGGATCAACTACTTCGGGAAGTGCAACAAAGACCGAGAAGACCCATTAGAATTTCGCAACCTAGTCTTTCCCCCTTACTCCCCTCCTAAATCTCGGGACGAGATTTCTTGTAGTGGAGGAGAATTGTGACGCCCGGATAATTAGGCTACAGTAATCCCATGTTAATGATGCCTCGTCACCATAGTTACTGTTGTTAATCTCGTGTTAGTTCAAAATCGATTCGAAATTCAAACTTAAAATAAAGTCAAACGGTAAAGGTTTTCAAATATTAAAACTAAAATGTTGGGGTATTGCCAAATAATGCATAGGTAATTATTGTGGAGAAACCACAATTTTATAAAAAGTTTAAATGCACTTAAATGATTAAAACAGTAGGTAAAACTATTGAATGTTATAAAATATTAACTATTTTGATCAGGGGTAAAACTTTCTGTGAAAGTAGTTGGAATTGTAACTCTATTTTAGATATGGGTTTTACTTTTTGTAAAACTATAAATTATTAAATAAATAAAAGAAAGCAGAAAAGAAAAAGTAAAAATAAAACAAAACTAAAAAGAAAAAAAGCCCCCTGGCCAACTGGGCCAGATGGCCCAGCTCACCGGCCAGGCCGGCCCACCTGGCCCAGCCGGCCGAACCGCCCCTACCTTATCCCCACGAGGGGGAAACCCTAACCCGTAACCCCCCACTCCCCATTCCCCTCGCCCCCACTCGCCCCCCCACGATCTGGATCGGGATCGCCCCGATCCCGCGCTACCCTACACCCCCGACGACGGCGCCTCCTCCCCAGAGCCCCCCTCTCGCCGACGCCAGCGTCCTGCCCTGCCTCTCCACCGCCGGCGCCTTTGGACCTCGTCGCGCCCCGTGGTCGTCGTCCACCCCACCAACGCAAGGCCACGGTGTCCCCCATCGCCGGATTGTCGCCGCTCCTCCGCGTCGGCCAACGCCATGACGAGTTGACGACTGTGTCGACCTGCTGCTCCAACGCCTCCCCGGCCCCCTCGAGCTCGCACGCGACCTCCCCTGTGAGCCCCTTGCCCAATCCCCCTCCGCCTCCCGCTGTAGGTCGCCGCCACGCTCCGGGCCGACTGCTCGCGCCTTGTCTGGCCCCGCTCGCACCCCGCGCGCCTTGTCCCTGACCTCGCCGCGCCCGCAGACCTTCCCTCGCCCCTGTACCCGCGCCGCGCGCGCCCGTCGCCGGACAAGCCGCGCGCCTCGCAACCGTTGGCGCCCGCCGGTGCCCACCCTATCCCCCCACTGCAATGCGCTGCTGCTGCCCTCTCGCCTCCCCTGCACATTGCGCCCGCCTCCCGCGCCCGTGCGCCGCGCGCGTCCGCGGCCTACTCCTGATCCTGCTTGCTGCAGGTGCTGCCCGCCTCCACTCGCCGGCGTCTGCGACGCGCCCCGCCGCTGCCCCGGTTGCCTCTCCTTGCAGCGCCCAATCGGGTGCGCCCCTGTTGGGGCTGTGCCCGATGCCCGCGCCCGCTATGGTTTCCCCAGAGCCATTGACAAGTGGGGCCCGACCCCCAGAATGTTAAAAAAATGATAAAAATAAATAGAGAATTAATTAATTAACTTAATTAATTTTCATTAATTAAACTAATCAATTATAAACTAATTAAACTATTAGGTAATTAATTAATCAGTCAATGATAGTGGGGCCCACCCCTAATTAATCCTGATTAGGTTAATTAAACTGGATAACTAAATGTGTCACTGACAGGTGGGACCCACCTGTCAGGTTGACCAGGTCAACTACTGACGTCAGCAAACACTATTCTGGATAATGTTGAATTAAAATAATTAAATAAATCCTAAAAGTGATTTAATTCTTTTAAAATTAATATAAAATAAACCGTAGCTCGGATGGAAAAACTTTGTACATGAAAGTTGCTCAGAACGAGGAGACATATCCGGATACGCAGCCCGTTCGTCTGCCACACATCCCTAGCATAGAGAACACGCAACTTTCCCACTCCGGTTCATCTGTCCGAAAACGCAAAACACCGGGGATATTTTCCCGGATGTTTCCCCCCTTCACCAATATCTCCTCGTACCGCGTCAGGTCACCCCTAGCACAACGTAATGCCGCATCTTGCTTTTTGTTACATTGATTGCTCTGTTATTTATTGTGTTCCCCCTCCATTACTTCTTTCCGGTAGACCCCGAGACTGCCGGAGACCCCAGTACGACTATGGTGTTGATGACCCCTCCTTCTTGCCAGAGCAACCAGGCAAGCCCCCCCCTTGATCACCAGATATCGCCTATTCTTCTCTATACTGCTTGCATTAGAGTAGTGTAGCATGTTACTGCTTTCAGTTAATCCTATACTGCTGCATAGCCTGTCCTTGCTACTACTATTGTTACCTTTACCTGCTATCCTACTGCTTAGTATAGGATGCTAGTGTTCCATCAGTGGCCCTACACTCTTGTCCATCTGCCATGCTATACTACTGGGCCGTGATCACTTCGGGAGGTGATCACGGGCATACACTATATACTTTACACTGTTACATTACCTGTGGTATTGTCCGGAGTTGGGGGCTGAAGGGGCAGGTGGCTCCATCCCGGTAGAGGTGGGCCTGGGTTCCTGACGGCCCCCGACTGTTACTTTATGGCGGAGCGACAGGGCAGGTTGAGACCACCTAGGAGAGAGGTGGGCCTGGCCCTGGTCGGTGTTCGCGGATACTTAACACTTTTAACGAGATCTTGGTATTTGATCTGAGTCTAGCCACTGGCCTATACGCACTAACCATCTACGCGGGGACAGTTATGGGCACTCGACATCGTGGTATCAGCCGAAGCCTTCGTGACGTCAGCGACTGAGCGGCGCGCGTCGGATTGGATCGTAAGCCTGCTCTTGTATTAAGGGGGCTAGTTTTGCTTCCGGCCGCCCTCGCAACATGTAGGTGTGCAATGGGCGATGGGCCCAGACCCCTGCGCCATAGGATTTAGACTGGCGTGCTGACCTCTCTGTTGTGCCTAGGTAGGGTTGCGACATGTTGATCTTCCAAGGCCGGGCATGACCCAGGAAAGTGTGTCTGGCCAAATGGGATCGAGGGTGTTGGGTTATGTGGTGCACCCCTGCAGGGAAGTTAATCTATTCGAATATCCGTGATCTTCGGTAACAGGACGACTTGGAGTTGTACCTTGACCTTATGACAACTAGAACTGGATACTTAATAAAACACACCCTTCCAAGTGCCAGATACAACCCGGTGGTCGCTCTCTAATAGGGCGACGAGGAGAGGATCGCCGGGTAGGATTATGCTATGCGATGCTACTTGGAGGACTTCAGTCTACTCTCTTCTACATGCTGCAAGACGGAGGCTGCCAGAAGCGTAGTCTTCAATAGGACTAGCTTTCCCCCTCTTTTGCTGGCATTCTGCAGTTCAGTCCACCGATATGGCCCTTTAGACATATACCCATGCATATGTAGTGTAGCTCCTTGCTTGCGAGTACTTTGGATGAGTACTCACGGTTGCTTTCTCCCCCCTTTTCTTTCTTTCTGGTTGTCGCAACCAGATGCTGGAGTCCAGGATCCAGACGCCACTGTTGACGACGACTCCTACTACACCGGAGGTGCCTACTACTACGTGCAGCCCACTGACGACGACCAGGAGTAGTTAGGACGATCCCAGGCAGGAGGCCTGCGCCTCTTTCGATCTGTATCCCAGTTTGTGCTAGGCTTCTTAAGGCAAACTTGTTTAACTTATGTCTGTACTCAGATATTGTTGCTTCCGCTGACTCGTCTATGATCGGGTTCTTGTATTCGAGCCTTCGAGGCCCCTGGCTTGTAATATGATGCTTGTATGACTTATTTTATTTGTAGAGTTGTGTTGTGATATCTTCCCGTGAGTCCCTGATCTTGATCGTACACGTTTGCGTGTATGATTAGTGTACGGTCAAATCGGGGGCGTCACAGCTGCACAGAAGAATTACGTCCTGGAAGCACCGCTAGGTGCTAGACCCGCTGCTAGAGCAACTCCCGACATTATGAACGTCTGGCAGAGCAAAGCTGATGACTACTCGATAGTTCAGTGTGTCATGCTTTACGGCTTAGAATCGGGACTTCGAAGACGTTTTGAACATCATGGAGGATATGAGATGTTCCAGGAGTTGAAGTTAATATTTCAAGCAAATGCCCGAGTTGAGAGATATGAAGTCTCCAACAAGTTCTACAACTACAAAATGGAGGAGAATATTTCTGTCAGTGAACACATAATCAGAATGTCTGGGTACCATAACCACTTGACTCAGCTGGGAGTTAATCTTCTTGATGATAGTGTCATTGACAGAGTTCTTCAATCACTACCACCAAGCTATAAAGGCTTCGTGATGAACTATAATATGCAAGGGATGGAAAAGACAATTCCCCAGCTCTTCGCGATGCTAAAGGCTGTGGAGGTAGAAATCAAGAAGGAGCATAAAGTGTTGATGGTTATCAAGACCACTAGTTTCAAGAAAAAGGGCAAAGGGAAGAAGGGGAACTTGAAGAAGAATAACAAGCAAGTTGCTGCTCAAGGGAAGAAGCCCAAGTCTGGACCTAAGCCTGAAACGGAGTGCTTCTACTTTAAAGAGAATGGTCACTGGAAGCGGAACTGCCCCAAGTATTTGGCGGATAAGAAGGATGGCAAAGTGAAAGGTATAGTTGATATACATGTTATTGATGTGTACCTTACTAATGCTCGTAATAGCGCCTGGGTATTTGATACTGGTTCTGTTGCTCATATTTGCAACTCGAAACAAGGGCTACGGATTAAACGAAGATTGGCTAAGGACGAGGTGACGATGCGCGTCGGAAATGGTTCCAA
Organism: Triticum urartu; assembly: GCF_056163025.1. Lineage (NCBI taxonomy): Eukaryota > Viridiplantae > Streptophyta > Magnoliopsida > Poales > Poaceae > Triticum > Triticum urartu. The sequence goes on from NC_141878.1 coordinate 489,253,460, forward strand.
GGTTGATGTGATCGCCGTCGGCACGCTACCTCTACATACACCATCGGGATTAGTTTTAGACCTGAATAATTGTTATTTGGTGCCAGCGTTGAGCATGAACATTATATCTGGATCTTGTTTGATGCGAGACAGTTATTCATTTAAATCAGAGAATAATGGTTGTTCCATTTATATGAGTAATATCTTTTATGGTCATGCACCCTTGATGAGTGGTCTATTTTTGTTAAATCTCGATTGTGGTGATACACATACTCATAATATTGAAGCCAAAAGATGCAAATTTAATAATGATAGTGCAACTTATTTGTGCCGTTTAGGTCATATTGGTGTAAAGCGCATGAAGAAACTCCATGCCGATGGACTTTGGGAATCACTTGATGCTTGCGAACCATGCCTCATGGGCAAGATGACTAAACTCCGTTCTCCGGAACAATGGAGCGAGCCATAGACTTATTGGAAATAATACATACTGATGTATGCGGTTCGATGATTGTTGAGGCTCGCGGCGGGTATCGTTATTTTCTGACCTTCACAGATGATTTGAGTAGACATGGGTATATCTACTTAATGAAACATAAGTCTGAAACATTTGAAAAGTTCAAAGAATTTCAGAGTGAAGTGGAAAATCATCATAACAAGAAAATAAAGTTTCTACGATCTGATCATGGAGGTGAATATTTGAGTTATGAGTTTGGTCTTCATTTGAAACAATGTGGAATAGTTTCGCAACTCACACCACCTGGAACACCATAGTGTAATGGTGTGTTTGAACGTCATAACCATACTTTATTAGATAGGGTGCGATCTATGATGTCTCTTACCGATTTACCGCTATCATTTTGGGGTTATGCTTTAGAGATGGCTGCATTCACGTTAAATAGGGCACCATCTAAATCCGTTGAGACGACACCATATGAACTGTGGTTTGGCAAGAAACCTAAACTGTCGTTTCTTAAAGTTTGGGGCTGCGATGCTTATGTGAAAAGGCTTCAACCTGATAAGCTCGAACCCAAATTGGAGAAATGTGTCTTCATAGGATACACAAAGGAAACTGTTGGGGTACTCCTTCTATCACAGATCTGAAGGCAAGATATTCGTTGGTAAGAATGGATCCTTTCTAGAGAAGGAGTTTCTCTCGAAAGAAGTGAGTGGGAGGAAAGTAGAACTTGATGAGGTAATTGTACCTTCTCCCAAATTGGAAATTAGTTCATCACATAAATCAGTTCCAGTGATCCCTACAAAAATTAGTGAGGAAGCTAATGATGATGATCATGAAACTTCAGATCAAGTGACTACCGAACCTCGTAGGTCAACCAGAGTACGGTCCACACCAGAGTGGTACGGTAATCCTGTTCTGGAGGTCATGTTACTTGACCATGACAAACCTACAAACTATGGGAAGCGATGATGAACCCAAATTCTGCGAAATGGCTTGAGGCCATGAAATCTGAGATGGGATCCATGTATGAGAACAAAGTGTGGACTTTGGTTGACTTGCCCGATGATCAGCAAGCCATAGAGAATAAATGGATCTTCAAGAAGAAGACTGACGCTGACGGTAATATTACTGTATACAAAGCTCGACTTGTTGCGAAAGGTTTTCGACAAGTTCAAGGAGTTGACTATGATGAGACATTCTCACCCGTAGTGTTGCTTAAGTCTGTCCGAATCATGTTAGCAATTGCCGTATTTTATGATTATGATATCTGGCAAATGGATGTCAAAACTGCATTCCTTAATGGATTTCTTAAAGAAGAGTTGTATATGATGCAACCAGAAGGTTTTGCCGATCCTAAAGGCGCTAACAAAGTGTGCAAACTCCAGCGATCCATTTATGGACTGGTGCAAGCCTCTCGGAGTTGGAATATACGCTTTGATAGTTTGATCAAAGCATATGGTTTTATACATACTTTTGGAGAAGTCTGTATTTACAAGAAAGTGAGTGGGAGCTCTGTAGCATTTCTAATATTATACGTGGATGACATATGTTGATTGGAAATAATACATAATTTCTGGATAGCATAAAAGGATACTTGAATAAGAATTTTTCAATGAAATACCTCGGTGAAGCTGCTTATATATTGGGCATCAAGATCTATAGAGATATATCAAGACGCTTAATTGGACTTTCACAAAGCACATACCTAGATAAAGTTTTAAAGAAGTTCAAAATGGATCAGTCAAAGAAAGGGTTCTTGCCTGTGTTACAAGGTGTGAAGTTGAGTCAGACTCAATGCCCGACCACTGCAGAAGATAGAGAGAAAATGAAAGTCATTCCCTATGCTTCAGCCATAGGTTCTATCATGTATGCAATGTTGTGTACCAGACCTGATATGTGCCTTGCTATAAGTTTAGCAGGGAGGTACCAAAGTAATCCAGGAGTGGATCACTGGACAAGGGTCAAGAACATCCTGAAATACCTGAAACTGACCAAGGATATGTTCCTCGTTTATGGTTACGTCGATGCAAGCTTTGACACTGATCCGGATGACTCTAAGTCACAAACCGGATACGTATTTATATTGAATGGTGGAGCTGTCAGTTGGTGTAGTTCAAAGCAGAGCGTCATGGCGGGATCTACGTGTGAAGCGGAGTACATAGCTGCTTTGAAAGCAGCAAATGAAGGAGTTTGGATGAAGGAGTTCATATCCGATCTAGGTGTAATACCTAGTACATCGGGTCCAATGAAAATCTTTTGTGACAATACTGGAGCAATTTTCTTGGCAAAGGAATCCAGATTTCACAAGAGAACCAAACACATCAAGAGATGCTTCAATTCCATCCGCGATCAAGTCAAGGAGGGAGACATAGAGATTTGCAAGATACATACAGATCTGAATGTTGCAGACCCGTTGAGTAAGCCTCTTCCACGAGCAAAACATGATCATCACCAAGACTCCATGGGTGTTAGAATCATTACTAAGTAATCTAGATTATTGACTCTAGTGCAAGTGGGAGACTGAAGGAAATATGCCCTAGAGGAAATAATAAGTTGTTATTTATATTTACTTATATCATGATAAATGTATATTATTCATGCTAGAATTTTATTAACCGGAAACTTAGTACATGTGCGAATACATAGACAAAACAGAGTGTCCCAAGTGTGCCTCTGTTGGGGAAGGCAGTATTTCAAAAAATTTCCTACGAACATGCAAGATTTATCTAGGAGATGCATAGCAACGAGACGGGGAGAGTGTGTCCACATACCCTCGTAGACCGAAAGCGTAAACGTTTAGTAACGTGGTTGATGTAGTCGAATGTCTTCACGATCCAACCGACCAAATTACCGAACGTACGGCACCTTCGTGTTCAGGACATGTTCAACACGATGACGTCCCTCGAGCTCTTGATCCAGTTGAGGACAAGGGAGAGTTCCGTCAGCACGACAGCGTGGCGATGGTGATGATGATGTTACCGGCGCAGGGCTTTACCTAAGCACTACGACGATATGACCGAGGTGTTGAACTGTGGAGGGGGGCACCGCACACGGCTAAGAGATTGTCTGTTGTGCTATTGGGGTGCCCCTGGCCACGTATATAAAGGAGTGAGGGAGAGAGGAGGCCGACAAGGTTGGGTGCGCCAGGGGGGAGTCCTACTTGGACTCCTAGTCCAAGTAGGATTGGCCCCCCTTTTCCTTTCTTCCACCGGAGGGAAAGGAAGGAGGGGAGAAAGAGAAGGAAGGAGGGGGCCACGCCCCCACCCCTAGTCCAATTCGGTTTGGGCAGGGGGGAGGCGCGCGCCACCTCGTGGCCCTTCTTCCCTCTCTCCAATAAAGGCCACTAAGGCCATTAACTTCTCCGGGGGGTTCCGGTAACCTCCCAGTACTCCGGAAAAATGCCTTGACGTCTCGGAACCATTCCGATGTCCAAATGCAACCTTCCAATATATGAATATTTACCTCTCGACCATTTAGAGACTCCTCGTCATGTCTGTGATCTCATCCAGGACGCCGAACAAACTTCGCTAATCGAATCACATAACTCATAATACAAATCGTCGTCGAACGTTAAGCATGCGGACCCTACAGGTTCGAGAACTATGTAGACATGACCGAGACATATCTCCGGTCAATAACCAATAGCAGAACCTGGATGCTCATATTGGTTCCTACATATTCTATGAAGATCTTTATCGGTCAAATAACATAACAACATACGTCATTCCCTTTGTCATCAGTATGTTACTTGCCCGATATTCGATCGTCGGTATCATCATACCTAGTTCAATCTCGTTATCGGCAAGTCTCTTTACTCATTCCGTAATGCATCATGCCGTAACTAACTCATTAGTTACATTACTTGCAAGGCTCATAGTGATGTGCATTACCGAGAGAGCCCAGAGATACCTCTTCGATTCACGGAGTGACAAATCCTAATCTCGATCTATTCCAACTCAAAAAACACCATCGGAGACACATGTAGAGCATCTTTATAATCACCCAGTTACGTTGTGATGTTTTATAGCATACAAGGTGTTCCTCCGGTATTCGGGAGTTGCATCATCTCATAGTCAGAGGAACATGTATAAGTCATGAAGAAAGCAATAGCAATAAAACTAAACGATCATTATGCTAAGCTAACGGATGGATCTTGTCCATCACTTCATTCTCTAATGATGTGATCCCGTTCATCAAATGACAACACATGTCTATGGTCAGGAAACTTAACCATCTTTGATTAACGAGCTAGTCAAGTAGAGGCATACTAGGGACACTCTTTTTGTATATGTATTCACACATGTACTAAGTTTCCGGTCAATACAATTCTAGCATGAATAATAAACATTTATCATGATATAAGGAAATATAAATAACAACTTTATTATTGCCTCTAGGTCATATTACCTTCAGTTTCCCACTTGCACTAGTGTCAATAATCTAGTTCACATCGTCATGTGATTTAACACCAATAGTTCACATCTTTATTTTTTTAGTTCACATCACCATGTGACTAACACCCAAAGGGCTTACTAGAGTAAGTAACCTAGTTCACATCGCTATGTGATTAGCACCCAAAGAGTACTAAGGCGTGATTATGTTTTTCTTGTGAGAGAAGTTTAGTTAACGGGTTTGTACATTCAGAGCCGTATGTATTTTGCAATTTTTTATGTCTATAATGCTCTGCATGGAGCTAATCTAGTGCATTGCTCCCACTTCTAATATGTATCTAGATTGAGACTCAGAGTCATCCATATTAGTGTTAAAGCTTGCATCGACGTAACTCTTTACGATGAACTCTTTATCACCTCCATAACCGAGAAATATTTCCTTAGTCCTCTAAGGATAATTTTGACCGCTGTCCAGTGATCTACTCCTGGATCACTATTGTACCCCTTTGTCAAACTCATGGCAAGGTACACAATAGGTATGGTATACAGCATGGCATACTTTATAGAACCTATGGCTGAGGCATAGGGAATGACTTTCATTCTCTCTCTATCTTCTGCCATGGTTGGGTTTTGAGTCTTACTCAACTTCATACCTTACAACTCAGGCAAGAACTCCTTATTTGACTGATCCATTTTGAACTCCTTCGAAATCTTATCAAGGTATGTACTTATCAAAAGTCTTATCAAGCGTCTTGATCTATCTTTATAGATCTTGATGCCCAATATGTAAGTAGCTTCACCGAGGTATTTCTTTGAAAAACTCCTTTCAAACACTCCTTTATGCTTTCCAGAAAATTCTACATCATTTCTGATCAACAATATGTCATTCACATATACCTATCAGAAAGGCTGTAGTGCTCCCACTCACTTTCTTGTAAATACAGGCTTCACCGCAAGTCTGTATAAAATTATATGCTTTGGTCAACTCATCAAAGCGTATATTGCAACTCCGAGATGCTTGCACCAGTCCATAGATGGATCGCTGGAGCTTGCACACTTTGTTAGTACCTTTAGGATTGAAAAAACGTTCTGGTTGCATCATATACAACTCTTCTTTAATAAATCCATTAAGGAATATAGTTTTGACATCCATTTGCCAGATTTCATAAAATGCGGCAATTGCTAACATGATTCAGACAGCCTTTAAGCATCGGTACGAGTGAGAAATTCTCATCGTAGTCAACACCTTGAACTTGTCAAAAACCTTTTGCGACGATTCGAGCTTTGTAGATTGTAACACTACCATCAACGTCCATCTTCCACTTGAAGATCCATTTATTCTCAATGGCTCTCCGATCATCGGGCAAGTCAATCAAAGTCCATACTTTGTTCTCATACATGGATCCCATCTCAGATTTTTATGGCCTCAAGCCATTTCGCGGAATCTGGGCGCATCATTCCTTCCTCATAGTTCGTAGGTTCGTCATGGTCTAGTAACATGACTTCCAGAACAGGATTACCATACCACTCTGGTGTGGACCATACTCTATTTGACCTACGAGGTTCGGTAGTAACTTGATCTGAAGTTTCATGATCATCATCATTAGCTTCCTCACTAATTGGTGTAGGAATCACTGGAACTGATTTCTGTGATGAACTACTTTCCAATTCGGGAGAAGGTACAATTACCTCATCAAGTTCTACTTTCCTCCCACTCACTTCTTTCGAGAGAAACTCCTTCTCTAGAAAGGATCCATTCTTAGCAACAAATATCTTGCCTTCAGATCTGTGATAGAAGGTGTACCCAACAGTTTCTTTTGGGTATCCTATGAAGACGCACTTCTCCAATTTGGGTTCGAGCTTATCATTTTGAAACTTCTTCACATAAGCAGCGCAACCCCAAACTTTAAGAAATGACAGCTTTGGTTTCTTGCCAAACCATAGTTCATACGGTGTCGTCTCAACGGATTTAGATGGTGCCCTATTTAACGTGAATGCAGCTGTCTCTAATGCATAACCCCCAAAACGATAGCGGTAAATCGGTAAGAGACATCATAGATCGCACCATATCTAATAAAGTACGGCTACGACATTCGGACACACCATTATGCTGTGGTGTTCCAGGTGGCGTGAGTTGTGAAACTATTCCACATTGTTTGAAATGAATGCCAAACTCGTAACTCAAATATTCGCCTCCACGATCAGATCGTAGAAACTTTATTTTCTTATTGCGACGATTCTCAGATTCACTTTGAAATTATTTGAACTTTTTAAAATGTTTCAGACTTACGTTTCATTAAGTAGATATACCCATATCTGCTCAAATCATCTGTGAAGGTCAGAAAATAACGATACCTGCCGCGAGCCTCAACACTCATCGGACTGCATACATCATTATGTATTATTTCCAATAAGTCAGTTGCTTGCTCCATTGTTCCGAAGAACATAGTCTTAGTCATCTTGCCCATGAGGCATGGTTCGCAAGCATCAAATGTTTCATAATCAAGTGATTCCAAAAGTCCATCCGCATGGAGTTTCTTCATGCGCTTTACACCAATATGACCTAAACGGCAGTGCCACAAATATGTTGCACTATCATTATCAACTTTGCATCTTTTGTCATCAATATTATGAATATGTGTATCACTACGATCGAGATTCAATAAACCATTTACATTGGGTGTATGACCATTGAAGGTTTTATTCATGTAAACAGAACAACAATTATTCTCTAACTTAAATGAATAACCGTATTGCAGTAAACATGATCCAATCATATTCATGCTCAACGCAAACACCAAATAACATTTATTTAGGTTCAACACTAACCCCGAAGGTAGAGGGAGTGTGTGATGGTGATCTTATCAACCTTGGAATCACTTCCAACACACATCATCACCTCATCCTTAACTAGTCTTTGTTCATTTTGTAACTCCTGTTTTGAGTTACTAATCTTAGCAACTGAACTGGTATCAAATACCCTGGGGTTACTACAAACACTAGTAAAGTACACATCAATAACATGTTTATCAAATATACCTTTATTCACTTTGCCATCCTTCTTATCCGCCTAGTGTTTGGGGTAGTTCAGTTTTTCAGTGACCATTCCCTTTGCAGTAGAAGCACTCAGTTTCAGGCTTAGGTCTAGCTTTGGGCTTCTTCATAGGAGTGGCAACTTGCTTGCCATTCTACTTGAAGTTCCCTTTCTTTCCCTTGCCCTTTTTCTTGAAACTAGTGGTCTTGTTAACCATCAACATTTGATGCCATTTCTTGATTTCTACCTTCGCTGATTTCAGCATCGTCGCGAAGAGCTTGGGAATCGTTTTTGTCATCCCTTGCATATTATAGTTCATCACAAAGTTCTAGTAACTTGGTGATAGTGACTAGAGAACTCTGTCAATCACTATCTTATCTGGAAGATTAACTCCCACTTGGTTCAAGCCATTGTAGTACCCAGACATTCTGAGCACATGCTCACTTGCTGAGCTATTCACCTCCATCTTGTAGGCAAAGTACTTGTTAGAGGTCTCATACCTCTTAACACGGGCATGAGTCTGAAATACCAATTTCAGCTCTTGGAACATCTTATATGCTCAGTGGCATTCAAAACATTTTTGAAGTCCCGGTTCTAAGCCGTAAAGCATGGCACACTAAACCATCAAGTAGTCATCATACCGAGCTTGCCAAACGTTCATAACATCTACATCTTCTCCTGCAAAAGGTCCGTCACCTAGCGCTGCATCAAGGACATATTCTTCTGTGCAGCAATGAAGATAATCCTCAGATCAAGGATCCAGTCTGCATCATTGCTACTATCATCTTTCAACTTATTTTTCTCTAGGAACATATCAAAAATAAATGGGGAGCTATAACGTGAGCTATTGATCTACAACATAATTTGCAAATACTATCATGACTAAGTTTCATGATAAATTAAAGTTCAATTACTCATATTACATAAGAACTCCCACTTAGATAGACATCCCTCTAGTCATCTAAATGATCACGTGATCCATATCAACTAAACCATGTCCAATCATCACGTGAGATGGAGTAGTTTTCAATGGTGAACATCACTATGTTGATCATATCTACTATATGATTCACGTTCGACCTTTCGGTCTCAGTGTTCTGAGGCCATATCTGCATATGCCTGTCAAGTTTAACCCGAGTATTCTACACGTGTAAAACTGGCTTGCACCCATTGTATGTGAACGTAGAGCTTATCACACCCGATCATCACGTGGTGTCTCGGCATGATGAACTATAGCAACGGTGCATACTCAGGGAGAACACTTGTACCTTGAAATTTAGTGAGGGATCATCTTATAATGCTACCGTCGTACTAAGCAAAATAAGATGCATAAAGGATAAACATCACATGCAATCAAAATATGTGACATGATATGTCCATCATCATCTTGTGCCTTTGATCTCCATCTCCAAAGCACCATCATGATCTCCATCGTCACCGGCTTGACACCTTGATCTCCATCGTAGCATCGTTGTCGTCTCGCCAACTATTGCTTCAACGACTATCGCTATCGCTTAGTGATAAAGTAAAGCAATTACATGGCGATTGCATTTCATACAATAAAGCGACAACCATAAGGCTCCTGCCAGTTGCCGATAAATTTTACAAAACATGATCATCTCATACAACAATTTATATATCATCATGTCTTGACCATATCACATCACAACATGCCCCGCAAAAACAAGTTAGACGTCCTCTACTTTGTTGTTGCAAGTTTTGCGTGGCTGCTATGGGCTTCTAGCAAGAACTGTTCTTACCTACGCATCAAAACCACAACGATTTTTCGTCAAGTGTGCTGTTTTAACCTTCAACAAGGACCGGCCGTAGTCAAACTCGATTCAACTAAAGTTGGAGAAACAGACACCCGCCAGCCACCTGTGTGCGAAGCACATCGGTAGAACCAGTCTCATGAACGCGGTCATGTAATGTCGGTTCGGGCTGCTTCATCCAACAATACCGCCGAATCAAAGTAAGACGTTGGTGGTAAGCAGTATGCCTATTATCGCCCACAACTCTTTGTGTTCTACTCGTGCATATAACATCAACGCATAGACCTGGCTCGGATGCCACTATTGGGGAATGCAGTATTTAAAAAAAATTCCTACGAATGCGCAAGATCTATCTAGGAGATGCATAGCAACGAGATGGGGAGAGTGTGTCCACGTACCCTCATAGACCGAAAGCGGAATTTTTTAGTAACTAGGTTGATTTAGTCGAACGTCTTCACGATCCAACCGATCCAAGTACCGAACGTACAGCACCTCCGTGTTCAGCACACGTTCAGCATGATGACGTCCCTCGAGCTCTTGATCCAGTTGAGGACGCGGGAGAGTTCCGTCAGCATGACGGCATGGCAACAGTGATGATGATGTTACCGGCGCAGGGCTTCACCTAAGCACTACGATGATATGACCGAGGTGTTGAACTATGGAGGGGGGCACCACACACGGCTAAGAGATTGTCTGTTGTGCTATTGGGGTGCCCCTGGCCACGTATATAAAGGAGGGAGGGAGAGAGGAGGCCGACCAGGTTGGGCGCGCCAGGGAGGAGTCCTACTTGGACTCCTAGTCTAAAGTAGGATTCGCCCCCCTTTTCCTTTCTTCCACCGGAGGGAAAGGAAGGAGGGGAGAAGGAGAAGGAAGGAGGGGGCCGCGCCCCCACCCCTAGTCCAATTCGGTTTGGGCAGGGGGGAGGCGTGCGCCACCTCGTGGCCCTTCTTCCCTCTCTCCAATAAAGCCCACTAAGGCCCATTAACTTCACCGGGGGGTTCCGGTAACCTCCCGGTACTCCGGAAAAATGCATGAACATCTCGGAACCATTCTGATGTCCAAATGCAACATTCCAATATATGAATCTTTACCTCTTGACCATTTTGAGACTCCTCGTCATGTCCCTGATCTCATCCGGGATTCCAAATGAACTTCGGTCATCAAATCACATAACTCATAATACAAATCGTCATCGAACGTTAAGTGTGCGGACCCTACGGGTTCGAGAACTATGTAGACATGACCGAGACACATCTCTGGTCAATAACCAATAGCGGAACCTGGATGCTCATATTGGTTCCTACATATTCTACGCAGATCTTTATCGGTCAAACCGCATAACAACATACGTCATTCCCTTTTTCATCGGTATGTTACTTGCCCGAGATTTGATCGTCGGTATCATCATACCTAGTTCAATCTCGTTACCAGCAAGTCTCTTTACTTGTTCCGTAATGCATCATCCCGTAACTAACTCATTAGTCACATTGCTTTCAAGGCTCATAGTGATGTGCATTACCGAGAGGGCCCAGAGATACCTCTGTGATTCACGGAGTGACAAATCCTAATCTCGATCTATGCCAACTCAACAAACACCATCGGAGACACATGTAGAGCATCTTTATAATCACCCAGTTACGTTGTGACGTTTGATAGCACACAAGGTGTTCCTCCGATATCCGGGAGTTGCATAATCTCATAGTCAGAGGAACATGTATAAGTCATGATGAAAGCAATGGCAATAAAACTAAACGATCATTATGCTAAGCTAACGGGTGGGTCTTGTCCATCACATCATTCTCTAATGATGTGATCCCGTTCATCAAATGACAACACATGTCTATGGACAGGAAACTTAACCATCTTTGATTAACGAGCTAGTCAAGTAGAGGCATACTAGGGACAATCTGTTTTTTTATGTATTCACACATGTACTAAGTTTTCGGTTAATACAATTCTAGCATGAATAATAAAAATTTATCATGATGTAAGGAAATATAAATAACAACTTTATTATTGCCTCTCGGGCATATTTCCTTCAGCCTCTACTTGACTAGCTCGTTAATCAAAGATGGTTAAGTTTCCTGACCATAGACATGTGTTGTCATTTGATAAACGGGATCACATCATTAGAGAATGATGTGATGGAGAAGACCCATCTGTTAGCTTAGCATTATGAGCATTTAGTTTTATTGCTATTGCTTTCTTCATGACTTATACATATTCCTCTGACTATGAGATTATGCAACTCCCAAATACTGGTGGAACACCTTGTGTGCTATCAAACATCACAACGTAACTGGGTGATTATAAAGATTCTCTACAGGTGTCTCCGAAGGTGTTTGTGAAGCAAATATGCCCTAGAGGCAATAATAAAATTGTTATTTATATATTTCCTTATATCATGATAAATGTTTATTATTCATGCTAGAATTGTATTAAACAAAAACTTAATACATGTGTGAATACATAGACAAAATGAGTGTCACTAGTATGCCTCTACTTGACTAGCTCGTTAATCAAAGATGGTTAAGTTTCCTAGCCATGGACAAGTGTTGTCATTTGATGAACGGGATCACATCATTAGAGAATGATGTGATTGACTTGACCCATCCGTTAGCTTAGCACTATGATCCTTTAGTTTATTGCTATTGCTTTCTTCATAACTTATACATGTTCCTATGACTATGAGATTATGCAACTCCCGTATATCGGGGGAACACTTAGTGTGCTATCAAACGTCACAACGTAACTGGGTGATTATAAAGATGCTCTACAGGTGTCTCCGATGGTGTTTGTTGAGTTGGCATAGATCGAGATTAGGATTTGTCACTCCGATTGTCGGAGAGGTATCTCTGGGCCCTCTCGGTAATGCACATCACTATAAGCCTTGCAAGCAATGTGACTAATGAGTTAGTTGCGGGATGATGCATTACGGAATGAGTAAAGAGACTTGCTGGTAACGAGATTGAACTAGGTATTGAGATACCGACGATCAAATCTCGGGAAAATAACATACTGATGACAAAGGGAACAACGTATGTTGTTATGTAGTTTGACCAATAAAGATCTTCGTAGAATATGTGCACTACAAAAAAAGACACTTCCGTGATGATACGTGTTTGTCACAGTAGGTCACGTTTTCTGTCATGCATGTACATCCATGACTATTTTATGATAGAATCAAGATAGTCATACCTGTGCTGTCGTAGAAGTGTTCCATGACATTACCAAAATTATCATCACGGAAGTGTCCACTTCCATGACGATAAATCGTGCGTCATGGAAGTGCTTTCGTCAAGGGTGACCGACACGTGGAATCCGCCGTAACGGAACGCCGTTAAGCTATCGGGTCCGGTTTTGGATTCGATAACCCGCTAACAGCCCGGACCAATGAGGATTTTCCATGTGTAAAATTCTCATTGTCGGAGGAAACACGTGTTGGCTCACCGTTGGGAGAGATGTCATCCATTCATTGGACCGGAGGCGCCTATGATAGGTCGACACATGACACGGCCCAACAGTGGCCCATTCCAGTGAAAAAGGCCGGCCCAATAAAAATTAGCAGGCCGACCCATATAAGGCCTACTTATGTCAGGTCCATTTAAGCCCACAGCCCATACGAGATGTGCCAATTCGGCCCGTCAATGGCCCGTTAAAGATTTGACACCATTGCAGCCCATCGTCAGTTGGAGCCCTTTAACAGCCCGCTATATATATGGGCTCAATATCGGCCCGATGTGATTTCGTCCTGTTAACGGCCCATTCAAGGGATGGGCCAATTTTTAGGATGTACATCTTTCGGCCTTTTAGCGACCCATTTAAGTGTTGGCCCAATTTCTGGCCTAGTGCGTCTTTCAACCTATTAACGACCCATAAATGAGTTGGGCCATTTGTAGTCGGACCTTAGTTTTGGCCTTTTAGCGACCCATTTAAGTGTTGGGCCAATTCCCGGCCCGGTGTGTCTTTCAGCCTGTTGACGACCCATAAATGATTTGGGCCATTTGTAGTCGGACCTGAGTTTTGGCCTTTTAACGGCCCATGCTCTTCATGGTCCAATACCATCCCGGTTTATCTTTCGACCTGCTAAAGGCCCACAAGACAGTTGGGCCATTTATAGTATGACCTGACTTTCGGCCTCTTAGCGGCCCATGCTCTTCATGGTCCAGTAATAGCCCGCTGTCTCTTTCGGCCTGCTAAAGGCCCACAGTATAGTTGGGCCATATGTAGCCCAACCTTAGTAACGGCCTGTTAATGGCCCGTGAAATCAAATGGGCCCACCTATTTCCCACTTTGATGTCGGCCTGTTAACGACCCGGGAGGTAAGAGGGCCGACCATTAACTTTCGGCCTGGTAACGTCCCATTAAATTAATGGGCCCACTAAAGTTCGTACATGTCTTTAGGCCCAATTAGATAATTTGAGCCCATTACGACGAGCAATTATGCACAGGACCAAAACCGATCAAGCAAAGGTACGTCATACAGGGAAAAACGTTGCACATCCAGCATATATTATAGGAAATTACATCCATTGGGAAATCAAAGATTAATGCTAGTGCAAATAAATGAATAGAACCCAACGATCTACAATGTCACAATCTGCAACCTCAGCGCGGATGACGCCCATAAGCATGTGGATAAGTTCTTGCTACTTTGCTACACTGTCTCTGAAAACATTGATTAGTTGTTGTTGCGCACGAATGTGCAGCTCTGATTCCTCCACCATTTCCATCATTGCTTCAACCATTAATTAGTTCACAAACATACATTTTTTCCGTTGCATTCGAGATAGAGGAAACTGAACAGATTCATATGGCGATTTTGGCAGGCTTGTATTATTGATAGTGGAGAGTGTCTCGACCACTACATCATAACATAAATTAGGAGGGGAACCGAACATATTAATCATGAGTTATTGCCATATTACCTGGCCTAGATTTATTGGAAAGAAACAATGGGGTTGCCTTGCTATTTTCAGAGTTTGTCTTCTTATCTTCAGCAGCCTGCACCAAATTAACACACTAGCATTGCTATCATTGGCCAGGTCAGATAGTAGGAAAGCAGCATTGACACAACGAACGTTTGGGAAACCAGACCACACCAGCCTACACCAAATTAACACAATATGGCACATCTATCATCAGCCAGGTAAGGTAATACGAAAGCAACATTGACACAATGAATGAATGGGCAACCAGAGCAACACTACAATTCAGTAATGTGCATGATATGAGATAGTACACTCATGCAGCTCAGTATGCAAAACTACTAGGCAGTTTTCCTTGCAAAAATCAACATTGTCGCCTTTAACATTTTGCTACAACTGAATTTAGATCAGATAAAGGTTGGATTCACACCGATTAACAAAATACATGCTGATGTAAAAATATAGTGATATACAGTAGGTACTTACATCAGCATTGGAGCACAGAGAATTCCCACAAGATACTTTCCTCGAATACGACCCCAGTACAGAAAATCTTCTATCCTTTAAGCTTATTTTCTAAAAGAGAGATGGGTAAGAAACATGTAGAAAATATGATCAGATTGCTATAAAATTTCATGATGCGAGGATACACACACGCTTCTTAGAATGGAGTTGACATATTTTTGCTGGACTGGAACGGACTAGTTCTTTGGCCACTGGAATCTTCTTATTATCAGTGGGAGCTGGGTTTCTCTGTGCTGGAGCAGTATCTATGAAAACTGGAGTTGGTTTATTATCTCCCGGAGTTTGGATCTTTTGCAAAGACCTGGTTTATAACCCTTCATATTCTAATATAGCCGTCTTCCCCTTGCATGCCTTATATAGAAAAATGGTGCTTCAATTAGCAGAGATGGAATAGGTACTGAAGAATACAAAGGCATGATATATTGACATGTATTCCCTCCATCCGGAAATAAATGGATGGGTCTAGGCGTATTTCAGTTCTAGATACATCCAGTTTTATCCATTTCTGCGACATGTAATCTGGACGGAGGGAGTATGAAGTAAGAGCTACGGATATGATAGGACAATAGTGTAAAAAAACACTACTTGAATGTAAAACTGTATGCTAGCGGAATACATTACATAGAAACACTAAGGCAACATATGCGTGTATGATTGGGAAACTAGGATGGCATTGCAAGAGACCACTAGAACAACACTTCAATGTAAAAAAAGAACATGGTATGGTAGACAGATGAAGTACATACTGATGAATAACAATGCATAAGATATTGTGAAGCATGATGTCCAAACTAAGTAGATGGCATTGCGATAGAGTAGAATAACAGTACTTGAATTTGAAAACATGTTATCATTAATGGAATAGGTACTGAAAAACAAGAAAGCATGCCATATTTACATGCATAATCAGCAGACGAAGCACAAGGCATTGCAACAGAGTAGATGCACTCCAGGACATTATATGCATGTTGTACCCATATCAAGGGCCAAGTTAGAGCAAGGACCTTATGGGGTGAATAGGATTCATCATCTTTCTACAAGTCTTGTGAAGAACTGCCTTTACATGTTCCATCATATTGGGTATAATTGACGTCAAGTTTGTTGGCCGTTAAATTGCTCCGTGAGGTTCTTGTGGATAAATCAGTGTGTGCAATTATATCTGACATGCATGGAAGACAACTAGTAGTTAGATTTATGTAATGAGTGCCTGTAGGAGATGACATAAATAGTAGGACTGGGGTTAACTAACAACAACAGGTCTCAAAAACTAAAGGGAGAACACAGATGAAAGCTACACAATATGTATCATTTGTACTCGAGATTAACTAGATGGCACACAAAAGTATTAATGAACAACATATGTTATACTGGAAGTGGTATAATACTATAATCACCAGCCTGTGGGATAGCATTGGCTGATGGATGATAACTATGGAATAGCGTTACCTAAAGAACAAGTCTCTTAGCTGAACTATGGAACAACGTTAACTCCTGAACAAGACTCGTAAGAGATCAGCATGAATATACAATGAAATGTGATAATCTATTTTCAATGCTTAGATGAATAACAAAGCCATAAATATTGCACACAAGTAAGATGAGGGTACAACCTATCTGGCCGCCATCCATAGGAGTGAGCATCATGTGCTGACTTGTCGATGGCCCTGCAGTTGTTGTGGCTGTCCATGTCGGGCACACGCATTCGATGCAGGGAACTGTTGAGTGGGGACTATAGCCCCCTTCTGGTGCATGCTTCCCTTCTTGGAGCAGCTGTGGTGAGTTGGAAGATGGTGTGCCTGAAGATGCAGAAAACACATAATGTTAAGAACGACACATCTCTCTAATCTGAAGAAATACCCTAAGAGATCAACAACAAGGTACGAGAGTGGTCACACGTCTGTTGACTGAAGACTAAATTGGGGTCACACAATTTTATTATTTTGGTACTATACGGTCTACGCCAGATGGCTTGATGGCTGTCTTGTGCCTCCCGGCTGACACTGTTCGGAATCTTCCCCGAAGAGCCAGCGACCACCGGCAGGGCAGCCTGCCTCCGCCGTCCGTGGCCCCGACCAAAACCCCGCTCCCCGCCCCACCGCACTGCCGTGGTTGCGCCGCCCCCGGGCCAATCCACAAAGACTCGCCGTCATCCAGATCCGGCGGCGGCAGTACCTTCAACCCCTGCAACTCTAAGATAGCCATCTAAGCGCTGCTTCCGCGGCGAACTTGCGCCCCCGCACCCTTACGTTAGACACCAGCCAACCGGTAGCCTAGGAGCTCCGCCGGCTCGAGGGGTGCTGCTTCCCATTGGGAATCGATTGGCCCAGAATAAAAATTCAGACAACTGACGCCTAAATAAAGTGATTTGAGATGAGGGTGCGACCTATCTGGCGGCCCGGTGAAGTAGGCAGCTCCAACTTCCTAGTCGGTGAGGCCGGCCCGGTTGCGGTGGCTACCGGCGACAGGGAAGTAGAGATGTCACGATGGTCGACGGCTACGAGGAAGCAGCGCCGGGGCTCTGGACGGGTCCAAAGTTGGAGCCGCTCCGGCACCGTGAACAACAACGAGGGTGAATCGGCTACGGTACGGTTCATGCGGCCGTCGTCGAGGCAACTCCGGCAACACGGAGTAAGAGGCACACGACCCAGTGCACGACGACAAATGGACAACGTCTCCAGGATTAGAGAGGAGGGCAGCTGTGAATTTGGTGCGGTGGGGGGCGCCATGGAGGAGGGGCTGAGGTTTCGCGGCTCGGGAGAAGGGAGCTTCCGGGGAGAAGGTGATTTGGCGCCCATGAGGTATGAATGGGGAATTGGGAGGGGGAACCATGTCTTACAGACGCATTTGTCTGAAATGTGTGTGTGTGTGTGTGTGTTGGGGGGGGAGGGGTTATAGTTCTACCCCTGCCTTTAGGCTTCTCGGCTTGGGTCTATGTACTGAGGGTCGGGGATAGTAGAGTAACTTTGCTTCTCCCAAATAGTGGGCGCGAGCGATTTTGGGCGAGGAGGGCGTGTTTTGAAATATAGTGGGCGCGAGCAATTTCGGGCGAGGAGGGCGTGTTTTGATATATAGTGGGCGCGAGGGATTTCGGGCGAGGAGAGCGTGTTTTGAAATAGTGGGCGCGAGCTATTTCGGGCGAGGAGAGGGTGTTTTGCCGACCATGGTTTATGAATTATTCGACACATGTCATTTCGGCCGAGGAGAAGGCGCGCTTGGATGAAGTTACGAACCTACCCTCGATGTACAATGGGCCAATTGATGCGTGTCCCACATAGGCCGGTAATTTCGCGTCTCCCATTTATTTGCTCGGGCGAATTCCACCGAGAAGAGGGTCTTTAACGGTTCGTTCAAATTTTGGGAGAACAAGCATCCACGTCTACCTTACCAAGTCAATTCGAATCAAATTTTGAAATATTAGCTTGCCACTTCTTTTTTAGATGGAGAGATGATGCTCGGGAGTAATGTGTTTTTACATGTTCGTTGCTAGCGATTTACTATATGAAAAATAGTTGACCCACTCAAAAACGGGAATCAAACCCAAAATGAAATACCTCGATTCAATGAAATAGCTCGTTCACCAGGTCAAAATAGTGAACTAAATCCAAAATTAAACACCTCAATCAAGTAGCATGTTGTACAGTATTATAGTACTCCATGAACATGTTGAGAGTCAAATTAATGAACTTGTTTGATATACGCATATCTCCGTTCATGTGTGGATTGCAGACAACATGTTCTCCAATTTAAATATTTGAATGCAAGTTTATATCAAAACATGGTTTATATCAGTCTTTGATGCATAAAACGTGACCTCCCCCTCTCCCGGACTCCTGCTCTCTCTCTCTCGTTGACAATCTTCAATTCTGTCGCACGCATCCAACACACAAACCTTATTGGTCCCTCTCCCTCCCTCTCTCTCTCTCTCGCTCTCTCTTTGTGTGTGTTTGTGTGTGTGTGTGTGGGGGGGGTCTTTCTAGTTCGCATGCATATATACTCCATCTATAGGTCTCTCTCGCACACTATGTATGATTCTCTAGTCCAAGCTAAATATCTTGGGTGCACTCATCGTACGCACACAAATTCCTTGGCTCGTTGCCCGTAACTCTCTCATGCAGCACTCTGTCGTCTCGGAGCTCTTCCCCCCCTCTCTCAAACTCTCCATCTACCTGGGTCACACATACACATGCATATCTCACTCGCACTCAATAGACCCATCTAAAACTTTATCTCTCTCCCTTGTTCTCTCTCCATCTCACACGCACACACACACAATCTCATGCCTAGCCAAGTATGATGGTCTCTCACTCAAATGTAGGCACACGCAGTCTCCCCTATATGTATATGACTAGCTAATCTTAGTCTCCACAAACATGTGCATGGTCTATCTCGATTTCTCTCAGGGCATCTTTCTATCTCGCACGCACCTCCCTCGATCTCCCACCCATATAAGTCCCCTCACGATCTCGAGGGGATCTCTCTATCACAAACCGAGGGGATCTCTCTACCACAAACACACCCTCTCTCCCTCCCCATGTGTCCATGCATGTTCTCCACGTGTCCCTCTCGACCTTTGTTCCTTGTTGGCCAGACCTCTATTGGACATGTGCTATAGGGGTGTCTCTCTTCGTTGAAAACAATCACGCACTAGCTATCTTCGTGTATCTACTCACCTCGCTTTTCTATCTCGGAGATGCATGCGTGATATGTTTGCATAAGAAACAAAAAGACACACTCTCTCTAGTTTATCGTTTGTTGTCCCTTTCTCTTTCACACACATACTCCTTTTGCACACTCACTCATTCTCCTTCACACGCACTTGATCTCTCTCGACTTAGGCACTCTCTTCGGTCCATAGCATATAGATTTATTGAAAAGTCAAACATCACAAAGTTTGACCATGTACTGGAGAAAAACATTTACATCTAGAATGACAAACATATACCATTAGATTCATCATGAGATGTAGTTTCATATGATGTATCTTTGGTATTGTAGATATAAATAACATTTGCGTAAACCTGATCAATGTTTCCAAAGTTCGACTTCTAAATATTTTTACATGCACTGCATTATCGAGCGGATGGAATATCTCTTCCCCCCTCTCAGCTACCTGACGCACCACTCAGCCTTATTGGGGCTCCTCTATCTCTCTCAAACTTTATATCTCCCTGGTTCATACATACACATGTCTCGCTCATGCTACATATAGACCCATCCAACACTCTCCGCCCTTGTTCTCTCTCTCTCTATGTGACACGCACCCCCCTAAGTACCATAATCCCTCACTCCATCATAGGCGCATGCACTCCCCCCTAAGTATGATTATCTCTCACTAGCCATCAGGAACACACGTATTGTCTCCTTCCATCCATACGTCTATCTCGATATCTCTCGGGGTATCTTCTATCGCGCACACACCTTGTCACTCGATCTCCCACCCATGTAGTCCCATCACGACCTCCGAGGGATCTCTCTATCACAAACATACACTCTCTCCTCCCCATGTCTGCATTTTCTCCGTAAGTCTCTCTCGACCTCTCTCCCTTGCTTGTCAGACCCCTGTTGGCCACATGCTAGGGGTCTTTCTCTCTCGGTTGCAAACAACCACACACTATCTCCTCACCTTGCTTCCGTTGTCGAAGATGCATGTGTGATATGTTTGCATAAGACACACACGCCTTTTCTCTACTTTTATCGTGCGTTGTCCATGTCTCTTTCACACACGCACACACACTTTTTTCACTCACTCTTTCTATTTCACACACACTCTCTCTCTCACTCTCTCTCTAGTTAGGGACTCTCTCACGCCATAAGCATATGGATGTTTTGAAAAGTCAAACCTCAGAAAAGTTTGACCAGGTATATGTGGAGAAAAACATTTACATCTGGAACGATCATTAGATTCATCACAACATGTACTTACTTCATACTATCATTTATCTTTGGTATTGTAGATATAAGTAATTTCTTTATAAACTTGGTCAAAGTTTCAAAAGTTTGACTTTAAAAAAATGTTGGCACTACATTATCGAACAGAGGGAGTAGCTCTTTCTCTCTCTGCTATCTCTCACGGCCCTCCCCTCTCACTCGAACTCTCTATACCGACAGATTATATGCTCACCGTGTCAGCGTATAGCTTCGTATATTGTTTAGTTGACCGGTCAACCAGTCCACATGCTGCCTTGTCAGCTCGCGTTCTCTATCTTCTTGTGCTGGCCCATGTGGCAGTGGGTGAAAATAAGTAAACTAGAGGCCCATCTGACACACGGTGAAGTAAACAAAGTTGAAACCACTCGGGGTAGCATCCCACACGCTACTAAATTGAGGGCACATTGAGGACACACTTCTTCCGTGTGAAGGACGCACTCGCGCACAATTCACCACTGCGTGGCGGCATGCACAGAAGGACGCACTCGCGCACACCCAACAGGCCAGCACACAACACAGACCAGCACACGTGTACACTGGCGTCGCCGCTGGTTGATATGGACGGCGAGGTAGCCTACAAGTGGAGGCGGCTCGAGCCAAAACCGCATCCGGCGAGCCTGGACTTCATCAGCAGCCTCCCCGATGACATGCTGCTCGTCATCATCGGCCTCCTCCCCACCAAATCTGGATGCGGACCGCCATGCTCTCCCGGCAGTGGCACCCCCTCTGGCGCCACGTGCCCCTCAACCTCAGCGTCGACAACTCCCTCTGCGACAAGGATTGCAAACGCATGGCCGCACTCTCCAAGATCCTTTCATCGCACCCTGGGCCAGCCAGACGCCTTGACATCCGCATGTTCAGTACCAACTACAAGGTCCAAGCCAAGTTCAACGAGTGGTTCTTATCCCCCACCCTAGATCAACTCGAGGAGCTCAGCTTTGAAGCTGGACGATGTCGCTCTCTGCTGCCGTCCACGCTCTGCCTCACGCCAATGCTGCGCCGCACCGGCTTCAGCTCCTGCTATCTTCCCCATATTAATGCCGCGCCCGCCCTTCTTCTCCCTCAACTCAAGCAGCTCGACCTCTTCGACGTTGGCATCTCGAAGCAGGCTATGGAGCACCTGCTCCATAGCTGTACTGCGCTCGATTACCTTCATCTTGAGCAGATCCACGGGTTCATTAGCCTCCACATCGCCTCGACGAATCTCCGATGGATTTTTGTGTCTTGCTGGCCCCGCAACAAGACATCAATTGGGAAGAGATCACTCCAGCTGTTCCACGTTATGGTTATTGAGAATCCGCCTTTCCTTGAGAGATTGCTTGTATCTGATCTAGAAGGTCCAAAAAAAATCAGGGTCATTGACGCGCCGAAATTGACAGCGTTGGTGTACTTGTCTGCCAAATTCTCCGAACTCTTTATTGGATCCGTAATCGTTCAGGTACATCACTCATCTTCTTCTCCGTCTTCTTGAAATTCACATTTTTAAATTTCTTCTTGATGTATTTACGATCGTCTTCCAGAAAATGATTCCCACAAGCTTGACCCAGTCTATGCGCACAATGAAGATCTTGGCAATAAAATCTATCGGCCCCAATCTGGATCAAGTTGTTGGATTCCTTACTGTTGGGAAACACAATAATTTCAAAATTTTCCTATGCACACGCAAGATCATGGTGACGCATAGCAACGAGAGGGGAGAGTGTCGTCCACGTACCCTCGTAGACCGTAAGCGGAAGCGTTATGAGAACGCGGTTGATGTAGTTGTACGTCTTCACGATCCGACCGATCCAAGTACCGAATGTACGGCACCTCTGAGTTCAGCACACGTTCAGCTCGGTGACGTCCGACGAACTCCGATCTAGCAAAGCTTCGAGGGAGAGTTCCGTCAGCACGACGGCGTGATGATGGTGATGATGATGCTACCGACGCAGGGCTTTGCCTAAGCACCGCTACGATATGACCGAGGTGGATTATGGTGGAGGGGGGCACCGCACACGGCTAAAAGATCAACTGATCAACTTGTGTCTCCATGGGGTGCCCCCTCCCACGTATATAAAGGAGTGGAGGAGGGGGAGGGCCAGCCCTCTACTACGGTGCGCCCTGGGGAGTCCTACTCCCACCGGGAGTAGGATCCCCCCTTCCATGTAGTAGGAGTAGGAGAGAAGGAAAGGGAAAAGAGAAGAGAAGGAAGGAGGGGGTGCCGCCCCTCCCCTTAGTCCAATTCGGACTAGGCCTTGGGGGGCGTGCAGCCTCCCCTCTCTCTTTCCCCTAAAGCCCAATAAGGCCCATATACTCCCGGCGAATTCCCGTAACTCTCCGGTACTTCGATAAATACCCGAACCACTCAGAACCTTTCTGATGTCCAAATATAGCCTTCCAATATATCGATCTTTACTTCTCGAACATTTCGAGACTCCTCGTCATGTCCCCGATCTCATCCGGGACTCCGAGCAACCTTCGGTACATCAAAACACATAAACTCATAATACCGATCGTCACCGAATGTTAAGCGTGCGGACCCTACGGGTTCGAGAACTATGTAGACATGACCAAGACTCATCTCCAGTCAATAACCAATAGCAAAACCTAGATGCTCATATTGGCTCCTACATATTCTATGAAGATCTTTATCGGTCAAACCGCATAACGGTATACGTTGTTCCCTTTGTCATCGGTATGTTACTTGCCCGAGATTCGATCGTCGGTATCTCAATACCTAGTTCAATCTCGTTACTAGAAAGTCTCTTTACTCGTTCCGTAATGCATCATCCCGCAACTAACTCATTAGTCACATTGCTTGCAAGGCTTATAGTGATGTGCGTTACCGAGAGTGCCAGAGATACCTCTCCGATTCACGGAGTGACAAATCCTAATCTCGATCTATGCCAACTCAACAAGTACCATCGGAGACACCTGGAGAGCACCTTTATAATCACCCAGTTACGTTGTGACGTTTGGTAGCACACAAAGTGTTCCTCTGGTATTCGGGAGTTGCATAATCTCATAGTCAAAGGAACATGTATAAGTCATGAAGAAAGAAGTAGCAACAAACTAAATGATTGTCGTGCTAAGCTAACGGAATGGGTCAAGTCAATCACATCATTGTCTAATGATGTGACCCCATTAATCAAATGACAACTCATGTCTATGGCTAGGAAACTTAACCATCTTTGATTCAACGAGCTAGTCAAGTAGAGGCATACTAGTGACACTCTGTTTGTCTATGTATTCACACATGTACTAAGTTTCCGGTTAATACAATTCTAGCATGAATAATAAACATTTATCATGATATAAGGAAATAAATAATAACTTTATTATTGCCTCCAGGGCATATATCCTTTAGTCTCCCACTTGCACTAGAGTCAATAATCTAGTTCACATCTTTATGTGATTAGTTCACATCTCCATGTGACTAATACCCAAAGGGTTTACTAGACTCAATAATCTAGTTCACATCGCTATGTGATTAACACCCAAAGAGTGATCATGTTTTGCTTGTGAGAGAAGTTTAGCCTACGGGTCTGCAACATTCAAATCCGTATGTATTTCGAAAATTTCTATGTCTACAATGCTCTGCACGGAGCTACTCCAGCTAATTTCTCCCACTTTCAAAATGTATCCAGATCAAGACTTAGAGTCATCTAGATCAATGTAAAAAGCTTGCATCGACGTAACTCTTTACGATGAACTCTTTTATCACCTACATAATCGAGTAATATTTCCTTAGTCCTCTAAGGATAATTTTGACCGCTGTCCAGTGATCTACTCCTAGATCACTATTGTACTCCCTTGCTAGAAAGATGCTAAGGTATACAATAGGACTGGTAAACAGCATAGCATACTTTATAGAACCTATGACTGCGTCATAGGGAATGACTTTTCATTCTTTTTCTATTTTCTGCTGTGGTCAGGTTTTGAGTCTTTACTCAACTTCACACCTTGCAACACAGGCAAGAACTCCTTCTTTGACTGTTCCATTTTGAACTACTTCAAAATCTTGTCAAGGTATGTACTCATTGAAAAAACTTATCAAGCGTCTTGATCTATCTCTATAGATCTTGATGCTCAAGGTGTAAGCAGCTTCATCGAGGTCTTTCTTTGAAAAACTCTTTTCAAACACTCCTTTATGCTTTCCAGAAAATTCTACATTATTTCTGATCAACAATATGTCATTCACATATACTTATCAGAAATGTTGTAGTGCTCCCACTCACTTTCATGTAAATACATGCTTCACCACAAGTCTGTATAAAACCATATGCTTTGATCACTTTATCAAAGCATATATTCCAACTCCGAGATGCTTGCACCAGTCCATAGATGGATCTCTGGAGCTTTCTCACTTTGTTAGCACCTTTAGGATCGACAAAACCTTCTGGTTGCATCATATACAACTCTTCTTTTAAGAAATCCATGAAGGAATACAGTTTTGACATCCATTTGCCAGATTTCATAAAATGCGGCAACTGCTAACATGATTCCGACAGACTTTTAAGCATCGATACGAGTGAGAAAATCTCATTGTAGTTAACACCTTGAATATGTCGAAAACATTTTGCGACAATTCGAGCTTTGTAGATATTAACACTACTATCAGCATCCGTCTTCCTCTTGAAGATCCATTTATTCTTAATGACTCACTGATCATCGGGCAAGTCAATCAAAGTCCATACTTTGTTCTCATACATGGATCCCATCTCAGATTTCATGGCCTCAAGCCATTTCGCAGAATCTGGGCTCATCATCGCTTCCTCATAGTTCGTAGGTTCGTCATGGTCAAGTAACATGACATCCAGAACAGGATTACCGTACCACCCTGGTGCGGATCTCACTCTGGTTGACCTACGAGGTTCGGTAGTAACTTGATCTGAAGTTACATGATCATCATCATTAGCTTCCTCACTAATTGGTGTAGGAATCACAAGAACATATTTCTGTGATGAACTACTTTCCAATAAGGGAGCAGGTACAGTTACCTCATCAAGTTCTACTTTCCTCCCACTCACTTCTTTCGAGAGAAACTCCTTCTCTAGAAAGGATCCAGTCTTAGCAAAGAATGTCTTGCCTTCGGATCTGTGATAGAAGGTGTACCCAACTGTCTCCTTTGGGTATCCTATGAAGACACATTTCTTCAATTTGGGTTTGAGCTTATCAGGATGAAACTTTTTCACATAAGCATCGCAACCCCAAACTTTAAGAAACGACAACTTTGGTTTCTTGCCAAACCACAGTTCATATGGCATCGTCTCAACGGATTTAGATGGTGCCCTATTTAACGTGAATGTAGCTGTCTCTAATGCATAACCCCAAAACGATAGTGGTAAATCAGTAAGAGACATCATAGATTGCACCATATCTAATAAAGTACGGTTACTATGTTCGGACACACCATTACGCTGCGGTGTTCCAGGTGGCGTGAGTTGCGAAACTATTCCGCATTGTTTCACATGAAGACCAAACTCGTAACTCAAATATTCTCCTGCACGATCAGATTGTAGAAACTTTATTTTCTTGTTACGATGATTTTCCAGTTCACTCTGAAATTATTTGAACTTTTCAAATGTTTCAAATTTATGTTTCATCAAGAAGGTATACCCATATCTTACTTAAATCATCTGTGAAGGTCAGAAAATAACGATACCTGCAGCGAGCCTCAACACTCATCGGACCGCGTACATCAGTATGTATTATTTCCAACAAGTCTGTTGCCCGCTCCATTGTTCCAGAGAACGGAGTCTTAGTCATCTTGCCCATGAGGCATGGTTCGCAAGCATCAACTGATTCATAATCAAGTGATTCCAAAAGCCCATCCACATGGATTTTCTTCATGCACTTTACACCAATATGACCTAAACGACAGTGCCACAAATAAGTTGCACTCTCATTATTAACTTTGCATCTTTTGGCTTCAATATTATGAATATGTGTATCACTATGATCGAGATTCAATAAACCATTCACCTTGGGTGTATGACCATTGAAGGTTTTATTCATATAAACAGAACAACAATTATTCTCTGACTTTAAATGAATAACCGTATTGCAATAAGCATGATCAAATCATATTCATGCTTAATGCAAACACCAAATAACATTTATTTAGGTTCAACACTAATCCCGAAAGTATAGGGAGTGTGCGATGATGATCATATCAATCTTGGAACGACTTCCAACACACATCGTCACTTCACCCTTAACTAGTCTCTGTTCATTCTGCAACTCCCGTTTCGAGTTACTAATCTCAGCAACTGAACTAGTATCAAATACCGAGGGGTTGCTATAAAAAACTAGTAAAGTACACATCAATAAATGTATATCGAATATACCTTTGTTCACTTTTCCATCCTTCTTATCCGCCAAATAGTTGGGGCAGTTCTGCTTCCAGTGACCAGTCCCTTTGCAATAGAAGCACTTAGTCTCAGGCTTAGGTCTAGACTTGGGCTTTTTCACTTGAGCAGCAACTTGCTTGCCGTTCTTCTTGAAGTTCCCCTTCTTCCCTTTGCCCTTTTCTTGAAAATAGTGGTCTTGTCAACCATCAACACTTGATGCTTTTCTTGATTTCTACCTTCGTCGATTTCAGCATCACGAAGAGCTTGGGAATCGTTTCGGTTATCCCTTGCATATTATAGTTCATCACGAAGTTCTAGTAACTTGGTGATAGTGACTAGAGAACTCTGTCAATCATTATCTTATCTGGAAGATTAACTCCCACTTGATTCAAGTGATTGTAGTACTCAGACATTCTGAGCACATGCTCACTAGCTGAGCTATTCTCCTCCATCTTGTAGGCAAAGTGCTTGTCAAAGGTCTCATACCTTTCGACATGGTCATGAGTCTGAAATACTAATTTCAACTCTTGGAACATCTCATATGCTCTGTGGCGTTCAAAACGTCTTTGAAGCCCCGATTCTAAGCCGTAAAGCATGGTGCACTAAACTATCAAGTAGTCATCATATCGAGCTCGCCAAACATTCATAACGTCTGCATCTGCTCCTACAATTGGTCTGTCACCTAGCTGTGCATCAAGGACATAATTCTTCCGTGCAGCAATGAGGATAATCCTCAGATCACGGATCCAATCTGCATCATTGCTACTAACATCTTTCAACTTAGTTTTTCTCTAGGAACATATCAAAATAAACGGGGATCTACATCGCGAGCTATTGATCTACAACATAGGTATGCAAATACTATCAGGACTAAGTTCATGATAAATTAAAGTTCAATTAATCATATTACTTAAGAACTCCCACTTAGATAGACATCCCTCTAGTCATCTAAATGATCACGTGATCCAAATCAACTAAACCATGTCCGATCATCACGTGAGATGGAGTAGTTTTCAATGGTGAACATCACTATGTTGATCATATCTACTATATGATTCACGCTCGACCTTTCGGTCTCCAGTGTTCCGAGGCCATATCTGCATATGCTAGGCTTGTCAAGTTTATTCCGAGTATTCTGCGTGTGCAAAACTGGCTTGCACCCATTGTATGTGAACGTAGAGCTTATCACACCCGATCATCACGTGGTGTGCTACCTCTTGAGCACTGCATTGGATTTCCTTGAAGAGGAAAGGATGATGCAGCAAAGTAGCGTAAGTATTTCCCTTAGTTTTTGAGAACCAAGGTATCAATCCAGTAGTAGGTTGCGCGTGCGTCCCTAGTACCTGTACAAAACAAATAACTCCTCACAACCAACGCGATAAGGGGTTGTCAATCCCTTCACGGTCACTTACGAGAGTGAGATCTGATAGATATGATAAGATAATATTTTTGGTATTTTTGTGATAAAGATGCAAAGTAAAATAAAAGCAAAGTAAAAAGCAAAGGAAATAACTAAGTATTGGAAGATTAATATGATGAAGATAGACCCGGGGACCATAGGTTTCACTAGTGGCTTCTCTCAAGAGCATAAGTATTTTACGGTGGGTGAACGAATTACTGTTGAGCAATTGACAGAATTGAGCATAGTTATGAGAATATCTAGGTATGATCATGTATATAGGCATCACGTCCGAGACGAGTAGACCGACTCCTGCCTGCATCTACTACTATTACTCCACTCATCGACCGCTATCCAGCATGCATCTAGAGTATTAAGTTCATGGAAACAGAGTAACGCCTTAAGAAAGATGATATGATGTAGAGGGATAAATTCATGCAATATGTTAAAAACCCCATCTTGTTAACCTCGATGGCAATAATACAATACGTGCCTTGCTGCCCCTACTGTCACTGGAAAAGGACACCGCAAGATTAAACCCAAAGCTAAGCACTTCTCCCATTGCAAGAAAGATCAATCTAGTAGGCCAAACCAAACTGATAATTTGAAGAGACTTGCAAAGATAACCAATCATACATAAAAGAATTCAGAGAAGATTCAAATATTGTTCATAGATAATCTTGATCATAAACCCATAATTCATCGGTCTCAACAAACACACCGCAAAAATAAGATTACATCGAATAGATCTCCACAAGAGAGGGGGAGAACATTGTATTGAGATCCAAAAAGAGAGAAGAAGCCATCTAGATAATAACTATGGACCCGAAGGTCTGAGGTAATGTAACGCCCCGAGACCGACGTGCCAGGTGTCCTCTAGTTATTTGCTGTTGTTGCGTTGTCTTTGCTTGCGTGTCATGCATTGCATATCATGTCATCATGTGCATTTCATTTGCATACATGTTTGTCTCATGCATCCGAACATTTTCCCCGTTGTCCGTTTTGCAATCCGGCGCTCCTATGTCACCCGATGCCCCTTTCTACCTCTTTTCATGTGCGGTGTTAAACGTTTTCGGATTGGACCGAGACTTGTCATGCGGCCTTGGTTTACTACCGGTAGACCGCCTGTCAAGTTTCGTGCCATTTGGACTTCGTTTGATACTCCAACGGTTAACTGAGGGACCGAAAAGGCCTCGCACGTGTTGTAGCCCAACACCCTTCCAATTTGGCCCAAAACCCACCAAAACCCCCTCCATCATCTCGGTCGTTCGATCACGATCGCGTGGCCAAAAACCGCACCTCATTTGGACTCTCCTAGCTCCCTCTACCTATATATATATATGTGGCTCTCCCCGATTTTTCGCGTAGTCCAAACCCTAGCTTCTTCCCACTCCGCCGCCGGACATGTCCGCGCCCGCCGGACGCGTCCAGCCTCCACCTCACCCCGGCCAATCAGGGCTTGCCACATCAGCTCCGCCGCCGCCTTGTCCAATCGCGCGCCGCCACATCGTCCCGGCGCCCCGCCTCTCCATCGTGCGGCCCGCCGAGCCCATGGCGGGCCCGCGCGGGCCCATCCCGTCGCCGCCGCCTGCCCGCGGCCTCCCGAGGCACGCGCCGCCCGCGGGGCGCGCTGCCCGGCCGCCTCATCGTCGCTCCGCCGCTGCTCCAACGACCTCGCCCCGCCGGCGCGCCACCGCACCACCCGCCTGCTCCGGCGCCGGCTGGTTCCCACGTCCCCAGGCCGCCGTCGCCACCCGGTGCGCCGCAACGCCGCCCTGCCGTCCGGCCTCCTCGTCGCTGGCGCACCTCCCCCTCGCCGGCCCCTCTTCTCTGGCGCCACTGTTCCGGCCACGAGCTCCCCGGCGTTCCTCATTCTGCGTGCCGCCCGATCCGGATCTCAGATATGAAAATCCCCCCTCGGTTGACTTTCTCGTCCCTAACCCTAATTATTTTGCATACGTTGACCTACCATAACTCTTCAACCGTAACTCCATTTCGGGCGTGTAGCATACCAAAATGTTCGCCTCGACGAGTACATCATTTCATCTCATTGCATCATTTTCATTTGAGCTCATTTTGACGTCGGAAATGTTGTTGGAAGAGGGCTATGTGAGTAATTTGCTAGATCTATTTCATCAAATAGATATATTTGTCATTTTTGCCATGTTTAATGTGTGCATGATATGATCCTGAGCTCTACATGTGTTTTGTTATATGTCATGCCATCTTTGCAGAGGTGCTTGCCATGTATTTTTATGATATGTGTGGTGACTAGCACAAGCTTGCAAAGTAGCGTATTCGGTAATGCTGATTTCAGGGACTTAGAAATTCACTAAGTCCTTGTCCTGATTTTGTTGTTATGCCATATGTTCATGTTGTTTCCTAGTGATCCGTGCCTCTTTTGAGGATGATCAGTAAGGATGATTTGTTAACATTGTGGTGCTCTATCCATCCGTGTCGTTGTTTGCATTTATGGAGCATCCTAGATTGAGTCAATCGAGCTCTACTTTTGCTATTTCGTGAATCCTGACAGATTGTTGACTTGTTAGCGATTTTGCCGAGGATGTTGCTATTGATCCGTGCATGCTATGTTGTTGTTCTTGCCATGTCTAGCTTCTGTGCCATGTCTTCTTGATGGGTGTATGCTTAGTTTGTCATGCCATGCTCTGTAGTGAGTGCATCAAGCTCGTAAACATGCCTACTCGTTAACTGATTTGCATGCTCCAGTTTTTCACTAAGTCTGAGATCTGTTTATGTTTTTGCTATGTTCACATGCTTGCAATTGTATTTTCTGATCCCTTTTGGCTCAAGGTCACTAAGGGACTTTTGTTAAGTGCTTTGAGTAGCTTCATGCCATGCCTTGCTTTGCCATTTTAAGTTAGTGTAGCATATAGTTTTCATGCTCTAAAGATTGCTTCCTGATGATAAATTCCAGACTTGTGTTAATTTCACTAAGTCCGAAACCTGTTATCATTTGCACTTTTCCATGCTTGTTTGAACCTGTTAATGGATGAATTAGCCATAGCTCAGTGTTCATCTTTTGTCAAGCATCTTGAGTGGATCCCTACCATGTATTTTGTTGCCATGTTTGAGTGCTGTAGCATATTTATCTTGATGCATTTAGATGGCTACTTGCCGATTATCGCAGACCGGTGCCATATTTGTTTTGCTTCCCATTTCCAAACCGTGCATCCGATTCCGGTGATCTTTATATCGATTTCAACCGAAATCACCTCCTATTTCCAGTGGCACTCTTGGATTTCCATGTTGAGGCCAGGTTCAATCTTTCCTTTGCAAATCATGACATACCGCATCTCGCATATCATATCATGTTCATGTGTTGGTTGTTTACTATGTTGTGTGCTTCTTTCCGGTGTTGCTTCTTCGGGTTGGTTCCGTAACATCGCGTTTGTGAGGACCCATTCGTCTACGTCCGTTTGTCTTCTTCATGGAGTCGTTCTTCTTCCTTGCGGGATGTCAGGCAAGATGACCATACCCTCGAAATCACTTCTATCTTTGCTTGCTAGATGCTCGCTCTTTTGCCATGCCTATGCTGCGATACCTACCACTTGCTTCTCATGCCTCCGATATTGTTGAACCAAGCTTCTAACCCACCTTGTCCTAGCAAACCGTTGTTTGGCTATGTTACCGCTTTGCTCAGCCCCTCTTATAGCGTTGTTAGTTGCAGGTGAAGATTGGAGCTTGTTCCATGTTGGAACATGGATATTTTGTTGGGATATGACAATATCTCTTATTTAATTAATGCATATATATACTTGGTAAAGGGTGGAAGGCTCGGCCTTATGCCTGGTGTTTTGTTCCACTCTTGCCGCCCTAGTTTCCGTCATATCGGTGTTATGTTCCTGGATTTTGCGTTCCTTACGCGGTTGGGTTATAATGGGAACCCCTTGAAAGTTCTCCTTGAATAAAACTCCTCCAGCAATGCCCAACATTGGTTTTACCATTCGCCACCTAGCCTTTTCTTTTCCCTTGGGAGTCGCGCTCCTGAGGGTCATCATTATTTTACCCCCCCGGGCCAGTGCTCCTCTAAGTGTTGGTCCAAACTAGAGCCCTGTGCAGCGCCCCCTCGGGGAAACTCGAGGTTTGGTTTTAGTTGTATGGAGAGCTCATCTGAGTGTTCCCTGAGAACGAGATATGTGCAGCTCCTATCGGGATTTGTCGGCACATTCGGGCGGTGTTGCTGGTCTTGTTTTACCATTGTCGTAATGTCTTGTAACCGGGATTCCGAGCCTGATCGGGTCTTCCCGCTAGAAGGAATATCCTTCATTGACCGTGAGAGCTTGTGATGGGCTAAGTTGGGACACCGCTGCAGGGATTTGAACTTTCGAAAGCCGTGCCCGCGGTTATGGGAAGATGGGAATTTGTTAATGTCCGGTTGTAGAAAACCTGAAGCTTACCTTAATTAAAATACATCAACCGCGTGTGTAACCGTGATGGTCTCTTCTCGGCGGAGTCCAGGAAGTGAACACGGTGTTGGAGTAATGCTTGACGTAGGTTGTTCTAGGATCACTTCTTGATCATAGTTTCTCGATCGTGCTTTGCCTTCTCTTCTCGCTCTCATTTGCGTATGTTAGCCACCATATATGCTAGTCGCTTGCTGCAGCTCCACCTCATACATTTACCTTACCCATAAGCTTAAATAGTCTTGATCGCGAGGGTGTGAGATTGCTGAGTCCCCGTGACTCACAGATACTTCCAAAACCAGCTTGCAGGTGCAGATGAGTCCACGCAGATGACGCAACCAAGCTCAGGAGGAGCTCGATGAAGATCTTGTCCTTTGTGTTGTTTCGTTCTAGTTGATCAGTAGTGGAGCCCAGTTGGGGTCGATCGGGGATCTGTGTAGCATTTGGGGCAGTCTCCTTTTGTTTTGGTTCCATAGTCGGACCTTGATTGTATCTGATTGATGTAATGCTTTAATTCATGTAATTGTGTGAAGTGGCGAGTGTAAGCCAACTATGTATCTTTTCCCTTATTGTATTACATCGGTTGTTTGCGAAGATTACCTCACTAGCGACATTGCTTTCAATGCGGTTATGCCTCTAAGTCGTGCTTCGACACATGGGAGATATAGCCGCATCGAGGGCGTTACAAGTTGGTATCAGAGCCTTCCCCGACCTTAGGAGCCCCCTACTTGATCGAATCGCTGGCGTTATTGAGTCTAGAAATGTTTTGAGTCATTTAGGATTATATATATCGGAGAGTTAGGAATTCTTTTTACTCCCCAGTCCCTTCGTTGCTCTGGTGAGGCATCCTGACGTAGTGTTTTGACTCTTCTCTTCTCAAATTTCACTAAAAAAATTTAGGATCACGCGGGTATCTTGGAATCGTTCTGATCGATTTGTGACGAGAACATTGTTCTTGGTGCCTCCTGTCATTTAGGGGCCGTGGCAGTGTCCCAAGGAGTTGAGCTCCGAGGTGTTGTCTTCACAATTTTATCGTTGCAGTTCTGGAATACCTGAGTTTAGTTTCGCCGACATCGAAAATCTCTTTTATGCAGTTGTTGGTGAGATAACCTCGACGCCACCCAGTACTGGGGCGGGAGTTCGGGAGTATTGCCATAACTCGTATAACGGATGCTTTTCGAAGGTTGAGGTAGACGATTTCCGAAGGTTTCTTGGTTATGTGTTGAAGGATGGATACAGCTGGATGTAGGATTTGCTAGTTTTGGGTGAGATATTATGCTTCCCCTGTATCCCCAACACCTGATTGCATAACTGGGAAAATTTCGGGAGTTCATAAGTGGGAATTCAAGTAGCTCTTAGGATATCTTTCCGACAGATGTATGATATGAAATTAGGGTTCGACGTCTAGTGGTCCGCCTATCCACGGTTGGTTTTACAGTGGTCTCGTTGTGTCTTAAAGAGTCCTTGGCTATGCCGACTTGGGGACACTTTGTATGTCATGTGCACTGCCTTGTACATGATGGTGCTGTACGATCGAGCCCGTGTAGGCCCCACCACGAAAACTTCGGACGAAATCTCTATCATATGTTTGTTCCGGCTTATTCTGCAAGCCAATCCTTTTTTTTTTGTTTTGAGTTGTGGTATTCAAGTTGCTTCGAAGTCAAATGTTGATTCCATACCTTCTCTAATGTTGTTCTCATACTCCGATGCGAATACTAATCCTTCAGGATAATCGAGATTGTCATGACAACCTTTCTCAACCGGTGTGCTTCTCTTCAAGTGGATCCGATCATTTCAACATCCTCAAGATCAATTCTAAGTTTCTCAACGGTGTTCATTTCATCCATTCCAAATTGTCTTTGTTTTTCCCACCCACCCTCCCTTTGTTTTTCTCCAAGGATTCAGATTTCTTAATCGAGTATCCATCTTATTGATGCAAGGCCTCTTCATTCCTTTTCCGTCAATGTTCTTATCCGGCGATTCTCATGAAGATTCTAATGGAGCTTCAAGCTCATCATTATCGGTTTTCTTTCTTCTCTGGTGGATTCAATTCAAGCTTTTGTTGTTGATCATATCCCTTTTCCTCGTTCCAAATGTTTTCTCATGCCGTTGCACCTCATAATCATCCACCTCTCGCTATTCATTTGTTCCGGAGTGCTCAAGATATCTCGAAGATTCGTGTTTCCACTCTGCTTTCGTTCCAGCTCTTTCGAGGATGTTATCTCATTCAATTCATTTAATTCAACCGATGCAATCTCTCTTTCAAGTAATCGTTCGACGGTGTTTCTTTTGAGTGGGCCCTAACCCACAGGTCTTTTCCCAGGATCTTACCTGACTCTTCTTATTTTCCTGGAGCTATCCTAAATTCTTGTCAAAGTTTGACGTAAGTATGAATTTTCATCAGTCAAATGCCTTTCTCCAAGATCTTTCAAATTCTTTTCATCATTGGTTCAACCTTTCTAATTTCTATTCCGGAGTGCCTCAACAACTCATGGTGGCGTTTCTCATCATCATTCTCAGATTTTGAAGACCGAAGAAGAGTTTCTTTTAAATATTGCCCAATTCTCTGCCATCCTCTCATAATTGTTTTCGTTTGTGAGATTTTCACCCATACGGAGCAATTCAAGATTCTGTTCAGTTTGATTATCCGGAGCCCATCATCTAAGATTTATTCATTCCAACTTTCAGCTCTCATACTCTAAATCATACCGGTGTCTAAATCAAGGATTCTCTAATCAGCTCGTAATCTCTTCGTTCTCATGGATCTAAATTCTCTCAAGCATCTTCGTTTAATTGCTAATTCTTACCGGTGTTTCTTCACGTTTTAATCGTTCTTTTTCAATTCTTACGGTGGTTCGTTCAAGAGGTTTCTTCCTTCGTGTATCATATCTATGCATTCGTGCTTTTCAAATTCTATCGGTGGAACATTGAAGACTTTCTCAAGTTTGCGCTATATCTATCTTAATCTTTCTACGAGGATAAGTAGTATGCCAAATCCGTTGCTTGTCAGCAATTAAATTGTTGAAGGATACGCATAACATAATTCTTAGTCTTGTTCCATCCAAGTGATTAATTCCTTTTTCTGGAGTGGTTCATCATATCATATTCTCAGTTCGAGATGCTTTATATTTTCTTTCCCGGAGTTCCAAGCTCTAATTATCACGGAGATCCACCTAAATCATTGCAAGGATTCACCTTGTGTTTTCAATTTCTCTTTCTTTTTATTCTTTTGTTACCAGAGTTTCTTCTTGGAGGCTATACATGATGGTTCATCAAGCATTTATTTCCTTCTCGAAGCGTTGATCAAGATTCTTTTCTAAGGAGCTTAAGTTTCTTCATCTTGCAATCTGAAGTGCAATTCTTTCTTCCGTATCATTGAAGGTGGTATTATGTCATTCTTGATAATTTGAGTTCATGTTCCATGATTCGCATGTTGTTAAGAATGAGGTATTTTAAATCCATCAATCCCTTCGTTGGAGTTATCTTGGGTTATATTTCACCTAAATCTTTCCCTAAGGATTGTTGCTATTTATGGTGCTTATAAATGACGCAAGTTCTTCATTTATCCTCCCGGTGGAATAAGTTTCTCGTCTTCTTGTTCATATCAATCCAATCTATTGTTTCCATTGGTGGCAGAATTTCACCTCGTAGTTTTGAGATGTTCTTCATAAGCCCACAACAAGCTTACTCTTTTCGTTGTTGGTTTCCCAACAACTCCGTTCTAGCATTTGTTGTAAGCGTTCTCCCTCAAGATCTTGTTTTCCTTCGTTCATTCCATTCCATTCTTCCGTTCCAGAGGCATTGTGATGTTGCTCTCTTCAACACGTCATCTCCTTTTTTTGTCAAAGATCATGGTCTTTTCGTGCTTATCCATTTAACCAGAGTGTGTGCTCGCTGCTCAAGTTCTTTCATTTTATCAAGCCTTGCATATCTTTCCAACCGGAGTGCTGCCCGAATTTGTTCTTCCTTGTAACTCTTCCCTACCGGAGTGCTTTCAACTTCGTTCATCTCCATTGTATTCTTTCCTCAAGATGGCTTAACCTTTTCAAGGTTCGTTGGTTTCACTCGTTTTGTCAAAGAAGCAACTTAGCTTTACCTCTCCTCTTTTCTCTTCCGTTGTTCCTCCGGTGCCATTCTAGATCTCGGGACGAGATCCTCTCATAGTGGTGGAGTGTTGTAACGCCCCAAGACCGATGTGCCAGGTCTCCTCTAGTTATTTGCTGTTGTTGCGTTGTCTTTGCTTGCGTGTCATGCATTGCATATCATGTCATCATGTGCATTTCATTTGCATACATGTTCGTCTCATGCATCCGAGCATTTTCCCTGTTGTCCGTTTTGCAATCCGGCGCTCCTATGTCACCCAGTGCCCCTTTCTACCTCTTTTCGTGTGTGGGTGTTAAACGTTTTCGGATTGGACCGATACTTATCATGTGGCCTTGGTTTACAACCGGTAGACCGCATGTCAAGTTTCGTGCCATTTGGACTTCGTTTGATACTCCAACGGTTAACCGAGGGACCGAAAAGGCCTCGTGCGTGTTGCAGCCCAACACCCTTCCAATTTGGCCCAAAACCCACCAAAACCCCCTCCATCATCTCGGTCGTTCGATCATGATCGCGTGGCCGAAAACCGCACCTCATTTGGACTCTCCTAGCTCCCTCTACCTATATATATGTGGCTCTCCCCGATTTTTCGCGCAGTCCAGACCCTAGCTTCTTCCCACTCCGCCACCGGACATGTCCGCGCCCGCCGGACGCGTCCAGCCTCCACCTCACCCCAGCCAATCAGGGCTTGCCACATCAGCTCCGCCGCCGCCTCGTCCAATCGCGCGCCGCCACATCGTCCCGGCGCCCCGCCTCTCCACCGCGCGGCCCACCGAGCCCATCGCGGGCCCGCACGGGCCCATCCCGTCGCCGCCGCCTGCCCGCGGCCTCCCGAGGCACGCGCCGCCCGGCCGCCTCATCATCGCTCCGCCGCGGAGCCGCTGCTGCGGCGACCTCGCCCCGCCGGCGTGCCACCGCACCGCCCGCTGGACCCGCCGCCTGCTCCGGCGCCGGCCGGTTCCCGCGTCCCCAGGCCGCCGTCGCCACCCGGTGCGCCGCAACGCCGCCCTGCCGTCCGGCCTCCTCGTCACTGGCGCACCTCCCCCTCGCCGGCCCCTCTTCTCCGGCGCCACTGTTCCGGCCACGAGCTCCCTGGCGTTCCTCATTCTGCGAGCCGCCCGATCCGGATCTCAGATCTGAAAATCCCCCCTCGGTTGACTTTCTCGTCCCTAACCCTAATTATTTTGCATACTTTGACCTACCATAACTCTGCAACCGTAACTCCGTTTCGGGCGTGTAGCATACCAAAATGTTCGCCTCGACGAGTACATCATTTCATCTCATTGCATCATTTTCATTTGAGCTCATTTTGACGCCGGAAATGTTGTTGGAAGAGGGCTATGTGAGTAATTTGCCAGATCTATTTCATCAAATAGATATATTTATCATTTTTGCCATGTTTAATGTGTGCATGATATGATCCTGAGCTCTACATGTGTTTTTTTATATGTCATGCCATCTTTGCAGAGGTGCTTGCCATGTATTTTTGTGATATGTGTGATGACTAGCACAAGCTTGCAAAGTAGCGTATTCGGTAATGCTGATTTCAGGGACTTAGAAATTCACTAAGTCCTTGTCCTGATTTTGTTGTTATGCCATATGTTCATGTTGTTTCCTAGTGATCCGTGCCTCTTTTGAGGATGATCAGTAAGGATGATTTGTTAACATTGTGGTGCTCTATCCATCCGTGTCGTTGTTTGCATTTATGGAGCATCCTAGATTGAGTCAATCGAGCTCTACTTTTGCTATTTCGTGAATCCTGACAGATTGTTGACTTGTTAGCGATTTTGCCGAGGATGTTGCTATTGATCCGTGCATGCTATGTTGTTGTTCTTGCCATGTCTAGCTTCTATGCCATGTCTTCTTGATGGGTGTATGCTTAGTTTGTCATGCCATGCTCTGTAGTGAGTGCATCAAGCTCGTAAACATGCCTACTCGTTAACTGATTTGCATGCTCCAGTTTTTCACTAAGTCTGAGATCTGTTTATGTTTTTGCTATGTTCACATGCTTGCAATTGTATTTTCTGATCCCTTTTGGCTCAAGGTCACTAAGGGACTTTTGTTAAGTGCTTTGAGTAGCTTCATGCCATGCCTTGCTTTGCCATTTTAAGTTAGTGTAGCATATAGTTTTCATGCTCTAAAGATTGCTTCCTGATGATAAATTCCAGACTTGTGTTAATTTCACTAAGTCCGAAACCTGTTATCATTTGCACTTTTCCATGCTTGTTTGAACCTGTTAATGGATGAATTAGCCATAGCTCAGTGTTCATCTTTTGTCAAGCATCTTGAGTGGATCCCTACCATGTATTTTGTTGCCATGTTTGAGTGCTGTAGCATATTTATCTTGATGCATTTAGATGGCTACTTGCCGATTATCGCAGACCGGTGCCATATTTGTTTTGCTTCCCATTTCCAAACCGTGCATCCGATTCCGGTGATCTTTATATCGATTTCAACCGAAATCACCTCCTATTTCCAGTGGCACTCTTGGATTTCCATGTTGAGGCCAGGTTCAATCTTTCCTTTGCAAATCATGACATACCGCATCTCGCATATCATATCATGTTCATGTGTTGGTTGTTTACTATGTTGTGTGCTTCTTTCCGGTGTTGCTTCTTCGGGTTGGTTCCGTAACATCGCGTTTATGAGGACCCATTCGTCTACGTCCGTTTATCTTCTTCATGGAGTCGTTCTTCTTCCTTGCGGGATTTCAGGCAAGATGACCATACCCTCGAAATCACTTCTATCTTTGCTTGCTAGATGCTCGCTCTTTTGCCATGCCTATGCTGCGATACCTACCACTTGCTTCTCATGCCTCCGATATTGTTGAACCAAGCTTCTAACCCACCTTGTCCTAGCAAACCGTTGTTTGGCTATGTTACCGCTTTGCTCAGCCCCTCTTATAGCGTTGTTAGTTGCAGGTGAAGATTGGAGCTTGTTCCATGTTGGAACATGGATATTTTGTTGGGATATGACAATATCTCTTATTTAATTAATGCATATATATACTTGGTAAAGGGTGGAAGGCTCGGCCTTATGCCTGGTGTTTTGTTCCACTCTTGCCGCCCTAGTTTCCGTCATATCGGTGTTATGTTCCCGGATTTTGCGTTCCTTACGCGGTTGGGTTATAATGGGAACCCCTTGAAAGTTCTCCTTGAATAAAACTCCTCCAGCAATGCCCAACATTGGTTTTACCATTCGCCACCTAGCCTTTTCTTTTCCCTTGGGAGTCGCGCTCCTGAGGGTCATCATTATTTTACCCCCCCGGGCCAGTGCTCCTCTAAGTGTTGGTCCAAACTAGAGCCCTGTGCAGCGCCCCCTCGGGGAAACTCGAGGTTTGGTTTTAGTTGTATGGAGAGCTCATCTGAGTGTTCCCTGAGAACGAGATATGTGCAGCTCCTATCGGGATTTGTCGGGACATTCGGGCGGTGTTGCTGGTCTTGTTTTACCATTGTCGTAATGTCTTGTAACCGGGATTCCGAGCCTGATCGGGTCTTCCCGCTAGAAGGAATATCCTTCATTGACCGTGAGAGCTTGTGATGGGCTAAGTTGGGACACCGCTGCAGGGATTTGAACTTTCGAAAGCCGTGCCCGCGGTTATGGGAAGATGGGAATTTGTTAATGTCCGGTTGTAGAAAACCTGAAGCTTACCTTAATTAAAATACATCAACCGCGTGTGTAACCGTGATGGTCTCTTCTCGGCGGAGTCCAGGAAGTGAACACGGTGTTGGAGTAATGCTTGACGTAGGTTGTTCTAGGATCACTTCTTGATCATAGTTTCTCGATCGTGCTTTGCCTTCTCTTCTCGCTCTCATTTGCGTATGTTAGCCACCATATATGCTAGTCGCTTGCTGCAGCTCCACCTCATACATTTACCTTACCCATAAGCTTAAATAGTCTTGATCGCGAGGGTGTGAGATTGCTGAGTCCCCGTGACTCACAGATACTTCCAAAACCAGCTTGCAGGTGCAGATGAGTCCACGCAGATGACGCAACCAAGCTCAGGAGGAGCTCGATGAAGATCTTGTCCTTTGTGTTGTTTCGTTCTAGTTGATCAGTAGTGGAGCCCAGTTGGGGTCGATCGGGGATCTGTGTAGCATTTGGGGCAGTCTCCTTTTGTTTTGGTTCCATAGTCGGACCTTGATTGTATCTGATTGATGTAATGCTTTAATTCATGTAATTGTGTGAAGTGGCGAGTGTAAGCCAACTATGTATCTTTTCCCTTATTGTATTACATCGGTTGTTTGCGAAGATTACCTCACTAGCGACATTGCTTTCAATGCGGTTATGCCTCTAAGTCGTGCTTCGACACATGGGAGATATAGCCGCATCGAGGGCGTTACAAGTTGGTATCAGAGCCTTCCCCGACCTTAGGAGCCCCCTACTTGATCGAATCGCTGGCGTTATTGAGTCTAGAAATGTTTTGAGTCATTTAGGATTATATATATCGGAGAGTTAGGAATTCTTTTTACTCCCCAGTCCCTTCGTTGCTCTGGTGAGGCATCCCGACGTAGTGTTTTGACTCTTCTCTTCTCAAATTTCACTAAAAAAATTTAGGATCACACGGGTATCTTGGAATCGTTCTGATCGATTTGTGACGAGAACATTGTTCTTGGTGCCTCCTGTCATTTAGGGGCCGTGGCAGTGTCCCAAGGAGTTGAGCTCCGAGGTGTTGTCTTCACAATTTTATCATTGCAGTTCTGGAATACCTGAGTTTAGTTTCGCCGACATCGAAAATCTCTTTTATGCAGTTGTTGGTGAGATAACCTCGACGCCACCCAGTACTGGGGCGGGAGTTCGGGAGTATTGCCATAACTCGTATAACGGATGCTTTTCGAAGGTTGAGGTAGACGATTTCCGAAGGTTTCTTGGTTATGTGTTGAAGGATGGATACAGCTGGATGTAGGATTTGCTAGTTTTGGGGTGAGATATTATGCTTCCCCTGTATCCCCAACACCTGATTGCATAACTAGGAAAATTTCGGGAGTTCATAAGTGGGAATTCAAGTAGCTCTTAGGATATCTTTCCGACAGATGTATGATATGAAATTAGGGTTCGACGTCTAGTGGTCCGCCTATCCACGGTTGGTTTTACAGTGGTCTCGTTGTGTCTTAAAGAGTCCTTGGCTATGCCGACTCGGGGACACTTTGTATGTCATGTGCACTGCCTTGTACATGATGGTGCTGTACGATCGAGCCTGTGTAGGCCCCACCACGAAAACTTCGGACGAAATCTCTATCATATGTTTGTTCCGGCTTATTCTGCAAGCCAATCCTTTGTTTTTTTGTTTTGAGTTGTGGTATTCAAGTTGCTTCGAAGTCAAATGTTGATTCCATACCTTCTCTAATGTTGTTCTCATACTCCGATGCGAATACTAATCCTTCAGGATAATCGAGATTGTCATGACAACCTTTCTCAACCGGTGTGCTTCTCTTCAAGTGGATCCGATCATTTCAACATCCTCAAGATCAATTCTAAGTTTCTCAACGGTGTTCATTTCATCCATTCCAAATTGTCTTTGTTTTTCCCACCCACCCTCCCTTTGTTTTTCTCCAAGGATTCAGATTTCTTAATCGATTATCCATCTTATTGATGCAAGGCCTCTTCATTCCTTTTCCGTCAATGTTCTTATCTGGCGATTCTCATGAAGATTCTAATGGAGCTTCAAGCTCATCATTCTCGGTTTTCTTTCTTGTCCGGTGGGTTCAATTCAAGCTTTTGGTGTTGATCATATCCCTTTTCCTCGTTTCAAATGTTTTCTCATGCCGTTGCACCTCATAATCATCCACCTCTTGCTATTCATTTGTTCCGGAGTGCTCAAGATATCTCGAAGATTCGTGTTTCCACTCTGCTTTCGTTCCAGCTCTTTCGAGGATGTTATCTCATTCAAGTCATTTAATTCAACCGATGCAATCTCTCTTTCAAGTAATCGTTCGACGGTGTTTCTTTTGAGTGGGCCCTAACCCACAGGTCTTTTCCCAGGATCTTACCTGACTCTTCTTATTTTCCTGGAGCTATCCTAAATTCTTGTCAAAGTTTGACGTAAGTATGAATTTTCATCAGTCAAATGCCTTTCTCCAAGATCTTTCAAATTCTTTTCATCATTGGTTCAACCTTTCTAATTTCTATTCCGGAGTGCCTCAACAACTCATGGTGGCGTTTCTCATCGTCATTCTCAGATTTTGAAGACCGAAGAAGAGTTTCTTTTAAATATTGCCCAATTCTCTGCCATCCTCTCATAATTGTTTTCGTTTGTGAGATTTTCACCCATACGGAGCAATTCAAGATTCTGTTCAGTTTGATTATCCGGAGCCCATCATCTAAGATTTATTCATTCCAACTTTCAGCTCTCATACTCTAAATCATACCGGTGTCTAAATCAAGGATTCTCTAATTAGCTCGTAATCTCTTCGTTCTCATGGATCTAAATTCTCTCAAGCATCTTCGTTTAATTGCTAATTCTTCCCGGTGTTTCTTCACGTTTTAATCGTTCTTTTTCAATTCTTACGGTGGTTCGTTCAAGAGGTTTCTTCCTTCGTGTATCATATCTATGCATTCGTGCTTTTCAAATTCTACCGGTGGATCATTGAAGACTTTCTCAAGTTTGCGCTATATCTATCTTAATCTTTCTACGAGGATAAGTAGTATGCCAAATCCGTTGCTTGTCAGCAATTAAATTGTTGAAGGATACGCATAACATAATTCTTATTCTTGTTCCATCCAAGTGATTAATTCCTTTTTCTGGAGTGGTTCATCATATCATATTCTCAGTTCGAGATGCTTTATATTTTCTTTCCCGGAGTTCCAAGCTCTAATTATCACGGAGATGCACCTAAATCATTGCAAGGATTCACCTTGTGTTTTCAATTTCTCTTTCTTTTTATTCTTTTGTTACCGGAGTTTCTTCTTGGAGGCTATACATGATGGTTCATCAAGGATTTATTTCCTTCTCGAAGCGTTGATCAAGATTCTTTTCTAAGGAGCTTAAGTTTCTTCATCTTGCAATCTGAAGTGCAATTCTTTCTTCCGTATCATTGAAGGTGGTATTATGTCATTCTTGATAATTTGAGTTCATGTTCCATGATTCGCATGTTGTTAAGAATGAGGTATTTTAAATCCATCAATCCCTTCGTTGGAGTTATCTTGGGTTATATTTCACCTAAATCTTTCCCTAAGGATTGTTGCTATTTATGGTGCTTATAAATGACGCAAGTTCTTCATTCATCCTCCCGGTGGAATAAGTTTCTCGTCTTCTTGTTCATATCAATCCAATCTATTGTTTCCATTGGTGGCAGAATTTCACCTCGTAGTTTTGAGATGTTCTTCATAAGCCCACAACAAGCTTACTCTTTTCGTTGTTGGTTTCCCAACAACTCCGTTCTAGCATTTGTTGTAAGCGTTCTCCCTCAAGATCTTGTTTTCCTTCGTTCATTCCATTCCATTCTTCCGTTCCGGAGGCATTGTGATGTTGCTCTCTTCAACACGTCATCTCCTTTTTTTTTTGTCAAAGATCATGGTCTTTTCGTGCTTATCCACGTGTCCATGCATGTTCTCCACGTGTCCCTCTCGACCTTTGTTCCTTGTTGGCCAGACCTCTA
Source organism: Triticum urartu (assembly GCF_056163025.1). Taxonomy (NCBI): domain Eukaryota; kingdom Viridiplantae; phylum Streptophyta; class Magnoliopsida; order Poales; family Poaceae; genus Triticum; species Triticum urartu. Next base: position 489,298,331 of record NC_141878.1, read on the forward strand.
TTGGACATGTGCTATAGGGGTGTCTCTCTCCGTTGAAAACAATCACGCACTAGCTATCTTCGTGTATCTACTCACCTCGCTTTTCTATCTCGGAGATGCATGCGTGATATGTTTGCATAAGAAACGAAAAGACACACACTCTCTCTAGTTTATCGTTTGTTGTCCCTTTCTCTTTCACACACATACTCCTTTTGCACACTCACTCATTCTCCTTCACACGCACTTGATCTCTCTCGACTTAGGCACTCTCTTCGGTCCATAGCATATAGATTTATTGAAAATTCAAACATCACAAAGTTTGACCATGTACTGGAGAAAAACATTTACATCTAGAATGACAAACATATACCATTAGATTCATCATGAGATGTAGTTTCATATGATGTATCTTTGGTATTGTAGATATAAATAACATTTGCGTAAACCTGATCAATGTTTCCAAAGTTCGACTTCTAAATATTTTTACATGCACTGCATTATCGAGCGGATGGAATATCTCTTCCCTCCTCTCAGCTACCTGATGCACCACTCAGCCTTATTGGGGCTCCTCTATCTCTCTCAAACTTTATATCTCCCTGGTTCATACATACACATGTCTCGCTCATGCTACATATAGACCCATCCAACACTCTCCGCCCTTGTTCTCTCTCTCTCTATGTGACACGCACCCCCCTAAGTACCATAATCCCTCACTCCATCATAGGCGCATGCACTCCCCCCTAAGTATGATTATCTCTCACTAGCCATCAGGAACACACGTATTGTCTCCTTCCATCCATACGTCTATCTTGATATCTCTCGGGGTATCTTCTATCGCGCACACACCTTGTCACTCGATCTCCCACCCATGTAGTCCCATCACGACCTCCGAGGGATCTCTCTATCACAAACATACACTCTCTCCTCCCCATGTCTGCATTTTCTCCGTAAGTCTCTCTCGACCTCTCTCCCTTGCTTGTCAGACCCCTGTTGGCCACATGCCAGGGGTCTTTCTCTCTCGGTTGCAAACAACCACACACTATCTCCTCACCTTGCTTCCGTTGTCGAAGATGCATGTGTGATATGTTTGCATAAGACACACACGCCTTTTCTCTACTTTTATCGTGCGTTGTCCATGTCTCTTTCACACACGCACACACACTTTTTTCACTCACTCTTTCTATTTCACACACACTCTCTCTCTCACTCTCTCTCTAGTTAGGGACTCTCTCACGTCCATAAGCATATGGATGTTTTGAAAAGTCAAACCTCAGAAAAGTTTGACCAGGTATATGTGGAGAAAAACATTTACATCTGGAACGATCATTAGATTCATCACAACATGTACTTACTTCATACTATCATTTATCTTTGGTATTGTAGATATAAGTAATTTCTTCATAAACTTGGTCAAAGTTTCAAAAGTTTGACTTTAAAAAAATGTTGGCACTACATTATCGAACAGAGGGAGTAGCTCTTTCTCTCTCTGCTATCTCTCACGGCCCTCCCCTCTCACTCGAACTCTCTATACCGACAGATTATATGCTCACCGTGTCAGCGTATAGCTCCATATATTGTTTAGTTGACCAGTCAACCAGTCCACATGCTGCCTTGTCAGCTCGTGTTCTCTATCTTCGTGTGCTGGCCCATGTGGCAGTGGGTGAAAATAAGTAAACTAGAGGCCCATCTGACACACGGTGAAGTAAACAAAGTTGAAACCACTCGGGGTAGCATCCCACACGCTACTAAATTGAGGGCACATTGAGGACACACTTCTTCCGTGTGAAGGACGCACTCGCGCACAATTCACCACTGTGTGGCGGCATGCACAGAAGGACGCACTCGCACACACCCAACAGGCCAGCACACAACACAGACCAGCACACGTGTACACTGGCGTCGCCGCTGGTTGATATGGACGGCGAGGTAGCCTACAAGCGGAGGCGGCTCAAGCCAAAACCGCATCCGGCGAGCCTGGACTTCATCAGCAGCCTCCCCGATGACATGCTGCTCGTCATCATCGGCCTCCTCCCCACCAAATCTGGATGCGGACCGCCATGCTCTCCCGGCAGTGGCACCCCCTCTAGCGCCACGTGCCCCTCAACCTCAGCGTCGACAACTCCCTCTGTGACAAGGATTGCAAACGCATGGCCGCACTCTCCAAGATCCTTTCATCGCACCCTGGGCCAGCCAGACGCCTTGACATCCGCATGTTCAGTACCAACTACAAGGTCCAAGCCAAGTTCAACGAGTGGTTCTTATCCCCCACCCTAGATCAACTCGAGGAGCTCAGCTTTGAAGCTGGACGATGTCGCTCTCTGCTACCGTCCACGCTCCGCCTCACGCCAATGCTGCGCCGCACCGGCTTCAGCTCCTGCTATCTTCCCCATATTAATGCCGCGCCCGCCCTTCTTCTCCCTCAACTCAAGCAGCTCGACCTCTTCGACGTTGGCATCTCGAAGCAGGCTATGGAGCACCTGCTCCATAGCTGTACTGCGCTCGATTACCTTCATCTTGAGCAGATCCACGGGTTCATTAGCCTCCACATCGCCTCGACGAATCTCCGATGGATTTTTGTGTCTTGCTGGCCCCGCAACAAGACATCAATTGGGAAGAGATCACTCCAGCTGTTCCACGTTATGGTCATTGAGAATCCGCCTTTTCTTGAGAGATTGCTTATATCTGATCTAGAAGGTCCAAAAAAATCAGGGTCATTGACGCGCCGAAATTGACAGCATTGGTGTACTTGTCTGCCAAATTCTCCGAACTCTTTATTGGATCCGTAATCGTTCAGGTACATCACTCATCTTCTTCTCCGTCTTCTTGAAATTCACATTTTTAAATTTCTTCTTAATGTATTTACGATCGTCTTCCAGAAAATGATTCCCACAAGCTTGACCCAGTCTATGCGCACAGTGAAGATCTTGGCAATAAAATCTATCGGCCCCAATCTGGATCAAGTTGTTGGATTCCTTACTGTTGGGAAACACAATAATTTCAAAAGTTTCCTATGCACACGCAAGATCATGGTGACGCATAGCAACGAGAGGGGAGAGTGTCGTCCACGTACCCTCGTAGACCGTAAGCGGAAGCGTTATGAGAACGCGGTTGATGTAGTTGTACGTCTTCACGATCCGACCGATCCAAGTACCGAATGTACGGCACCTCTGAGTTCAGCACACGTTCAGCTCGGTGACGTCCGATGAACTCCGATCTAGCAAAGCTTCGAGGGAGAGTTCTGTCAGCACGACGGCGTGATGATGGTGATGATGATGCTACCGACGCAGGGCTTTGCCTAAGCACCGCTACGATATGACCGAGGTGGATTATGGTGGAGGGGGGCACCGCACACGGCTAAAAGATCAACTGATCAACTTGTGTCTCCATGGGGTGCCCCCTCCCACGTATATAAAGGAGTGGAGGAGGGGGAGGGCCAGCCCTCTACTACGGTGCGCCCTGGGGAGTCCTACTCCCACCGGGAGTAGGATCCCCCCTTCCATGTAGTAGGAGTAGGAGAGAAGGAAAGGGAAAAGAGAAGAGAAGGAAGGAGGGGGTGCCGCCCCTCCCCTTAGTCCAATTCGGACTAGGCCTTGGGGGGCGTGCAGCCTCCCCTCTCTCTTTCCCCTAAAGCCCAATAAGGCCCATATACTCCCGGCGAATTCCCGTAACTCTCCGGTACTTCGATAAATACCCGAACCACTCAGAACCTTTCTGATGTCCAAATATAGCCTTCCAATATATCGATCTTTACTTCTCGAACATTTCGAGACTCCTCGTCATGTCCCCGATCTCATCCGGGACTCCGAGCAACCTTCGGTACATCAAAACACATAAACTCATAATACCGATCGTCACCGAATGTTAAGCGTGCGGACCCTACGGGTTCGAGAACTATGTAGACATGACCAAGACTCATCTCCAGTCAATAACCAATAGCAGAACCTAGATGCTCATATTGGCTCCTACATATTCTATGAAGATCTTTATCGGTCAAACCGCATAACGGTATATGTTGTTCCCTTTGTCATCGGTATGTTACTTGCCCGAGATTCGATCGTCGGTATCTCAATACCTAGTTCAATCTCGTTACTAGAAAGTCTCTTTACTCGTTCCGTAATGCATCATCCCGCAACTAACTCATTAGTCACATTGCTTGCAAGGCTTATAGTGATGTGCGTTACCGAGAGTGCTAGAGATACCTCTCCGATTCACGGAGTGACAAATCCTAATCTCGATCTATGCCAACTCAACAAGTACCATCGGAGACACCTGGAGAGCACCTTTATAATCACCCAGTTACGTTGTGACGTTTGGTAGCACATAAAGTGTTCCTCTGGTATTCGGGAGTTGCATAATCTCATAGTCAAAGGAACATGTATAAGTCATGAAGAAAGAAGTAGCAACAAACTAAATGATTGTCGTGCTAAGCTAACGGAATGGGTCAAGTCAATCACATCATTGTCTAATGATGTGACCCCGTTAATCAAATGACAACTCATGTCTATGGCTAGGAAACTTAACCATCTTTGATTCAACGAGCTAGTCAAGTAGAGGCATACTAGTGACACTCTGTTTGTCTATGTATTCACACATGTACTAAGTTTCCGGTTAATACAATTCTAGCATGAATAATAAACATTTATCATGATATAAGGAAATAAATAATAACTTTATTATTGCCTCCAGGGCATATTTCCTTTAGTCTCCCACTTACACTAGAGTCAATAATCTAGTTCACATCTTTATGTGATTAGTTCACATCTCCATGTGACTAATACCCAAAGGGTTTACTAGACTCAATAATCTAGTTCACATCGCTATGTGATTAACACCCAAAGAGTGATCATGTTTTGCTTGTGAGAGAAGTTTAGCCTACGGGTCTGCAACATTCAAATCCGTATGTATTTCGAAAATTTCTATGTCTACAATGCTCTGCACGGAGCTACTCCAGCTAATTTCTCCCACTTTCAAAATGTATCCAGATCAAGACTTAGAGTCATCTAGATCGATGTAAAAAGCTTGCATCGACGTAACTCTTTACGATGAACTCTTTTATCACCTACATAATCGAGTAATATTTCCTTAGTCCTCTAAGGATAATTTTGACCGCTGTCCAGTGATCTACTCCTAGATCACTATTGTACTCCCTTGCTAGAAAGATGCTAAGGTATACAATAGGACTGGTAAACAACATAGCATACTTTATAGAACCTATGCCTGCGTCATAGGGAATGACTTTTCATTCTTTTTCTATTTTCTGCTGTGGTCAGGTTTTGAGTCTTTACTCAACTTCACACCTTGCAACACAGGCAAGAACTCCTTCTTTGACTGTTCCATTTTGAACTACTTCAAAATCTTGTCAAGGTATGTACTCATTGAAAAAACTTATCAAGCGTCTTGATCTATCTCTATAGATCTTGATGCTCAAGGTGTAAGCAGCTTCATCGAGGTCTTTCTTTGAAAAACTCTTTTCAAACACTCCTTTATGCTTTCCAGAAAATTCTACATTATTTCTGATCAACAATATGTCATTCACATATACTTATCAGAAATGTTGTAGTGCTCCCACTCACTTTCATGTAAATACATGCTTCACCACAAGTCTGTATAAAACCATATGCTTTGATCACTTTATCAAAGCATATATTCCAACTCCGAGATGCTTGCACCAGTCCATAGATGGATCTCTGGAGCTTTCTCACTTTGTTAGCACCTTTAGGATCGACAAAACCTTCTGGTTGCATCATATACAACTCTTCTTTTAAGAAATCCATGAAGGAATACAGTTTTGACATCCATTTGCCAGATTTCATAAAATGCGGCAACTGCTAACATGATTCCGACAGACTTTTAAGCATCGATACGAGTGAGAAAATCTCATTGTAGTTAACACCTTGAATATGTCAAAAACATTTTGCGACAATTCGAGCTTTGTAGATATTAACACTACTATCAGCATCCGTCTTCCTCTTGAAGATCCATTTATTCTTAATGACTCACTGATCATCGAGCAAGTCAATCAAAGTCCATACTTTGTTCTCATACATGGATCCCATCTCAGATTTCATGGCCTCAAGCCATTTCACAGAATCTGGGCTCATCATCGCTTCCTCATAGTTCGTAGGTTCGTCATGGTCAAGTAACATGACATCCAGAACAGGATTACCGTACCACTCTGGTGCGGATCTCACTCTGGTTGACCTACGAGGTTCGGTAGTAACTTGATCTGAAGTTACATGATCATCATCATTAGCTTCCTCACTAATTGGTGTAGGAATCACAAGAACAGATTTCTGTGATGAACTACTTTCCAATAAGGGAGCAGGTACAGTTACCTCATCAAGTTCTACTTTCCTCCCACTCACTTCTTTCGAGAGAAACTCCTTCTCTAGAAAGGATCCAGTCTTAGCAAAGAATGTCTTGCCTTCGGATCTGTGATAGAAGGTGTACCCAACTGTCTCCTTTGTGTATCCTATGAAGACACATTTCTTCAATTTGGGTTTGAGCTTATCAGGATGAAACTTTTTCACATAAGCATCGCAACCCCAAACTTTAAGAAACGACAACTTTGGTTTCTTGCCAAACCACAGTTCATATGGCGTCGTCTCAACGGATTTAGATGGTGCCCTATTTAACGTGAATGTAGCTGTCTCTAATGCATAACCCCAAAACGATAGTGGTAAATCGGTAAGAGACATCATAGATTGCACCATATCTAATAAAGTACGGTTACTATGTTCGGACACACCATTACGCTGCGGTGTTCCAGGTGGCGTGAGTTGCGAAACTATTCCGCATTGTTTCACATGAAGACCAAACTCGTAACTCAAATATTCTCCTGCACGATCAGATTGTAGAAACTTTATTTTCTTGTTACGATGATTTTCCAGTTCACTCTGAAATTATTTGAACTTTTCAAATGTTTCAAATTTATGTTTCATCAAGAAGGTATACCCATATCTTACTTAAATCATCTGTGAAGGTCAGAAAATAACGATACCTGCAGCGAGCCTCAACACTCATCGGACCGCGTACATCAGTATGTATTATTTCCAACAAGTCTGTTGCCCGCTCCATTGTTCCAGAGAACGGAGTCTTAGTCATCTTGCCCATGAGGCATGGTTCGCAAGCATCAACTGATTCATAATCAAGTGATTCCAAAAGCCCATCCACATGGATTTTCTTCATGCACTTTACACCAATATGACCTAAACGACAGTGCCACAAATAAGTTGCACTCTCATTATTAACTTTGCATCTTTTGGCTTCAATATTATGAATATGTGTATCACTATGATCGAGATTCAATAAACCATTCACCTTGGGTGTATGACCATTGAAGGTTTTATTCATATAAACAGAACAACAATTATTCTCTGACTTTAAATGAATAACCGTATTGCAATAAACATGATCAAATCATATTCATGCTTAATGCAAACACCAAATAACATTTATTTAGGTTCAACACTAATCCCGAAAGTATAGGGAGTGTGCGATGATGATCATATCAATCTTGGAACGACTTCCAACACACATCGTCACTACACCCTTAACTAGTCTCTGTTCATTCTGCAACTCCCGTCTCGAGTTACTAATCTCAGCAACTGAACTAGTATCAAATACCGAGGGGTTGCTATAAAAAACTAGTAAAGTACACATCAATAACATGTATATCGAATATACCTTTGTTCACTTTTCCATCCTTCTTATCCGCCAAATAGTTGGGGCAGTTCTGCTTCCAGTGACCAGTCCCTTTGCAATAGAAGCACTTAGTCTCAGGCTTAGGTCTAGACTTGGGCTTTTTCACTTGAGCAGCAACTTGCTTGCCGTTCTTCTTGAAGTTCCCCTTCTTCCCTTTGCCCTTTTCTTGAAACTAGTGGTCTTGTCAACCATCAACACTTGATGCTTTTCTTGATTTCTACCTTCGTCGATTTCAGCATCACGAAGAGCTTGGGAATCGTTTCGGTTATCCCTTGCATATTATAGTTCATCACGAAGTTCTAGTAACTTGGTGATAGTGACTAGAGAACTCTGTCAATCATTATCTTATCTGGAAGATTAACTCCCACTTGATTCAAGTGATTGTAGTACTCAGACATTCTGAGCACATGCTCACTAGCTGAGCTATTCTCCTCCATCTTGTAGGCAAAGTGCTTGTCAAAGGTCTCATACCTTTCGACATGGTCATGAGTCTGAAATACTAATTTCAACTCTTGGAACATCTCATATGCTCTGTGGCGTTCAAAACGTCTTTGAAGCCCCGATTCTAAGCCGTAAAGCATGGTGCACTAAACTATCAAGTAGTCATCATATCAAGCTCGCCAAACATTCATAATGTCTGCATCTGCTCCTGCAATCGGTCTGTCACCTAGCTGTGCATCAAGGACATAATTCTTCCGTGCAGCAATGAGGATAATCCTCAGATCACGGATCCAATCTGCATCATTGCTACTAACATCTTTCAACTTAGTTTTTCTCTAGGAACATATCAAAATAAATGGGGATCTACATCGCGAGCTATTGATCTACAACATAGGTATGCAAATACTATCAGGACTAAGTTCATGATAAATTAAAGTTCAATTAATCATATTACCTAAGAACTCCCACTTAGATAGACATCCCTCTAGTCATCTAAATGATCACGTGATCCAAATCAACTAAACCATGTCCGATCATCACGTGAGATGGAGTAGTTTTCAATGGTGAACATCACTATGTTGATCATATCTACTATATGATTCACGCTCGACCTTTCGGTCTCCAGTGTTCCGAGGCCATATCTGCATATGCTAGGCTCGTCAAGTTTATTCCGAGTATTCTGCGTGTGCAAAACTGGCTTGCACCCATTGTATGTGAACGTAGAGCTTATCACACCCGATCATCACGTGGTGTGCTACCTCTTGAGCACTGCGTTGGATTTCCTTGAAGAGGAAAGGATGATGCAGCAAAGTAGCGTAAGTATTTCCCTTAGTTTTTGAGAACCAAGGTATCAATCCAGTAGGAGGTTGCGCGTGCGTCCCTAGTACTTGTACAAAACAAATAACTCCTCGCAACCAACGCGATAAGGGGTTGTCAATCCCTTCACGGTCACTTACGAGAGTGAGATCTGATAGATATGATAAGATAATATTTTTGGTATTTTTGTGATAAAGATGCAAAGTAAAATAAAAGCAAAGTAAAAAGCAAAGGAAATAACTAAGTATTGGAAGATTAATATGATGAAGATAGACCCGGGGACCATAGGTTTCACTAGTGGCTTCTCTCAAGAGCATAAGTATTTTACGGTGGGTGAACGAATTACTGTTGAGCAATTGACAGAATTGAGCATAGTTATGAGAATATCTAGGTATGATCATGTATATAGGCATCACGTCCGAGACGATTAGACCGACTCCTGCCTGCATCTACTACTATTACTCCACTCATCGACCGCTATCCAGCATGCATCTAGAGTATTAAGTTCATGGAAACAGAGTAACGCCTTAAGAAAGATGATATGATGTAGAGGGATAAATTCATGCAATATGTTAAAAACCCCATCTTGTTAACCTCGATGGCAATAATACAATACGTGCCTTGCTGCCCCTACTGTCACTGGAAAAGGACACCGCAAGATTAAACCCAAAGCTAAGCACTTCTCCCATTGCAAGAAAGATCAATCTAGTAGGCCAAACCAAACTGATAATTTGAAGAGACTTGCAAAGATAACCAATCATACATAAAAGAATTCAGAGAAGATTCAAATATTGTTCATAGATAATCTTGATCATAAACCCATAATTCATCGGTCTCAACAAACACACCGCAAAAAGAAGATTACATCGAATAGATCTCCACAAGAGAGGGGGAGAACATTGTATTGAGATCCAAAAAGAGAGAAGAAGCCATCTAGCTAATAACTATGGACCCGAAGGTCTGAGGTAATGTAACGCCCCGAGACCGACGTGCCAGGTGTCCTCTAGTTATTTGCTGTTGTTGCGTTGTCTTTGCTTGCGTGTCATGCATTGCATATCATGTCATCATGTGCATTTCATTTGCATACATGTTTGTCTCATGCATCCGAACATTTTCCCCGTTGTCCGTTTTGCAATCCGGCGCTCCTATGTCACCCGATGCCCCTTTCTACCTCTTTTCGTGTGCGGTGTTAAACATTTTCGGATTGGACCGAGACTTGTCATGCGGCCTTGGTTTACTACGGGTAGACCGCCTGTCAAGTTTCGTGCCATTTGGACTTCGTTTGATACTCCAACGGTTAACTAAGGGACCGAAAAGGCCTCACACGTGTTGTAGCCCAACACCCTTCCAATTTGGCCCAAAACCCACCAAAACCCCCTCCATCATCTCGGTCGTTCGATCACGATCGCGTGGCCAAAAACCGCACCTCATTTGGACTCTCCTAGCTCTCTCTACCTATATATATATGTGGCTCTCCCCGATTTTTCGCGTAGTCCAAACCCTAGCTTCTTCCCACTCCGCCGCCGGACATGTCCGCGCCCGCCGGACGCGTCCAGCCTCCACCTCACCCCGGCCAATCAGGGCTTGCCACGTCAGCTCTGCCGCCGCCTCGTCCAATCGCGCGCCGCCACATCGTCCCGGCGCCCCGCCTCTCCATCGCGCGGCCCGCCGTGCCCATGGCAGGCCCGCGCGGGCCCATCCCGTCGCCGCTGCCTGCCCGCGGCCTCCCGAGCCACGCGCCGCCCGCGGGGCGCGCTGCCCGGCCGCCTCATCGTCGCTCCGCCGCTGCTCCAACGACCTCGCCCTGCCGGCGCGCCACCGCACCACCCGCCTGCTCCGGCGCCGGCCGGTTCCCACGTCCCAGGCCGCCGCCGCCACCCGGTGCGCCGCAACGCCGCCCTGCCGTCCGGCCTCCTCGTCGCTGGCGCACCTCCCCCTCGCCGGCCCCTCTTCTCCGGCGCCACTGTTCCGGCCACGAGCTCCCTGGCGTTCCTCATTCTGCGTGCCGCCCGATCCAGATCTCAGATATGAAAATCCCCCCTCGGTTGACTTTCTCGTCCCTAACCCTAATTATTTTGCATACTTTGACCTACCATAACTCTGCAACCGTAACTCCATTTCGGGCGTGTAGCATACCAAAATGTTCGCCTCGACGAGTACATCATTTCATCTCATTGCATCATTTTCATTTGAGCTCATTTTGACGTCGGAAATGTTGTTGGAAGAGGGCTATGTGAGTAATTTGCCAGATCTATTTCATCAAATAGATATATTTGTCATTTTTGCCATGTTTAATGTGTGCATGATATGATCCTGAGCTCTACATGTGTTTTGTTATATGTCATGCCATCTTTGCAGAGGTGCTTGCCATGTATTTTTATGATATGTGTGGTGACTAGCACAAGCTTGCAAAGTAGCGTATTCGGTAATGCTGATTTCAGGGACTTAGAAATTCACTAAGTCCTTGTCCTGATTTTGTTGTTATGCCATATGTTCATGTTGTTTCCTAGTGATCCGTGCCTCTTTTGAGGATGATCAGTAAGGATGATTTGTTAACATTGTGGTGCTCTATCCATCTGTGTCGTTGTTTGCATTTATGGAGCATCCTAGATTGAGTCAATCGAGCTCTACTTTTGCTATTTCGTGAATCCTGACAGATTGTTGACTTGTTAGCGATTTTGCCGAGGATGTTGCTATTGATCCGTGCATGCTATGTTGTTGTTCTTGCCATGTCTAGCTTCTATGCCATGTCTTCTTGATGGGTGTATGCTTAGTTTGTCATGCGATGCTCTATAGTGAGTGCATCGAGCTCGTAAACATGCCTACTCGTTAACTGATTTGCATGCTCCAGTTTGCGAAGATTACCTCACTTGCGACATTGCTTTCAATGCGGTTATGCCTCTATGTCGTGCTTCGACACGTGGGAGATATAGCCGCATCGAGGGCGTTACAGGTAAACTACTCACACTTCATCGGAGAGGCTATGGTGTTGATGTAGAAGACCTCCGTGATGGATGCTCCCTCAGGCGGAGCTCCAAAACAGGCCCCAAGATGGGATCTCGTGGATACAAAAAGTTACGGCGGTGGAATTAGGGTTCTGGCTCCGTATCTGATCGTTTGGGGGTACGTAGGTATATATAGGAGGAAGGAGTACGACGGTGGAGCAACAGGGGGCCCACGAGGGTGGAGGGCGCGCCCCCTACCTCGTGGCTTCCTCCTTTGTTTCTTGACGTAGGGTCCAAGTCTCCTGGATCATGTTCGGTGAGAAAATCACGTTCCCGAAGGTTTCATTCCGTTTGGACTCCGTTTGATATTCCTTTTCTTCCAAACCTTAAAATAGGCAAAAAAACAGCAATTCTGGGCCCGGCCTCCGGTTAATAGGTTAGTCCCAAAAATAATATAAAAGTGGATAATATAGCCCAACAATAGATAATATAGCATGGAGCAATAAAAAATTATATATACGTTGGAGACGTATCAAGCATTCCCAAGCTTAATTCCTGCTTGTCCTCGAGTAGGTAAATGATAAAAACAGAATTTTTGATGTGGAATGCTACTTGGCATAATTTTAGTGTAATTCTTCTTAATTGTGGTATGAATATTCTGATCCGAAAGATTCAAGATAAAATTTTAATATTGACATAAAAATAATAATACTTCAAGCATACTAACAAAGCAATCATGTCTTCTCAAAATAACATGGCCAAAGAAAGTTATCCCTACAAAATCATACAGTCTGGCTATGCTCTATCTTCACAACACAAAGTATTTAAATCGTGCACAACCCCGATGACAAGCCAAGCAATTGTTTCATACTTTTGACATTCTCAAACTTTTTCAATCTTCACGCAATACACGAGCGTGAGCCATGGATATAACACTATAGGTGGAATAGAATGGTGGTTGTGGAGAAGACAAAAAGAGAGAAGATAGTCCCACATAAACGAGGCGTATCAACGGGCTATGGAGATGCCCATCAATAGATATCAATGTGAGTGAGTAGGGATTGCCATGCAACGGATGCACTAGAGCTATAAGTATATGAAAGCTCAACAAAAGAAACTAAGTGGGTGTGCATCCAACTTGCTTGCTCACGAAGACCTAGGGCATTTTGAGGAAGCCCATCATTGGAATATACAAGCCAAGTTCTATAATGAAAAATTCCCACTAGTATATGAAAGGGACGAAATGAGAGACTCTCTATCATGAATATCATGGTGCTACTTTGAAGCACAAGTGTGGTAAAAGGATAGTAGCATTGTCCCTTCTCTCTTTTTCTCTCAATTTTTTATTTAGGACTTTTCTCTTTTTTTATGGCCTCTTTTCCTTCTTTTTTTTATTTTTCGCCCGGAGTCTCATCCCGACTTGTGGGGGAATCATAGTCTCCATCATCCTTTCCTCACTGGGACAATGCTCTAATAATGATGATCATCACACTTTTGTTTTCTTACAACTCAACAATTACAACTCGATACTTAGAACAAAATATGACTCTATGTGAATGCCTCCGGCGGTGTACCGGGATATGCAATGACTCATGAGTGACATGTATGAAAGAATTATGAACGGTGGCTTGGCCACAAATACGATGTCAACTACATTATCATGCTAAGCAATATGACAATGATGGAGTGTGTCATAATAAACATAACGGTGGACAGTTGCATGGCAATATATCTCGGAATGGCTATGGAAATGTCATAATAGGTAGGTATGGTGGCTGTTTTGAGGAAGGTATATGGTGGGTGTACGATACCGGCGAAAGGTGCGCGGTATTAGAGAGGCTAGCAATGGTGGAAGGAAGAAAAGTGCGTATAATCCATGGACTCAACATTAGTCATAAAAGAACTCATATACTTATTGCAAAAATCTACAAGTTATCAAAGCAAAGTATTACGTGCATGCTCCTAGGGGGATAGATTGGTAGGAAAATACCATCGCTCGTCCCCGACCGCCACTCATAAGGAAGACAATCAAAAAATAAATCATGCTCCAACTTCATCACATAACGGTTCACCATACATGCATGCTACGAGAATCACAAACTTTAACACAAGTATTTCTCAAATTCACAACTAATCAACTAGCGCAACTTTAATATCACCATCTCCATATCTCAAAACAATTATCAAGCATCAAACTTCTCATAGCATTCAACACACTCATAAGAAAGGTTTTACTATTCTTGAATACCAAGCATATTAGGATTATTTAAGAAAATTACCATGCTATTTAAGACTCTCAAAATGATCTAAGTGAAGCATGAGAGATCAATAGTTTCTATAAAACAAATCCACCACCGTGCTCTAAAAGATATAAGTGAATTACTAGAGCAAAACTATATAACTCAAAAGATATAAGTGAAGCACATAGAGTATTCTAACAATTTCCAAATCATGTATGGCTATCTCAAAAGGTGTGTAAAGCAAGTATGATTGTGGTAAACTAACAAATAAAGACTCAAATCATACTAGACGCTCCAAGCAAAACACATATCATGTGGTGAATAAAAATATAGCTCCAAGTAAAGTTACTGATAGAAGTAGACGAAAGAGGGGATGCCTTCCGGGGCATCCCCAAGCTTTGGCTTTTAGGTGTCCTTAGATTATCTTGGGGGTGCCATGGGCATCCCCAAGAATAGGCTCTTGCAACTCCTTGTTCCATAATCCATTAAATCTTTACCCAAAACTTGAAAACTTCACAACACAAAACTTAAAGTAGAAAATCTCGTGAGCTCTGTTAGCGAAAGAAAACAAAAGGCCACTTCAAGGTACTGTAACGAACTCATTCTTTATTTATATTGGTGTTAAACCTACTGTATTCCAACTTATCTATGGTTTATAAACTATTTTACTAGCCATAGATGTTCGCACACGAACACGTCACCGTGTACCTCCAACGTCGAGGGTTGTAGCGACCCGACCCGAATGGATCAAGTCTCTGTGCTTAAGTGTCATCCCTGGATCGGTATGCTGACACACACAGTACTCGAGGATTTATAACAGAGGTAAATCACATGTATAAAGTAACATAAATACTATTACCTCAATCCAAATAGCGGAAGTAACAAGGTTGTGGATTCCCATCAACACCAACGGCAAAGTTGAGTGTAGAAATCGTAACCCTAACGTATCACTTACTCGTCGTAAGATAATCCTGCAACATGAGACGTTGCAGCCACAGAGGATCAGTACATTGAATGTACTGGCAAATTCACACCATAGAGAATGATGAACAATGTCTATCACTACATGCATATATGGCTGGTGGAAAAGCTCTATGGTTATATGTTTTTGTGAAAAACCAATTTTTCCCTACTGCAAAGGAATAAATTTTATTTAACTATCATGGTGGTTGTTGAACTTTGAGAATGGTTTTTTAAAACTAAAACCGAAGTAAACCTCAAGGAAAAAAAATTAAACCGGACGAGGACGGTTTTATACCGGTTTGGCCGGTTCGGGCGGATTGGCCGGCGGGTCATCGGCGGCGGAGGCGAGCTCCGGCGACTACAGCGATGGCGGCGTCGGGCAGCGACGGCAGCAGCAGCTAGCAGCGCAGGCGGTGGCTACGCAGGGCGGAGGAGGCAGCGGCGAGGCGGCGCGGCTTTGTAGCGGCGGCGGCGGAATCTACGGCGGCGGCGGCTGCGCGAGATGCGAGGGCGGCGGCGGCTCAAGGCATCGCGGGGCTCGAGGGGCCGGCTATTTATGGAGGAGGACGGCGCGGTGGCGTGCGGGAGGGGGCAGAGGAGGCCGGGGCGGGCACGACGAGCAAGGCGGCGCGGCGGCGGACTCGGGAGGCGTGCGGGCGGCGAACTCCTCCCGGAGTCGGAGGCGGTGGTGCGGGCGTGTGGGCCGGCTGGGTCGTGGCCTGGCTGGCTGGCTGGGCCGGCCCGGTCGGTCCAGAAGTTTTTTAAAAAAACATTTTCAAAAAATTAAAATAATAAAAATGAAATAACTAAAAATATTATATAGGCATATAATATATCAAAATTTTCAGAAAAAGATTTTCTACGACGTGAACATTTTTATAACTTCAAATAAAATCCACACAAATTCAGATAAATCAAAGAATGCTACTGGTCTATTAAAATCCAACAAAAATCATTTAAAAAAAACAAAATGATTTCAAAATAATTTTTCTCCAATTTTCTAATGTAGGGAATCATGTTACCCTAGTTTCCATATAATTTATTTTTGGAGAAAAATAATTTGAATAAAACTCAAATAACTCCAAATTGAAAATAAATTCAAAAAGACTTTGAATTTGATCCTTTGAAACTCCCAACTCATATTTCATATAATTTGAAGAAGTCATTTTATCTTCGCTCTTGAAAATCATTGAGTTGCATAAAGTTTCTGGATTGGAAATATTTTCCAAATGAAATTCAAATGTTTTCAAAAACCCTTGTCATTTTTAAATAAATGAAGAAGTCATGTCATCTTCTCTCGGGGTTTTGTAATTGTAAAGAATTTGAATTCACGGAGATCTAAATGCAAAAATGAAATTTTGGGAAAGTCCTTTTATTCCCTCTCATTTAACTTTCAAAAAGTTCAAATTCACTCACTTTCAGTCAATCAAACAAACAATCAAACAAATCTATCTATTTATTATAACATTCCAAAATTTAGAATTTTGGGATGTTACAAGGGTGATGCACCGCAGCTCACGTCGAAGGAGACCAGCCGGAAGCGCGGTACGCAAGACAATCCGGCGGGTGCTTTTGTGGACCCGAAACCCCACACGCCCGGGAGGGACCCCGTCAGGGCGCGCGGCGGCTATGGGCTGCCCTAAGTTGACCTGATCGCCCCTAGGGCCTCGAGGTTCGCCGCCCTGCAACAAGAAGAATAGACGAAGAACGAGGAAGAAGAAGAACTAGGGTTAGGGAGAAAAGATAAAAGATAAAAAGTGGTAGATGATTTGATCGATTGTGTGTTGTTCAATCGGCCATCACTCCTTGAGTATATAAGAGGCGGCTAGACTTCCCGTGCAAGGAAAAGGCTTCAATTCACGTCCAAAACCCTAGTCCAATTCGGATTTGTTTGGTCCGAACTTTTCAAAACTGTTCGGTAAAATCTGGCTGCATGTTGTGGGCCATGTTCGGGGGAGTAAACGACCTCGTATGGAAACGAGCCAAAAAGCAATCTTGACCATTTCGATGAGACGAACAACTTTCATGTTGAACGTTTTTTGATCTGAGGCCATCTTGAGGGGGTTTTCGGCTGCTTTCCGAAGTCTGCAGCCAAATTCAAAACCCGGACTAACATACCCGGAGTGTCCGGTCATCCACAGAGAAAATCAAAACCCGGATGGTTGTCCCCGGAGTGTCCGGCCATCCAGTGCAGCAGCGCCTTGTACTGCCTATAACTTTTGCATACGACCTCGGATTAAGACGATATTTATATCAGAATCATCCGTTTCAACGAGACGCACAACTTTCATGTTGAAACTTTTTCCATTTGGAGTCATCTTAATTGGGTTTCAAGCCATTCTTTAATCTGGTGTCACCATGAGCATCTCTGAACTTGTCATAACTTTTGCATCCAGACTCCATTTTAGACCACTTTCATATCCATCTTGATCTTCTCAAAGAAAGCCATATCATGGTGACTTCCAATCATAAGTTTGAATTAATCTTGACATAGATTAAAACAACTTTTACGATTGTGCCACTTTTGAGCGTCAACACATGCCCCCTGTTTTTCGGCAAAGCTAGCGTGCCGAAAAATAACTTGTACCATGTTTGTTCTAAGGACGATGTCAACACTCCATCGACCATTTATATGCTTAGGGCGATAATTATATATCGGCCATTATTGTTTTTGAACCCTTGCTGCAAACTTGGGCGAAACCTTCTCAACTTCATTAACAATCCGATGATAAAGTTCCATAGATATGTGTCTCAAGGTCATCCTCCGAACCGTATTGTTCACCCTTTTGCTAGGATTTTGTAGATAATCAACAATAAACTCTCTCCAATCCTTACTTTCACCTGCATCAAAATTCATTAGTGGCTGAAGCTATGGACTTTGGTTCGGCTTTACCTATGTTGACGAGATGAAGCATCGGCTATTGAGAGAAATGCAATACACCATGATTAATGTAGTAGCCGGATGCTTGCTGTGCCAACTCTTTTGAATTGTCATGTCTAAATATAAGAACGATTTTAAAGCAACCAAAGGCAAATTTTGCATCTGGACATACCCCATGAAAAACTATAAGTGATTCATCAAAACATTGATAACCCTTGGATATTTGTTGCACTAGTTATAACGAATCACCGAAAGCCTCAATATGTATAGCACCTATAGCAAGTAAAAGAGTCAATCCGAATAACAATGTATATTCGGCCTTGATTAATCGTGCATAAAAATATTCTAAGCGGCATGAGGCTTCAAAAATAGTACCATAAAGAGATATATAAACAACACCAACACTTTGGCCATTGCTATGAATTGAACCATCAAAACATAATCTCCATAGTACTAGAGAGACAAGGCTAATATCAACATTATGCATGTCATTAATCCGATGTTCAGTAATAAAATCAGCTATGATTTGGCCTTTTATAGATCTCAAAGATGCATAAGCCAAATCATATCCAAACAAAGTATAAGCCCACCAGTCAATTCTGCAACTATGAATTGGCCTATGCAGCATATATTCAATGACATCGGTCATGATGTCTCAACTCCATTCAATCATAATATATGCATACATATAAATTTCCATGAGCACATACCTTGTCTCGCTCTCCAATCGAACTAAGGACGATGTTAGAATACTACACTGGCCATGCATTGCCATACTCTTAGGACGATAGATAAATATTGGCCATTACATGTAAACTTCATTCAAAGCACATATAGCCGAAATAAACAAATGAAATGACAAATAAAGTATTTCGGCCCTTTGGATCAGCAACAAACTTGTAGCTAATCAAATGTATAGTGATTTGGCAATACCCTTTCATAATGTAAGAAATTATATTGCATCCATGGATTAAAATAAGCCCATTGAGGGTTACAAATCATACCTGATGACGAATTCCATGGCATAGGCGTTAATGGCATAGTTGAAGAATATGGATAATGTATAGACCGAGGATGTTGAAACCTTCGGCTTGGTCCTTCATAGTTTTCACTCTTTTCCTTCTTCAGCTTTGCCGCACTTCTTGTAATGGAAGCTTGCACATAATAATTATTTTGAGTACTTCCTTTGGGAACCCATGCCATGTTCCTTTCTTCAAGTTCTTGTGCACTAAGCTTTTGTAACTCCTTCTTTTGCCAATACGATAAGCCGAGTGAGCACCTCGACTGTGATTTTGTTTCAACCAATGGCAACTCCTTTTGGGCCTTGTGCACCCCTAACTTCTTTTCTTCAGATTTGGCACTCTGATTTTGATCAATTGATTGCTTAACTTCTTTTCCTTTTGTAGCCAATGTCAACACTTTAATTGGCTCTTTGTCATTTGAAATCAAATCTGAAGTAGCACACTTACGACCATCTCTTTTCACGCGGTAAACTCGCTCTACCACCTCTTTCTTCTTCCTTGAGCTTTGGACCGATTCCTTATGATTGAAACGGTCTTTGACGAGTGATTGTTCAAATGTTGATCTTCTTGGAGCTGCATAGTATTGGTGAGATGGTCTAAAATAAGACGGAGAATGTGCCCTTGTATCATACCTGTCCCATGATGAATATGGATTTAAATGAGCATAAGGAGGCATCCACGGCATTGGTATTGGCGGCCCAAAATAAGGATATGAATATGTTGCATTGAAATTCTCACTTTGCCAATACCGATCCTCATATTTGCGCCTTGGGGGTGATCTTGGTTTCTTTGCATGGTTTGGCCGATAAGAATTCTGCTCTTCACTCTTCTTTTGACATTTATCCAATAGTTCAGCGAAGGTGATTTTTGATCTCTTACACTTGCGCTTATTTCGGCCTTTGTTTTCTTTTGGTTTGCTTTCATTGATCATTGGGTTTCCTTGCTGCCCCCAGTCCTTGGCGTCTTCATTGTAGCTTCGATGGAATTCTCGCCCTCAAGTTTATGTTCATTGTGCTCTTCAACAACTTCTTTACTTGAAAGCATGATCCCGTCACCTGGAGTTTTTACCTTCTCTCTAGATGGATCGGCTTGAAGTAGCCGATCCAAAAACTTTTTGCCATCAAGACCAATCGGAATAGACTGGTCATCCTTTGGTGTTTCAACAATTCTCAATCGTCCTTTATCAATGGCCGATTTAACTATTTGACGAAACATATTACAATCCTCAAAATTATGTTTGAACGAATGATGCAACCTACAATACATTCATCCTTGAATTGATGGCTTGACATGGTGATCAAGAATTCTTATGTAATATTTTTTAGCAACAAATCAAATATTTGATCACACATGCTTGAATTGAAGGTAAACTTTTTATTTTCTAGCCGATCTTGCTGTGAGAACGGCTTTGGAGTTAAGCAAACGAATGGTTCAGATTTTGTATCACCCCATTTGGCTATGAATTTTATTTTGCATTCTCTTACCGATGTCATTGGATAAGATATTATACTAGCATCAGTTTTCTGAAAAGAATCTAACCTTGGCTTTAAGTTTCTGAAACAAAAATAGTTAGAACATGCATGCCTCAATTGAGACCAAGAGTAAGCCAAGTATGAAACAAGCAAAGCTACCCATGTAGATACGAACTTTAAATAAAGCAACAGGGAAAGCTTTGGCTGCAACAGTAAGTCATTATCGGTCTTTATAAATGGCGCAATGGGTTGACCGATATATTCTATAATGATTTTATTGCTAACAAGTAAATTACCCTTCTTCATTGGTCTTTCAACATTACTTAAGAGGATTTTTCTAATAGATGCATCAACAATAAAGTTTTGACCAAATCTGAAAATAGGTAAATTACTTGTTAAACATACCTCTTCAAATATGTTGGGAGAGCATGATGGTGGTGTGACTTGAACAATATCTTGATCCGCCTTTGGATCGCTCCCCAATGCCTCTTCATCATCTTTTTCTTGATTCCGTGCATCATTAGTTTGAAGATCTTTTTCAACCGAACTTTGTTCTGCTACTTGTTCTTGTCCTTAAAGCTCGTCAATTTCTATGGCACGAAACTCATAGGGAAGGAAGTAGGTTCCATTAATTTCAGAAAAATCAAGCATGGTTGTTTTGCTAGGCTTTCCATGCCCTTTCTCAATAATTCTTGCCTCTTTAGATTTGATGGACTCAGAATATATACTACTTGATTTGGCTTTTCCAATAACCGAATTTTCTCTGTTACCTGAATCAATAACTTTATCTTTTTTAATTTGCAAGGCTTCTCGCTCTTGTCTAATTTTAGCCCACATCTAAGCTTGGCGAGCTTTAAACTTTTTCATCTCAATTTCCATCCACTCCTCATGAGATTGCCCCCCAATACTTTCAGACTTTTCCGGCAATGAGGTGCCGAAACTTTGCAATTGTTTAGGGGGTGCAGTGGATGGTACAACACTGGGCGACTGAATCATTTGCACAACTCTAGCTTTTACTGCAGCAAAATCATGAGGCTTCCCGCCTTCTATTAGTTCCTTTCGAATGGAGTTGCACAAATCCCAAGAGAATGTAAGCTCGTTCTCAACTACCTAGTCTGGATATGATTGCCCCCCGATGCTCTTAGACTCTTTCGGCAATGAGATGTTGCCGAAATTCTGTAATTGTGTAGGGGAAACATGATATGCTACAGTAGTAGGTGAACACACACGTGATTCTATAGAATTTTCACTTATTCGGTCATTAGCAAGAAGGTGCGAAGCCGAATTATGAATACCTTTAGTTGCATATGGTGCCCAAAAATTAGAAGCATGAGGTGTAGCATATGATTGTTGATGGCAATTGGGTGAATAACTAGTAGTACCATGGCCAATTCCCCTATCCACCGGCATGTTCAGATTAACATGTTGCAAATTAGTTGCCAATGAATAAAAAGGTGAAACACTTTGTTGCATGCTATTGAAAGTTCCTACATGAGGTGTTTCAACTTGATTAACCGAACTCATCATGTTGTTCATCAGCATATAAATTTCTGGGGTTGCTGATGCATGGGAGTTGGAATACATATGTTGCATGTTGCTAAAATTATATGAACTTGAAGCATGAAGAATATTCTGAATCGGCTGTTGCGCATAACTAGATGCTTGATTGATAAAACTAGGGCTAGCCGACACATTATGCTGATTAAACGATCTGGCAACAACATATGAATTATTTGCATCTACATAAGTGAATTGGGTATTCATATTACCTTTGTAGATTGCAAACCCTAGATGACGCTCTCTTCGTAGCAAGAATGGGCTGGAGACCGTTCAAAGCTTCGTCCCCAGCGGAGTCGCCAAAAAGTGTGTTCGCACACGAACACGTCACCGTGTACCTCCAACACCGAGGGTGATGCACTGCAGCTCACGTCGAAGGAGACCCGCCGGAAGCGCGGTACGCAAGACAATCTGGCGGGTGCTTTTGTGGACCCGAAACCCCACACGCCCAGGAGGGACCCCGTCAGGGCGCGCGGCGGCTATGGGCTGCCCTAAGTCGACCTGATCGCCCCTAGGGCCTCGAGGTTCGCCGCCCTGCAACAAGAAGAACAGACGAAGAACGAGGAAGAAGAAGAACTAGGGTTAGGGAGAAAAGATAAAAGATAAAACGTGGTAAATGATTTGATCGATTGTGTGTTGTTCAATCGGCCATCACCCCTTGAGTATATAAGAGGCGGCTGGACTTCCCGTGCAAGGGAAAGGCTTCAATTCACGTCCAAAACCCTAGTCCAATTCGGATTTGTTTGGTCCGAACTTTCCCAAACTGTTCGGTAAAATCTGGCTGCATGTTGTGGGCCATGTTCTGGGGAGTAAACGACCTCGGATGGAAACGAGCCCAAAAGCAATCTTGACCGTTTCGACAAGACAAACAACTTTCATGTTGAACTTTTTTTGATCTGAGGCCATCTTGAGGGGTGTTTCGGCTGTTTTCCGAAGTCTGCAGCCAAATTCAAAACCCGGACTAACATACCCGGAGTGTCCAGTCATCCACAGAGAAAATCAAAACCCGGATGGTTGTCCCCGGGGTGTCCGGCCATCCAGTGCAGCAGCGCCTTGTATTGGCTGTAACTTTTGCATACGACCTCGGATTAAGACGATTTTTATATCAAAATCATCCGTTTCGACGAGACGCACAACTTTCATGTTTAAACTTTTTCCATTTGGAGTCATCTTAATTGGGTTTCAAGTCATTCTTTAATCTGGTGTCACCATGAGCATCTCTGAACTTGTCATAACTTTTGCATCCGGACTCCGTTTTAGTCCACTTTCATATCCATCTTGATCTTATCAAAGAAAGCCATATCATGGTGACTTCCAATCATAAGTTTGAATTAATCTTGACATAGATTAAATCAACTTTTATGATTGTGCCACTTTTGAGCGTCAACAATAGATTCATCAAAATAAGCAAACAACACACGAAAAACATAATCTGTCAAAAACAGAACAGTCTGTAGTAATATGTAGCTAGCGCAAGATATGGAACCCCAAAAATTCTAAAATAAATTTCTGGACGTGAGGAATTTATCTATTAATCATCTTCAAAAAGAATTAACTAAATATCACTTTCCAAATAAAAATGCCAGCAGTTCTCATGAGCGCTAAAGTTTCTGTTTTTTACAGCAAGATATCAAGACTTTCCCCAAGTTTTCCCAACGGTTCTACTTGGCACAAACACTAATTAAGCACAAAAAAACACAACCAAAACAGAGGCTAGGTAAATTATTTATTACTAAACAGTAGAAAAAAGCAAGGAATAAAAATAAAATTAGGTTGCCTCCCAACAAGCACTATCGTTTAACGCCCCTAGCTAGGCATAAAAAGCAAGGATAGATCTAGGTATTGCCATCTTTGGTAGGTAATCCATAAGTGGCTCTCATAATAGATTCATAAGGTATTTAATTTTATTTCTAGGAAAGTGTTCCATGCCTTTCCTTAACGGAAATTGGAATCTAATATTTCCTTCCTTCATATCAATAATTGCACCAATCGTTCTAAGGAAAGGTCTACCAAGAATAATAGGACATGAAGGATTGCAATCTATGTCAAGAACAATAAAATCTACGGGCACATAATTCCTATTTTCAACAATAAGAACATCATTAATTCTTCCCATAGGTTTATTAATAGTGGAATCCGCAAGGTGCAAGTTTAAAGAGCAATCATCAAAATCACGGAAACCTAACAAATCACATAAAGTCTTTGGAATCGTGGAAACACTAGCACCCAAATCACACAAAGCATAGCATTCATGATTTTTAATTTTAATTTTAATAGTTGGTTCCCACTCATCATAAAGTTTTCTAGAGACAGAAACTTCCAACTCAAGTTTTTCTTCATAAGATTGCATCAAGGCATCAACGATATGTTTAGTAAACGCTTTATTTTGACTATAAGCATGAGGAGAATTTAGCACGGATTGCAACAAGGAAATACAATCAATCAAAGAGAAATTTTCATAATTAAATTCCTTGAAATCCATAATAGTGGGTTTAGCAACATCTAGGGTTTTAATTTCTTCAATCCCACTTTTATCAAATTTAGCATCAAGATCTAAAAACTCAGAATTTTTGGAACACCTTCTAGGTAAAGGTGGATCATATTCAGCCCCTCCATTATCAAGATTCATATTGCAAAACAAAGATTTAATAGGGGACACATCAATAAGTTTTAGATCTTCATCTTTATTTTCATAGGAACTAGAAGAACACGCTCTTATAAAGGCATCTTTCTTAGCACGCATCCTAGCGGTTCTTTCTTTGCACTCATCAATGGAAATTCTCATGGCTTTGAGAGACTCATTGATATCGTGCTTAGGAGGAATAGATCTAAGCTTTAAAGAATCGACATCAAGAGAAATTTTATCAATGTTCCTAGCCAAATCATCAATCTTAACCAATTTTTCTTCAATCAAAGCATTGAAATTCTTTTGCGAAGTAATAAAATTTTTAATATTAGATTCAAAATCGGAGGGCATCTTATTATAATTTATATAAGAGTTGTTGTAGGAATTTCCATAATTATTAGAGGGATTACTAGGATAAGGCCTAGGATTAAAGTTTCCTCTATACACGTTGTTACCAAAATTGTTCCTACCAACAAAAATCACATCCATAGATTTATTATTATTCTCGATCAAAGTAGACAAGGGCATATCATTAGGATCAGAAGAAACACTCTTACTAGCAAATAATTACATAAGTTCATCCATCTTTCCACTCAAAACATTAATTTCTTCTATCGCATGCACTTTCTTATTAGTAGATCTTTCTGCGTGCCATTGAGAATAATTAACCATAATATTATCTAGGAGTTTAGTAGCTTCTTCTAAAGTGATTTCCATAAAAGTGCCTCCCGCGGCCGAATCTAAAAGATTTCTAGAAGCAAAATTCAATCCGGCATAAAATTTTTGTATAATCATCCACAAATTCAAACCATGAGTAGGGCAATTACGTATCATTAATTTCATCCTCTCCCAAGCTTGTGCAACATGTTCATGATCAAGTTGCTTAAAATTCATAATATCGTTTCTAAGAGCGATGATCTTAGTGGGAGGAAAATACTTAGAGATAAAAGCATCTTTGCACTTGTTCCAAGAATCAATACTATTTTTAGGCAAAGACGAAAACCAAGCTTTAGCGCGATCTCTAAGCGAAAAAGGAAATAACTTCAATTTCACAATATCATTATCCACATCTTTATTCTTTTGCATATCACACAAGTCAACGAAGCTATTTAGATGGGTAGCGACATCTTCACTAGGAAGGCCGTAAAACGGATCTTTCATGACAAGATTCAGCAAAGCGGCATTAATTTCACAAGATTCAGGATCGGTAAGAGGAGCAATCGGAGTGCTAATAAAATCATTATTGTTGGTATTGGTAAAGTCACACAATTTAGTGTTATCTTGAGCCATCGTGACAAGCAAGCAATCCAACACACAAGCAAACAAAAAGCAAGCGGGCAAAAAGAGGCAAATAGAGAAAGAGAGGGAGGATAGAGAGAGAGGGGGCGAATCAAACGGCAAGGGTGAAGTGGGGGAGAGGAAAACGAGAGGCAAATGGAAAATAATGTAGTGCGGGTGATAAGGGTTGTGATGGGTACTCGATATGTTGACTTTTGCGTAGACTCCCCGGCAACGGCGCCAGAAATGGCTCATTGTCGGGAGTCAAATCTTGACTTGCACGAACCTCCCTAGCAACGGCGCCAGAAATCTTCTTGCTACCTCTTGAGCACTGCGTTGGATTTCCTTGAAGAGGAAAGGATGATGCAGCAAAGTAGCGTAAGTATTTTCCTCAGTTTTTGAGAACCAAGGTATCAATACAGTAGGAGGTTGCGCTCACGCCCCTAGTACCTGCACAAAACAAATAACTCCTCACAACCAACGCGATAAGGGGTTGTCAATCCCTTCATGGTCACTTACGAAAGTGAGATCTGATAAATATGATAAGATAAAATTTTTGGTATTTTTGTGATAAATATGCAAAGTAAAATAAAAGCAAAGGAAATAACTAAGTATTGGAAGATTAATATGATGAAGATAGACCTGGGGGCCATAGGTTTCACTAGTGGCTTCTCTCAAGAGCATAAGTATTTTACGGTGAGTGAACGAATTACTGTTGAGCAATTGACAGAATTGAGCATAGTTATGAGAATATCTAGGTATGATCATGTATATAGGCATCACGTCCGAGACAAGTAGACAAACTCCTGCCTGCATCTGCTACTATTACTCCACTCATCGACCGCTATCCAACATGCATCTAGAGTATTACGTTCATGGAAACAGAGTAACGCCTTAAGCAAGATGACATGATGTAGAGGGATAAATTCATGCAATATGATAAAAACCCCATCTTGTTATCCTCGATGGCAACAATACAATACGTGCCTTGATACCCCTACTGTCACTGGGAAAGGACACCGCAAGATTGAACCCAAAGCTAAGCACTTCTCCCATTGCAAGAAAGATCAATCTAGTAGGCCAAACCAAACTGATAATTCGAAGAGACTTGCAAAGATAACCAATCATACATAAAAGAATTCAGAGAAGATTCACATATTGTTCATAGATAATCTTGATCATAAACCCACAATTCATCGGCTCAACAAACACACCGCAAAAAGAAGATTACATCGAATAGATCTCCACAAGAGAGGGGGAGAACATTGTATTGAGATCCAAAAAGAGAGAAGAAGCCATCTAGCTAATAACTATGGACCCGAAGGTCTGAGGTAAACTACTCACACTTCATCGGAGAGGCTATGGCGTTGATGTAGAAGCCCTCCGTGATGGATGCCCCCTCCGGCGGAGCTCCGGAACAGGCCCCAAGATGGGGTCTCGTGGATACAGAAAGTTACGGCGGTGGAATTAAGGTTTTGGCTCCGTATCTGATCGTTTGGGGGTACGTAGGTATATATAGGAGGAAGGAAGACGTCGGTGGAGCAACAGGGGCCCCACGAGGGTGGAGGGCGTGCTTGGGGGGGGGGTAGGCATGCCCCTACCTCGTGGATTCCTCCTTTGTTTCTTGACGTAGGGTCCAAGTCTCCTGGATCATGTTCGGTAAGAAAATCACGTTCCCGAAGGTTTCATTCTGTTTGGACTCCGTTTGATATTCCTTTTATTCGAAACCCTAAAATAGGCAAAAAAACAGCAATTCTAGGCTCGGCCTCCGGTTAATAGGTTAGTCCCAAAAATAATATAGAAGTGGATAATAAAGCCCAATAGTAGATAATATAGCATGGAGCAATCAGAAATTATAGATACGTTGGAGACGTATCATGGTGTCTCGGCACGACGGACTGTCGCAACGGTGCATACTCAGGGAGAACACTTATAACTTGAAATTTAGTGAGAGAACATCTTATAATGCTACCGCCGAACTAAGAAAAATAAGATGCATAAAGGATAAACATCACATGCAATCAAAATATGTGACATGATATGGCCATGATCATCTTGCGCCTTTGATCTCCATCTCCAAAGTACCGTCATGATCTCTATCGTCACTGGCATGACACCATGATCTCCATCATCTTGATCTTTATCAATGTGTCGTCACATGGTCGTCTCGCCAACTATTGCTTTTGCAACTATTGCTATCGCATAGCGATAAAGTAAAGCAATTACATGACACTTGCATCTTATGCAATAAAAAGACAACCATAAGGCTTCTGCCAGTTGCCGATAACTTTAACAAAACATGATCATCTCATACAACAATTTATGTCTCATCACGTCTTGACCATATCACATCACAACATGCCCTGCAAAAACAAGTTAGACGTCCTCTACTTTGTTGTTGCAAGTTTTACGTGGCTGCTATGGGCTGAGCAAGTACCGTTCTTACCTACGCATCAAAAACCAGAACGCGGTATAGTGATTGCTTTTTGATCTTCAGAAAGAACCCTGTTCATTGAGTTCGATTCAACTAAAGCTGGAGAAACAGACACCCACTAGCCACCTGTGTGCGATGCACGTCGGTAGAACCAGTCTCGCGTAAGCGCACGCGTAATGTCGGTCTGGGCCGCTTCATCCACCAATGCCACTGAATCAACAATCAACTAGTGATGGCAAGCAATATGTATATACCCACGCCCACAACTCCTTTGTGTTCTACTCATGCATATAACATATACGCATAAACCTGGCTCGGATGCCACTGTTGGGGAACGCAGTAATTTCAAAATTTTCCTACGCACACGCAAGATCATGGTGATGCATAGCAATGAGAGGGGAGAGTGTCGTCCATGTACCCTCGTAGACCATAAGCGGAAGCGTTATGAGAACGCGGTTGATGTAGTCATACGTCTTCATGATCCAACCGATCCAAGTACCGAACGTACAGCACCTCCGAGTTCATCACACATTCAGCTCGGTGATGTCCCACGAACTCCAATCCAGCAGAGCTTCGAGGGAGAGTTCCGTCAGCACGACGGCTTGATGATGGTTATGATGATGCTATCGACACAGGGCTTCGCCTAAGCACCGCTACGATATGACCGAGGTGGATTATGGTGGAGGGGGGCACCGCACACGGCTAAAAGATCAACTGATCAACTTGTGTCTCCATGGGGTGCCCCCTCCCCCGTATATAAAGGAGTGGAGGAGGGGAGGGCCGGCCCTCTACTATGGCGCGCCCTAGGGAGTCCTACTCCCACCGGGAGTAGGATTCCCCCCTTCCATGTAGTAGGAGTAGGAGAGAAGGAAAGGGAAAAGAGAAGAGAAGGAAGGAGGGGGCGCCACCCCTCCCCTTAGTCCAATTCGGACTAGGCCTTGGGGGGGTACAACCTCCCCTCTCTCTTTCCCCTAAAGCCCAATAAGGCACATATACTCCCCGGCGAATTCCCGTAACTCTCCAGTACTCCGATAAATACCCGAACCATTCAGAACCTTTCTGTAGCGACCCGACCCGAATGGATCAAGTCTCTGTGTTTAAGTGTCATCCCTGGATCGGTATGCTGACACACACAGTACTCGAGGATTTATAACAGAGGTAAATCACATGTAAAAAGTAACGTAAATACTATTACCTCAATCCAAATAGCGGAAGTAACAAGGTTGTGGATTCCCATCAACACCAACGGCGAAGTTGAGTGTAGAAATTGTAACCCTAACGTACCACTTACTCGTCGTAAGATACTCCTGCAACATGAGACGTTGCAGCCACAAAGGGTCAGTACATTGAATGTACTGGCAAATTCACACCATAGAGAATGATGAACAATGGCTATCACTACATGCATAATTGACTGGTGGAAAAGCTCTGTGGTTATAGTTTTTGCGAAAAGCCAATTTTTCCCTGCTGCAAAGGAATAAATTTTATTTAACTATCATGGTGGTTGTTAAACATTGAGAATGGTTGACAGCATTCTCAATCCCAATTAAGTAACATCATTAAAACCCAACAATATTCATTTAAAGTAACGTGATGAGATTCACATGATAATCCAAGTACCAGATACTCAAGATGTCCATAACTGGGGACACGGCTAATCATGATTAGTTTATACACTCTGCAGAGGTTTGTGCACTTTTCCCCACAAGACTCGATCTCCTCCGTTGGATTTCTCGCACTACATGGTGTTTGAGAAACGGATGACCGAGACATAGTCTTTCAGAAGCGCTAGCACCTTACGATCGGGTAGACCGCACCACCTACATCCCCTACATCTGCTAGTCTACCACTATAAGAGTTCGCACAACTTAGTCAACTATGCTAGAGCCCATAATAGCTTGTGGCTGCACACGAAAGTTTCTAGTATGAATAGTCTCATGATCCCTTTGAGCCTGGGTGGCGGTCCAAAAGAAAACAGGCAATCCTGGTCTACCCAGGTGCCTAGACAGGCAATCCTGGAATAACCCGGCGCCTCAATCCACCCAGATGTGTGTTTAAGTTGCCACCTTAAGTAAACCATTAATTAACAATCTCACATCTGTCATGAATACTCTCAAAACCCAATCCACGTCTACGAGCATAGCATGGCACTATAAGCATAACGTAATAGTAACTCCCAAGGTTTGAATACAGGGCAATAGGTTCCTACCTCATCAACTACTTCACAATCCCACAATTTAATTAGATCCTAATCATGCAATGTTTGAGGTTTGATCTAATGCAATGAAAACTGGGTATGAAGGGGATATGATCAAAGTGTGAACTTGCCTGCAATGTTGATGAAGATGATTCGCACCCAAAACTCTTGATAGATCTACTCGTCTCACTTCGGTCAATCTATCGTAAGCAAGCAATAGTAACCACACATAAGCAATCACTCAAAGTATCAGAAAGAACGAAGAAGACGATTCGGAAAACTTCAAAACCAAGCAAATAACTCTTGCAACATAAAACAATTTCTAACAGTACCAAAATTATGTGAATTTGGCCTTATCAGAAAGTTTAGGTCAAGAGCTTCGATATGCAAAAAGAATCAACTCAAACGGAGCTACGAAACTCAAGTTATGATCAAACGAAGTTTGAATTCAAATCTGATCTAATTAAAATTTTAAACTTTTCAAAAACATGTTTGAGTTGGATTAATGGATAGAGGGTATTATAACGAAGATGTGAGTGTTGGTTTCATTGGATTTGGATAAACGTGTAAAAAGTAATGATCAATTGAAGTACAGGGACTAATCTGTGAAGAAAATTATCACTTATAGGTTCCTGGCCGAAAATAACAGAAAAAGAAAAAGACTAAAAAGCGAACGTTCATTTATAAGATCTAAACAGCGGACGTTCTCTATATAATTAAACCTAAACAAAACCGGTTTAAAACGAAAACTAAACTAAAAGAAAAACCGGCGAACCGGGCGGTTTTACTCGGGTTATACCGGTTCGGGCGAGGGAAAACGGTTTACGGCGGAAAACCAGCGGCGGCGGTTTCCGGCGATCTCTGGCGAGGTCCGCAACGACGGCGGGGTGGGGCGGTAGCTGCGCGGCAGGGGAAGGCGGCGCGGGGCGGCGGAGCTAGCGGCGGCGGCGGCGCGAGGCGAGAGGCGGCGGGGTGTGGTGCGGCGGCGGCGGCTGGGTCAAGCGGCGGCGGCGGCGGCGATCTGCTAGGACGGCGGCAGCGGGCGGCGAGAGGCGAGGATGCGAGCAGCGGGGAGGAGAGAGGCGGCGGCGGCGGGATTTATAGGGGGAGCGCGAGGCAATGGCGTGGGCGAGGGGTAAGGGGGAGGACGCGGAGTCCGGGTACAGGACGGCAGCGGCGAGGCCCTGCGGGCGCGGGAGTCCGCTCGAGCTCGGGGACGAGTGACGCACGGCGCTGGGCTGGGCCTTGGCCTGGCCTGGGAGCTGGGCCGGCCCAGTCGGGGATTTTTTTTGAATAAAGATTTTCTTTTTTCCAGACAAACAAAACAAATAAAAACAAACATAAATAAAAATATTATAGAGGCATATAATATATCAAAATTTTCAGAAAAAGATTTTCTACGACATGAACATTTTCCTAGAGTCAAATAAAATACATACAAATTCAAATAATTCAAAGAGTGCTACTGGTCTAATAAAATCCAACAAAAATCTTTCTAAAAATACCAAAATGATTTCAAATTAATTTTTCTCCAATTCTCTAATGTAGGGAATCATGTTACCCTATTTTCCATATATTTTATTTTTGGAGAAAAATAATTTGAATAAAACTCAAATAACTCCAAATTGAAAATAAATTCAAAAGAACTTTGAATTTAATTCTTTGAAACTCCCAACTCATATTTCATATAATTTGAAGAAGTCATTTTATCTTCTCTTGTGAAAATCATTGAGTTGCATAAAGTTTCAGAATTTGGAAATATTTTCCCAAATGAAATTTAAATATTTTCAAACACCCCATTTCATTTAAATAAATGGAAGAAGTCATGTCATCTTCTCTCCAGGGTTTTGTGATGAAAAGTATTTGAATTCACGGAGATCAGAAAGCAAATATGGAAGTTTGGGAAAGTCCTTTTATTCCCTCTCATTTAACTTTCAAAAAGGTTTCGAATTTCACTCAATCAATCACACAACAATCAAACAAACAATCAACCAATTCTATCTATTTATTATAACGTTCCAAAATTTAGAATTTTGGGATGTTACACTTTCCGATGTCCGAATATAGCCTTCCAATATATCGATCTTTACTTCTCGAACATTTTGAGACTCCTCGTCATGTCCCTGATCTCATCCGGAACTCCGAACATCCTTCGGTACATCAAAACACATAAACTCATAATACCAATCGTCACCGAACGTTCAGCGTGCGGACCCTACGGGTTTGAGAACTATGTAGACATGACCGAGACTCATCTCCGATCAGTAACTAATAGCGGAACCTGGATGCTCATATTGGCTCCTACATATTCTATGAAGATCTTTATCGGTCAAACTTCATAATGGTATATGTTGTTCCCTTTGTCATCGGTATGTTACTTGCCCGAGATTCGATCGTCGGTATCTCAATACCTAGTTCAATCTCGTTACTAGCAAGTCTCTTTACGCGTTCCATAATGCATCATCCCACAACTAACTCATTAGTCACATTGCTTGCAAGTCTTATAGTGATGTGCATTACCCAGAGGGCCCAAAGATACCTCTCCGACAATCGGAGTGACAAATCCTAATCTCGATCTATGTCAACTCAACAAATACCATCGGAGACACCTGTACAACACCTTTATAATCACCCAGTTACGTTGTGACGTTTGGTAGCACACAAAGTGTTCCTCCGGTATTCAGGAGTTGCATAATCTCATAGTCAGAGGAACATGTATAAGTCATGAAGAAAGCAGTAGCAACAAACTAAACGATCGTCGTGCTAAGCTAACGGAATGGGTCAAGTCAATCACATCATTCTCTAATGATGTGATCCCGTTAATCAAATGACAACTCATGTCTATGGCTAGGAAACTTAACCATCTTTGATTCAACGAGCTAGTCAAGTAGAGGCATACTAGTGACACTCTATTTGTCTATGTATTCACACATGTACTAAGTTTTCGGTTAATACAATTCTAGCATGAATAATAAACATTTATCATGATATAAGGAAATAAATAATAACTTTATTGTTGCCTCTAGGGCATATTTCCTTCACTTACATGGTTTCCGTGCATGGAGAAGCTACTCATCGAGGTGAAACTTCTTTCCTATTAGTAAACGATAATCACAATGTAGCTCAATTTTTTCGTAATTTTACGAAATTACGATGAAAAGTGTAGTGTTCAAAATTGCATCTACGCACTGCACCGAAAGAAATGTTTTTAGTATTTTTTCATGTGATCACCTGCATCATTTTTTTTGTTGTACTACTCTCGTAGCCTAGGCTAGTCACAGTGGAAAGTAACTCAGACTAGTAACTCTATGGTTACCCTAAGAGCAAGTACTACCGCCGTCCTGGTTTACTCTTCCTATTTTGTAGTATCAAAATTTGACCATAGATTTAAATGACAAAATTTTAATGCATGTCACTAAAAGTTATATCGTTGGATTCGTATTTGAACATAATTTCAAATGGTATAATTTTTCATGACATGCATTGGCATTTTCTTAGATAAATCTATGGTCAAAATTTTACACAATATACGAGGTAGTACAAAAGTGGGCTATAACGGCCCTCCACTATGTAGGCCAAAACATGTGCCAAATTCACTTGTGATGCATTTGGCATCAATGCCCCTCCATTGATCACCTGGTGCCCCAACCTACTTTGCTCCGGTGCAAAATTAACTCACGCAATGAAAAAACACTTGCGTGGGAGAGAGAGGACTGAGGCAATAAAAAACACTTGTTTGGGAGAGTGAGAGGCTGGTGTAGTTGGTTTGATTGATTTGTTTATACACGTGGGTCTGTGTGCACAACAGTGCCAACTCCTTTCATCGCGAGAGCGGTGCCAAAATCTTTTGATTTGACATCGATGCGTATTATGTGGCATACTTTTGAGAAATATGGCATCGGCCACATAGTGGAAGACAACAAATGCCCAAGATCTTCACGTGCTCCTAGGTAAATGAGAGGAAAGAGAAAGAGTGAGAATGAAAAAATATCACTAGCCAGCCAACCCTATCGTATGAGCGAATGATATTGATACCTCTTGATGACACGGCAATCTTATACAACCAGCTGCTCTAATATGTTCTCTTCTTTTGTAGATAAAAAAGACCAAAAAGTGAAAAATGTGCTGCATTATAACAATCTCATTGAATGCCTTGATCTCCATCTTACAGAAATTGATTTGAACGACTACCGAGGCAGCACATCTGAGATTAAATTGGCTAGGTTCTTTGTTCTGGAGGCAAGTGTGCTCTAGGTAATGAGGTTTGGCATTCTCTGGCGTAACAATGAATGGCGTGCTAATCACCGCAAGCGTCTAAGCCTAAATGACAAAGTCTCCGCAGAAGCTGAATTTTTTTTTGAAACATCAAGTGGCCAGAGACTCGAAAATTTATTTGCCCATTAGTGACTTGTCAGGGCGGTGGCTTTTAGTTTGTATGATAATGCTGCATCCACCTAAAGTAACGAAAGTTCTTACGTAAACTTCCTAGTAATTCCCTCTTCGTAGGTGCAGCATTACTCCTAACATTTGAATATTAGTCTGAAACTTGTAATATTGCCGTGTCCTATTCCTGCGTTTTCAAAATCCTGCAAATCAAAGAGGTCCTGAGTTGGTGATGATGTTGTGCCCGCCATCTTTCACCAATAGCCGTCGGAGCTAGATCTGACGCATACAAACCAAACTTCTCTGGTTTTGCAAAAAGATGCCCGCACTTGTTCCCTATTTACAAACAAATCCTTGTCTCTCACAATCAGCCTTATCTCCTCCCCACCACATCTAGAAGGCCATGGAAAAATCTGGCGCGATGGCCGTTGCCGGCGCCGTCCACCCCCAATCTTGGTGTTCCATGCAATGCACAGGCATTGACGCACGGGAAATTTTGTCGAACACAGCTAGTTGTAAGCAGGCTAGCTCTACAGCCATGATGATAGTGACTGCAGATGGTGAGGCTGACTATGGAATGCCGAACACGGCGCCTATACTCAGGTGTCATCTCCGGCGCAGGGTCTTATCACTTCACTGTGAGGAGCAGCACGTAATAATTTGACCAACAGGTAGTACAGTGCTACTAGTACATTGGTAGTACTACTACTAGTACTAGCACCACCGTCTGGATTTAGTAGTACTACCACGTCCATCTGGATTTAGTATTTCACTAGCAATATCTAGTAATGCATGTCACAAAAAATGTACTACTCCCTCTATAAATAAATACATGGTGTATTGTTTTATTCCTATCGGCGAGAGAACTTAATGTCTTTTGCTAATTAATAGGATTACATGCAATGAACTAACCACTGCATGTCATGTTTGGTAGTGTCAAGTCATTGAAAGCATGCACGGCCCACATCTCTCATTGGTTGATATGTCACGAAATAAGAAATGAGGAGGGAGTTAATGTATCGTGCCTAAGTGTTTTGGGATTACACAACATTTTTGGTTACATGCATTAACATTTTATTAGTTAAATCAAAGGTCAAAACTTGGCGCAAAATGCAAAGGGGACCAATAAACCAGTAAACATCGAAGTTCTCTCATTTGGCCCCAACTAGAGGTCCGGTGAGATGACTATACTACACCGGCACAGAGGGGGGCGTAGCTTCATTGACTTACTGCACCTGCCTTTGGTTGTATGACACGTGGGCCCAACAGGTGGCTGGCCCGCCTGTCATACAGCCGAAGGCAGGTGCAGTAGAGGGCCGAGGAGTAGATGGCCAACATGCATGTGAATTCAATGTAGTCTGCACTTCTCATATAAAGGCTCCCCGCCAGTCCAATCTACGAAATCCTACGCACCAACGCACCCTAACCAAGGGCAAGAGTGATCACTCCAATCGCAAGATCAGTTGACTAGAAGCTAGACCCATGGAGGCGATGAGCGCGAGCATCAGCCGGCTGTGCTTGATGGTCCACGACGTCGGCCTGCGGCCCGGCACCGAGGAACATCTCTAGGTCGTGCTTGAGGCCGCTAGGGTGAGAGGCCGCTTGGACAACAACTTCGTCTCCTTGTCCGACAAGGTCCTCGTCGGCTTTCTCGACACGTTCACCATCGTCAAGAAGCTCGCGGACGACCTTGACGTAGCCTCCAGCCCACTCGCCCAGGCTCTACGATGCCCGCCACCCTCAACGGCCTCTATGGTGATAACCTCTTTGATGCACTGGTGGCCCTGCGACTACCCGGTGTCGCGCCGGAGAATGTCCACCTCGAGGTCGCGCTCGCCACGCAGCGCCTGGCGCAGCAAGACACCGTCGACATAATCACCTACGTCTACGCGCAAATCGTCAGCAAGGGCTCCTACGTGCCAGAGGAGGACGATAGGTCGATGGCCTTCTTGACCCACAGGGCAACCTTGGACTGCATAGTTCAGAAGCACGTTGAACCCGCCAACGCCGCTGCTACTCACACGTCGGTTGGTGACCCGGCGCACTAGGGCGCGAGGATGTCGTTGATGGATCCGTATGTATCTTTATCTTTCCGTCAAATCCATGTAGTAGTATATGGTACTACTAGTAATTATCTTACCTTTCGCATCAACTTCATAATTTTTGTATGTACTCCATGCATGAACCGCGTCAGAACCTAACTTCTCATTACTCTAGGGAAAATAGTTATTTCTATCTATCAGTCGCGCCATGGAGCAGAACCAAATTTTACAAGTTACAAGTTCAAAAGGAAAAGCTTGCCGTGTTTGCGTCGCACCCCGCTGCCCACACGGTTGGTCCGACACGTCGCTCAAGGGGGAATGCGTGTTGTGTTGCATTTTCACTTACAAGTGGGACCGCAAGTGAGCAAACCGACTATCGACAAACCCCCACCCCACCCACCGCGCGATGGCTGAGAAAACAGGAGGGAGAAGATATGGTTGTAGCACGGACTCCAAGAAAATTGGTCTCGGATGGGACTCATGTGGGTGACGTGTGCAGTACTGCTAGACGTGAATGCTAGTTATGGCCCATGCCACCCCACTATATCGAGCCTATATCGAGGTGATGGTTACGTACAACAAATTTCCTGGAGTCCGTGCTCAGCCCTCCTCTATCTCTCTTCTTAGCCAGCCAACAGACACGCGGAGCGCATCGTCTGTTTGTTCACATGCAGTCCCACATGTCAGTGAAAACGCAAGAGGGCCCACTAAACCTGCACATCTTTCACCTTGACGTGCTGGTGATGAAAAACAAATCCAATAAAGATCTTCGGTGGCCGCTTTTGGAGTTACTCAAGAGTAGTAAGATTCTATTTACAGTTTAACCCAAGATGCACATCACGTGGCTTCAACTAGCACTCCATTTTCTTGCATGACACGACCTGGATGCTGGATGTCCCACGTGTCGGCAAAAGGAGGCAAACCGGAGGAGTAGGAAACACGGCAAGCCCTCTGCGTACATCATACTATGTACAAGCCCACCTCACGCAGTCACGCTATCACCATATTTCTCGGCCTCCGCGCCACATCTAACTATTGGTTGGCTCTATGTGATATGTCTACTTCATACTACTACGGTGCTGGCTATACTACTACGGCACTAAGGGGCTGTTTGGTTCCCGGCCACAGTTTTCCAAGCTAAAATATGGCAGCCACAGTTTAGTTGGCATGTGTTTGGTTTTTGCCACACTTTGGCTTGTCACACTTTATTGCCCCTATGGCCCACTTGTCATGGAGACATTTTTTTGCCAACTTTTGCCAATGTTTGGCGTCCAATTTCTCAGCCACACATGTGTGGCTTGCCATACTTGTGTGGCTAGCCACACTAGTCTCCAACCAAACAGACCCTAACACTCCAAGAAGTGAGTCGAAAACCATTTATAAATTGATTTTATGACATGCATATGCAAATGTACCATTCATTACATACAACAAGTCATCAACACACAACGACAACGAGGATACATGTTGGATTATAGATTAGTTCCAACAAAACATTCTAGTAAATACTAAAGTTTTCATCACACAACAAATAACAAGCAATGAAATGAACTTCAGCTCAACCACTCCTCGGTGTTGGAAACGCTTGCTGTCGGTGTCAAAACCGGCGGATCTCGGGTAGGGGGTCCCGAACTATGCGTCTAGGCCGGATGGTAACAGGAGGCAAGGGACACGAAGTTTTACCCATGTTCGGGCCCTCTTGATGGAGGTAAAACCCTACGTCCTGCTTGATTAATATTGATGATATGGGTAGTACAAGAGTAGATCCACCACGAGATCGGAGAGGCTAAACCCTAGAAGCTAGCCTATGGTATGATTGTTGTTCTATATGTTGTCCTAGGGACTAAAACCCTCCGGTTTATATAGACACCGGATAGGGTAAGGGTTACACAAAGTTGGTTACAATGGTAGGAGATCTACATATCCGTATCACCAAGCTTGCCTTCCACGCCAAGGAAAGTCCCTTCCAGACACGGGACGAAGTCTTCAATCTTGTATCTTCATAGTCCAGGAGTCCGGCTAAAGGTATAGTCCGGCCATCCGGACACCCCCTAATCCAGGACTCCCTCAGTAGCCCCTGAACCAGGCTTCAATGATGACGAGTCCGGCGCGCAGATTGTCTTCGGCATTGCAAGGCGGGTTCTTCCTCTAAGTACTTCATAGAAGATTTTGAACACAAAGATAGTGTCCGGCTCTGCAAAATAAGTTTCCACATATTGCCATAGAGAGAATAATATTTACACAAATCTAATCTGCTGACGTATTCCGTAGTGTGACATCCCACCACGGCCAAGCCTTTATTCGAATCGTTTTACTGTCCCACCTCAGCGTGTCACGCGAGGCGGTTTCCTTGGCACGTCTTGTTAAAGCAGAGATCATGTCCCCTTATTCCGGGATTCTCATCAATACGGGCGTGGGTAACTCAACCGCTTCTAGGACTCCTAGACTATAGGCAAGTCCAAACGGCCACGGAGAGGATGCTTGATATTCACCCTCTTTATAAAGGGACAAGGCTTTTACTTTTTCCCTCCCGTGCTCAATCGAATCCTTCCCCCACATCGAGCTCAAACACCCAAAGTTCAGGTCAGGTGCTCCGAACCTTCAATCGTGTCCAGATCTAGCCTTCAAGGCTGATGGGTGCCTTCCTCCGTCACGGAAGAAGACATCAAAAAGTTGAGGGAGGCCAGATATCTGACCGCCGAGGTTTTGCATCGGCTGCCTGCCCGAGGGCAGGCCGTCCCCACCCCCGAACCCAACGAGAATGTTGTGTTCATCTCCCACTTCCTCCGAGGTCTAGGCCTTTCTCTGGATCCTTTCGTCAGGGGTTTGATGTTTTATTACGGGCTAGATTTCCATGATCTAGCTCCGGACTCCTTTCTTCATATCACGACATTTATTGTCGTGTGTGAGGCCTTCCTCCGGGTTACCCCTCACTTCGGCCTGTGGCTCAAGACCTTTGAAGTAAAGCCGAAGATGATCGAGGGGCAACATGCAGCGTGTGGAGGTGCCTCAATATGCAAGATGACGGGAGCTGCATGGCCCAAAGGTTCCATTCCAGAGGTGTCTGAATTGTGGCAACAGGAGTGGTTCTACATCACGGCTCCTAGAAGTGCCAAGTGGGCGGCCGCCCCGGTTTTCCGCTCGGGCCCTCCACCACAGCTGGTGTCATGGATCAGCAGAGGCCTGAGCTGGGGTCCAGCCAAGGACGTGCCTATACTGCAAAGCCGCATTCGATATCTCTTCAATGGAGATTTTAGTTTGGTTGCGGTAATACAAGTTATGCTGGTTCATCAAGTCCAGCCTTGCAAACGCCGGCCCCTTCGCTTGTGGGAGTTCAATCCCGAGGGACCGCGTGTCATTCAAAATTTCCTCGGCCTGACGCACGAGGAGATGTACAAGTCATTCTTCGGACCTCAGGTAGAGTGTCGGGAAATCACCGAAGACGTGGGCCTGAGCAGTAACCACGCCGCCGAATAGGTAAGGAATCTTCCGGCCGAACATACTATCTCTCATTTGTTACGAAGTTATTTCTGAGAGTTCACTTTTTGACCAGGACTGGCTAACAAAGGCGAAGTTGATTCGGTGTTCGGCCCCCCTCCCTGAGGGTTTGGACAATCCGGTATTGGAAAAGATGCTCCAGGTCACACCTTGCCCGGAGCCCTTGAAGGAAGATACCGGGGAGGATAATACGGGCGGACGCGGGCCCCCAACGCTGCCCATTCTAACCGAGGGAGCGAGCGTCTCCATGAAGGAAGACGACCGGAGGAGGAAAAGGACTGCGCCCGGGGATCCGGAAGCCGAAGCTTCCAAACGGGAGAAGAAGTCTCCCACAGAGGGTCCTACCTTGGGGGGTGCTTCTGCCGCACAAAGTCCGCGGGGGGATCAATTCTCCAGCGAGTCGTAAGTGACCCGAAATACTTTAATAGTACAGGTATGCCATCTGAGAAAATAACCACCGCATATATCTTTGCAGTTCGGGCCTTAGCCCCTCTCAAATGAGCTCGTCTTCGGGGGATCTTCTTCCAGAGATGATGGAGAGCGAAACGCCTCCTCCGGACTCCTCCGCTCCGGAAGCGGGCGACCCCGAAGTGTCGTCGCGGAGGGCCTCTCCGAGTCCGGGGAGGCCAGAAGATAATCCCATTGACCCCCGAAGCTCCCAGTGTCCGGCTCCCGAAGAGAGCAGACAAAAGAGTCCGACACTGTCTGGTGTGCGATCGGATGTTTTGAGGGAGTTGGTGGGGCGAGCGGCCATCTCAGATGAACACCGTATGCTGATGAATACGGTGATGGAGAGAACCCCGTTCGCCGAAAGCGGATTGCATGAAGCTTTTATGAGTCTACTGACAGGCTTTGAGGTACGTAAAATAATGTATGATAGTCCTGCACATGCTAGGTGTGCCCTGTGTAGATAGTAGCCCCTGAGACTCTGGTTGTCGTCGGAAACGACGATGAACAGAGGATCATATTCCCAGGTAATAATCATGCTGCCTCTATGTACAGGTGATGGAAGCTCCGGTGGCTAGCCGGACTAGCGAGTTTGCCCATTTAAAACGGCAGTTGGATGCGGCAGACGCCGACATCAAGCTTGTTAACAAAAGGCTTGACGAGGCACAAGGTAAGTGTCATTATCTGGTAAACGCCACATAGTAAGAGCAGCATGATGCCAGTATCTTTAATATGTTGTGACTATAGATGGAGCTGCCACTGTTGAAGCCTTGCGGGCAGAACTTGCCCGAGCCAAGGAACAAGCGAGGTTTGGTAATGCGCCTGCTTTGAAGGCGCCAGAAGAGTTGAAAGCCGAGAAGGCCGCGCATGGCGA
Organism: Triticum urartu; assembly: GCF_056163025.1. Lineage (NCBI taxonomy): Eukaryota > Viridiplantae > Streptophyta > Magnoliopsida > Poales > Poaceae > Triticum > Triticum urartu. The sequence goes on from NC_141878.1 coordinate 489,340,130, forward strand.
GAGCCGAGATAAGATGGCCAAGATGGCCATAGAATTAAAAGCCGCCGCCGACCGTTGCCGGGTTCTTGAAAAGGAAAACCTAGCGAAGGCATCGGACCTTGAGATGGTCGCTGCGACGAGAAAAGACATCCGCTCTACTATGAGGGCGAAGAAGGATGAGCTGCGGGAAGCTGGGGATATTGTAGCTGGGAAATCCTTTATGTTGCGGAGGAAGTTCGGAGATCCACGATATGCCCCTCTGGATCGGCTGTGGAGTTCGGACGATGTGTATATGGATTTGGCGGCGAGCGCTGCCGATGCGGTCAAGTACTTCCAGGGTCAGACGGACCGTGAAGTGGACCAGCTGTTTTGGACACAATTCCATTCTCCCGAGCGTCCGCTTTCATTGACTGACCAATTAGCCGAATGGGCCGAACTGAATAAGTTGTCCGGACTCACCATGAGGTCTGTTATGGATCAGCTATGGCCGGAAAGGCCAAAACCGAACAACTATTTCAGCTTGGTGCAGCAGTTCCTTGACATGGTGCCGTGCATTAATGCGATGAAAAGGTCGGCGTGCATAGAGGGCTCAGGGATGGCCTTTGCCCGTGTTAAAGCATACTGGGCGGAGATGGATGCTACCACTGTTGCAGTGCGGGATTTGGCCATAGGTCAAATGGCTGCTGAGCACTACTTTGAAGAAGTTCTTGAGGGTGCTCGTTTGATAGAGACCCAGTGCTCAAAAAATATTATGTTTGAGTGATATGTAATCTCATTGTAAGCGAAATGCTTTTATAAATTTTTATAAGGCTATTTTTATACTTTTGCCTGAAAGTAATATGATGCCTCCTGGGCGGCCGTTTATGTATACATGTGTATAACCTGAAAGATTGCAGCCGTCGGCTTCAACCCCCACGCACATAATGCGGAGGTGCTCGCAAAAAACACACGTTCACACTTAACCCAACGTCTTGGTCCTATTAAGGAGGTGATAGCGGAGCGAGCGAGGCAACCGGACTATAATGCCCTAGCACTTTCACTTAGCCATAGGAGTTTGACAGTGGGGCTACTAGATAGCCCCTGGTGGCTCCGCACTCTCCCGATTCCGGGGTGCGTACATGCCTGGTCGGGAAACGGCCCTTCGTTAAGGCGGAGGAATTCTAACATTCCAACAGGTCATCGAGTGTTTGACCAGTCTCACGCTATATCATGACAGTCAGTTTTCGGCTTTCTCTACTGAGGTGCTCGTCCAGATGAACCAGGGCACAATCGCAGTAGTTCTCCTGGTGCTACCTTAGCTGGTAAAGCGGAACGTAAGGCACCAAAACACAGGAGCCGGGCAAACCCAACATTTGACCAAAGACAATGATTCGGAGCTGATGCATATAGGGACAAACTCACGACGCCGAACACTCCCTAAGGTATTCAGTCTTTGTGGTATAAACCGGGCCTAAATAATGGCCTTTGTAAGAAGCCCCTTGTGTCCAGGTACATGCATTGTTCTGGCGTGGCCACATGCCATGACGTCAACATCCTTCTCAATGGTGGATATGTATCAACAAGAGACAGTAAAAAAGGTTTATGCAGGGTCTTAATCTAAAAAGAATCCTTGGAGCGGGTCCCTGCTACACGTCTGCGCCTGTGTCTCCATTGTGCCGTATCCTGGACGGGTGTAGTACGATGATCGTCTGTAAAAGAGAGGAATTTAGGTAAAAAAGTTGTCGTGCAAAAAGATAGTTCTTAAAGTAACCATGTATAATTCAAGATGAGAAGAAATTGCCACTTGTCTGCGCGCGTTGAGTCCCTCGTATTGACAAATAGGGGTGTGACCATTTATTCGGTATAAATAGCGGCGCCGGACTTGATTAGTTGTGTCTGAGGTCTTGACGACCTATTGGATGCTTTTGCTGGTCCGGGCGCCTTTAGTGTGCGGCTGCCAAGGCAGCCGCACTCTCTTCGGCGCGCAGAGATCGCTTGATATTTCTGTTCACTGAAATGATGCCATGTGGACCGGGCATCTTGAGTGTGAGGGAGGCGTAGTGTGGTATTGCGTTGAAGCGAGCGAAAGCTTCACGTCCGAGCAGTGCTTGATAGCCACTTTGGAACGGAGCGATGTGGAAGGTTAAATGCTCGCGACGGAAGTTATCGGGGGAGCCGAATATAACTTGTAGTAGGAGGGAGCCCGTAAACGAGCCCCTGGGCCTGGTGTTACTCCTTTAAAGGTAGTATTGCTATGGCGAATTTTTGTTGGGTCTAACCCCATCCCGCGGATTGTATCCTGATATATTAGGTTTAGATTGCTGCCACCGTCCATCAAGACTCGTGTGAAGTGATATCCGCCAATTACTGGGTCTAATACCAGGGCAGCCCATCCTGCGCGTTGGATACTTGCTGAGTAATTGCGATGGTCGAAAGTGATCGGTTGAGACGACCAGTGGCAGGACTTTGCGGTGACAGGCACTTGGGTATATTTTCCTGGGAGTGTCGCGTTGTTTTTTCCCTTGATCACGTGTAACACGTTTACTGTTTTGACTTCTGGTGGAAATTTCTTTTGTTCCCCAGTGTCTTGCTTGGGAGGCTCGTCCTCGTCTTCACTTGGTGTATCCTCCCCCTTGTGTACGGCATTGAGCTTGTCGGACTGCTTGGAGACCCAACATTCTCTATGGTATGATTAGCAGGTTTACCAGGGGTACTATGGATCCGACATACTTGGTCCAGAATTTTGTTGAGGCTGGACAGTTCATCCCTGGTGCCTTTAGAGGGCGGCTTTTGCTGACCTGGCCGAGAGCTTTTGAATCCGGCGTTTACTGTAATGCCCTTCGTGTTGTCTTCTTTATTTCGGCGTTTGTTATTGCTGTTGCGCCGTGATTTCCCGTTTCCATCTCTAACTTTAGATGTACTGGGGTCGCTGGTGCTGCATCTGGCTAGCCAGCTGTCCTCACCCGCGCAAAAGCGTGTCATGAGGTTTGTTAATGCGGCCATCGTTCTCGGCTTATTTTGGCTGAGGTGTCTGGCGAGGCATTCATCACGGACACTATGCTTAAAAGCTGCCAAGGCTTCGGCGTCCGGACAGTCGACAATCTGGTTCTTTTTAGTAAGAAACCTGTTCCAAAGCTTTCGGGCTGACTCTCCGAGCTGTTGAGTTATATGACTCAAATCGTCCGCATTTGGAGGTCGGACATAAGTCCCTTGAAAATTTGCCCGAAAGGCGTCTTCGAACTCTTCCCAACTTCCAATGGAGCTTTCGGGGAGGCCTTTAAGCCAGTGGCGAGCTGGCCCTTTGAGCTTGAGGGGTAAGTACTTGATGGCGTGGAGATCATCTCCTCGAGCCATATGGATATGAAGGATGTAGTCCTCAATCCAGACCCCAGGGTCTGTTGTTCCGTCGTATGCCTCTATGTTTACGGGTTTGAATCCCTCTGGGAATTCATGGTCCAGCACCTCATTGGTGAAACATAGGGGGTGTGCGGCACCCCTGTAGCTGGGTGTACCGCATTGTTCGGATGTTTGTTGTGTTGCATTGTATGCTGGGGCGCGCTTGCGTGGTCCATAGATGGATCTTGTTGCGTCGTCCTTTGGGTGCAAGCCCTCGCATGGGTCGCGTGTTGTATTGTGAGTGGCGTTGTATGCCGCTCTGTGTTGGTACAGGGGTCGTCTATCCAGCCAGGTGGATGCTTTGATATTTGGTTGTGGGGGGTCTGAAGCCTCCTCATCGAATTCAGGTAGCAGCTTCCGCTTTGGGTAGCTCTTGGAGGGGCGATTGTCACCGTACCTTGCTGCTGTGTTGAGTATTTTACTCCATCTGACTTGGAGTGTGTCTTGCGCAGCCTTGAGCCTTTGCTTCTACTTTTTAAGACTCCTCGCGGTGGCAACAAGCCTTTTACGGGCATTCTGCTGCTCCGGGTGCCTGTCCGGCGTTATGTCGTCCGGACTATTATCCTTGATAGAATTTGTTTGTTCGGTTTGATTATCTGGATTGTCGTTGTCCGGCAGCGGTTCGCCCTGCTCCAGTGCTGGGTCTGTGTGATCGTTATTTCGGTCGAGGCGGGATTTGGGGCGGCGCTTGCGTCGCCGCTTTGACTGCTTCTCGAGGGAACAAGCCTTCGGTGCGTCCTTCCGCTCCTCGTCGTCATCTTTTGGTGTGTCCACCATGTATACGTCATAAGATGAGGTGGGCGGTGGTTCTTCTTCGCCTCCTGCATCGTCGTCCATACCGTTGATGTTTTCAGAGTCAAAGTCGAGCATGTCGGTTAAATCGTCGACAGTGGCTACAAAGTGGGTGGTGGGTGGGCTTTGACTTTCTTCATCGTCTGTATCCCGACCTTGCTGACCGTAGTCCGGCCAGGGCTCTCCTGATAAAGAGAGAGACTTTAGTGTCTTCAGAATATCGCCGAAAGGCGAGTGCTAAAAGATGTCCGTGTCAGTAAACTCCATGATCGGCGCCCAATCGGATTCGATCGGCAGGGGCGCGGAGGGTCCGGAGTCCGGAGAGGAGTCCGGCTCCTAGGGGTCACGAGTCTCGCGGAGTGCGGGGGTGGTGTTCGGCTCGATCGCCGTAGGGATCGCAGCCCCCGAGGCGGCGTCCAACCACCCATCCTCGATTGGCACAGTTGGCTCCGAATTAAGGGTCGAAGCCGATGCGGGTGCGGCCTCCAGGGCATTGTTCGACGGCAGAGCTAGATCATGCTCATCGTGACAGTGCGGCACGCTCGGCTGTGGCTCGAATCCGTCGAGGATCAAGTCCCCGCGGATGTTAGCCGTGTAGTTTAAACTTCCAAATCTGACCTGACGGCCAGGGGCATAGCTTTCGATCTGCTCCAGATGGCCAAGTGAATTGGCCCGCAGTGCGAAGCCGCCGAAGACGAAGATCTGTCCGAGGAGGAAGGTCTCACCCTGGACTGCATCGCTATTGATGATCGTAGGAGCCATCAAGCCTCACAGCGACGACACAGAGGAACTCTCAATGAAAGCACCAATGTCGGTGTCAAAACCGGCGGATCTCGGGTAGGGGGTCCCAAACTGTGCGTCTAGGCCAGATGGTAACAGGAGGCAAGGGACACGAAGTTTTACCCAGGTTCGGGCCCTCTTGATGGAGGTAAAACCCTACGTCCTGCTTGATTAATATTGATGATATGGGTAGTACAAGAGTAGATCCACCACGAGATCGGAGAGGCTAAACCCTAGAAGCTAGCCTATGGTATGATTGTTGTTCTATATGTTGTCCTACGGACTAAAACCCTCCGGTTTATATAGACACCGGATAGGGTAAGGGTTACACAAAGTCGGTTACAATGGTAGGAGATCTACATATCCATATCGCCAAGCTTGCCTTCCACGCCAAGGAAAGTCCCTTCCGGACACGGGACGGAGTCTTCAATCTTGTATCTTCATAGTCCAGGAGTCCGGCTGAAGGTATAGTCCGGCCATCCGGACACCCCCTAATCCAGGACTCCCTCACTTGCTTTGAACCAGAAGAGTTTTTCTCGGAAGGGCCAGCTACTGTCAATCTCGAGACCAATGCAGGACTGATCATCTAGGCTGAAGCGGCCTATTTCATGACCCATATTGTGATAGCCACACTAGGAAAGCATAGCAATGTCCAAGGTATAGATACAATTGCTTCTCATAAATGGTAGTAATGTTGTGTCAACAGTAGCTGGATCGCCTTTCACCATGATTGGATAGTTTTGTCCAAGGGAAGAGCGAGTTTCCTCCAAGAGTATCAATACTAAACCAAGGAGAAGGTGTTGGCGCTAGCACAGTAGTATCCATCCCGAATACCCTGCAACGGATGTTGGAATAGGTCCGGAGAGTGCGACCATGGGAGACAACACCTGCTTCCTTAGTCACATCAGCGGTGCCCTGTATACACACAAGAAGAGGTGATCCATTACAATAAGTTGCCAGGCGCCACTTAGTATATGGGTCCTCATGCTCGTGATCATCATCATCGTCATCTCCCCCTTGGTTATAAAAATTTTCAAGTATAGGTGGTGGAATGTTCACAGGACCTTGGAAACACAAGAAGGTTAATTAGTAAAGGGAAACTAGCTAACCCGCATGCATGTGGATGAAACAATTATTATTACAGTGGAAGACTAACGTACCAAAAGCTTAAGGATTCCATGCAAAAACAGTGCCACGAGTGGTGGCAGCAAACACAAGACCCACGTATTGAATTGCATCACAATACTCATCCTTGTATAGAAACTGATTTTTGAGCAATATCCATCCAGTCGAACTATGAAGGAAGGCAACAAGCTTGTCGAAGATAGCAACAACTACATATTCCATTAAATCCCAAGAGTGGTCGGGAACTTGACAAATTGCTATCTTCTGTAGACGACAGTCACCATGACCATAGTTGAAAGTACGGTCATAACCGCTCTGCTCAACCTCTGGGCAGTCTGAGATTTTTGGAAGTGGAACCGGACGACGAGTGTACACATTCACAAGTTCCCACTCGCAGTTGGACCCAATATAAACACCCCAATCTCCATTTGCGCCTGCCCAAGCCTTACCCTCAAGCGATGGCATCTTAACATCACGCGCATCATTATCAAGCGGCACCAACTTGCACAAGGCGAGGCCTCCGTCGTCCGCACGCCAGTGAGCAGGGTCACGGTGAAGAATATAGGGGAGATCAAACCGCTCCTGGACCCTTGGGTTTGTTGTAATGATGTTATTAGTTGAGTCGAGAATGGTCTTGAACGAACCTGCCATGCTAGTTGAGGTGATGATGTCGCACTGACCAATGAGTTCCTCCACCACGTCATCATTCAGATCAGGGCAAGAATAACAGGGTCATTTCCGATCTGTTCCCTCCATGGAGAAGACGATCGAACAATGGCAGAAGGAAGGGTGAAGGCAAATGGAGGAGGGAGGAAGAGCATGTGATAGCAGTTCCAAATCGAGAGGGAAAGACGAAGAGTCGGTGGACGGTTGCCATGGTACACGAAGAGGTGCCCCGGCCTACATAGACATCCGTTCGGAAATTGTACGAAAGGACTAGTCATCGTCTCACTGACATGTGGGAACGGGACCACATGTCAACGAAGAGGCTAGTGGGGAGCGGATGGTTGACACAGAGGTCACACACTGACGACAAGGCCGTCCTGTCAGACCTAGCGCCCGCGTGGGATGGCTTCCGTCCCCCGCACAAGCGAAGCCACTCGGCACCCCACACGGTTGGTCCGCCACGCCGCTAGGCCAACTCCAGCGTGTGCAGCTCGGACGCGCGCTCGCTCAGCCCCCTTTCCCTCGATGCCCCGGAGCTACCTAACCACGCCTACATGTTTTGTGCACCCGGCGGCTGGATTTGGAGCGGATCCTGTCGGGCTTGAGCTCGCCCGATTGTGGGAGGCCGTGCCGCGCCATGGACTGGCCGGGAACTAGGTCGGAAGGCCCCGGCAAGGCCGCAAGGCCGCATGAAGGTACTGACTCCTCCTCTAGCCGCTCGGATCTACACCGTCGGCGGTCCACGGCAGATACATGAATGGCGGTCGACCGGGCTCGATGCTGGCCCAAAAGCTCGTCGGAGCACCAATGCCACTCATTACGTGCGACGACTGCCCAAAGAAGGTCTTGTGCCACGTTTCTACAACGCCGGAACATCCCAGATGGGTGTTCATCAAGTGCTCAACCGATAGGGTATGTTCTACTTTAGCTTTGGTGGTGCTCTCAGATTAGACTTGTTGTGCTAACTTAAAATTTTATTGTGTAGAATGGATGCAAGTTTTGGTATTGGGAAGAAGAGTACATCGATATATTAATAGAGCGCAATTTAGTAGATGTTGTAGCACTTTTAGCTAGCATAGAGGCTAGAGATGAGACTAGTGCACTTGTTGATAGAATAGAGGCTAGACATGAGACTAGATGTGAGGAAGCAACGTCTACTTCTTTACACTCGAAGAAGAAAGAAGCATGCAAGATCGAGCCTCCACAGATCAACAATGAATGCATCGAGAAGGCACTAATCCAACTTACAGGAGGAGTTATGGAAGTTGGATATCTTCTAAAATGTATTCTTGTGGTTCTTGTTTTCTTTGGTCTTGCTTTTCTAGTCAAATTTTGGTGATGTATTTCCATGTACCAAAAATCAATGATGAAAAAAAGATATGTGTTTGCAAATAAAAATGAACGCGTCCGGGATGCGTCCGCGCGTTGGGCGCACGGCCACCGCATCCGAGAAATGGCCCGGATGCGACCCCATTGCCCTACCCAAATGAACAGAATCCGAGCAAAACAGAGGTCTGTTTGGGGTCGTGCGTTGGAGTTGGCCTTACAAGTGGGACCGCAATTGAGGAAACCGACTATCGGCAAACCCCCACCTCGCCCGCCGCGCGATGGCTGAGTTAGAGAAACGACAAGGTTGGAGAGATAGCTATAGCACGGACTCCAAGAAATATGGTGTCAGATGGAAGTCGTGTTGGTGGCGTGTGCCGTACTCCTGGACGTGAATACTTGTTCTGGCCCATGCCACCCTACTATATAGTACTAGTAGTATCGAGGATTCTAGGTGCTGGTTACGTACAGCGAACACATTAACATATGGCCCACCTCACACTGTGGCCAAATTTCCTGGAGTTTGTGCTAGGTTAAAAAGTGTTCTTTATGAGGGTGGCTGGCTGGTCTCAAGTTTAAAACTTGTTGTATTACGTATGTAGACGTAGAGATAGTGCAGCATGTGAAGCTAGTACAAATAGTGTACTATTGTTGATTGGCCTCATCCGATAACCTGTTGCAATGCACGTACAATTATGTATTCAGAAAAATATTTTTTTTCCTCATCGCAGCACCCACTCAGAGAAGCGACTCGGAAGCCATTCATAAATTTAGTAAGTTTATCACAGGCATATCATTTTATTACATACAACAGGTCATCAACCCACAATGACAATGAGGATACATTATAAATACTAAAGTTTTCATCACACAACAAATAACAAGAAATGAAATGAACTTCAACTCAACCAATCCTCGGCGTTGGAAACACTTGCTTTGAACCACAAGTGATTCTCTGGGAAGGGCCAGCTACTGTCAATCTCGAGACCAACGCAGGACTGATCATCCAGGCTGAAGCGGCCTACTATATCACGACCAGGGTAGGGAACCACCGCAATGTCCGAGGTATAGATACAGTTGCTTCTCATAAATGGTAGTAATGTTGTGTCAACAACAGTTGGATCGCCTTTCACCATCATTGGATAGTTTTGTCCAAGGAAGAGCCAGTTTTCTCCAATACTATCAATACTGTACCAGGGAGAAGGTGTTGGCGCTAGCACACTAGTATCCATCCCGAATAACCTGCAACGGATGTTGGAATAGGTCCGGAGAGTGCGACCATGCGAGACAACACCTGCTTCCTTAGTTACATCAACGGTGCCCTGTATACACACAAGAAGAGGTGATCCATCGGAATAAGTTGCCAGGCACCACTGAGTATATGGGTCCTCATGCTCGTGATCATCGCCATCGTCATCTCCCCCTTGGTTACAAATTTTTTCAAGTATAGGTGGTGGAATGTTCACAGGACCTTGGAAACATAAGAAGAATGTTAATTAGTAAAGGGAAACTTGCTAACCCGCATGCATGTGGATGAAACAATTATAATTACGGTGGAAGACAAACATACCGAAACTACGAGGATCCCATGCAAAAACAGTGCCACGACTGGTGGCAGCAAACACAAGACCCTCATATTGAATTGCATCACAGTACACATCCGTGTATAGAAATTGATTTTTGAGCAATATCCATCCAGTCGAACCACGAAGGACGGCAACAAGCTTGTCGAAGATAGCAACAACTCCATAGTTCCTGTAATGCCAAGAGTGGTTGGGAACTCGACAAATTGCTATCTTCCGTAGAAGACAGTCACCATGATCGTATTTGAACGTGCGTAGAATACCGGTGTGCTCAACCTCTGGGCAGTCTGAGATTTTTGGAAGTGGAACCCGGTGACGAGTGTACACATTCACAAGTTCCCACTCGCAGTTGTACCCAATATAAACAACCCAATCTCCATTTGCGCCTGCCCAAGCCTTGCCCTCAAGCGATGGCATCTTAACATCATATGTATCATTATCAAGCGGCATCAACTTGCACAAGGCGAGGCTTCCCTCGTCTCCGCGCCAGTCAGCAGGGTCACGGCAAAGAAGATAGGGGAGATCAAACCGCTCTTGGACCCTTAGGTTCCTTGTAATGATGTTATTAGTTGAGTCGAGAATGGTCTTGAACGAACCTGCCATGCTAGCCGAGGTGATGATGTCACATCGATCAATGAGTTCCTCCACCACGTCATCTTTCAGATCGGGGCAAGAATAACAGGGTCATTTCCGGCCTGTTCCCTCCATGGAGAAGACGATCGAACAATGGCAGAAGGAAGGATGAAGGCAAATGGAGGAGGGAGGAAGAGCGTGCGGCATCAGTTCCAAATCGAGAGGGAAATGCGAAGAGTCGGTGGACGGTTTCCAGTTTGCCACGGTATACAAAGACGCGCCCCGGCCTACACGTCCGTTCGGAAATTGTACAAAAGGACTCGCCGTCGTCTCACTGACATGTTGGAATGGGACCACATGTCAACGAAACATGGTGCATAATTTCTCGTGCAAAATGCGATCTGGCCACATTGGCCCGAGGTGCCGCATTAGTTATTGACCTGTATTTTTTAACATACAATCTGAGTGGATAGCTCATGTGGTCATCACACGTGAGCGGATATATAGGTGGGCTAGGTGGGCAGGCGACAACAATCTATGTGCTAAAAGAGTTGATCCAATGCTTGGGTTTGTTTGGATTTTCCAACTATGACCATTAGATAGAGTGAATCAATGGCTTACGTTAAAAGTTATTCTCATACTATAGAATGGTATAGGAACATGGAGAGATTTGGTTGATTTTATATCGCTGAATAATATAAAATATTATGAGTGAAGACGCTCCACCGCGAGGTTTGTTGCTCCTTCTTGGTCGTCGGGAATCTATGTTCTTCCACTCTTTTGTTTAAGACATGAGCTTTGTTCGTCCTTTTGCTAACACGCGGGACATTTATATGCCTCCATTTTAAAAATCATACTATATGCCTCCATGACACGCGGGACATCTAGCATCAAGGTGGCGTGTCATGCAAGAAAATGGAGATATGCAGTGCGTAAGTGACTCGTGCACTTCGATGGCACCTACTGCCTCCATTCCATATTAGTTGTCGCTGAAACGGTTGTATCTAGACATATTTCAGTGCTAGATACATCCGTTTGAGCAACAACTAATATGGAACAGAGGGAGTACTACACAATATTTTTTTCTCCTCGATGGCACGTGAATAGTGCACGTACTCAATGACAGAGCATGGGATGGTAGCCATGGACATGGTCGGCCCTTTTTGAAGAGAGTACTAATAAATAACTGTGATGTGTCCTGTCAACTCGCAGAACGATGAGAAGCTTGCTTACTATGCCTTCTCCCTTGCCAACGAGTGCGTGGTGGCTCGCAGCACGAGGAGAAACTTTTTCTTACAAGCGGTGGACGTGCAACAATTCATTTGGTGTCAAATTGCCAGAAGTACTACTGTAGTACCATCATTATCATTCGACTTCCGGAAGAGGAGAAGAGCCAAGCGCAAGGTCACCTACTAACCTGGTACAGTACTACTACAGCCAAAGCTGGTCCACCTTTTTAGAGCATGGTTAATTAATATAGGAAGCTCTTGCAGCGGCACATCATTTAGAGCAAGTACTCTCTTCGTAGGAACAAAGGAAGTGAAACAAAAGTTGGAGTGGATGCTAGATTGCCAATTAAAACATGATTACATAGGGAAAAAATCCTATAGCATTCTATCCTATGAATCAAACGACCAATGTAGGAAAATTATGAGAGGGGTCTCTCCAACAATGTTCCTCGGCTTGCACCTAGCATCAGGGTGGTCAAACTTGGAGTCATTCATCTAGTACACGTGGCATCTCAGATCTGGACACAAGGTGACGTGACCTCTCACTTCGTCCGCCATTTGAAGTGGTGCACCGGTGGAGGGCTAGCATACTCCAATATTAGGTTGGCTCTATGTGATGTGGCAACTTCATATACTAACCGGATGCTGGCTATACTACTACGGTACTCACACTCCAAGAAGTGACTCGAAAACCATTCATAAATTGAGTCTATGACATGCATTTGCAAATGTACCATTCATTACATACAACAAGTCATCAACACACAACGACAACGAGGATACATGTTGGATTATAGATTATTTCCAACAAAACATTCTAGTAAATACTAAAGTTTTCATCACACAACAAATAACAAGCAATGAAAGGAAATTCAACTCAACCAATACTCAGCGTTGGAAATGCTTGCTTTGAACCATAGGTGCTCTGGGAAGGGCCAGCTATTGTCAATATCGAGAGCAACGCAGGACTGATCATCCAGGCCGAAGTGGCATATATCAGGACCAGGGTAGGGAACCCCTGCAATGTCCGAGGTATAGATATAGTTGCTTCTCATAAATGGTAGTAACATTGTGTCAATAGCAGTTGGATCGCCTTTCAACATCATTGGATAGTTTTGTCCAAGGAAGAGCGAGTTTTCTCCAAGACTATCAATACTGTACCAGGGAGAAGGTGTTCGCGCTAGCACACTAGTATCCATCCCGAATACCTGCAACGGGTGTTGGAATAGGTATGGAGAGGGCGACCATGGGAGACAACACATGCTCCCTCAGTAGTAACGATCTCATTGCACTGTATATAGACAAGAAGAGGTGATCCATCGGAATTAGTTGCCAGGCGCCACTGAGTATATAAGTTCTTCTCGTCCTCATGCTCGTGATCATCACCATCGTCATCTCCCCCTTGGTTATAAAAATTTTCAAGTATAGGTGGCGGAATGTTCACAGGACCTTGGAAACACAAGAAGAAGGTTAATTAGTAAAGGGAAACTTGCTAACCCGCATGCATGTGGATGAAACCATTATAATTACAATGGAAGACAAACGTACCGAAACTACGAGGATCCCATGCAAAAACAGTGCCACGAGTGGTGGCAGCAAACACAAGATCCTCGTATTCAATTGCATCACAGTACTCATCCGTGTACATAAACTGATTTTTGAGCAATATCCATGGACGAACAGTGGAATCAGTAACGACGGCAACAAGCTTGTCGAAGATAGTAACAACTTCATAGTTCTCGTAATTCCAAGAGCGGTTCGGAACTCGACAAATTGCTATCTTCCGTAGACGACAACAACCATGATCGTATTTGAACGTACGCAGATCATCTGTGTGCTCAACCTCAGGGCACTCTGAGATTTTTATAAGTGGAATCCGCTGACGAGTGTACACATTCACAAGTTCCCACTCACAATTGTACCCAATATAAACAACCCAATCTCCATTTGCGCCAGCCCAGGCCTTACCCTTAAGCGATGGCATCTTGACATCACACGTATCGTTATCAAGCGGCATCAACTCGCACAGGGTGAGGCCTCCGTCATCCGCGCCCATGCGAACAGGCTTATAGTGAAGAAGATAAGGGAGATCAAACCACTCCTGGGCCCTTGGGTTCCTTGTAATGATGTTATTAGTTGAGTCAAGAATGGTCTTGAACGAACGTTCCATGCTAGCCGAGGTGATGACGTCGCACCGATCAATGAGTTCCTCCACCACGTCATCTTTCAGATTGAGGCAAGAATAACGGGGTTGTTTCTGGCTTGTTCCCTCCATGGAGAAGATGATCGAACAATGGCAGAAGGAAGGGTGAAGGCAAATGGAGGAGGGAGGAAGAGTGTGCGACAGCAGTTCCAAATCGAGAGGGGAAGGCGAAGAGGCGGTGGACGGTTGCCACGGTACACGAAGAGGCGCCCCGGCCTACATAGACGTCCGTTCAGACATTGTACATAAGGACTCACCGTCGTCTCATTGACATGTTGGAACGGGACCACATGTCAACGAAATATGGTGTGTCATTTCTCGTGCAAAATGCGATCTAGCCGCGTTGGCCCGAAGTGCCGCATTATTTCTCGACTTTATTTTTTAATGGTGTGATGTTCAGTTTTGAAGCACGACTAACTGGTACTATATGCAGAGAAAATATAAACTACTCTACCACTACTCCACCTCTAGTACTAGTAGTATAAAAAAGACATATAGGTTGGAGCTTTAGTGCTTTCTTGCTAAGGGATGCCCACTTGCTTCTCACACTATCACCCCCTCTCCAGATCTAAAAAAGACGGCCTCCCTCTCCCTCCTCACCGGTGGTCACAGATCCGTCGGGGAAGAAAAGGACGTGCAACGTTGACGCACTCCTCATCGGCGAGCGAAGTCACGCACTAACGACAAGGCCGTCCTCTCAGACCTAGCGCCCGCGCGCGATGGCCTCCGTCCCCAAGCTCGCAGCCGTAGTGTGTGCAGAGGACGACGACCACGAGCGAAGCCACTTCCCACCGACCCTCAGGTATGCTACCTCTTTTCGAACCATACCCTTGTTCTATTGCCCCATCTGCCACGTCGCTGCATGTGGATCTTTTTCCACTCCACCCTCTTCCCAATTTGCTATCCTCTGCTCTGCTGGTCACGCAGATGAAAACCTTAATTTGCACTATTAAAGGAAACCCTACTTCATGCAGACTAATCCATGTCTAGGTTGAATAAGGAAAGGAAGGGAGATTGTACTGTCCAAGAGAGTAGGCATTGAACCCGCATCTAGGTTGAAAAGGGGAAAATCAGTAGCTAAGGAATGCGTCTCGTGTCTCTTGGTTGAACAAGGGTAGAAAGGCATGACAACGCTATAGAGAATGACCGGGTCGATCAGTTTGTTGTTCTCACATAGGAAAAAGGTGGCTAAAGAGAACAAAATGGGACGTAATCCACATATGCTGCCTGGATATTTGTTGCTCTGGGAAACCATACCTCCCTCACCACTCTATGCGTCTGTGGAGGTACATCGTACTGGTGCGCCCATTGTCTGAATGGGCCTCCCATGCTCTTATTGCCACTTTTTTGCTATTAGTATAACGCCATCAGTCAAGTCAAACAATGCTACTGCTAAAGTGATGCCACATTTAACTAATGCCACACTTAGTCTAATGCCACCGATAAATTTAAGCAATGCCATTTAATGTCATTGGATTATTTCAGGGCTAGCTGTTGATTGTAGATGTGTTAAAGATTTTTCAGCTAAGGCATTCTAATGCTGTTGCACAACCAATATACCAACGACGAATCTTGTTGCTACCTTTAGATTTTTGCACGGTTAATGCTTATAGATTACATACTTCACTTTCATGAGATAAGTCAATTTTTTTGTACAGTGTCAAGAGGAAAGGTCAAGAGTGGGCACCTCCTCCTCCGGTAGTTCTCTTGATTCATTCAATCAATTTTTTATGTTTGACCGATTATCAAGATTGGGATAGCAATTTTTAGGTCCCCTCGAGTTCGAAATGATATTTACCTTGAAGGTACATGGTTTGCAACTTTTTTATACTGTCATTAGTTAATAATGCTAGTTACCTTCAGACTTTTGTATCTGGTTTAATGCTCGTGCACAACTAGTATACCAATGCTGAAACTTGTTACCTTTACATTTTGTATTGTTAATTCTTATAAAAATCTTCCAGTGCTAGAGTTTATTGAAATCTGTTCAATAAAACCATTATACTGTACCCTGTAATAAAATAACTACTCTACTGTTGCACTAGCCACTGGATTAGTGTATATTTGTACTATTTGAATGGTGTTGCATTAATGTATGGCCATAAATAAAGTGTGGCAAGCTTTCACACGTATGTGCTCAAGAAAACTACTACCTGTTTTTCTACTAGACGTTTGGGTACTTTAAATTAAATTGCGAAAACATCTTATATTAAGGAATAGAGGGTGTAGAGTTCACTCAAATTATCCTGGTAAAACTGGTCACACCTTTGTTAAAATTAATGTTCATTAAGTTATTGGAGGAGGTATGTATGTTTGTCTCTAATGCCTGTCGACTACATACCTGACATCATGATGTAATGTTAAGTCGTTTCCTTTTGTACGGTGTCACTGAATTGTCAAGGCGGTGATGGCATTTTATTTTAGTTGAACTGCACAAAATATGCTTAAAAGAAGAGGAAAGGTCAGTAATCGATCATTCTTTCAGAAAGAACTATATATGCCTTCCTGACATCAGCCGATGTCGCCTTATTTATTCCTTCAAACAGGTGGTTAGAAACAGTCTTGCTACCTTTTCCCATTAAGAAATTGGAATGCTTATATTTGTGAGTCTATGCTTCAACTAGTGCCACTTTTATAGTAATCACACTTTCAATATCTATGCAAACAGGGATGCTCGATTTTAGTGGAACTGCACAAAAAGTCCAAATGGTTCAACATAAGGAGCATGTTTTCTTCCAAACCTTTATATCCAATTGGTGGCACTATGAGCTGTTGATTACGAAGGTACATGGTTTGCTACTATCTTGCTACTCTTTTTGTACTATCATTAGATAGTAACACTAGTGGTTTGCATGTGAATTTATTGGCAGGGTGGACCTACATTGGAGGTGCAGGACATGATTCAATGATTGGATGCTCAATTTCGGTTGTATCGATTTCACCTCTTTCATCACTGCGAACATGGATATCCTTGGTATGATGAAGAATAGGCGCTATATTTCTGCTCTGAACCAGCAAATCAATTCAGTATGAAATTGTCCAGGGCAAAACATGACGGTATCAAATTGTCCAGTGCAAAACATGACAGATGCTAAGCGGAAGAGATGTGTTTAAACCGAAAATACAAGGTGGGGCATATGTTTAGTAGCTGCTTGATATTTGTGCTGATAGAGATGTCTGCCCGTTGCTATTTGGCAAACAAACAAAGTGACTGCAATTTTGGTTGAACTACACCAGAGAATAGTATAGTCACTGCATGCAGTGCCATTTGAAAATAGACACAGAAATATTAGATAGTCACTTCATGGACTGCAAAAAAGTAGTACTGTATTATTTATTGGCCAACACTAGGTGCTTCATTGCTTTGGTCTGATTATACAATGGGCATCATTTTGCCTAAGTTAAAGTTTGTATTCTGAAAATAGTCTCGCCGTGTGATCGAGAGAAGACCAAATCATATTGCAGTTGATGTTCCTCCATCATGTGTGGTTCATTCTCATGGTTCCAGCTGTTGGTGAAACCACTTACGTTTGCAAGAGGATTGTAGACTTCACAAACAAATTTGTCTTTTAGTCTGCACTGAATGTTGGCTAAGAGAAGCATCCATGTTAGTAGGAAGAACAGATGTTTTTCTAGATCTTTGCTTTTGGAGCTACATATTTGTATATGATCTGTGAATCATTGAGATGCATTAACATGTTGATGTTATGTATGGGAATCGTACTAGTTGGTTTTGAATTTGGGCTACTAATGTGAACATATTACAATGCTAGGCCTGTGAGTCTCGTGTGAACATTTCGAACGGATCGACTCTTACTGCTGTGCACAACATGATCCTTATTTCTCTGTTCTCAGTGTTTACAAGTTACTAACAGCTCCTTATTTCTGTTCGCTCAGTATTTACAAGTTACTGATCGATCACTAGCTAGCCTACTAATGCGCTCCTGGCAGTTTTAGTTGCGATGCAAGATCCGAAGTGGCAGTTTTTTGAATAAAAATGCCTACCTCTAAAGAAACTGACAAGCTGCTCTGAAGAAAATGCCATGCGAATCTGAAGAAACTGCCAGCAAAAACGTTCGCAAATGCCTTATCTCCCAGTGAACGTTCATCAGCTAATGTGATCCTACACGTACACCATCCGACCTACTCAATCCTACATGTACACTATCCGACCTACTCAATCCTACACGGATAAATAGCAGATCACGCACGTACTACCTCCTTTCCGGTTTGCATGGCTCAATTCAAAAAACGACCTACTCGATCCTACACGAATAAATAGCGGATCACGCACGTACTACCTCCTTTCCGGTTTGCACGGCTTAATTCAAAAATCTCACCAACCAAGGTAGATGATGAGTGGTGGAATCATTTTTGACAAGGAGGGAGTACCTCATCTGGATGATTCGAGTGCACTCGTTTGACCGTCATGCCGGCGTGTGACCCAGCACGGACAGGACGCACCACTAATGGGACGGGATGGCACCGTCATAACTTCAGTTTTCTAGTTTCCACAGCAAGCTGGCGCGCTAAGCCATGCCTGCTTATGCATTGAATTCCGATGACCGCGATGACCGTCACGTTTCCCGTGACATGCTAGTTCGCCTACTTTCCGCCTATAATTACTGTTTCCTGGGCTTCTCCGGTGGCACCATCACCCAACTCGCCCTATCCTCATAAGCCCCTACCGGCCCGACGTCACTCGCCACTTATCCTCGCTCTCGCCACATCCGCCGTGCCCCCACCCGTTCGCGAGAGGCGACGTCGGAGGCGGTCACCGCCGGAACTAGTGTTCGGTTTTTCACTAGAAGGCAGACGGAGGGAGGAGGCATTCTATCGGTCTTTAGATGGCAATGCAAAGTATGAGGAGTTGTTGGAGCGCGACCGCTTTGTGGAGGAGTAGGGTATCGCCGATTTGCACCGCCAGCGGGACATTGAGCAGCAGCGCACCAACGCTCTGAGTCGCGAGCAGTGCGCCCGCAACTAGGCCGACTACGTGGAGGCCGGCGCCCGGCAAATAGCCCTGGAGGCTGTCGGGCACGCACGCGTTCGCGGCGCCGAATTTTAGTACAAGCTCATCAAGTGGGTTTCCCGCTTAGAAGTCGAAGCTTCCGTGGACCATGCCGGCATGGAAAGGGCCAACGCGCATAAGCAACGCGCCCTATTGCACCTCTGGCAAGTCCGGGGCAAGGCGGAGGACGCCGATGCCGGCATTTAGCGTGTACCGTAGATGGCGTCCGGCATCGTCTAGTTAGCTAAGAGTAAGTTAGAGCTTGTACACTACTAGAGTATTAGTGGGAGTAGAGAGTTAACTTGGCTATGATGGTTGTCAACATGGAAGTTCAGTACTCTATATCTAGATCAGACATGTTACTTTGCTCTGAATGTTGAACTTTCCGTTTGAACGTATGGAATGGGCTGTTATTTTTTTTAAATGGGTTGTATTTGTCCGCCACGTGTTTAGAGGCTGACTTGTGGGCCTACCAGGTTGACGCGTACACAATCAGGAGATGATTGTACATGGAGAGGATGACAGCAGGGACCCACCAAGGTCATGGTAGTATGCAAGGAAGTGCCTCCTTATTTCAAGCCAATAAAAATGGCTCCTCCTAATGGATTTTTGACATCTGGGTCCCATGACATTGTCAACGTAGTCAATAAACGAGAGAATTGCACAATGAGCGGCTGACACCAGGGACCTAGCAGCTCGCCTAGTTTTTTTGTTTTGGGTTAATTTGATAAATGCCACTCAAAATCTGGTGATTCTGAGAAATGCCACTGCATCTTCCAAACTTTGAAAAATGCCATTTCATGTCATTTCCAGAGGCATTTTTTGAAGTCTGGAGTGGCGTTTTTCAAAGTTTGCAAATTGCAGTGGCGTTTTTCAAAGTTTGCAAAAATTGCAGTGCATTTTTCGAAGTTTGAAAATTGCAGTGGCATTTTTATGAATTGCCATAATTGGAGTGGCATTTATCTAATTTGTTTTTGAGACGGAAACATGGTGTCAACTGGGCTGTGCGGGGCACTCTCGCCTGTCTAGACAGCCTTTTCTTTTATGTTTACCACAGACCAGCCGAGTAGTTTTTTTGTTCTTTCTGAAAATGGCTAGCCCAGTTTTTTTGTGATTTGTCAAGTAAGTTGCTTTGTCAGGCCTGTTGGGCTGCAAACTTTCAAGACAAGGAGAGCTTCATTCGGCTGGCCGAGAAAATGGCCTATTAGTAATGAGAAATGGGTTGTACATTTTTGAACACATCAAATCGGCAATTAGTTTCATTTTTTCATTTCAAGATTTTAAATTGCATTGATTTTTATGCATGGACAATTTGTTGGATTTTATATTGATATACATTTATTTTTAAAACAAGTTTGAATATGACTCGAAATTTCGGGATTAAAAATAGTTCGGATCGCACCGAAGTATGCAAAATTTTGTATAATTTTTTAACTGTGGCCACAATATGGGCTATAATGCTAACAAAAAGAATATGGGCTCCAAAAAAACTTAAGAATTAGCAAATGGGCTGTAAATTATTAGAAATAATGGCAGATGGGTTGTATGCTATTTCCCATAGATTTGAGGCTTTCCTAAAAAAAGGTTGACGCACAAGCAGTGACTGTTGGATGTCCATCCAACAGCCGTCGTGCTTCTTCAATCTCTTCCTGCTCCAGTTGCTCAAACAAGCGCCGGCGGGACTGCCTGCTCCCTCCTCCCGCGGCTGGCTGTGCTACCGTGCAGGCCTCACCGCCCCATCGTACTCCATCGCTGGCCTAGCCATCCCTCTACTCACCCACACCTGCTGTTATTCTCCGGCGACTGCAGCCGAACTAGTCAACCCCCGTACTCCCCACCGCGTGGGCAGCCACTGCCATGTCTTCCCCGGCTCCATGTTGTTCCCTTCGTAGGCCTCACCGTCATCCACCGCCTTGGTGCTCTCGGCACGGCGTGGTCAACATGGTCAACAAACGACATCCATCGGAAGTGGACTGTACGTGGAGAGGGTGACAGCTGGGTCCACGGTCGCACACAAGGAAATGCCTCCTTATTACGCGCAAAATAATGATTCCTCCACCTGACATCTGGGACCCACCGGAAGGGCCTCTGTATTTCGCAAAAAATACGTTCCCCCCACTGATAGCTCGGACCCACCAGCTATATCTTCGCACACAAGGAAATGCCTCCTTATTGCGCATAAAAAAAATGAATACTCCCCGTCCTAGCTGGGACCCAGCATAGTGGGAGGCTTACTTGTGGGCCTACTAAGTTGACGGGGACGGAGGGCTTTGTCAACTTAGTCAATATGAACGATTCTAGCTCCAGTGACCATACTATGTCCATCCAACAGCCGTAGTGCTTCTTCAACCTCTGATCTTCTTGCTCCAGCCGCCCAGAGCAGCCCCGGTCGTGCCGCCTGCTCCTGCCTCCCGTGGCCGGCTATGCTGCCGCGGAGGCCTCACCACCCCCTACTACTCCCACCGCTGGCCAGGACCTGCGGCGACGGCAGCCTCACACTGCAGCCGAACCAATGAACCCTCGTACTCCTCTCCGCGTGGTCTTCCACTGTCGTGTCTTCCCCAGCTCCGCGCCGTCCCCTTCCTTGGCCTCGCCGTCATCCACCGCCCTGGTGCTCTCGGCACGGCGTGGTCAACGTGGTCAAGGAACGACTTCCATCGAAAGAGTACTGTACGTGGAGAGGCTGACAGCTGGGTCCACGGCCGCAGCAAGGAAGTGCCTCCTTATTACGCGCAAAATAATGTTTCCTCCACTTGACAGTAGGGACCCACCGGACGGGCCACCGTATTTCGTGAAAAACATTTCCCCTGACTGTTGGGACCCACCAGCTACATATTCGCACGCCAGGAAGTGCCTGACAGTCGGGACCCACCTGGTCGAAGAGTACGTAGCGTTGTCATTCTGGTTGCGAACGTGTACGTACATACGATCGGTCTGTCTGCAGGCTGCAGCAATGAACCGTGGCCGTGCAAGGAAGGGCACATGTCGTAGTAAAGGCGCGCATGTGTCGTAGTAGAGGTGCACACGTAGCAAGTACACGTACGTAAAGTGGCCAGGGTGCAAGAAAGAAAATACGGCCATGTACGTACATACGGGCGGGGTCTCGAACGCCTACTCGCGCATACGTACGACCATGGCTCGTGTACATGGCTGGGTCGGAACGGAGAAACTGTGTCGTCGTTGTGTTCATCAGGAGCCAACCGGCTTGGATGGAACAGGCAATGGAAACGAGGCCAGGCGTACCACAGAATGGAGGAAACGGCCTTGTGTTCGACCGACCACGGTGGAAACGGGGTCCTATTCATCGGGAGGGGTCTGGCGTACTGCAAAAAAGAGGAAACTGACCTCCTATGGTGGAAACAGGGTCCTATTGATCGGGAGGGGTGTGGCATACCACAAAACAGAGGAAACGAACTTGTGTTGGAGCGCTACGATCGAAACGGGGGTCCTGTTCATCGGGAGGGGTGTGGCGTACCGCAAAACGGGACTCCACGGGATACTGTTCATCTCCACCGTCGACCTCCTCCAGCCTCCACGGGCTACTGTTCATCCACCGACGACCTCCTCCAGCCTCCACCTACGACTGTTCATCCACGGGCTCCTGTTCATCCAACCTCCACCGCGCGCTCCTCCACTGGCTACTGTTCAACCAGCCCTCTCCACGGGGTCCTGTTCAACCACCCCTCCACGAGCTACTGTTCATCCATCCCTCCACTGGCTACTCCATGGGGTCCTGTTCATCCAGCCCTCCACGGGGTCCTATGCATCCAGCCCTCCACGGATCCTGTTCATCCACCATCTCGTTCGATCGGGGTACTGTTCATCCAGCGGCAACGGCCTTTACTACCACGGGGTCTTGTTCATCCAACCCCCACAGGGAACAGTTCATCCAAACCCCCTCAACAACGCTTATTGTTCATCCAAACCAGCAGTAGTGAAGGAATCACACTCGGGTTCAGTTAACAGCAAGGGATCGATCGATCGCTCGGGTTCAGTAATGCATAGCCTGTAGTGCAATTGCTTGGGTTTAGTTAGAGCCCAACGCCTCGCACAGACGCACATACGTACGAGAGAAACGTGCATCGCTCGACCCCTGACCACCCACCGTAACCGAGAACTCCCCGATATTTTCCTCACCCTTGCTTCTACCATGGTTTTTTCCGTCATGGACGGCCCAAAGAATGTCATGCAACTGCGTCTCCAGCCCGCCGAGGACAAAAAGCCCATTTTCTGTCATGATTTTTTGTCATAGAAGTAGGGCCCCACCACATCAATGATGATACCGGGTTTTGTCACAATTATTGTCATAGAAGTGTCATAAGTATGCCAGAAAAAAATTTCGTTCAGCCCAAAATGTCACGGATGTGTCTTTTTTATAGTGGTGGGAGCCAATATGAGCATCCAGGTTCCGCTATTGGTTATTGACCGGAGATGAGTCTCGGTCATGTCTACATAGTTCTCGAACCCGTAGGGTCCGCACGCTTAACATTTGATGACGATCGGTATTATGAGTTTATGTGTTTTTGATGTACTGAAGGTTGTTTGGAGTCCCGGATGTGATCACAGACATGACGAGGAGTCTCAAAATGGTCAAGACATAAAGATTGATATATTGGATGACTATATTCGGACACCGGATGAGTTCCGGGGGTCGCCGGATATATATCGGAGTGCTGGAAGGGTTATCGGAACCACCAGAGAAGTAATGGGCCTTATTGGGCCTAGGGGAGAGAGAGAGGGGCTGCCAAGGGCAGTCTGTGCCCCCATGGGCCTAGTTCGAATTGGACTAGGGGGATGGGCGGCGCCCCCTCCTTCCTTCTCTTCCCCCTTCCTTCCTTCTTCTCCTAGTAGGACTAGGAAAGGGGGGGAGTCCTACTCCTACCAGGAGGAGGATTCCTCCCCCCTTGGCATGCCTATGAGGTCCGGCCAGCCTCCCCCTCCCTCCTTCATATACGTGGGGAGGGGGGCACCCTAGAACACATCAAAGTTGATCTTAACCGTGTACGGTGCCCCCCTCCCCACGTATAACTTGCAACAACAAAACATGCAACAACAAAAGTAGAGGACGTCTAACTTGTTTTTGCAGGGCATATTGTGATGTGATATGGTCAAGACATGATCATATAAATTGTTGTATGAGATGATCATGTTTTGTAACACTGTTATCGGCAACAGGCGGGAGCCATATGGTTGTCGCTTTATTGTATGAAATGCAATTGCCATGTGATTGCTTTACTTTATCACTAAGTGGTAGCGATTGTCGTAGAAGCAATAGTTGGCGAGACAACAACGATGCTTCAATGGAGATCAAGGTGTCAAGCCGGTGACGATGGTGATCATGATGGTGCTTTGGAGATGAAGATCAAAAGGCACAAGATGATGATGGCCATATCATATCGCTCATTTGATTGCATGTGATGTTTATCCTTTATGCATCTTATTTTTCTTAGTACGGCGGTAGCATTATAAGATGATCTCTCACTAAATTTCAAGGTACAAGTGTTCTCCCTGAGTATGCACTGTTGCTACAGTTAGTCGTGCCAAGACACCATGTGATGATCAGGTGTGATCAGCTCTACGTTCACATACAACGGGTGCAAGCCAGTTTTGCACAGGCAGAATACTCGGGTTAAACTTGACGATCCTAGCATATGCAGATATGGCCTCGGAACAGTGAGACCGAAAGGTCGAGCGTGAATCATATAGTAGATATGATCAACATAGTGATGTTCACCATTGAAAACTACTCCATCTCACGTGATGATCGGACATGGTTTAGTTGATATGGATCACGTGATCACTTAGATGATTAGAGGGATGTCTATCTAAGTGGGAGATCTTAAGTAATATGATTAATTGAACTTTAATTTATCATGAACTTAGTACCTGATAGTATTTTGCATGTCTATGTTGTTGTAGATAAATGGCCCGTGTTGTTGTTCCATTGAATTTTAATGCATTCCTAGAGAAAGCTAAGTTGAAAGATGATGGTAGCAATTACACAAACTAGGTCCATAACTTGAGGATTATCCTCATTGCTGCATAGAAGAATTACGTCCTGGAAACACCACTAGGTGCCAAACCCGCTGTAGGAGCAACGCCAGATGTTATGAACACCTGGCAGAGCAAAGCTGATGACTACTCGATAGTTCTGTGTGCCATGCTTTACGGCTTAGAACCGGGACTTCAACGATGTTTTGAACGTCATGGAGCATATGACATGTTCCAGGAGTTGAAGTTAATATTTCAAGCAAATGCCCGTATTGAGAGATATGAATTCTCCAATAAGTTCTATAGCTGCAAAATGGAGGAGAATAGTTTTGTCACTAAGCATATACTGAGAATGTCTGGGTACCACAACCACTTGAATCGGCTGGGAGTTAATCTTCCTGATGATAATGTCATTGACAGAGTTCTTCAATCACTGCCACCAAGCTACAAGAGCTTCATGATGAACTATAATATGCAAGGGATGGATAAGACAATCCCCAAGCTTTTGCAATGCTAAAGGATGCGGAGGTAGAAATCAAGAAGGAGCATTATGCGTTGATGGTCAACAAGACCACCAGTTTCAAGAAGAAGGGCAAAGGGAAGAAGGGGAACTTCAAAAAGAACGACAGGCAAGTTGCTGCTCAAGTGAAGAAGCCCAAGTATGGACCTAAGCCTGAGACTGAGTGCTTCTACTGCAAAGGGACTGGTCACTGGAAGCGGAACTGCCCCAAGTATTTAGTGGAGAAAAAGGATGGCAAAGTGAAAGGTATATTTGATATACATGTTATTGATGTGTACCTTACTAATGCTCGCAGTAGCGCATGGGTATTTGATACTGGTTCTGTTGCTAATATTTGCAATTCGAAATAGGGGCTACGGATTAAGCGAAGATTGGCTAAGGACAAGGTGACGATGCGCGTGGGAAATGGTTCCAAAGTCGATGTGATCGCCGTCGGCACGCTACCTCTACATCTACCTTCGGGATTAGTTTTAGACCTGAATAATTGTTATTTGGTGCCAGCGTTAAGCATGAACATTATATCTGGATCTTGTTTGATGCGAGACAGTTATTCATTTAAATTAGAGAATAATGGTTGTTCTATTTATATGAGTAATATCATTTATGGTCATGCATCCTAGATGAGTGGTCTATTTTTACTAAATCTTGATAGTAGTGATACACATATTCGTAGTATTGAAGCCAAAAGATATAAGTTTAATAATGATAGTGCAACTTATTTGTGGCACTGTTGTTTGGGTCATATTGGTGTAAAGTGCATGAAGAAACTCCATGCTGATGGACTTTTGGAATCACTTGATTTTGAATCACTTGATGCTTTCGAACCATGCCTCATGGGCAATGACTAAAACCCCGTTCTTCAGAACAATGGAACGTGCAACAGACTTATTGGAAATAATACATACTGATGTATGCGGTCTGATGAGTGTTGATGCTCGTGGCGGGTATCGTTATTTTCTGACCTTCACAGATGATTTGAGTAGATATGGGTATATCTACTTTATGAAACATAAGTCTGAAACATTTGAAAAGTTCAAAGAATTTCAGAGTGAAGTGGAAAATCATCGTAACAAGAAAATAAAGTTTCTACGATCTGATCATGGAGGAGAATATTTGAGTTACGAGTCTGGTCTTCATTTGAAACAATGCGGAATAGCTTCGCAACTCACGCCACCTGGAACATCACAACGTAATGGTGTGTCCGAATGTCGTAACCGCACTTTATTAGATATGGTGCGATCTATGATGTCTCTTACTGATTTACCGCTATTGTTTTGGGGTTATGCTTTAGAGACGGTGATACGTCTCCATCGTATCTACTTATCCAAACACTTTTGACCTTGTTTTGGACTCTAACTTGCATGATTTGAATGGAACTAACCCGGACTGACGCTGTTTTCAGCAGAATTGCCATGGTGTTATTTTTGTGCAAAAATAAAAGTTCTCGGAATGACCTTAAACTTAATTTTTTGGAATATATAAAAAATATTGGCGAAAGAATCTACGTCAAGGGCCCCACACCCTGTCCATGAGGGTGGGGGGCGCACCCCCTGCCTCATGGGCCCCCTGATGCTCCACCGACCTCAACTCTGACTCTATACATTCACGTTCGAGGAGAAAAAAAATCAGGGAGAAGGATTCATCGCGTTTTACAATATGGAGCCGCCGCCAAGCCCTAATCTCTCTCGGGAGGGTTGATCTGGAGTCCGTTCGGGGCTCCGGAGAGGGGAATCTGTCGCCATCGTCATCACCAACCTTCCTCCATCACCAATTTCATGATGCTCATCGCCGTGCATGAGTAATTCCATCGTAGGCTTGCTGGACGGTGACTGGTTGGATGAGATTTATCATGTAATCGAGTTAGTTTTGTTAGGGTTTGATCCCTAGTATCCATTATGTTCTGAGATTGATGTTGCTATGACTTTGCTATGCTTAATGCTTGTCACTAGGGCCCGAGTGCCATGATTTCAGATCTGAACCTATTATGTTTCCATGAATATATGTGAGTTCTTGATCCTATCTTGCAATTCAATAGTCACCTATTATGTGTTATGATCCATTAACCCCGAAGTGACAATAATCAGGATACTTACCGGTGATGACCGTACTTTGAGGAGTTCATGTATTCACTCAGTGTTAATGCTTTGTTCCGGTACTCTATTAAAAGGAGGCCTTAATATCCCTTAGTTTCCAATAGGACCCCGCAGCCACGGGAGGGTAGGACAAAAGATGCCATGCAAGTTCTTTCCCATAAGCACGTATGACTATATTTGGAATGCATGCCTACATTACATTGATGAACTGGAGCTAGTCCTGTGTCACCCTATGTTATAACTATTGCATGAGGAATCACATCCGACATAATTATCCACCACTGATCCTTTGCCTATGAGCTTTTCAAATATTGATCTTTGCTTAGTTACTTTTCCGTTGCCACTGTTACAATCATTACAAAACCAATACTGTTACTTTTGCCACCGTTACGGTTACTTCCATATTACTTTGCTACTAAATACTTTGCTGCGGATATTAAGTCTTTCAGGTGCAGTTGAATTGACAACTCAATTGTTAATACTTGAGAATATTCTTTGTATCCCCTTGTGTCGAATCGATAAATTTGGGTTGAATACTCTACCCTCTAAAACTTTTGCGATCCCCTATACTTGTGGTTTATCAAGACTATTTTCTGGCGCCGTTGCCGGGGAGCATAGCTCTATTCTTTGAGTCACTTGGGATTTATATCTGTTGATCACTATGAGGAACTTGAAAGATGAAAGAAGCAAGATCTATCCCTCAACTACGAGGGGAGGTAAGGAACTGCCATCTAGCTCTGCACTTGATTCACCTTCTGTTATGAGTATACTTGCGACACCTACTCCTGCTATTCATTCTGATATGTCGCATGTTATTGATGATGCCATTTCTGCTTTGCATGATGCTTATGATGAAACTACTTCTATGCTTGATAATACTGTGCCACTAGGTGAATTTCTTGATGAACAACTTGCTAGGATTAGAGAGAATGAAATTATTGAAACTGATAATATTGATGATGAAGATTCTCACCCTAGATATGAATTGCCTGTTGTGCCTGAGGGTTATGTTATGGATGAAGAAACTATTAGCTAAGCTGAAAGAAAAATCCTTGAATGCTAGAATGAAATATGACCCTGCTTTTGCTACTTCACCTATCTGTATTTCCAATAAGGATTATGATTTCTCTGTCAATCCTGAGTTAATCACTTTGGTTGAATCCGATCCTTTTCATGGCTATGAATCTGAAACTGTTGTGGCACATCTTACTAAATTAAATGATATAGCCACCCTGTTCACTAATGATGAGAAAACTCGCTATTACTTTGTCCTTAAGTTGTTTCTGTTCTCATTAAAGGGTGATGCTAAAACATGGTTTAATTCTCTTGATCCTGGTTGTGTGCGTAGTCCCCAGAATATGATTTATTACTTCTCTGCTAAATATTTCCCTTCTCATAAGAAACAAGATGCCTTAAGGGAAATATATAACTTTGTGCAAATTGAAGAAGAGAGTCTCCCACAAGCTTTGGGAGGCTTCTCCAGTTACTTAATGCTTTGCCTGATCATCGTCTCAAGAAAAATGATATCTTTTATAATGGACTAATCGATGCTTCCAGAGACCACCTGGATAGTTGTGATGGTTGCGTTTTCAGGGAAAGAACTGTTGAGCAAGCTGAATTGCTATTGAATAATATGTTAAGTAATGAAAATGATTGGACATTTCCTGAACCAACTCCGAAGAAAAGGGGTATTCTATTTCTCAGTCCCGAAGATATGCAAGAGGCAAAGAAATCTATGAAAGAAAAATGTATTAAAGCTGAAGATGTTAAGAATTTACCACCTATTGAAGAAATACATGGTCTTGATAACCCGACACAGGTAGTAAAGGTAAATTCTCTCTATAGATTTGATGAAGGTGATATTCCTCGTTATAAGTTTGGTAGCCAATGCTTAGATGAGTTTGATAATTTTATTGTTAAACAAGAAAACTTCAATGCTTATGTTAGTAGACAATTGAAACGTAATGCTTATATGATTGAACACTTGAGTGATTATATGTCTAGAGTTAAAGGTGAACTTAAACTTATTAGTAAACATGCTTCTATGGTTACCACTCAAGTAGAACAAGTGCTTAAAGCTCAGAATGATTTGCTCAATGAATTAAATAATAAGAAAAACAATAATGTTGTTAGAGTTATGACTAGAGGGGGTAAAATGACTTAGGAACCTTTGTATCCTGAGGGCCACCCTATGAGAATTGAGCAAGAATCAGAGAACTAATGTTGATGCACCTAGTTCTTCTAAGAAGAAGAAAAAGAAAAATGATAGCAATTTGCATGCTTCTAGTGAACCTGTTGTTGACACACCTGAGAATCCCAATGATATTTCTATTTATGATGCTGAAACACAATCTGGTAATGAACATGAACCTAGTGATAATTTTAATGATGATGTTCATGTTGATGGTAAACCTAGCAATGACAATGATGTAGAGATTGAACATGTTGTTGATCTTGTTTACTTAGAACGACGGTAATAAATAAGATGATCCCTCATAATAATTTCAAGAAAGTGTTTCCCTAACTGTGCACCGTTGCGACAGTTCGTTGTTTCAAAGCACCACGTGATGATCGGGTGTTTGATTCAGACATTCACATACAACGAGTGTAAGACAGATTTACACATGCAAACACTTAGGTTGACTTGACGAGCCTAGCATGTACAGACATGGCCTCGGAACACAGAAGACCGAAAGGTCGAGCATGAGTCGTATAGAAGATACGATCAACATGAAGATGTTCACCGATGTTAACTAGACCATCTCACGTGATGATCGGACACGGCCTAGTCAACTCGGATCATGTTATACTTACATGACTGGAGGGATGTCTATCTAAGTGGGAGTTCATTGAATAATTTGATTAGATGAACTTTATTATCATGAACTTAGTCTAAAATCTTTACAATATGTCTTATAGATCAAATGGCCAACGTAGTCCTCAACTTCAACGCGTTCCAAGAGAAAACCAAGCTGAAAGACGATGGCAGCAACTATACGGACTGGGTCCGAAACCTGAGGATCATCCTCATAGCTGCCAAGAAAGAATATGTCCTACAAGCACCGCTAGGTGACCCACCCGTTCCACAGAACCAAGACGTTATGAACGCTTGGCAGACACGTGCTGATGACTACTCCCTCGTTCAGTGCGGCATGCTTTACAGCTTAGAGCCGGGACTCCAAAAGCGTTTTGAGAGACATGGAGCATATGAGATGTTCGAAGAGCTGAAAATGGTTTTTCAAGCTCATGCCCGGGTCGAGAGATATGAAGTCTCCGACAAATTCTTCAGCTGTAAGATGGAGGAAAATAGTTCTGTCAGTGAGCACATACTCACTATGTCTGGGTTACATAACCGCTTGACTCAGCTGGGAGTTAATCTCCCGGATGATGCGGTCATTGACAGAATCCTCCAGTCGCTTCCACCAAGCTACAAGAGCTTTGTGATGAACTTCAATATGCAGGGGATGGAAAAGACCATTCCTGAGTTATTTTCAATGCTGAAATCAGCAGAGGTAGAAGTCAAGAAGGAACATCAAGTGTTGATGGTGAATAAAACCGCTAAGTTCAAGAAGGGCAAGGGTAAAAAGAACTTCAAGAAGGATGGCAAGGTAGTTGCCACGCCTGGCAAGCAAGCTGCCGGGAAGAAGCCCAAGAATGGACCCAAGCCCGAGACTGAGTGCTTTTATTGCAAGGGAAGTGGTCACTGGAAGCAGAACTGCCCCAAATACTTAGCGGACAAGAAGGCCGGCAAAACAAAAGGTATATGTGATATACATGTAATTGATGTGTACCTTACCAGTATCCATAGTAGCTCCTGGGTATTTGATACCGGTGCAATTGCTCACATTTGTAACTCAAAGTAGGGGCTGCGGAATAAGCGGAGATTGGCAAAGGACGAGGTGATGTTGCGCGTCGGGAATGGTTCCAAGGTCAATGTGATCGCCGTCGGCACGTTACCTCTACATTTACCTTCGAGATTAGTATTAAACCTTAATAATTGTTATTTAGTGCCAGCTTTGAGCATGAACATTGTATCGGGATCTCGTTTAATTCGAGATGGCTACTCATTTAAATCTGAGAATAATGGTTGTTCTATTTATATGAGAGATCTGTTTTATGGTCATGCTCCGATGGTGAATGGTTTATTCTTAATGAATCTCGAGCGTAATGCTACACATGTTCATAGTGTGAGTACCAAAAGATGCAAGGTTGATAATGATAGTCCCACATACTTGTGGCACTGCCGCCTTGGTCACATAGGTGTCAAACGCATGAAGAAGCTCCATGCTAATGGACTTTTAGAGTCTCTTGATTACGAATCATTTGACACGTGCGAACCATGCCTCATGGGTAAAATGACCAAGACTCCGTTCTCAGGAACAATGGAGCGAGCAACCAACTTATTGGAAATCATACATACTGATGTGTGCGGTCCAATGAGTGTTGAGGCTCGCGGTGGCTATCGTTATGTTCTCACCCTCACTGATGATTTGAGTAGATATGGGTATGTCTACTTAATGAAACACAAGTCTGAAACCTTTGAAAAGTTCAAAGATTTCAGAGTGAGGTTGAGAATCAACGTGACAGGAAAATCAAGTTTTTGCGATCAGATCGTGGAGGAGAATACTTGAGTCACGAATTTGGCACACACTTAAGAAAATGTGGAATAGTTTCACAACTCACGCCACCGGGAACACCTCAGCGTAATGGTGTGTCCGAACGTCGTAATCGCACTCTATTAGATATGGTGCGATCTATGATGTCTCTTACCAATTTACCGCTTGCTTTAGAGACTACCGCATTCACTTTAAATAGGGCTCCGTCGAAATCCGTTGAGACGACACCGTGTGAATTATGGTTTGGGAAGAAACCTAAGCTGTCGTTTCTAAAAGTTTGGGGATGCGATGCTTATGTCAAGAAACTTCAACCTGAAAAGCTCGAACCCAAGTCGGAAAAATGCGTCTTCATAGGATACCCTAAAGAAACTATTGGGTATACCTTCTACCTCAGATCCGAAGGCAAGATCTTTGTTGCCAAGAATGGATCCTTTCTAGAGAAAGAGTTTCTCTCGAAAGAAGTAAGTGGGAGGAAAGTAGAACTTGATGAAGTATTACCTCTTGAACCGGAAAAGGGCGCAACTCAAGAAAATGTTCCTGAGGTGCCTGCACCGACTAGAGAGGGAGTTAATGATCATGATCAAGATACTTTTGATCAAGCTCCTACTGAAATTCGTAGGTCCACAAGGACACGTTCCACACCAGAGTGGTACGGCAACCCTGTCTTGGAAATCATGTTGTTAGACAACGGTGAACCTTCGAACTATGAAGAAGCGATGGCGGGCCCGGATTCCAACAAATGGCTAGAAGCCATGAAATCCGAGATAGGATCCATGTATGAAAACGAAGTGTGGACTTTGACTGACTTGCCCGTTGAGCGGCGAGCCATAGAAAATAAATGGATCTTTAAGAAGAAGACAGACGCGGATGGTAATGTGACCATCTATAAAGCTCGGCTTGTCGCTAAGGGTTATCGACAAGTTCAAGGGGTTGACTACGATGAGACTTTCTCACCGGTAGCGAAGCTAAAGTCCGTCCGAATCATGTTAGCTATTGCCGCATTCTACGATTATGAGATATGGCAAATGGACGTCAAAACGGCATTCCTTAATGGTTTCCTTAAGGAAGAATTGTATATGATGCAGCCGGAAGGTTTTGTCGATCCTAAGAATGCTAACAAGGTGTGCAAGCTCCAACGCTCGATTTATGGGTTGGTGCGAGCATCTCGGAGTTGGAACATTCGCTTTGATGAGATGATCAAAGCGTTTGGGTTTACGCAGACTTATGGAGAAGCCTGCGTTTACAAGAAAGTGAGTGGGAGCTCTGTAGCATTTCTCATATTATATGTAGATGACATACTTTTGATGGGAAATGATGTAGAACTCTTGGACAGCATCAAGGCCTACTTGAATAAGAGTTTTTCAATGAAGGACCTTGGAGAAGCTGCATATATATTAGGCATCAAGATCTATAGAGATAGATCGAGACGCCTCATAGGTCTTTCACAAAGCACATACCTTGATAAGATATTGAAGAAGTTCAATATGGATCAGTCTAAGAAGGGGTTCTTGCCTGTATTACAAGGTGTGAAATTGAGCTCAGCTCAATGTCCGACCACGGCAGAAGATATAGAAGAGATGAGTGTCATCCCCTATGCCTCGGCCATAGGGTCTATTATGTATGCCATGTTGTGTACCAGACCTAATGTAAACCTTGCCGTAAGTTTGGTAGGAAGGTACCAAAGTAATCCCGGCAAGGAACACTGGACAGCGGTCAAGAATATCATGAAGTACCTGAAAAGGACTAAGGAAATGTTTCTCGTTTATGGAGGTGACGAAGAGCTCGTCGTAAAGGGTTACGTCGATGCTAGCTTCGACACAGATCTGGATGACTCTAAGTCACAAACCGGATACGTGTATATTTTGAATGGTGGGGCAGTAAGCTGGTGCAGTTGCAAGCAGAGCGTCGTGGCGGGATCTACATGTGAAGCGGAGTACATGGCAGCCTCGGAGGCAGCACATGAAGCAATTTGGGTGAAGGAGTTCATCACCGACCTAGGAGTCATACCCAATGCGTCGGGGCCGATCAAGCTCTTCTGTGACAACACTGGAGCTATTGCTCTTGCCAAGGAGCCCAGGTTTCACAAGAAGACAAGGCACATCAAGCATCGCTTCAACTCCATTCGTGAAAATGTTCAAAATGGAGACATATATATTTGTAAAGTACATACGGACCTGAATGTAGCAGATCCGTTGACTAAACCTCTCCCTAGAGCAAAACATGATCAACACCAGAATTCCATGGGTGTTCGATTCATCACAATGTAACTAGATTATTGACTCTAGTGCAAGTGGGAGACTGTTGGAAATATGCCCTAGAGGCAATAATAAAAAGCATTATTATTATATTTCCTTGTTCATGATAATTGTCTTTATTCATGCTATAATTGTATTATCCGGAAATCATAATACATGTGTGAATAATAGACACCAACATGTCCCTAGTAAGCCTCTAGTTGACTAGCTCGTTGATCAACAGATAGTCATGGTTTCCTGACTATGGACATTGGATGTCATTGATAATGAGATCACATCATTAGGAGAATGATGTGATGGACAAGACCCAATCCTAAACATAGCACAAGATCGTATAGTTCGTTTGCTAGAGTTTTCCAATGTCAAGTATCTTTTCCTTAGACCATGATATCGTGTAACTCCCGGATACCGTAGGAGTGCTTTGGGTGTGCCAAACGTCACAACGTAACTGGGTGACTATAAAGGTATACTACGGGTATCTCCGAAAGTGTCTGTTGGGTTGACACGGATCAAGACTGGGATTTGTCACTCCGTATGACGGAGAGGTATCACTGGGCCCACTTGGTAATGCATCATCATAATGAGCTCAAAGTAACCAAGTGTCTAGTCACGGGATCATGCATTATGGTACGAGTAAAGTGACTTGCCGGTAACGATATTGAACGAGGTATTGGGATACCGACGATCGAATCTCGGGCAAGTAACATACCGATTGACAAAGGGAATTGTATACGGGGTTGCTTGAATCCTCGACGTCGTGGTTCATCCGATGAGATCATCGAGGAGCATGTGGGAGCCAACATGGGTATCCAGATCCCGCTGTTGGTTATTGACCGGAGAGCGATCTCGGTCATGTCTACATGTCTCCCGAACCCGTAGGGTCTACACACTTAAGGTTCGGTGACGCTAGGGTTGTAGGGATATGTATATGCAGTAACCCGAATGTTGTTTGAAGTCCCGGATGAGATCCCGGACGTCACGAGGAGTTCCGGAATGGTCCGGAGGTAAAGAATTATATATAGGAAGTGCTATTTCGGGCATCGGGACAAGTTTCGGGGTCACCGGTATTGTACCGGGACCACCGGAGGGGTCCCGGGGGTCCATCGGGTGGGGCCACCTGTCCCGGGGGGCCACATGGGCTGTAGGGGGTGCGCCTTGGCCTACATGGGCCAAGGGCACCAGCCCCAAGAGGCCCATGCGCCTAGGGTTTCAAGGGAGGAAGAGTCCTAGGAGGGGAAGGCACCTCCTAGGTGCCTTGGGGAGGAGGGATTCCTCCCCTTGGACGCACCCCCCTAGGAGATTAGATCTCCTAGGGCCGGCGCCCCCCCCCCTTGGCCCTCCTATATATAGTGGGGAGATGGAGGACTTCTACCCCCTTGCCTTTGGTGCCTCCCTCTCCCTCTCCAACACCTCCTCCTCCATAGCGCTTGGCGAAGCCTTGCCGGAGTACTGCAGCTCCATCACCACCACGTCGTCGTGCTGCTGCTGGAGCCATCTTCCTCAACCTCTCCTTCCCCCTTGCTGGATCAAGAAGAAGGAGACGTTACGCTGACCGTACGTGTGTTGAACGCGGAGGTGCCGTCCGTTTGGCGCTAGGTCTTCGGTGATTTGGATCACGTCGTGTACGACTTCCTCATCCCCGTTCTTTGAACGCTTCCGCGCGTGATCTACAAAGGTATGTAGATGCAATCCAATCACTCGTTGCTAGATGAACTCATAGATGGATCTTGGTGAAACCATAGGAAAATTTTTGTTTTCTGCAACGTTCCCCAACAGTTACAAGTAAAAGAAAGATACCGGAAACTGAAATTTCCACCATGCTTGCTAATTATACTTTTAAAGGTGGAATACCCAAGAAACTGGGAGATCCAGGAGTACCAACTATACCATGCTCCATTAAAAGAAACTATGTTAAAACTGCTTTATATGATCTTGGAGCCGGTGTTAGTGTTATGCCTCTCTCTTTACATCGTAGACTTGATTTGAATAAGTTGACACCTGCTAAAATATCTTTGCAAATGGCTGATAAATCAACTGCTATACATGTCGGTATTTGTGAGGATGTGCCTCTTGTGGTTGCAAACGTTACTATTTTAACAAACTTTGTTATTCTTGATATTCCTGAGGACGATAGTATGTCTATTATTCTTGGTAGACCCTTTTTGAATACTACAGGGGCTGTTATTGATTGCAACAAAGGCAATGTCACTTTTCATGTTAGTGGTCATGAGCATACGGTACACTTTCCGAGGAAACAACCTCAAGTCCACAGTATCAATTCTATTGGAAAATCCCAACGATTACTATTGGAGGTTTTGAATTTCCTCTTCCTACTGTCAAGAAGAAATATGATATTCTTATTGTTGGGGATGTGCATATCCCCGTTGAGGTAACCTAGTGTTATTCGAAAATTCTCCGGTTTCATGTTATTAGAAAAGAGTTTGTTAACAAGACTTGATCAACCTTGTTAGTGGATTCCTTTTGATGAACATGAGATGGATGAAGTTAGAAAGCACAACCCTCTGCACCTCTTTTTACTTTCTGTTATTTAGATTAAATAAAGCAAAAATAGTATTTTATGTCTATTTTCTAAATTATCCTTGCAATAAATAATACCCCGAAAATAAAAGTTATCCAAATGTCCTGAAATTTTAATATGATTTTTTCTAGAATATTTAAGAATATTTGGCACTGAGAACACACCAGGGGGACCCACCATGTGCCCACGAGGGTGGAGGGCGCGCCCACCCCCCTGGGGCACGCCCCCTTGAAAGTGCGTTAAGTCGACTAGAGGGGGGTGAATAGGCGATTTTTATGAATTCTTCACTAAGGAATTTCAGGGTGAGGAAATTCCTAAGAGAAGAACTACTTGTACTTGCAGCAGAATAAGTACTCAGAAGTAAACATAACAGAGCATGAGCATGGTCTTCATGATGAAATGAAAACAAGCACAGGGTACAGAAAGCGTAAACACATGATAAATCGAATGAAGACAAACAGACTGAAGAAATTGAACTAAGGAAATTGAGAAAGTCTTCAGTCAAAATCTTCAAACAGATATGAACAAGCACACAACACAGAAATGAGGGAATAGAAGGGTTGAGGAAATGGAACCAGGTAGCTTGGTGAAGATAATGATTTGGTAGACCAGTTCTAACTGCTGTGACAGTTGTACATCTGGTTAGGGCGGCTAGGTATTTAAACCTGAGGACACACAGTCCCCGACACCCAGTACTAAACACGCAGCTTAGGACACTCAGTCCTCACTGTATTCCCCTTGAGCTAAGGTCACACAAACCTCGCCCAATCACTCATGGTAAGTGTTTAGGTGACTTCCAAACCTTCACAGACTCGGTCACTCGGCGATCCACAATTTCCTCTCAGATGCTCTAAACCATGACGCCTAACCGTCTGGAAGATGCACAGTCTTCAAAGGTAACAAGCGTCGGATCCATGCAGGATCAATCTCTTCAGTGATGCCCAATCACTTTGGGTTTGTAGGTGTTTGGGTTTGGGTTTTCCTCACTTGATGATTTTCACTCAAAGTCCTCGGAGGATGGGATGCTCTCAAATGACAAGTGTCGGTTTCTCTCGAAGCAGCCAACCAGCTAGTGGTTGTAGGGGGCGGCTATTTATAGCCTAGGGAGCAGCCCGACATGATAAGACATAAATGCCCTTCAATGATATGACCGTTAGGTGGGTAGATATTTTGGGATAGCTGGCGCATAACACAGCAACGGTCGGAATTTTGAGTATCAAATTCCTTAGGGCTATAATGCTTCTCACTGTATAGGCAATCCGCACTGGCGAATTCCTAACTCCTCGGTCAGAACAAATTCCTCAGAGACCAGAAGAACTTCGTCTCTGTCACTGAAGAAATTGACTGAACAGTATGAGATTTCCAATGACTTCACTCGAAGGGATTGGTAGGTGTACAATTTGAGTTGAGCATCACTTGGAAATTTTTCCTTAGTATTTCCTCGACCCCCTTTAATAGTACGGTGTCTCCTATGACTCAAGAAAGAGAAAATAAAACAAAGAAAACAAAGGTCTTCATGCTTCATGTTCCTCGAATGAATACCAAGTCCTCGGGAAACCAATTTCTTCACTTTCAAAGTCCTCAGAAAGTCTTCAGAAATTCAAAGTGTTCAGTCGAAGAACTTCATTTTTAGGGGTCAACTTTCTTTGTAAATATCAAACTCCTCATAGACTTATAGACCTGTGTACACTCACAAACGCATCAGTCCCTTAACATATAAGTCTTCAATACACCAAAATCACTAAGGGGCACTAGATGCACTTACAATATCCCCCTTTTTAGTGATTGATGACAATATAGGTTAAGTTTTCAATGGGGATAAACATATGAAGTGTAAATACTGAAATTGAGGAATTTGATTGCAAGATATAGAAGAACTCCCCCTGAAGATGTGCATAGTGAGGAATTTGCTTTTGAAGCAATGCACACTTTGAAGAGTAGAATCATGGAGATCTCCCCCTATATCTTGTAATTCATACACACATTTACATATAATATGAAGAATTTGAAATGCATGCTGAAATATGGTGACTGATGTAATTCAGCATGCGTGCATTAACATTAATGAGGAATAAGCATGCAGAAAAAAAACTCAGCAAAAGTATCAGACCACCATAGAGTTTAAGTTTACAACTCGATCCAGCAAAGTCTTCAGAAGAACGAGTGTCGGTGTCAAAACCGGCGAATCTTGGGTAGGGGGTCCCGAACTGTGCATCTAAGGCGGATGGTAACAGGAGGCAGGGGACACGATGTTTTACCCAGGTTCGGGCCCTCTTGATGGAGGTAAAACCCTACGTCCTGCTTGGTTATTCTTGATAATATGAGTAGTACAAGAGTTGATCTACCACGAGATCGTAGAGGCTAAAACCCTAGAAGCTAGCCTATGGTATGATTATTGTATATGATCTATCGACTAGCCTGGCCTTGGTTTATATAATGCACCAGAGGCCTAGGATAACAAGAGTCCTAGCCGAATACGCTGGTGGGGAGGAGTCCTTGTCTTGATCACCAAGTCTTGTGGAATCTTCCATGTATGCGGCAACTGTCCGAACTGGCCCATGAGTATACGGCCATGGGGGTCCTCGGCCCAATCTAACAGATCGGGAGATGACGTGGTGAGTACCCCCTAGTCCAGGACACCGTCAGTAGCCCCCTGAGCCGGTCTTCAAGTTAGGGACGCTCCTCGATTCTTCCGAACTGTTCTTCATCTTCGGTTGTCGGTCTTGAGAACTGGTTCAACAAATCTTCTCATCTTCGATCTTGAGGATTGCCGAAATGCATTTGACGAGTTTACACGTCGGGTATCTGAGGAGCCCCTTTAAGTTTCCGGCCTTTATCAATGCCTTGTTATTTTTATGCCACACCTCGGGTTTGAAGTTGTTCCCAGGAGGTAGTGTCCTCTTGCGTCCGAGTTCTAACGCCGGACTGCATTCGAGGTATTTTTTGCAGCCGAGCACCAATGCCAGACTGCTTTCGAGCTCCAACGCCGAAATATATCCGAGCTCCAATGCCGGACTGTGTCCAAGCTCCAACGCCGGACTATATCCGAGGTGTCATATCACCTTGGTTCAAAAAATTTGAAGGAGTTTAGCCGAGCTTAATGTCGGAAATGCCCTCTATGGAGCCAGCCACTAGCGCCCGAGCTTTATGCCGGACTGCTTCCGAGGTGGTGCACCACCCCGACTGTGGGCCGATTTTTTGTCAATATTTTTAATTGGTGCAATTTATTCTCTGCCGAGATATATAGACAGTAGCCCTCAAGGTGTGTATCGGTCTAAAACCCGAGATGCACCTGAAGGATGACGTAAGACCACTGATCCCAGTAGCCGCTGAGACTCAGGTTGATTTGCAAAATCGGCCTGAGGATCAAGTCCTAGCTCGGCAGAATACTTCGGGACACAAAAAGCGGCATGCTCAGTCCTCAAGACTCAGGTTGGGTGCGGCCGACCAACCTGAGGATCAAAATCTCCTCGGCAACTGTATTGCACTTAAAATTTTATGCATTGAACAGGCAATGCAGTATCCCCCGAGACATTGGTCAGGTGGCAACACCAGATCAGGGGATCGATGTGCCCCTTTAATATTTGTAAATAATAAGCCCGAAGCCCAGTATCCCCCGAGCCTTAATGCGGGCACGGGTGGCCGAATTAAGGATCGATATCCATAGTAAAGTCACAAATTATGTGTAATGACTCTATGTATCCAAGTACTTTACATCCTTAATGCTCGGATCCGGATTGTACAAAACTTTGTTGACCGACCATCGGCTTCCACCTCCTCGGCTAGTAGCCAAGGAGTGTTTGTCCTACTTTAAAGCCTTTATGAGGGCAAAGATTTACGACAAACAAGGCAATCTGGCCATATGGTTTTATAAACAAAGGTACATAGAGAGATA
Organism: Triticum urartu; assembly: GCF_056163025.1. NCBI lineage: Eukaryota > Viridiplantae > Streptophyta > Magnoliopsida > Poales > Poaceae > Triticum > Triticum urartu. The sequence goes on from NC_141878.1 coordinate 489,380,681, forward strand.
TGTTATATTACTGTTTAACATAAGAAATGTCTTACAAATAAAATAGTCCTGCTATCGGTTCCTTTCTTTGGGTTGTCATGCTAAGCATGATCATGAAACCTCAGCTCTAATATAAGAGCAAAATATTGAGGATTTTAGTTTGGGAGGCCAGTTACTAGCCCCCGGTAGTGTTCGGCGACAGTCGAGGTCAAGCCGTAAACACTTCGGCCATTGTTATGAATGGCCCGTCATTTAACACCGTCATCGGATCGCTGACCAGTTTACGCTTATTGTGACAGTCAGTTTTTGGCTTTCTCCACTGAGGTGCTTAGCCATGTGAGCTGGAAGCACAATCGCAGTGGTTCTCCCTTTGCACACCTAGCCGAACAAAGCGGAACGTAGGAGGCAAGCACAGGAGCCGGGCAACCCAACTATTGACCGAAGACACAATTTGAAACCAATGCATATATAGTGAGATCCGATAATGTTTTTGCCGAATCTATAAAGGTGTCCAGCATTGCACTGTGCTGGAAACACACAAATAGTTTAAAAGTGCCAAAAAGCTTGGAAAACCAAAAAACGTCAGTAAAAACATGACGTCCGAACAAGATCAAGTGTTCGGTGCGAATCCGAAAATTGGAAGAGAAAGAAAAAATTGTGCTTCTGTCGTGTTTCGACAACGACCAAGAAGAAAACACATTTACAGCTCATATATAAATTTTAAGAGCCCCCAAGTGACTTGGGTAAGAATTTTATGTATAATGATCGTATGTACCGAAGTACTTATATCATATTTGTGTTCACCCGAACTCTAAACGCGTCTTAACCGACCGTCGGCTTCTCCCTCTTTGGCCAAGGGCCGAAGAGTGTCATGTACTCCGCCTGTCGAGAGTATCGACGATGTTTCCGATGACCAGGCAATCAGGCCATAAGGCTGTAACAGACAAAGCGCGCTCAGGGAACTTATGCTATATTACTAACAAAGTGTAAGAAGCATCTTCGAAGAAAATAGTACCCCCACTGATACCTTTCTTCGGTGCTCATTATTACTATGAGACTTGTGCAATAGATTTTTTGTACTCATGAGTTCCGTTGTGTGCCGACCATGATTGAAAACAATAAGAGCGCTAGCTTTCGGCTTCACCCAGTCTGAGGTCAGAGCTCGGATGACCCGGTCGTGACAATCGCAGAGGTGCTCCCTTTACTCCCTAGCCGAACAATCGGGAACGTAGGGGTAAGCACAGGAGCCAGGCAACCCAGCTTGCAAATCGCTTAGGTCAATATGGTGCATATTGTGGTGTAATACACGAACAAGGAATGAAGCCGTACAAGTATAATCATATGCAAGAGGAAAAGCTCCATCTAGGGAGCCCCCGAATAAACGGGGTATTTGAATTTGTGTGTCACAAACAAAGTTTTGACAAGGAGGTTCTCTACAAGCAACTTTTTTTCCAACAAGGTATAATGCTTGGTCGAACCGAACACAAGTTAAAAATTTAAAACTTTGAGCATGAAGGCAACTTAGCTGCTTAATGTGTTCGATATTGATGACGCGGCCCGAGCTTGATGCGGGACAAGATTCCATCCCCCAAGCCGGTCCCAAGGTGGCGGAGCAAAGAGCTCGGCACTCCGAAGTGGTGACAAAGCACGGGCAATGCGGGCCGGCAGAGTGATGCCGAAGTCCCTGGCATGGGGTAATGAAGTGTTGACGAAGCCCCCCGTCCAGCTGAGGTGACGTGGTATGTCAGTACGCCGAGTTGACGATACTGCCCAACCCGGATCATTTTCCTATGCACAAAAAATAGTGCAAACTGGAGATAATAGTAATAATAATAATTAAAAAAATCGTTGCATAATAAATAATTTATGCAAAGTGAGTAATAAAAGAAATATGGCCTAGCGCCGAAGTCAATGTCGATGCAGGGCGTCGGCGTGATGCGGTAAAGGCGTGGCAAAGCCTGAATTCACAGTTCGGTCCGAGTTCCGGATGCGGCGTTCGCCGGACTATGTACGGAAACTGACCGAACCACCATGAGACCGCCGTTAATGCGACCATCATTTGATAGACCTGTGTACATATGATGAACAAACCAGAGTAATAATTCCTTGGGAAAAATGAACCCGGACAAGCAAAAAATACTAGGATTAATAGCACCTGGCTTATTTGTTGTAGCAATTCGAAGAAAGGTGATTCCCAAAATTGGGACTCGATCTGCACACCCATTGCCTGATGGGCGATAAAGCGACGGCACGGCGATGCTGGCAAAGGTTGGCTCGCCGAGGCAAAGCCCTCGGTCCAGCTAACGTGACGAAGTTGGTCGGCTAGTGACGCCGAAGTCTCCGGAGTGTAGGTTGATGAAGAGATGGCGAGGCCCCCGGTCCAGCCGAGATGTTGAAGCATTGATGTCAGCCGATGAGTCGAAGTAGGTCGGCGTGATGGACACCGGCTTGAAGGAGCAACAGTGCAGCCCTGCCGATGCAGGTCGTGACGTGGTCGATGCCGGCTTGATGAAGTGACCGTGCGGCGATGTCGGTATGCCCGCTCCGTGTAATCCATGGGGCGGCGATGTTGGTGATGATTTATCCTTCGTGATGCCGGACTCTTGTTCGGCTTGCCGAGATGATGATCCGGAGAAGTTGAGCTCGGCTCAACAAAGTGACGACGTGTCTAGCGCAGGTCGGCAGCCTTGGAGCAATATTGCCGGACTGGTTTGACACCAGCGTGATGATGAAGATGACCTCAGGGGAGGCTTAAAAATTTACGGGTACGTGTTTAAAAACAACGCACAATACCCTAGAAGAGAATTCCTCTAAAAAGGTTGTCCAATATCACGTTCATAAAGAAACATGAATTCGGGTCGGATCCGTATTCGCGCAGAAAACGGATCCGAAAATTGGTCCACTCATCGAAAGGTTCCTGGAGTTTGAACCGTCGGATCGAGCGGAAATTTGGAGGGATGGTAGATATGGGAATTTCGCAGTAGATGAACGATTGGATCTTCCAAAGGACCTCCGAGCTGGGCTTTGGAGACCACGCCCTAAACTCGTCGGGATTCCCGTCCAGATTTGACAGGGATCCGGTATATCATAGATTGTCGGAGATTCCTCCATCGGAACTCGACGAAATTTTGCATGGCTGTTGTAGACGTAATTCCGCACTATTCCATCGAAGCAATCGTCAAACTGACGCTCGAGGAGGCGGTGACAGCAAATTCAAGTTCGATGTCCATAAAAACAGCACGGCCACCCGAGGGCAATGTTGACGTTGAGCCCTCGAGCTCCATGGATGATTCCTCTATGATCATGATAGAGATCGGAGTTGATGTTGAAGAAGGCCCCCATCCGAACATGACGATCAGAGATGGAGCACGGTCCTCGGTCGAGCCAAGGTGACTAGTCGAGCCGGCGACGAAGATGCCGGCGTCGTAGTTGACCAGCGGGCGAGCCATTGATTTGCCGATCACACAGCGGAACTCTTAATGAAAGCACCAATGTCGGTGTCAAAACCGGCAGATCTCGGGTAGGGGGTCCTGAACTGTGCGTCTAAGGCGGATGGTAACAGGTGGCAGGGGACACGATGTTTTACCCAGGTTCGGGCCCTCTTGATGGAGGTAAAACCCTACGTCCTGCTTGGTTATTCTTGATAATATGAGTAGTACAAGAGTTGATCTACCACGAGATCATAGAGGCTAAAACCCTAGAAGCTAGCCTATGGTATGATTGTTGTATATGATCTATCGACTAGCCTGGCCTCGGTTTATATAATGCACCAGAGGCCTAGGATAACAAGAGTCCTAGCCGAATACGCCGGTGGGGAGGAGTCCTTGTCTTGATCACCAAGTCTTGTGGAATCTTCCATGTATGCGGCAACTGTCCGAACTGGCCCATGAGTATACGGCCATGGGGGTCCTCGGCCCAATCGAACAGATCGGGAGATAACGTGGTGAGTACCCCCTAGTCCAGGACACCGTCAACGAGAGTTGTAACTTAGAAGAAGAAAACGCCCATATAGGTAGACCCGCTTGAAGACTAACTAAAATTTCTCCCCCTTTGTCATCGAATGACCAAAAGGGTAAAAAAATGAGGACTAACGCCCCTGAGGAATATCAAGTTGATGGAGGAGCACCAGCGTTGTTGGGGTCGTTGGTTGTTGTAGGGCCTGCAGCAGTGTTGTCCAAGTCTTCAAACTCATCGGTGTCGTGGGATGAATAATATGAGCTGGCCACCAAGGAAGGAACTATGACTTTCTTGAATTTCTTCGCTGGAGGTGCAGACCAATCAAAGTTCTCCTTGAGACCCATTTGCTTCAGATCTTCTTCACCATACAGATGTAATAAGATAGCCCAAGTGCGACCGAAAACTTCATAGAGGTAGTAATGGTTTTTCTTCACTGCATTATGTGTAGCAGTCATGTTGTGAAGAAGAGAACCAAACTGACGCTTAACCCATTTCTAGTTTCGATCCACCTTCTGGTGAAGACTAAGAAGTAGCTCACGGTCAGTCATCACCCTGGGAGCTGTGGCTTGAGGATTTGGCTTTGATGCATGTGCAGCAGAATCATGAGTGGCAGAGTCATCATGGTGGAAAAAGATGCAGCTTTGCAAAAAACTGACCATCCAATGGATGAATGCCTTCATCAATGACAACAGGTGCCTTGCCCTTTTCATCAGCTGAGGAATAAGTCTGCTTAAGGACTTCAATTGAGGGCAGGTAGCTAAGGTGATTCTGAAAGTCGGCCTTGTAGTTTAGTGAAGACCTTGTTCTGAGGAATCTCATAATCCAAGGAGCATAAGGCTTCAACTCAAATGGAGAGAGTGCAACATTTGCCAGAGTCCTCATGAAGAAATCATGATAATTGACAGGAATGCCATGTATGATGTTGAATAGCAGATTCTTCATGATGCCAACAATTTCCTCATCAGACGAGTCGTGGCCTTTGATAGGACTCATTGTCCTCGTCAGAATGCGATAAACTGTTCTGGGCACATATAGCAATTCCTTCACGAGGAATTTGGTCCTTGGCACTTGACCGGGCTTCAGGGGCTTCATCACTTGCATGTAATGGGCAGTGAGTTCAGGCTCCTGGTACAGACAGCGAGCTCCTTCAAGGGGTGGACTGATGGGCAGGGCATGAAGTAATTCAGAGGCTGGTGCTTTATAATGAGTGTTATCAGTAATCCAGTCCAATACCCAAGTGTTGATATCATCAGGATCACCTGAGATGTGCAGTGTAGCGTAGAACTGAAGAATAAGCTCTTCATTCCAATCAAAAATATCAGAGCAAAAGTTGAGGAGGCCTGCATCATGAAGCACACCGAGGGCAGGAGAGAAGCAAGGCAGTGATTCCATGTCCACGTGAGGAATATGCTCGTGGTAGAAGACTTCATCCTTGTTGAAGAGCAGTCAAGAATAGAAATTTTCCTGGCTGGCAGTCCAGAAGTGCTTCCTCCTAAGACGAGCAAAGTTATAAGGATTATAGTCCGTGAAGAATACATGATCGCCGAAGAAGGCATCAGCCTTGAATTTTTGCTTCTTTGAGAAGGGATCCTTTGGCTTGGGGTGAGGAGTGTCCGTCAATTGCATCACAACCTCAAGGATCTCGATCTCAGGTTCCGCAGGCTGAGGAATTTCAGGTTCTTCTTCAATGGAATCCTGGGACTTCAATTCTTCATTTACATTTTCTTCAGCACTAGTGGCTGGAATCTCTTCATGGACAGACGGTGTGGCATGAGGTTCTTCAGATCCCATTTGTACTTCAGTAGTGATAGGGGACTGAGGAATTTGTTGTAGGGGTGTGAACAGAGGGGAATTAGGATGCTGACTTTCCCAAAAGTCGTTGTTCAACACTGGAGTTGTGCATCCAATGTCCACATCCTTGTCTTCATTCATTTCTTCAACGCCGGCCTCTTCAGCAGTGAACTGAGGCGTGGGCGATGAGACTATTGGGGTTGAAGGGATTGCATCCGCTTCAATTTCTTCATCCAATTGCTTAGAGGAAGAAGCAGAAGGAATGTCTTCATCGGATCCGCTTGGGATCATGTATTCTTCATCAAAAGGAACAAGGTCCTTTGATGGCATAGATGAGACAGGAACATCATCAATTGGATTTTCAAATGAGCTGGTCAGTGGCTTCATTTTCTTCAGAGCTGAAGAATCTGATGCAGTTGATGCCTTCCTTTTCTTCACAGCTGCATGCTCTGCAGCCTTGGTCTTCTTCACATCTGATGTAGATGGAAGGATCGGAGATGGTGTAGGCGCAGAAGGAGCAGAGGAATTTGGTTCAAGATCTTCAGGCACAACTGATGCAGTTGCCCTCACTTCTTCATTTTCTTCAGGCGCAACACTAGTGGTTACCCTGGCAATTTCTTCAGCGGCTGGAATGCAGTCAGCAGCCCTGGTACTAGCATTTTCTTCAGCAGCCTGAGTATCATCAGCGGTGCTGGCATTTTCTTCAGTAGGTTGAGCAGATGCTTCAGCCTGAGGATTTTCTTGTTGCGTTGGGGCTGCAACATTGGTAGTGAATTGTTCAGTTAGTTTCACAAAACAGACCTTGGCTCCCAGCCAATCAGCGTAGTATGTGTCAAATTCATCACTGAGTTTCTTGATCTCAGATTGAATAGTGACAAGTTCTTCAGTTGTCATAGAGACAACATTTTTCTTCAGGAAGCGCTCCTTTTTGTACTGCGCTTTCTTCAACTGCCTGACCTTTTCAAATTTCCATTTTTCTTCCTGAATGAAGTCAGTCAACATATGACTTTGGCCAGGAGTCAGCTTGAAGTCAGGCATAGGAGTGTTGGGGTCCTTGTGCCAGAGATCAATGTAATGAAGGATCAATTTTGGATCCAAAAGCAGAGGCACACTTGTGCCTTTGGCTCTAGCGGCCCTGAGTTGCCTGTCCCAGATGATTTCAGCAAGTTCTTCATCATCAACTTCGTTTTCATCAGACGGCACTTGAAAGGCGACCTGCTTCTTGTGAGGAATTGGTCGAGAGCCTCGTCTAGCAGTGGCCTTTGTCTTCAGCAGAGAGGGGCCAGTTGATGAATTTGGTGCAGCTGAAGAACTAGCAAAAGCTCATGAGGCAATAGAGATGCATGTTGTCCTTTGGCATGTGGCGAGATGCACAGGTGCTGAGGATTTTGACAGAGGAGCTGAGGACTTTGGAGGAGCTGGTGCAGCTTGAGGAATTGGCCGTGAGGGCTTTGAAGAATCTGGCCGTGAGGGCATTGCTGAGGAACTTCGCCGTGAGGGCATTGGGGTTGAATCACTTGGCTTATGAGCCGGCTTGTTTGGCATGGCCTTCTTTGGCTTGCTTGCAGAGGCCTCAGTAGTGGCAGCAGCAACAACAGAGTCTTCACTAAATTTCCTTACTGCTTCCTTAGCTACTCTGGCTAGCTTGGCCTGGCGCTTAGCCCATTTATCAGGATAATCCTCACCACGCTTGAGGCTAGTGGGATCAGCTACTTGGCCAGGTGCCAATGGACGTCTTGGGCATGGAGGATTAAGAGCGAATTTCTTCATATACTTGGGAGTAACATATTTGTATTCCCTCCATTCCCGTGCCCATCTCCTCTCTATCCTTTGGATGCGCACTTTGCGCTCATTCTTAGTTTCCTTTCCATGGGTGGCCTCATCATGAGTGCAATAATCCTTGTATATATCCTCAGGGATTTCAAACACAGTGTTGACTTCCAGTTTCTTTCCTCCCTTGTGAGGTTTCTTGCCATCTGCCATTTTCTTCAGCTGAGGGTTTTGAACGATTGAGTTCTCTGAAGAGTTATGCAACTTTTCTTCGAGGAACGCTGCAAATGAGTTAATTTGATGAGAACCTAATGATTAAGCAGCGGACATGTGCACCTATGAACAGAGTATAGTTGCGAGGAATTTGGAGAGGTCATATGCGTTCTCAAAAGATTTTGCAATAAGAACAAGTTTGACGAATTTTGACCAGATGAATCTTGAGGAATTTCACTAAGCGTTCTTTGACTTAGGTTCCAGAGTTGTACATATTTGAAAATCCACACAAATGAGGAATCTTGAAGAAAAATGTTGCTTAGAGAAATAGATCAAGAACAGATGATATGTGAGGTGTCCAGTGTGTGAGGATTTGAAGAAAACACCTTTTGAAGATTTGAAGAAAAACATCCGAATCAACAAGGGTAGTAAAAGTAACTTTTAATTACCCTAGACGAAGAACACGACGAACTGGGAAGTGTAGATTTGAAGCTCGTCGGTTCAGATTTTCCATGCCCTAACTTGGATGAGAAAGACAGCTACGGCGGAGGCGGAGTGAAGAAATTCGTGTCCGGCGTGAGTATGGCGGCGACGAGGTCGAGGTAGTGAAGCTCTTCCTCGCCGGCGACGATGGAAGTAGCGGCAGCGCTAGGGTTTGAGAGCTCGAGCGAGGGAGTGAGGTCGAGCAGAGTAAAAGTGAAGTGAGGAAGGGAGAGGGGTATTTATAGTCGAAATGAAAAACTGCTCGCCCGAGGAAATAGGACGAACATGCCCCTGACCCTTCTCATTCGCTTGACGTGTGTCACCCACGTACTGAGAGGTGACGATCATGTCCGATCGTGGGTGAATAGGATAAGTATTATCGTGGAATGTGTAACGATTTGAGCGGCAAAGGCCGAAAATTCAGATAAGATAAGTTTAAAGTTCCGTTCGCAATTTCTTCAGCTGACAAGGACATAGTGAAGATTTTGAACGAGTTTCAAATAGAACGCACATGAAGAATTTGTGAATAGACTGGGTTGAGTTTAGCATAGAGGGGGAAAGGGTCCGATCACATTCGCTTAGCAGAACAAGCAACTTGAAGAAATATCAATAAGTGAACACTGTAGAGGACATAAACTCATATGTATACACACACACACACACATCTGGGCTATTCTGTTTCGCGTAACAGAATATTATTCTGTTACCCTACTTGAACTGATGGTTTCACGCGGTTGTACTCATGATTTTCATGTACCCTACTTGAACTTCTGGGCGAAATATATCTATTGTTTTTTTCTAATTCTATATGATTTAAAAGTAATTTGAAAAACGGTGAAATTCTGGGCGAAATGTATTTTCGTGATTTTTTGCAAACGGTTTGTCGGATTGATGCAAATGATACGGCGTTAGAAAGCTATGGAAAATGCGCAACTTTTTCGTATTGATATGTTTTTCTAATTCCTTATGGTTTAAAAACAAATTCGAATACGATCAAATTTGATTTCGAATGCGATTTTTTTGAAGTTTGTTGAAATGAGGCAAATAATATACTGTTAGAAAGATATCGAAAATACAAAACTTAGTCATGTTAAACATTTTCTCAAATTCGCAACCGTTGAAGAGTAATTTGGATTACGATGAGACCCATCGTGTTGTTTTGCCGTCAGAAAAAAGAGAGTACTTGTACTGATCTACGTGTGCGTTTGTATTGATGTATTCTTCGGAGAGTAATTTTGAAAGGTTCCGAAAAAAGAGTACTTGAACTGATGTTCATATGGTTTTGTACTAAGCGTGTTTCCACATACTAAACTTTACTCTGTATTTTCAGTATAATTTTTCTCGTAACTTCACAATGGTATCATCATGCCCGAACTTGCATATTTTATACCGTTGAACTGAATAATATTTTTAATAAAACAAAAAAGTTTTGTGTTTTCTTTTAAACTAAACATTGTTTTGCGACGATATTCTGGACTTCTCTCATTTTACCACTTGAACTTTTACCATTTTGAATTTCCATAGGTTTTTTTTGTTTGAGCTTTTTTCCAAACTTATCTGGAACGTCGTGTCCAACTTTTTTCGGTACTTATATGCTGGTAATAATAGAAAATTTTCCATACAATTTTTGTCGATTCGTGAACATGAACCAAAATAGGAGGAGAGAGCAGTATCGAACTGATCATTGTTTTCGACTGAACTATTGTGTTCTTCTTTTCCAAGAACTGATCATGTAATACATATTGAACGGCCACACATGTATGATATAATACATGTGTGGCCTTCAATATGAGCAAACATCCCATGTTTCTCAACTTCAAACTTTATTTTTTGTTTTCTCTAAACTTGTTGTATTTTTGAGTATGAACCGATGGAAATATAATCTTTGCTAAATTGCTTCAAATATTTTGTGTAGCACACGCACAACCATGATAAGCATATGTACAAGTACATATGAAAAATTATGTGCTTTTCATTTAAAATTAAATCAAGGTTTCAAATAAATCTAGATATAATAGATCATTAAATGTTTTGTACTATGTTAGACAAACAAAAAGAACCAAAACTGGATACATAGTTTGCAGATCACATCACATACGACAAATAATTATTCCTGTAAAAAACAGCAAACATTTATTTAAAAGAAGGACCCAGCAGGAAAGGTACATCAATACACATCCCTCCGATCAACAACCACTAGGGAAAATCTGAAATCTTTGAACTTATGTATGGAGATGAATAGAACTATTCAACACATATTTGGTGACACAGTAGGTACGACTCCAAACCCCAAGTTAATTACTTCCCTCCAGAACATTGACAAATCCTAGAGCAACCTGAACAGAATGAAGAAACAATTTTCTTCCTCTAACGGCATGCGTGGACCAAAAGTGCCCATGATCTTTTTCCTCCTCCGAACTTATGGTCTTTTTGAGTTCTAACTGATGTAGACATTTTCCGTTGAACTATTGTGGACTTTTGGGTAGTAGACGCACAACCTGACAAGGCAATGTACAAGTTCATGTAAAAAGAACAACCAAGTTAATGTATAGTAACATCATATGTTCAAAAATAAAAATAAATAGAGTTATGTACTATTTTTGCTATAACAACTAAGTTAATGTATGCCATGGGGCTGGACTAGGACAGCGCTGCAAATCCTGGAGTGGTGGAGAGGGAGCTCATGTCACTACCAAGTCTATTAGGGTACTAGAAATTCATGGAACATAAGTCAAACCAAACTAATTGATTACAAGCACTCCTATGAACTGAACTTAAATTAGAAATTGAGCTGAACTTAAACAGTGGAAACTTAGAGTAAACCAATCAGTAATTTTTTCTTTGTTGTTATTATACTTATTTATTGTTCATCTCCGAACTTTCTCAGAATCAATATATGACCTGCTAGAACCTTTTTATTTTGAAACTCTTTCCTGAACATCTTAGGTTCTTTGAACATACAACACATATTTTTGTTGTCCTTTATATAGACAAAAATGCATATATTTCTAACAGAACGAAGATGCTGGCACTTCTTTGATGGTTGTAGTTCTAGACTTTTGCACTAACTGGTTTTCAGTTCAATATACAAAAGAACAACATACTCCTAGGATATATGTAGTACCTTCTCTGATGTAACGTAACAAAGTAATTGTGACACAAAGGCAAATAGGAAATAGCATGACACTTGAGCTAGTAAAATTCAGGGCATAGTGAAGGTACTTCTGGGAGGTCAACAACGTGGAGCCACAACTGCACAAGAAAATGAAATATCTGGTGCCTCATAAGTCATAACAGCTACTACATCCATTCCAGATAAGGCTCATTAATGAAAGAATCAGCAGTCACATTTTAAACGAAAACTTGTTACCAAAACTGAAAGCCACAATTTTTTTCAAACTTCTGGGTGAGAGCATGGTGCTTCAAGATATGGTTGCAATTTTTTAATTTGATGCATGTTGCATTATAGAACTGCTATGGTTTTGCAAGTTGAACTTTTGGTAGTTTTTAAATTTTTGCATAATGTACTGTCAAAATCTTTACCACACAAAGAACACATCTGCATTACCACATGGCACGGCGAGACTGACACACACCTGGTGGAGGTCGCTGGAACTGGATAGGGGTTGGGGGAGGAGACATGGTGGAGAGGCGACGACGGTTGATGAAACCGAGGCAGCAGATCCTGCCAGGAGGCGGCCTGGCGAGACACGCTCTGGGGAGCCTGCCGGGCCGGGATCCCGTAGTGGAGACGAGGAGCCATGGTCGGGCACGGCGACGTGCTAGGGTAGATAGGGCAATGATCAAATATCTGAAGATTATCCTTCATTTTCAAAGCAATGGAAGTTTCTGTTTCTCCAAAATAAATGCAACATAAACTAACAGAAAACTAAGCATTGAAGTTCTCCAGAACTTTGCAAAATACCATATGTAACATCCCTCATGTCAATTTTTATACAGGACTTACACGAAACATGGAGAGTTCTTACTATAGTTGAGTTACCAGGGGAATACATAAGTTAAATATATGGGGGAAGTCAGCAATATAATGATAGGTTAAAGGTTCAAAGACTGGTGATTTTATAGGGCCTCTCAAGTCTGAACTGATATGAACTCCTTTTTGCTGAGCTACTGATTTTTTTATATATAGCTAGCTATTTTTTTTAAACACACACATTGAACCATTTCTGGGGTTCTTAACGAGCTGATGATAGAAAACATGTTGAACTGAACTTTAGGTTTCAAGAACTACCGAATGTTTTTGGGTTCTTCTATGTACCTTCTTGTTATCTTTATTCTGAACTCCAAGTCACAATTACAATCACAATATACACATGTACTACAAAACAATGTGCATGTGTACTGTCCATAATACTGAATTAACCAAAAACAAATAATTTATGAAGGAAACAATTTTTGAACTTGGTTTGAGCTTTGTTTCTTTAGATTTTTGAACTTGTGCAGCATGTATACCTGAACTTGTGTGAATGAAAAAATAACACATAGTTTTTTATGCTTTTTAAGATGAATTGAAAAAACATAAAATGGTGAACCTCCAGGGGTGTCGGTTTGGTGTTTGAAATGTAAGATGATCTCCAAAACACACACGAAGGTGAACTGAAAATTTTGGTTTTTTATGTATAACAATACAAAACATCTATGGATTTCACTCTTCAAAATGGGTTCAAGCACCGCTTCTAAGCAATACATCCGAGCTAGCGTCCATTCATCCAGCCCTCTCTGTTTCATCACTTGACACGAGCAAACACGTACCTCGGCTTGGACATCTTGTATAGGTGAATGGACAGGGGTGGTGGCTGTGAACGGATAGGGGTGGTGGTTGTGTACTGGCCGCGGTGAGGTTGCGTGGATGGAGGGGCGGTGGCCGTGGCGAACTGACGATGTGATGAAATGACGGACTAATATGCTCATAAATAGATTCGTAGATTACCAGCGAGAGAGGAGGCGAACTCGAGGACGGCCAGAGCTGGTCTAGGGAGGTGGGAGGTCCAAGGAGGGAGGGGAAGCAGTCCGGAGGTGGTGAATCAGGGCGGCAGTGGAGGGGAAATTGGTGTCGTGGCCATGGAAGCAGAGGCGACGCCGACGCACTGGTGGAAGGGGGATCGGGGCAGCGGCGGGGCGCTGCTAGGATGGGGCTAGGGGCCGGCGACGGGGCGCTGCTTGGAAGGGCTCGGAGCGGGTGACAGCGCGGTGGTGGGAGGGGGCTCGTCGCGGCGGTGGCGCGGCGGTGGGAGGGGCTTGAGGTGGGCGGCGGCGCGGTGGTGGGAGGGGGCTCGTCACGGCGGCGGCGCCTGGTGGGGAGGGGGCTCGTCGCGGCGGCCGCAAGCTGGTGGGAGGGGGCTCAGGTGTCGGCGGGAAGCAGGGCTGGATCGGGGGTGCCGGTCATCGTGGGTTGAAGACAATAGGTGTGGGGTGGGGCTTTTTTCCCCTTTTTGTTTTCGGGCCGGGAAGAATTGGGTGGGCGGGCTTCTTACGTTAGATTCGCCGTTCGGGCGCGAGGGTAACAGAATATTATTTTGTTACTAGTAACAGAATAACTCTGTCCTATATATATATAGCCAATGAAGAAAAAAGACGGAAATCGTGAAGACAATGCAAGTTGAAAAACAACAGAGGAATTTCAAAGTTGAGGAAAAAACTCAAATTAAAGATTTTCAACTTTTGGTGGTGGCGTGACCCACCGTATAAGAATGATGATTTCAGACACCGCGCACAATTGTCATAGGGTTCTAAGAATCAAATTCTTCGTTAATTTCTTCACACTTAGAGTGTTATTCTTCATTGATTGAAGAAAAACGTTTCTTCATGTGTTGCACATCTAAGTCATCAAATTTGCATAAGTGTTAGGATGAGAGTCCTTTTCAAAGAACATTCGAAGATTCTAGGATATTTAGCTCACACCGCAGCTTGCTAAATCTCTTCTCATCCAAGGGCTTAGTGAAGATATTGGCTAGCTGTTCTTCAGTCTTCACATGCTCAATAGAGATGTCGCCCTTCAACACATGATCACGAAGAAAATGATGACGAATCTGAATGTGCTTTGTCTTCGAGTGCTGAACTGGGTTATGAGCAATCTTGATGGCACTCTCATTGTCACAGTAGAGTGGCACATTCTTCACGTTGACGCCGTAGTTCTTGAGAGTTTGCTTCATCCATAGCAGTTGAGCACAACATGAACCAGCAGCAATGTACTCAGCTTCAGCAGTAGACAGTGATACGCAGTTCTGTTTCTTCGAGGACCAACAGGCCAAGGATCGTCCGAGGAAATGGCATGTGCTAGATGTTGACATGCGGTCCACACAATCACCAGCATAGTCAGAGTCTGAATATCCAATGAGATCAAAAGTCAAGCCCTTGGGATACCATAATCCAAGTGTTGGTGTGTGAGCTAGATATCGAAGAATATGCTTCACAGCCTTGTGGCGTGATTCCTTCGGTGTAGCTTGAAATCGGGCACACATGTAAACACTAAGCATAATATCTGGCCTAGATGCACATAAGTACAATAAAGAACCAATCATGGAGCGGTATACCTTTTGATCGAAATCAATACCATTTTCATCAGTGCATAGATGGCCATTTGTGAGCATAGGGATTTTGACTCCTTTGCAATCTTGCATGCCGAATTTCCTCAGTACAACCTTGAGGTATTTCTCCTGAGATATGAATATGCCATTGCGCTATTGACGAATCTGAAGACCTAAGGAGAATTTCAATTCTCCCATCATAGACATTTGATATTCTTCACTCGTCATATAGGCAAATTCATCACTGTAACATTGGTCAGTACAGCCAAAAATGATATCATCAACATAAATTTGGCACACAAATAGTTCACCATCATAAGATTTAGTGAAAAGAGTTGGGTCAAGTGAACCAGGTTTGAATCCTTTCTTCATGAGGAATTCCTTCAAAGTATCATACCACGCCCGTGGGGCTTGCTTGAGGCCATAGATGGCCTTATTGAGTCTGAAGACTTTGTCAGGATGCTTTGGATTTTCAAAACCTGGGGGCTGAGCAACATATACTTCTTCCTCAAGCTTACCATTGAGGAATGCACTTTTCACATCCATTTGATATAAGATGATATCATGATGGTTAGCATAAGCAAGTAATATGCGAATTGCTTCAAGTCTAGCAACGGGTGCAAAAGTTTCATCGAAATCAATTCCTTCAACCTGTGTGTAGCCTTGAGCTACAAGCCGTGCCTTATTCCTCACCACAAGGCCATTTTCATCTTGCTTGTTGCGGTAGATCCACTTTGTGCCGATGATGTTGAGCTTGCGAGGATATGGACGTTTGACCAGTTCCCAGGCGTTGTTGAGCTCGAATTGATGTAATTCCTCTTACATAGCTTGAATCCACTCAGGCTCTAGAAATGCTTCATCTACCTTAGTGGGATCTGTGATAGAGACGAAAGCAAAGTGCCCACAAAAGTAAGATAAATGTGAAGCTCTTGAGCGTGTGAGAGGACCTGGAATGTTGATGTCGCTGATGATTTTCTCAATTTGCACTTCATTCGCAACACGAGGATGAGCGGGTTGTCATTGAGGAATTTGATCAGTATTTTCTTCACCACCATTTTTCTCAGGTGCATCAGCATGACGTTCTTCATGTTCTGGAATGACTTCTTCAGTTGATTCTTCGATAGGAATGACACGCCATGAACTTAATAGATTCCTCGGGAGGTATTTCATCTGTCACAGGAGGTAGGTGCTCTCTTTGCGAGCCATTAGTCTCATCGAACCGCACATCTATAGTTTCAACAACCTTGTGGTGATAGGTGTTGAAGGCTCTGTAGGTGTGCGAGTCCTTACCATTACTGAGCATAAAACCTTCATGTGCTTTCGGTGCAAATTTAGAATTGTGATGAGGATCTCTAATCCAACATTTTGCACCGATGACTTTGAATTAACTCACATTGGGTTTATTGTCGGTGAGGAGTTCAAATGCAGTATTCTTGAAGAATTTGTGAAGATATACCTTGTTGATGATGTGGCACACAGTATCAATTGCCTCAGGCCAAAAGCGAGGAGGTGTCTTGTACTCATCAAGCATAGTGCGGTCCATCTCAACAAGAGTCCTGTTCATGTGCTCAACGACGCCATTTTGGTGAGGAGTATAAGGGGCAGATAACTCATGAGTAATATCAAGTTCATCAAGATAGTCATCAAGACCAGTGTTCTTGAACTCAGTTCTATTATCACTTCTGATGTGCTTGATCTTCACACCAAAGTTGGTTGAGGCCCTCGAGGAAAATCGTTTGAAGACTTCCTGCACTTCAGTTTTGTAAGTGATGATATGCACCCATGTATATCGAGAATAATCATCAACAATGACAAAGCCATATAAAGATGCAGCATTAGTAAATGTGGCATAGTGAGTAGGGCCAAATAGATCCATGTGAAGCAATTCAAATGGTCGAGTAGTAGTCATGATAGTCTTCGCTGGATGCTTGGCCTTGGTCATCTTTCCAGCTTCATAGGCTCCACATAAATGGTCCTTGAGGAATTTGACACCCTCGATGCCAATGACATGCTTCTTCTCCGCGAGCGTGTGCAGATTCCTCATGCCAGCATGACCAAGTCGTCGATGCCATAGCCAGCCTTCTGAAGCTTTTGCATGTAGACATGTAGCAGGTTGTGGTCCTATAGAGAAATCAACAATATGCAAATCTTCTCTCCTAAAGCCTTCAAAGACTTTGGAATTGTCAGCTTCCATGATCACAACACAACGATACTTGCCAAATACAACAAGCATATCAAGATCACAAAGCATTGAGACAGACATGAGGTTGAACCCTAAGGACTCGACAAGCATGACTTTGTCCATGTGTCGATCCTTTGAGATTACAACCTTACCTAGGCCCTATACCTTGCTTTTGCCTTTGTCAGCGTAGGTGATATGCTTCAGATGTGATGGAGATGAAGCAGAGTCCATCAACAAGCTCCCATCACCAGTCATGTGATTTGTACATCCACTATCGAGGACCCACTCAGTGGCTTTGGGTTGATCATCCTGCAGATGAATTAGTGCAACTTATGAACTCATATAGTTCAGCAGTGAAGAATACGGTATCAATTTCATCAGAACAATTTCATCAAGCAATAGGACAGATAAAGCAGTATGAGGACGTGAGAAATGAAAATTCATTTCTTCATGATTAGCTTGCGTCCTTTCAAGCAAATTCAGGTCTCCAGCAAATTCTTCAGACGATTAAGTTCGTTTGGAGACCTGACCCTGCATAAGAGGTTAGTTCTTTTTCTTCACCACCCACATCTGAAGGGGTGGCAAAGAGTTCATTATTCTGCGAGCTCCATAAGAGAAAGGTGGCATAGATGCCAATCCACTTCGTTTCACATAAGAGGGGTTAGGGTAAGCATAGGAGTAAGCAGAGAAATTCTTCGAGGACTTATGAACATAATGATTTGAAGAATAATGCACATATCCATAATCCTTAGATCTTCCCTGCGAAACAGATGGGTTAGCACGATGATGTTCATATGAGGACTTTGATCCTTTTTAGGAATTTGATCCATGTGAGGAGTTTGGTCCGTATGAGGACTTGGATCCATATGAGGAATTAGTGATAGCAGAGACAGTTGAAGAATTTGCAACAATGGAAGCATTTGAGCATTCAGGTGAAGAATTAGCAATTTCATGTTCAATGCACTTCAAACATGGAGGAATATATTCATCCTGAGTAGCGCTGATCTATTGAGCAAGTAATGAATCACACTCCTTCTGAAGATCTTCATAACTCACTCTTAACTACTCAAGATCTTGCTTTCTTTGAAGAAATTCATAAGAAAGCTTCTCATGATCAAATAGGAGAGTGTTATGATGACCTTGAAGATTGTCAAACTTGGACTGAAGTCTCTGAAGATTTTCAGTCAAAATTTTAGTGCGATCCATTTCCTCGCCCAACATATCATCACTTTTATCTAGCATGTTTTGAACCTTTTCAAGAGCCTTTTGTAGTTTCACAACAATCTTACAAGTTTAGAATAGCTGGGTTTGAGGTTTTCATCACATTCATCCTCACTAGATTTAGAGGAGGGATATTTGAGTACCTTTGAGCCTTTTGCCATGAAGCAATAGGTGGGAGCGTAGTCCTCATCATCGTCATCAGTAGTGTTGGGGAGGTCCTTTTCTTCAGAATTGAAGATGGACTTGCTGATGAACGCGGTAGCGAGGGCTAGGCTCACCACACCAGAGTCTGACTCCTCAGATTCCTCCTCTTCCTCATTTTCCTCAGATTCAGCCTTAGAGTCCATTTCCTTGCCAATGAATGCCCGAGCCTTCTTGGAGCTGCTCTTCTTGTGAGATGAGGACCTTGAAGATTTTTATGACGAGGACTTTGAAGAATTCTTCTTCTTCTTTGAATCATCAGAACTATAATCCTTGTACTTCTTCTTCGTTGATTCCTTTTCCCATTGAGGACAATCTTGAATGTAGTGTCCGGGTTTCTTGCATTTGTGACAGAGTCTCTTCTTGTAATCATGGGATGAGGAATCTGATCTCAAGACACCACTTCTTGAGGATTTACCAAAGCGACCACGTCTTGAGAACTTATGGAACTTCCTCACGAGCATTGCTAGCTCCTGGCTCAGTTCTTCAGGGTCACCAAGGCTGCTGCCAGAATCTTCACCTTCAGATTCAGACACTGCCTTATCCTTCAGAGCCCGTGATCTACCATAGCTTGGTCCATAGAGATCTCTCTTCTCAGCAAGCTGTAACTCATGAGTGTTTAGTCTCTCGAGGATATCAGCGGGATCAAATGACTTATAGTCTCCACATTCTTGTATCATCAATGCCAAGGTATCAAATGAGGAATCAAGCGATCTCAGCAATTTCTTCACCACCTCATGGTCGATGATATCAGTGGCACCAAGTGCTTGAAGCTCATTTGAGATGTCAGTGAGGCGATCGAAGGTTTGCTGAACATTTTCATTGTCGAGTCTTTTGAAGCGGTTGAAGAGATTGCGAAGAATGTCAACTCGAGAGTCATGCTATGTTGAGAATCCCTCATTGACCATGGACAGCCTGTCCCAGATAAGCTTTGCTGTCTCCAAAGCACTCACTCTGCCATACTGCCCTTTGCTCAGATGGCCAGATATGATGTTCTTCGCTTGAGAGTCGAGTTTCTTGAATCTCTTCACATCAACAGCGTTGATGGTAGGAGTGAGAGAGGGAACGCCATTTTCCACAACGTACCAGGGATCATTGTCAATTGCCTCAAGATGCATGTGTAAGTAGGGGTAGTCTGTCCCATCGAAGGTAGGACACCCAGCAGAAACCTTGATCATACCTGCAGTCGACATAACTAAAACTCCAGGCGGTTAAACCAAAATCACACAGAACAAGGGAGTACCTTGCTCTGATACCAATTAAAAGTGCATTAATTCGACTAAAGGGGGGTGAATACATGATTTTTATGAATTCTTCACTAAGGAATTTCAGGGTGAGGAAATTCCTAAGAGAAGAACTACTTGCAGCGGAATAAGTACTCAGAAGTAAACGTAACAGAGCATGAGCATGGTCTTCATGATGGAATGAAAACAAGCACAGAGTACAGAAAGCGTAAAGAACCAGGTAGCTTGGTGAAGACAATGATTTGTAGACCAGTTCCAACTGCTGTGACAGTTGTACGTCTAGTTAGGGCGGCTAGGTATTTAAACCTGAGGACACACAGTCCCGGACACATAGTCCTGAACACGCAGCTCAGGACACTCAGTCCTCGCCGTATTCCCCTTGAGATAAGGTCACACAGACCTCGCCCAATCACTCATGGTAAGTCTTCAGGTGACTTCCAAACCTTCACAGACTCGGTCACTCGGCGATCCACAATTTCCTCTTGGATGCTCTAGACCATGACGCCTAACCGTCTGGAAGATGCACAGTCTTCAAAGGTAACAAGTGTTGAATCCACGCAGGATCAATCTCTTCAGTGATGCTCAATCACTTTGGGTTTGTAGGTGTTTGGGTTTGGGTTTTCCTCACTTGATGATTTTCACTCAAAGTCCTCGGAGGATGGGATGCTCTCAAATGACAAGTGTCAGTTTCTCTTGGAGCAGCCAACCAGCTAGTGGTTGTAGGGAGCGGCTATTTATAGGCTAGGGAGCAGCCCGACATGATAAGACATAAATTGAAGGAAATATGCCCTAGAGGCAATAATAAAGTTATTATTTATTTCCTTATTTCATGATAAATGTTTATTATTCATGCTAAAATTGTATTAACCGGAAACATAATACATGTGTGAATACATAGACAAACAAAGTGTCACTAGTATGCCTCTACTTGACTAGCTCGTTAATCAAAGATGGTTATGTTTCCTAACCATAGACATGTGTTGTCATTTGATTAACGGGGTCACATCATTAGGAGAATGATGTGATTGACATGACCCATTCCATTAGCTTAGCACCCGATCGTTTAGTATGTTGCTATTGCTTTCTTCATGACTTATACATGTTCCTATGACTATGAGATTATGCAACTCCCGTTTGCCGGAGGAACACTTTGTGTGCTACCAAATGTCACAACGTAACTGGGTCATTATAAAGGAGCTCTACAGGTGTCTCCAAAGGTAAATGTTGGGTTGGCGTATTTCGAGATTAGGATTTGTCACTCCGATTGTCAGAGAGGTATCTCTGGGCCCTCTCGGTAATGCACATCACATAAGCCTTGCAAGCATTGCAACTAATGAGTTAGTTGCGAGATGATGTATTACGAAACGAGTAAAGAGACTTGCCGGTAACGAGATTGAACTAGGTATTGAGATACCGACGATCGAATCTCGGGCAAGTAACATACCGATGAGAAAGGGAACAACGTATGTTGTTATGCGGTCTGACCGATAAAGATCTTCGTAGAATATGTGGGAGCCAATATGAGCATCCAGGTTCCGCTATTGGTTATTGACCGGAGACGTGTCTCGGTCATGTCTACATTGTTCTCGAACCCGTAGGGTCCGCACGCTTAAGGTTTCGATGACAGTTATATTATGAGTTTATGAGTTTTGATGTACCGAAGGAGTTCGGAGTCCCGGATGAGATCGGGGACATGACGAGGAGTCTCGAAATGGTCGAGACGTAAAGATCGATATATTGGACGACTATATTCGGACATCGGAAAGGTTCCGAGTGATTCGGGTATTTTCGGAGGTACCGGGGAGTTACGGGAATACGAGGAAGAAGCAATGGGCCTTAATGGGCCTTAGTGGGAAGGACCAGGAGGTGACGCGCGCCCCTCCCAAGCCCAGTCCGAATTGGACAAGGGATTTGGGGCGCGGCCCCTCTCTCCCTTCCTTCCCCTCCTCCCCCCTTTCCCCTCTTCTCCTAGTTGGACTAGGAAAGGAGGAAACCTACTCCAACTAGGAGGAGGAATCCTACTCCCTGGCACGCCCCTCCTAGGGCCGGCCTCCTCCCCCTTGCTCCTTTATATACAGGGGCAGGGGGCACCCCAAAGACACACAAGTTGATCCACGTGATCGTTTTCTTAGCCGTGTGCGGTGCCCCCTTCCACCATAATCCTCGATAATATTGTAGCGGTGCTTAGGCGAAGCCCTGCGACGGTAGAACATCAAGATCGTCACCACGCCGTCGTGCTGACGGAACTCTTCCCCTACACTTTGCTGGATCGGAGTCCGGGGATCGTCATCGAGCAAAACGTGTGCTAAAACTCGGAGGTGCCGTAGTTTCGGTGCTTGATCGGTCGGGCCGTGAAGACGTACGACTACATCAACCGCGTTGTGCTAACGCTTCCGCTGTCGGTCTACAAGGGTACGTAGATCACACTCTCCCCTCTCGTTGCTATGCATCACCATGATCTTCCGTGTGCATAGGAAATTTTTGAAATTACTACGTTCCCCAACATAAATGCCCTTCAATGATATGACCGTTAGGTGGGTAGATGTTTTGGGACAGCTAGCGCATAGCACAGCAATGGTCGGAATTTTGAGTATCAAATTCCTCAGGGCTATCATGTTTCTCACTGTGTAGGCAATCCGCACTGGCGGATTCCTAACTCCTCAGTCAGAACAAATTCCTCAGAGACCAGAAGAACTTCGTCTCTGTCACTGAAGAAATTGACTGAACTGTATGAGATTTCCAATGGCTTCACTCGAAGGGATTGGTAGGTGTAGGATTTGAGTTGAGCATCACTTGGAAATTTTTCCTTAGTATTTCCTCGACCCCCTTTAATAGTACGGTGTCTCCTATGACTCAAGAAAGAGAAAATAAAACAAAGAAAACAAAGGTCTTCATGCTTCATGTTCCTCGAATGAATACCAACTCTTCAGGATCACACCAATTTCTTCACTTTCAAAGTCTTCAGAAATTCAAAGTCTTCAGTCGAAGAACTTTATTTTTAGGGGTCGACTTTCTCTGTAAATATCAAAATCCTCATAGACTTATAGACCTATGTACACTCACAAACGCATCAGTCCCTTAACCTATAAGTTTTCAATACACCAAAATCACTGAGGGGTACTAGATGCACTTACACCCCTGCATCATGGACCCCACATGGGCCCCCCTCCACTTATCCATGCACCCACACACTTCGTCTTCCTCCAGAAAAATCCTCCCATAGCTCAAACCCGTGTTCTAGCTCATCTTGCTGCCATTTTCGATCTCCTTGCTCAAAGCTCCATTCACAAAACTGCTTTGGGGGATTGTTCTTCGGTATGTGACTCCTCCAATGGTCCAATTAGTTTTTGTTCTAAGTGCTTTACTTGTTGCAAATTTTTGCTTCTTAGATGACCCTGTACTTGAGCTTGCATGTCAAATTTATATGGTCAAAAGTAGTTTTAATGCATGATATGGCCTCTAGGCACTTGTGGGAGTAGTTGCTATCAATCTTGTTAAGTTTGGTTCACTTTTATTTTGAGTTACTAAAAATTTCAGAAATTTTTCAGAGGAAGAAAAATGTTTTGGAAAATGTACCAAGGTGGTTCTTCAAGGAAGCAAGGACTGAGGCTCGCAATTCGTGAGCCGGACGATGAACCACCGAGGGAAGCTCAAGTACGGCCTTGTGAATGGCCGTCAGAGGAGTTCATGGTCCAGGCAGGCATCAAGGACGAATTTGACGCATATGTGCATAACGCCGATCTTGAGGGCTTCATGTTAGATAAGTGCTGGCAATACCACTATCTAACTGATTCCTTTGTGAGAAGGTTTAAATTTACATCCTCGCGCAATTCTCACACTGTTTTATTTGATCTTTATGATAAATCATATACCATGGACCTCGAAGATTTTAATATTGCTTGTAAACTCCCGCAGTGGGGCAATGTTAGTGAACCTCGCAAATCTGAATATAAAGACTTTCTTGCTAGTATTACTGTGGGGGAATCTAGAGAAATCACACAAGCTACCATAGGGAGCATTCATTTCCCTTCCATACATTATTTTTCTCTCTTCATTGGTAGATGCATTAACGGTAAAGATGAGGCTTGTCACGTGTGCGTTCCAGATCTTAGTGTCCTCAAGAGTGCGGTATTAGGTGATAAACAATATAACTTGGGGGCTATTGTTGCACGGTGGTTGCATCACGAGAGTATAAGTGGAGATTTGTTTGGTGGAATTTATGCAACTCGTGTAGCTAACTATCTTGATATACCCATACATGGAAATGATATAGAGTTGCCTCCTGCTTATCTAGATTATGATGCTATGGTTCTCCACCAGTTTCTTGAGAGGAACGATCAGTTCCTCCAGTACCGACTAATCTTTGACAGATGGCGCACCGTCCATGTTGTCCTCCTTGCTCCTACTTTCTTTGACTTTCAGGCAAAAAGGAGATATGTTATAACCAGGGAGGAGGCCAACGAGTACGAGAGGAGGACGGAGGCAGCTCGCCTCCAAGCTGCAGCTCATCAGGCAGTAGTTGCTGCATCTCAATACGACCCTAGTTACAACTTTGGATATCCACCAGGCCAGCCGTGGCCATAGACCAACTTAGGCCAAAAGCCTAAGCTTGGGGGAGTACGTATTTCTCACCGACGTTACATTCATGTTCACACACTCATTCCAGTTGTCGGTGCTCATACTTTTTCATTGTACTATCCATGCTAGTTTATTTTATTTTTAAGCCTTCTTCTTGTGTGTTTGAAAAACCTTAAGAAAAACCAAAAAATTAGTTGTAGCCTTTAGCTAGTCTACTTTCCATGCTTGTAGTAGTAGTAATTAAAAAGAAAACCCAAAAAGATTGCTCGTTCTTCTTTTGCTTGTTGGGAGCTTTCCCGTGTAAATAGTTTTGTTTCTTTTCGTTTCTTTGGGGCTCGAGAGGAGAAGACCTTGATGAAAATATTGAGTGGCTCTCATATGAATTATTGTTGATCTAACAAAGAGCCCATATTACCTTGTCTTCTCCCTTGTATTAAATGCTTGCAGATTTCAGCTTAGTCCAATGCATGTGCACTATTATTAGTATCCACACCGTTCGGTTGTGCAAGTGAAAGGCAATAATGACGATATATGATGAACTGATTGAGATGACAGAAGCTGGTATGAACTCGGCCTATCTTGTTTTTGTAAATATGATTAGTTCATCGTTCCTGATTCAGCCTATTATGAATGAAACATGTTTGCAATGACAATTAGAGATTATAGTTGCTCATGCCATGCTTAATTAGCTAGGACTTTATAATGGTTTACCTTGTGTGCCAACATGCTATCAAAATAGTTGTGATATGGTATGATAGGGTGGTATCCTCCTTTGAACGATTCGAGTGGCTTGACTTGGCACATGTTCACACATGTAGTTGAAACAAAATCAACATAGCCTCCACGATATTTATGTTCATGGTGAATTATATCCTACTCATGCTTGCACTCAGTGTTGGTTAATTTTACTGCATGTTCATGACTGTTTCCACTCTCTAGCTGGTCGCTTCCCAGTCTCTTTCTAGCCTTCACTTGTACTAAGCGGGAATACTACTTGTGCATCCACTTCCATAAACCCCAAAAGTTATTCCATATAAGTCCACTATACCTTCCTATATGTGGTATCTACCTGCCGTTCCAAGTAAATTTGTATGTGCCGAACTCTAAACCTTCAAATGAAATTCTGTTTTGTATGCTCGAATAGCTCATGTATTAACTAGGGCTGTCTATATATTCCATGCTAGGCGGGTTATTCTCAGGAGGAGTGGACTCCGCTCCTCACTCACGAGAAAATGGCTAGTAACGGGGATGCCCAGTCCCATGCTCAAATTAAAATAACTGCAAACAAAACTCCCTCAGGATTGTTGTTAGTTGGAGGCACCCGTTGTTTCGGACAATCCATGGATTGATATTTGTTGGTGGTAGGGGGGTATAAACTTTACCAATATGTTTGGGAACCGCCTATAATGTGTATAGCATGGAAGATATCGAGATCTATCGGTTGTTGTGTTGACAATGAAAGTATACCACTCAAAATATTATTCATCTCTGTTTCAAAAATCGAGCTCTAGCACCTCTACAAATCTCCGCTTCCCTTTGAGAAGGGCCTATCTATTTACTTTTATGTTGAGTCATCATCCTCTTATTAAAATGCACCAGTTGGAGAGCACCGCTGTCATTTGCATGTATTACTATTAGTTTACATTGAGTATGACTGTGACTAGATCTCTTTTACCATGAATTACAATGTTTAGTCAGTCCTTGATCTTCAGAGGTGCTCTGCATTTATGTTTTGCGGTCTCAAAAAGGGCTAGCGAGATACCATCTTGTTATATCATATTATGATTGTTTTGAGAAAGTGTTGTCATCCGAGATTTACTATTATTGCTCGCTAGTTGATTATGCCATTGATATGAGTAAACATGAGACCTAAATGTTATTGTGAATATGGTTAGTTCATAATATTTGCCGAAAACTTGAATGTTGGCTTTATATATTTACAACAACAAGATCAAACAAAGTTTGTAAAAGTTTTTCTTTATCACTTTCAGTTTGTCAACTGAATTGCTTGAGGACAAGCAAAGATTTAAGCTTGGGGGAGTTGATACGTCTCCATCGTATCTACTTTTCCAAACACTTTTGACCTTGTTTTGGACTCTAACTTGCATGATTTGAATGGAACTAACCCGGACTGACGTTGTTTTCAGCAGAATTGCCATGGTGTTATTTTTGTGCAGAAATAAAAGTTCTCGGAATGACCTGAAACTTCACGGAGAATATTTTTGGAATATATAAAAAATACTGGCGAAAGAATCTACGTCAGGGGGCCCACACCCTGTCCACGAAGGTGGGGG
The DNA here is from genome assembly GCF_056163025.1 of Triticum urartu. Classification (NCBI taxonomy): domain Eukaryota; kingdom Viridiplantae; phylum Streptophyta; class Magnoliopsida; order Poales; family Poaceae; genus Triticum; species Triticum urartu. Next base: position 489,407,142 of record NC_141878.1, read on the forward strand.
CACGCCCCCCTGCCTCGTGGGCTCCCTGATGCTCCACCGACCTCAACTCCGACTCTATATATTCATGTTCGGGGAGAAAAAAATCAGGGAGAAGGATTCATCATGTTTTACGATACGGAGCCGCCGCCAAGCCCTAATCTCTCTCGGGAGGGCTGATCTGGAGTCCGTTCGGGACTCCGAAGAGGGGAATCCATCGCCATGGTCATCATCGACCTTCCTCCATCACCAATTTCATGACGCTCATCGCCGTGCGTGAGTAATTCCATTGTGGGCTTGCTGGACGGTGATGGGTTGGATGAGATTTATCATGTAATCGAGTTAGTTTTGTTAGGGTTTGATCCGTAGTATCCATTATGTTCCAAGATTTATGTTGCTATGACTTTGCTATGTTTAATGCTTGTCAGTAGGGCCCGAGTGCCATGATTTCATATCTGAACCTATTATGTTTCCATGAATATATGTGAGTTCTTGATCCTATCTTGCAAGTCAATAGTCACCTATTATGTGTTATGATCCGTTAACCCCGAAGTGACAATAATCAGGATACTTACCGGTGATGACCGTAGTTTGAGGAGTTCATATATTCACTAAGTGTTAATTCTTTGTTCCGGTACTCTATTAAAAGGAGGCCTTAATATCCCTTAGTTTCCAATAGGACCCCGCTACCACGGGAGGGTAGGACAAAAGATGTCATGCAAGTTATTTTCCGTAAGCACGTATGGTATATTCCGAATACATGCCTACATTACATTGATGAACTAGAGCTAGTTCTGTGTCACCCTATGTTATAACTGTTGCATGAGCAATCGCATCCGACATAATTATCCATCACTGATCCATTGCCTACGAGCTTTTCACATATTGATCTTTGCTTAGTTACTTTACCGTTGCCACTGTTACAATCACTACAAAACCAATATTGTTACTTTTGCCACCGTTACAGTTACTTCCATATTACTTTGCTACTAAATACTTTGCTGCAGATATTAAGTCTTTCAGGTGCGGTTGAATTGACAACTCAACTGTTAATACTTGAGAATATTCTTTGGCTCCCCTTGTGTCAAATCAATAAATTTGGGTTGAATACTCTACCCTCAAAAACTGTTGCGATCCCCTATACTTGTGGGATATCGGACGGCAGCATTCACATTAAGTAGGGCACCATCGAAATCCGTTGAGACGACACCTTATGAACTGTGGTTTGGCAAGACACCCAAGTTGTCGTTTCTTAAAGTTTGGGGCTACGATGCTTATGTGAAAAAGCTTCAACGTGATAAGCTCGAACCCAAATCAGAGAAATGTGTCTTCAAAGGATACCCAAAAGAGACTATTGGGTACACCTTCTATCACAGATCCGAAGGCAAGATATTCGTTGCTAAGAATGGATCCTTTCTAGCGAAGGAGTTTCTCTCGAAAGAAGTGAGTGGGAGGAAAGTAGAACTTGATGAGGTAATTGTACCTGCTCCCTTATTGGAAAGTAATTCATCACAAAAATCAGTTCCGGTGATTCCTACACCAATTAGCGAGGAAGCTAATGATGGTGATCATGAAACTTCTGATCAAGTTACTACCGAACCTCGAGGTCAACCAGAGTAAGATTCGCACGAGAGTGGTACGGTAATCCTGTTGTGGAAGTCATGTTACTTGACCATGACAAAGCTATGAACTATGAGGAAGCGATGATGAGCCCAGATTCCGCAAAATGGCTTGAGGCCATGAAATCTAAGATGGGATCCATGTATGAGAACAAAGTATGGACTTTGGTTGACTTGCCCGATGATCGGCAAGCCATAGAGAATAAATGGATCTTCAAGAAGAAGACTAACGCTGACGGTAATGTTACTGTCTATAAAGCTCGACTTGTTGTGAAAGGTTTTCGACAAGTTCAAGGAGTTGACTACGATGAGACCTTCTCACCCGTAGCGATGCTTAAGTCCATCCGAATCATGTTAGCAATTGCCGCATTTTATGATTATGAAATTTGGCAAATGGATGTCAAAACTGCATTCCTTAATGGATATCTTAAAGAAGAATTGTATATGATGCAACCAGAAGGTTTTGTCGATCCAAAAGGTGCTAACAAAGTGTGTAAGCTCCAGCGATCCATTTATGGACTGGTGCAAGCATCTCGGAGTTGCAATATATGCTTTGATAGTGTGATCAACGCATATGGTTTTGTGAAGACTTTTGGAGAAGCCTATATTTACAAGAAATTGAGTGGGAGCTCTGTAGCATTTCTGATATTATATGTGGATGAAATATTGTTAAGCGGAAATGATACTGAATTTCTGAATAGCATAAAAGGATACTTGAATAAGAATTTTTCAATGAAAGACCTAGGTGAAGCTGCTGAAAGATCGTGGATGTCGCCTAGAGGGGGGTGAATAGGCGCTTTTAAAATAATTACGGTTTAGGCTTGAACAAATGCGGAATAAACCTAGCGGTTAATTTGTCAAGCATAAAACCTACAACAACTAGGCCCACCTATATGCACCAACAACTTATGCTAAGCAAGATAAACTACTAGGTGATAGCAAGATATATGATAAGAAACAATATGGCTATCACAAAGTAAAGTGCATAAGTAAAGAGCTCGGGTAAGAGATAACCGAGGCATGCGGAGACGACGATGTATCCCGAAGTTCACACCCTTGCGGATGCTAATCTCCGTTTGGAGCGGTGTGGAGGCACAATGCTCCCCAAGAAGCCACTAGGGCCACCGTAATCTCCTCACACCCTTGCACAATGCAAGATGTCGTGATTCCACTAAGGGACCCTTGAGGGCGGTCAACGAACCTGTACAAATGGCAACCCTTGGGGGCGGTCACCGAACCCGTACACTTTGGCAACCCTTGGGGGCGGTCACCGGTACCCGTCAAATTGCTCGGGGCGATCTCCACAACCTAATTGGAGACCCCGACGCTTGCCTGGAGCTTTACACCACAATGATTGAGCTCCGAACAACACCAACCATCTAGGGCGCCAAGGCACCCAAGAGGAACAAGCTCTAGGGTGCCCAAACACCCAAGAGTAATAAGCTTCTCAAACTTCACTTCCACGTATCACCGTGGAGAACTCAAACCGATGCACCAAATGCAATGGCAAGGGCACACAGAGTGCTCAAGTCCTTCTCTCTCAAATCCCACCGAAGCAACTAATGCTATGGAGGAAAATGAGAGGAAGAACAAGAAGGAGAACACCAAGAACTCCAAGATCTAGATCCAAGGGGTTCCCCTCACCTAGAGGAGAAAGTGATTGGTGGAAACGTGGATCTAGATCTCCTCTCTCTTTTCCCTCAAAAACTAGCAAGAATCCATGGAGGGATTGAGAGTTAGCAAGCTCGAAGAAGGTCAACAATGGGGGAAGAACACGAGCTCAAAGGATAAGGTTCATTGGGGAAGAAGACCCCCTTTTATAGGTGGGGAAAAATCCAACCGTTATGCCCACAGCCCGCACAGAGCGGTACTACCACTCCAAGGAGCGGTACTACCGCTAGGGCAGAAGTACCCCTTTGAAAAACAACAGCGAGGAGGCAAAAGGCCAGAAGAACCACCAGAGCGGTACTACCGCTCGTCCTCACGGTACTACCGCAAATGGTAGCGGTACTACTGCTTGCTAGCGGTACTAAAAAAATACATCCGGGCCTACCACCGCAAGACTTGGGACGAGTTTTTGGTCCGGAGCGGTACTACCGCTGTAGGAGCCACGGTAGTACTGCTTTGGAGCGGTAGTAAAAAATTACATCCGCTCCAATTCGCGGTAGTACCGCTGCAGCCTTTTCAGAACACCAAAACTGCCACAACTTTTGCAAACGGACTCCGAATTTGATGAAACCAAGTTTGTTGGAAAGCTAGCGACAAGGGCTAACACAATCTTGAAATAAATATCAATAAGAAGAAAATTAGAAAAGGCCCATAAGAAAATGGTGAGGACCCTTCCTCGGATAAGACCGGTAAAACCTACAACACCGAAAACATCATAGAAGACGCATGCGAACTCCGTTTTCGATGAAACCAAGTTTGTTGGAAAGCTAGAGACAAGGGCTAACAAAATCTTGAAAGAAATAACAATAAGAAGCAAATTAGAAAATTCCCATAAGAAAATGGTGAGGACCCTTCCTCAGATAAGACCGGTAAAACCTACAACACCGAAAACATCATAGAAGACGCATGCGAACTCCGTTTTTGATGAACTCAAGCTTGTCATCAAGATGACCATAAGCTCTAAGACTCACAAAGAGAACCAAACAAGAACCAAGAAACATGATGCAAGCATGCAATGGTTTGATCTCTCGACGAACGATACGATCAAGCTACTCACTTGAGAGCCCCCCTTGATAGTACGGCTATCGATCCTATAACCCGGTCTCCCAACTCCCACCATGAGACCGGTAAAATAGAAAACCTATCAAGGGAAAACCTTTGCCTTGCACATGATCCACTTGAGTTAGATGATGACGATCTTGTCCTCCTCAAGATGGACCACCTTTCTTGATTGCGTTGGGTCGATGAAGACTAGATGATTGCTCCCCCATACTCCACTATGGGTGAGCCACTCTTCGGCACATCTTCACAAGTCCATTGACACCACAATGGATGGCAAGCTTCAAGCACTTGATCTCTTTGTGATTCTCCACTTGAAATTGCACACGGCAATCTTGATGACGATCACCACTTGATGTCATCCTTCCCATGGGTTGTATGATATCATCCTCTTGACGCAAGCCCATGGACACGTACCTAACCCCACATAGACTCTCACATAGACCATGCGTTAGTACACAAAGTGCAATGGATAATGCTTACCATACCATGGGATTACTTGATCCCTCTCGGTACATCTTCTACTCTTTGTGAGTTGATCAACTTGATTCACTCTTGACTTAGTCTTGATCAACCTTGAATCTTTCCAACTCTCTTCGTTTGGATGATGTCTTGAAGGTAAAAATGAATGATCACACAATCTTGTTCTTCAAGACATGCTTGCAATAAGCTCAACTCTCAAATGACCAATCTTTGGATAATTCCTTGAATAGCACCTTGGTCGACACAAACTCTCCTTGAAACCAACACATGTACTCCAAGAAAAGCCTATGGACAAAACCTTCAAATATAACTCAAGGAAACCATTAGTCCATAGAGATTGTCATCAATTACCAAAACCAAACATGGGGGCACCGCATGTTCTTTCAGCTGCTTATATATTGGTCATCAAGATCTATAGAGATAGATCAAGACACTTAATTGGAATTTCACAAAGCACATACCTTGATAAAGTTTTGAAGAAGTTCAAAATGGATCAAGCAAAGAAAGGGTTCTTGCCTGTGTTACAAGGTGTGAAGTTGAGTCAGACTCAATGCCCGACCACTGCAGAAGATAGAGAGAAAATGAAAGTCATTCCCTATGCTTCAGCCATAGGTTCTATCATGTAAGCAATGCTGTGTACCAGACCTGATGTGTGCCTGGCTATTAGTTTAGCAGGGAGGTACCAAAGTAATCCAGGAGTGGATCACCAGACAGTGGTCAAGAACATCCTGAAGTACCTAAAAAGAACTAAGGATATGTTTCTCGTCTATGGAGGTGACAAAGAGCTCGTCGTAAACGGTTATGTCGATGCAAGCTTTGACACTGATCCGGATGACTCTAAGTCACAAATCGGATACATATTTTTATTGAATGGTGGAGCTGTCAGTTGGTGCAGTTCCAAGCAGAGCGTCGTGGCGGGATCTACGTGTGAAGCGGAGTATATAGCTACTTCGGAAGCAGCAAATGAAGGAGTCTGGATGAAGGAGTTCATATCCGATCTAGGTGTCATACCTAGTGCATCGGGTCCAATGAAAATCTTTTGTGACAATACTGGTGCAAATGCCTTGGCAAAGGAATCTAGATTTCACAAGAGAACCAAGCACATCAAGAGACGCTTCAATTCCATCTGCGATCAAGTCAAGGAGGGAGACATTGAGATTTGCAAGATACATACGGATCTGAATGTTGCAGACCCGTTGACTAAGCCTCTCTCACGAGCAAAACATGATCATCACCAAGACTCCATGGGTGTTAGAATTATTACTATGTAATCTAGATTATTAACTCTAGTGCAAGTGGGAGACTGAAGGAAATGTCGTGGAAATATCACGTCAGATGTCCTAGAGAGAGGACTTAGTCGTGGATCCATCGCTTGAGGTTAGCTTAAAGGGGTTAATCAGGACAAAGGACATGAGGAGTTTATACTGGTTAGGCCCCTTACGATGAAGGTAAAAGCCTAATCCAGTTGTATGTGGAATTGCTATGGTTTCGATGACCGGGAAGCGAATATGCTTGACCGGCTCTCGACGATGTTTTTTCTTGTCCTAAGCCGCCGCCGGGTCGTCCCCTTATATACACGGGTTGACGCCCTGCGGCTTACAGAGTCCCGGCCGGCTCATACAACGTGTCTGGCTCGGTGACGTATCTTACATGCCTTACTTTACAAGTTTTACATACATGGTGGTTTATGCTTATGGGCCTTAAGCCGCCTTCGGGTCTGGGCCCGCTACTAAGCCTATCTATGAACCGTCGTGTGGCCTTAGGCTTTATAATCGATAACTCTTCAGGGGGATGACCCGGCCCCTCCTGGGCGGGTCATACCTAATAGTTATATCCCCAACATTAGGCCCCAGTTTGATTTGAACTTTGTTCATGTCAATCTTCAAGACTTTAGAAAAAATCCTTCCTCCTTTTGTCTATGAAAACCTCATAACCCACCATGACGTTACCTCCCAATATTTCCAGAAATTGCAATGACGTCATCTTCAACGGATCTTTGCCTTAATGTCTTTCCGAAAATCGAGGCGTCCATCTAGGTGGATAACTTTCATTTGCCCTCCTTGTTTTCTGTGCCTGCATGTTCGCTTGTCTCCTTATAAATAGGCACGGACGGTCTTCCTCATTCTCCTCCTTTCCAGCATCTTCTTACTCTCGCAACCCCTCTACCACTTGAACTCCGCCGCCGTCGCAGAGCACCTTATCTTCCTCAAGCTCGGCCGCTGCATCATCCTGAATTGGTCCAGAGAACGGCGGCGACCCTCCGCGGTAGATCTGCACCTGTAAGTTTTGTCCTTTTCATACCTTAGATCCATACTAGGATTCGCGAGTTCCTCTGTGTTCTTGATATTATGCCGTAGTTCGTCACAGTTCATCTTCCATGTTGTGCTGTGAGCTTCTTGATCTGAAAATGGCGTAAAACCAATGCGGTAGTTGTTTTACTTCCACTTTCAATACCTGTAGATCCCCTTTCCTTGGAAGAAAACTCTTGTGCTAGCTTATGAATTCATCTGTACTGATTTTTAGGTCTATATTTATTTTCCTTTTCTGAACAACCATTGATCCAAAGTAATATCCGCAGTTTGTGGAACTTGTTTACCTCAGTACTTAACTAATTTTTGTCACTGGCAATTTTTGAATCTCCTTAATCATGGTGGCTTACCATGCCGGCTTTTTGTTTTCATATACCATTAGCCCTTACTTAAGCCGCCATTACGCATCTGTATTGCAATCATTAACCTGTAATTCCACCAATTAACTTGAACCGGCAAATTACTTCCTTTTTAGCTTGTCCTTTCACCATGCTACCAAAGACGACGACAGTTTGCAACTGGGTCCCTTCCATAGTCACCGATGACACTCTGAAGGATTTTGTCACCATTGGGTATTTACCAGAGAAGAGCATTATGTCCTATCGCGCCCCTGATCTGGCCGAAGAAAGACCTCAGCCCAAGGATGGTGAAGTCATCGTCTTTACTGACCATATGAACCGGGGTTTTCACCACCCGACTCAAAATTCTTCAGAGATGTTCTGCATTTTTTCAAGCTTCATCCACAAGATCTTGGACCCAATTCCATATCAAACATATGTAATTTCCAAGTTTTCTGCGAGGTTTATCTTCAAGAAGTACCTACTGTTGAACTCTTTAGAGAGTACTTTTACTTGAACTGCCAGAATGAGTATACCAACGGCCCCAGTTTAGAACTTGGTGGGATTTCAATTCAGCGCAGACGGGATGCTGTTTTTCCTTTGGTAGTCTTGCTAAGCCATCCCAAGGACTGGAATCAAACCTGGTTCTATTGCCAAGATACGTCACCGGCTGATGAAAAACAAATGTCGGGTTATCGTGTTGAGCGTCTTGACGCTAAATATCCACTCCCTGATAAACTCTCTGTCGCTGAACGCAAGAAACTTCAACCAACCATCAAAAGGGTTCAAGCTTTACTGGGGAACGACTTAACATGAGTTGACTTGATCCGCTATTGGATCGCATGGCGGATCATCCCTCTAAGCCGTCGATCTGATTTGATGTGCAACTACACTGGAGGAACGAATGATCCATTACGTCATAGCTCCCTTCGTCTAACTGAAGAAGTTATTGTTGAGATGTCAACCACTCTTGTCAATAGCAAATATGAAGACTGCAGCAAAGTAGGATTGAATCTGTTCTTCAAACTTAACCCGGCACCAGAGGTAAATCCCCTTGACTCCTTTTTCTTCAGTAGTTAAGTACTTGCATGATTTTCAACCTGTTATTTGCCTACAGGCCAAATCTGACTTTTGGAAGGCCAAATACGATCATGAGGCTACCAAAAAAGCTAGAGCCACCGCAAAAGCTGCCAAAAAGACAACCAAAAAATCCAAAAAGAAACCAACTGCTTCTGATCTTCTCAAGCTGGATGACGCCTCTGAGTCGGAGGTAGCCCTTGACTCTCTTGGCCTGCTTTTTAACAACCTTATTGACACTGACTATTACCAGGATGACACGAGGGCCAGCCAGGCAGTAGAAGAAGAGGTAATTATTTCCTCCGATTCAGAATCTTTGCCAAGGCAGAAACCTCGACGGGTAACCCGGAAAGTAAGGTTTTCACACCCCTTGGCTTATTTAGATCCTAATTTTCTTTTTAAAAAACAGCAACATGAGATCCGCCATCAGACCCGGACTAGTGACGACAATGAGCTGCCCTCTGGCTTACTGAAAACTCCTCGGAAACGCCAGAATGAGGTTCTTTTCATTTTTGACTTTTGCCTTTATCAATGAGTCTATTTCCTTGCTCTTTTAACTGTGATTTCACTTTTGCAAGAGGTCTCTCATTCTTCTGGTGACTCTTCACAAACTCAACTTCCGGCTTTCAAGACTGCCCCTGGGTAAAGATAGTTATCCTTCTTCTGCATGTTTATGTCCGTATCATTATACTGACTCATCAAATTCTTCTTAGTGGTCAAGCAAAGCCCAAGAAGGCTAGGGTGGCTAAGCCGACTGAAGACTCGAAAGCCGCTGAACCGACACTGCCGACTCCTGCCTCGGGACAACCTAAAGCACCAGAAGACCCCATTGTTAACGTTCAATCAGATCCTCCTGAGCCTTCTGTTGACGAAACCATTCTCAATCCATCTACTGTTGAACCGTCAAGCTCAACTAACCCGCCGGAGACTTACGACAATGATGCTTTAATCACTGGTAGTAGATTCGTTGAGCCGGGCAATCCAACTGTGCTGGCAAGACACTCCGCCAAGCAAGAGGCTTTGGAGAAGCAAAAAGTGCAGTTTGACATCTCTCACTATGCTCACCTGAGTATTAGTGATGTGCTATCTGGCTACCTTAGTCACGTGCATTCTAGCCGTGACTCTGAAATTGAGATGGTCAAACATCTGCAACTAAAATATGAGGTATGCTCTCGGCTTTCATTAGTTTATATGCTCTGCCAGCCCCCAAGTCTCTTGATTATGATAAACTTGAATGATCTATAGACTTGTGATACAGGTTGATGTTCTAACCTAGATTTTCCCCAAGTCCGATTTAAAATGTTTAACTGGATTTATCTGATTAGCATAATTTCGCACATGTAGTCCCCAAGGGTCGGCTTAATTCATCATGAATGAGCCGGTACTTAACTTCATAACTTTCATAAGCCAGTCGAAACTGCTAATATTTTTATCCGGCTCAAGAAGGAAAAACTTATGAATACCATGCATTCGCCCCCAAGTGCCAAGCGTTCTTACCTGTAAAACACTTGGGAGTTTTTTATAAGAGTCATTTCTGCATGTAAGAATTGTTTTGGCAGACATTAGCCCCCAAGTGCCAAGTGGTGTTGCTTTAGAAAGTGCTTGGGACTTTAATATTTATGACCTTTATTGGAGTGTACTTTGACACATCTGTGCTTGTTTGTAGACCGCCATGGCTGACTTGGATTCTCAACTGACTGATGCAAAAACCTGGCTGGCAGCTCAAGAAACTGAGACAAAGAAGACTAAATCCAAACTCCAATTGAGCATATCTGAAGCAGAGAAACTGAAGACCAGTTTTAATACAGAGAAAAAAATCTTGGGCTGATGAGAAGACTTCGCTGACATAGCATGCTGAAACGGCCGAGGCGGCTCTCAAGGAAGTTACCACTGAACTCACCGGTTTAAAGAACCATGTGTCTCAGATGGTTTCTGCAATCTTCGGTGAGTCACCGTATTATTTACTTAAATTCTATTTTTGTCACCATAATGTGAGCCATCTGCTTAACCTTTTGGAAATACCTCATAGGTCCACGGAGTAGCAATCTGAGTCAAAACAGCTTGAGAAAGCTCAAGGCGGTTTACACCCTTGTGGAGAAACTGTATACTGGAGCTCAATGGGCTCTTGCCATTATTTCCCCAGCTAACCAAGAACCAAACCTATTGAGTGATGTCTTGAAGCAGCTATCCATTCTACCCACCAGGTTTCAAGAAGTCAAGCGTTCCTGTGCGAGAGCCGGAGCCCTAACTGCTCTAAGCCGCTCCAAAGCCTGGGTACCGGAGCTAGACCCGGCGGATGTAGCCAAGGGGTACCCCAGCTTTAAGGAAGATGAGACTCCTTTTGATCAAGAAGATTTTGCTGCTTGCATGAAGGAAATTCGTCCTCATGCTACCATCCTTGGCAAAGAAACCAATGTTGATAAGTACCAGCCGGGTTTTGATTCTGGAAATAAGAAGATAGCGACTCCCAGTTATAAACTGATGGATTTAATTCCGCCAATTCGGGAGCACACCTTCGCCCCTGAGATTAACCCGGTTGGTTTAATTGATGAGGAAGCTGAATTTGTCGCCCTTCAAGGCTTTGACTGGTCAAAAGCAAATTTTCAAGTTGGGGATGAACCGGCAAGGGATGATGTAGAAACGTCGGATCAGCCAAGCCAAGATGCATGATCCGGCTCCGGATTATCATAAACAATTTATCTTTCCCTGGGCTTGATATGCCTTGTAATAGGCTAATACTTAAACTCCTTGTTCTGTTATGCCATCGTGCATATTTGTGCTTCTCACCTATCCGATGACATGAATGTATGTGATTCAGCCCTTGTGGGTCCTTTCGAATTTGCTCCTGCATAGAATATAGAAAATGTGTCATGGCGGTTTACCGCTGGACGGGTCATAATGCCCAAAGATAAACTTTACCATGAATTTTAACCAAAGCTGGTTAGAATAATAATCATATATACCTGAAAAATATTTCATACCTGTGATATTTGATCACATGGTTGATTTCATCAAACCAGTATAGTAAGGGCCATAACCCAAGACTTTGGATACTGGTAGTTATCGTACTTTGACAGTTTGCGAACGAACACCGGGCCGGGTTAATAAACACCGAATATTGACTTTGAGTCTTTACTGGCGACTTGTAGTCAAAAAAATCAGGCCGGGTCCATAAACACCGGATTTTTATCTCATACTGGCAACTTATAGTCAGACCGGGTCAATAAACACCGAATATTGTCATATACAACTCAGAAGGCTTTATAAACCTTAATGGCCCTCAGCCAAGGTATTATCAAAAGAGAAAATTTGCAAAAAGATATTCAAATCAAGCAACAACAGAAAAATCCAAGCTTTCATAGGCTGCCAAGCCAAAATATCTTCTTCAATGAAATTAGCATTAGCCACTGGAAGGTACGCACTTTCCATGAGCCGGCACTCACAATACCCAATCGACATTTTAACCCAGACAAGTGCAGTTCTTATGGGAAGATAGACTTGTCAGGAGTACGCGGGGTCAGAGTCGCTATCAGACATCACATGCCGATTTATCCAAGTTTCAAGGAAGGCGGCTTTATAGCCTAAGCTTCTCCTTGCTATCCATAAAACCATGCTCTCTCATGATACCCATCGTTTTAACTTTAACAAGTTCAAATATGACTGTTAAGAGTTTGATGGGTCAATCAGGATTACCTGATGGAGAAGCAGCTGGCATACAAGCAAGATAACCCGGGTTTTTACGTGAATACACCTGGCTTCCAAGCCTGGCTTTTATAGCCTATCACAATGTCGGTGTCAAAATCGGCGGATCTCGGGTAGGGGGTCCCGAACTGTGCGTCTAAGGAGGATGGTAACAGGAGGCAGGGAGACGATGTTTACCCAGGTTTGGGCCCTCTTGATGGAGGTAATACCCTACGTCCTGCTTGATTGTTCTTGATGATATGAGTATTACAAGAGTTGATCTACCACAAGATCGTAGAGGCTAAACCCTAGAAGCTAGCCTATGGTATGATTGTATGCTGCCCTACGGACTAAACCCTCCGGTTTATATAGACACCGGATGGGGCTAGGGTTACATAGAGTCGGTTACAAGGGAGGAGATCTACATATCCCTATTGCCAAGCTTGCCTTCCATGCCAAGGAGAGTCCCATCCGGACACGGGACGAAGTCTTCAATCTTGTATCTTCACAGTCCAACAGTCCGGCCAAAGGATATAGTCCGGCTGTCCAGAGACCCCCTAATCCAGGACTCCCTCAGTAGCCCCTGAACCAGGCTTCAATGACGATGAGTCCGGTGCACAGATTTGTCTTCGGCATTGCAAGGCGGGTTCCTCCTCTGAATACTCCATAGAAGATATTGAACACAAGGATAGTGTTCGGCTCTGCAAAATAAGTTCCACATACCACCGTAGAGAGAATAATATTTCCACAAATATAATCTGCTGACACGTTTTGACAGCATGACATCATGTCATGGCCCAGTCATTATTCGAACCATTTTTCTCAACCAGCACGGCACATATCGCGAGGCGGTTTTCCTGACACGTCTTGTCAAAGCAGAGATCGTGTCCCCCTTATTACGGGATTCTCATTAATACGGACGTGGGTAACACAATCGTGCCAATTGGTATGACTCCTCAATTTTAGGCAAGTCCCAAACGGCCATGAGGAGGACGCTTGATATTCACCCTCTTTATAAAGAGGCCAAGGCCTGTCCTTTTTTCCCTCTCATGCTCAATCGAATCCTTCCCCCGCCTCGAGTTCCAACACCCAAGGCTCAGGTCAGGCGCTCCGGACCTTCAACCATGTCCGGATCCAACCTCCAAGGTCAGTGGATGCCTTCCTCTGTCACAGAGGAGGACATCAAGAAGCTGAGAGAGGCCAGGTATCTGACCGCCGAAATCTCGCACAGGCTGCCCGCCCGAGGGCAGGTCATACCCACTCCTGAACCCAACAAGAGTGTTGTGTTCATCTCTCACTTCCTCCGAGGGCTAGGCCTCGCTCTGGATCCCTTTGTTAGGGGGATCATGTTCTATTATGGGCCGGATTTCCATGATCTGGCCCCGGATTCCCTCCTCCACATCTCGTCGTTCATCGTCGTGTGTGAGGCCTTCCTCCGCATTACCCCACACTTCGGCCTGTGGCTCAAGACCTTCAATGTGAAGCCAAAGATGATCGAGGGGCGGCACGCAGAGTGCAGAGGTGCCGTAATAAGAAAAAGCGCTGAGGCTCCATGGCCAGAGGGTTCTTTCTCGGAGGTGTCCAGTTTGTGGCAACGGGAGTGGTTCTATATCACAGCTCCCCGGAGTTCCAAGTGGGTAGCCGCCCCTGCCTTTCGCTCAGGCCCCCCGCCACAACTGACGTCATGGATCAACAAGGGGATGAATTGGGGGCCAGTAAATGATGTGCCGATATTGCAGAGTCGTATCTGAGATCTCCTTGAGAGAGATGTCAGCCTGGTCTCGGTAATGCAAGTTATGCTAGTTTGTCGGGTCCCGCCTTGCAAACGTCGACCCCTCCGTATGTGGGAGTTCAACCCGGAAGGACCATGAACTATTCAACACTTCCTCGGCATGACGCTCTAAGAGATGTACAAATTGTTCTTCGGACCCCAAATAAAGTGTCCGGACACCACCGAGGATGCGGGTTTGAGCTGTAATCGCCCTGATACCCAAGTAAGTAATCCCATGGCCGAACACGCTGTCTTTTTATTTATCATAACATCATTCTGAAAAGTCACTATTTGACCAGGACTGGATAACCAAGGCGAAGATGATCAGGTGTTCGGCCCCCCTTCTCGAAGGCCTGGCCAATCCCGTATTAGACAGAATGCTCGAGCCGGCACCTTATCAGGCGCCCTCAGGGGAAGATAAAGGGGGGAATACAGAGGCTGAAAGCGGGCCTCGCTCACTATTCGTCCAAACCGGGGGAATTAGCGCCTCCGCGAAGGAGGATAACCAGGAAGAAGAATCTAACATTCCCTCTCCCCAAGGAAGGAAGAGGAACACCTCTGAAGACCCGGAAACAAAGGTTTTAAAACAGGGGAAGAAATCTTTGCCAGAGGGTCCTGTCTTGGAGGGTACTCTTGCCGCATAGTGCCCGCAAGGGGATCAGCCCTCGACCGAGCTGTAAGTAAACAAAAGGTACTTAATAGTGAAAATATCCTACCTTACTTCTGAAGACAATAACCGAAGCTTATATCTTGTAGTTCGGATCGTAGCCCTTCTCGACAGAGTTTGTCTTTGGGGGATCTTCTTCCGGAGATGATGGAGAGCGAAACACCTCCCCCTGCCACCCCGCCTCATGAGGCGGGCGACCCTGAAGTGTCGTCGCGGAGGGTTTCTCCTGATCCGCCAAGGCCAGATGGTAATCCTTTGGCCACCCGGAGTCCTCAGTATTTGGCTCCTAAAGAGAGCAACAGAAAGAGTCCGGAACTGTATAGTGTGCGGTCGGACGCACTGAAGGATCTTCTGGAGCAAGCGTCCATCTCAGAAGCGCATCGTACGCTAATGGGTAAGGTAATTGAAAGGATTTCATCCGCCGAAAGCGGGTTGCATGAAGCTTTTATGAGTCTGCTGAAAGGCTTTGAGGTACGTGAAATAGTGTATGTTTTTGACAGTACCGCACACGTTAGATGTGCCCTATGCAGATAGTAGCCCCTGAGACTCTGGTTGTCGTCGAAAACGGCGGCAAACAGAGGATCATAGTCCCAGGTAATAACCAGACCGCCTTTATGTGCAGGTGGCTGAAGGTCCGGTGGCTAGCCGGACTGGAGTGTTTGCCGAGCTAAAGCGGCAACTTGATGCGGCAGATGCCGACATCGTGCTTATCAACAAGCGGCTTGACGAGGCACAGGGTAAGTGATTTCTCCGGTGATCAACACATAGTAAGAGGAGCATGATGCCAGTATCTTTAATATGTTTTGACTGCAGATGGAGTTGCCACCGTGGAGACCCTTCGGGCGGAACTTGCCCGAGCCAAGGAGCAAGCCAGAAATAGCGATGCGGCCGCTCTAAAGGCGGTTCAAGAGCCGAGGGCTGAACAAGACGCACATTGCCAGAGCAAGGAAAGAATGGCCAAGATGGTCGTTGAGTTGAAAGATGCCGTCGACCGTTACCAGCTTCTTAAAGAAGAAAGTCGTGCGAAGGCGACGGACCTGGAGAAGGCCATGGTAGCAGCCAAGGAAGCCTGCTCCAAAATACGAGCGACGAAGGAGGAGCTGCATCAAGCTGGAGATATCGCAGCTGGGAAGCCCTTTTTGTTGCAGACTAAGTTCCAAGATCCGAAGTATGCTCCTCTTGATCAACTATGGAGTTCTGCAGACTCATACATGGATTTGGCAGCAAGTGCTACTGATGCGGCCGAGTACTTCAAGGATCAAAAAGATCGTGAAGTGGAGAAGCTGTTCTGGTCATAGTTCCATGCTCCAGTACGTCCGCTGCTGTTGAATGAGCAAATGGCCGAGTGGGCCGAGCTCCATAGGTTGTCCGGACTTGCCATGAGGTCTGTTGTGGATCATCTGTGGCCGGGAGGGCCAAGGCCGAATAGTTACTTTAGTTTAGTGCAACAATTCCTTGGTGTTGTGCCGCACATCGACGCTATGAAGAGGTCGGCGTGCATAGAGGGTGGGCGGATGACCCTTACCCATGTCAAGACATACTGGGCAGAGATGGAGGCCACCACTATTGCAACACAGGGTTCGGCCGTGGGCCGAGTAGCTGCTGAGCACTACTTTAAAGAAGTCCTTGAAGGCGCTAGTTAGTTAGAGGCTCAGTGCTCGAAGAATATTATGTTCTAGTGACATGTATTCCCATTTTAAAAACAATGTTTTATTTAATTATAAAGGTTGTGTTTATACTTTTGCCCGGAAGTATTATGATGCCTCATGTGCGGCCGTTTATGTATATATGTATATAACCTGAAAGATTGCAGTCGTCGGCTTCAGCCCCCACGCATGTAATGCGGGGGTGTTCGCAAAAAACGCGTATTCACACTTGATACAACGTCTTGGTCCATGAAGGAGGTGGTAGTGCAGCGAACGAGGCAATCGGACTATATTGCTTTAACACTTTCACTTAGCCATAGGAGTTTGACGGTGGGACTACTATATAGCCCCTGGTACTTCCGCGCTCGTCCGAATACGGGACGCGTACGTACATGACCGGGAAATGGCCCTTCATTAATGCGGAGGAATCCCTAAGATTCCGCTAAGTCATCGAGTGGTTGACCAGTCTCGCGCTTTATCATGATAGTCAGTTTTCGGCTTTCTCTACTGAGGTGCTCATCCGGATGAACCAGGGCACAATCGCAGTAGTTCTCCCAGTGCTACCTTAGCCGATATAGCGGAACGTAAGGTACCAAAACATGGGAGCCGGGCAAACCCAACATTTGACCAAAGACATGATTCGGAGCTGATGCATATAAGGCCAAACTCGCGACGCCGAATACTCCCTAAGGTATTCGGTCTGTTATAACATATGTCGAGCTGAACAATGCCCTTAATAATAAACCCTGAGTGTCCAGGTACGTGCAATATCCTGACGTGGCCACATGCCAAGAACGTCAATATCCTTCTCGGTTGTATTGAGTATCCGGAGGATATGAACAACAAGAGACAGCAAAAAAGGTTTACGCAGGGTCTTAATCTGAAAAGAAACCTTGGAGCGGGTCCCTGCTGCACATCTGCATCTGTGTCTCCGTTGTGCCGTGTCCTGGACGGGTGTAGCACGATTGTCATCTATAAAAGAGAAGAACTTAGGTGAAAGTTGTCGTGCCAGAAAATTGGTTATTATCAATAAACCATTAAAAATTCAAGATAAGTCAAGTTGAGCCGAACTAGCCCTGATTACACGCGGGAAGCCCCTTGTACCTTCTATGAGGGTTTAACCCTCAAATCAATCTCATGTAAATGTAGTGATGCACAGGACTCGTCTAACCGTGTCTGTGGTCTTGACGACCTGTCATTTTTCCTGGTTGGTGAGGCCGTCTAGTGCTCGGCTGTTAAAGCCGCCGTACATTCTTCCGCGCGTAGAGAACGCTCAATATTTCCAATAACTGTGATGGTGCCATGTGGACTGGGCATCTTAAGCTTGAGAGAAGCGTAATGCGGTGCTGCATTAAAACGAGCGAAAGCCGCTCTTCCGAGTAGTGCTTGATAGCCACTTCGGAATGGAGCGATGTAGAAAGTTAACTTTTCGCTTCAGAAGTTGTCGGGAGAACCGAATACAACCTCTAATAATAGAGAGCATGTACAGCGGGCCTCTGGGCCTGGTATTACTCCCTTGAAGGTAGTATTATTGTGGCTTATTTTTGTCGGGTCTATCCCCATTTTGCGGACTGTGTCCTGATATATCAGATTTAGACCACTGCCGCCGTCCATAAGGACTCGTGTGAGATGGTATCCGTTTATTATTGGGTCTAACACCAAGGCAGCCAATCCTTCATGTCAGATGCTTGTCGCGTGATCCCCGCGATCAAAAATGATCGGACAGGCCCACCAGGAGTTGAACCTAGGGATGACGGGCTCTATGGCGCGTATGTCTCGGAGTGCATGTTTGCTTCTCCTCTTCGTCACATGGATCATGTTTACTGTTTTAACCTCTGGTGGGAATTTTTTCTGTCCTCCAGTACTTTGCTGGCGAGGTTCGTCCTCGTCTTCGCTTGGTGTCTCCCACCCCCCCTAGTGTTCGGCGTTTAGCTTACCGGCCTGCTTGAAGACCCAGCATTCTTTGTGGGTGTGATTTGCGGGTTTATCGGGGGTGCCATGAATCTAACATAGTTTGTCAAGAATCCTGCTTAGGCCATACGGTCCATCTCTGCTACCTTTGAAAGGCTTTTTCCGCTGACCTGGTCGAGAGCCCCTGAATCTGGCGTTTACCGCCGTATTATCTGGGCTATCTTCTTTATTTCGACGCTTGTTTTTATTGTGTCGTGGTTTTCCATTGCCATCCCTAATTTTGGATGTGCTTGAGTCGCTGGTGCTACTGCGGGCTAACCAGCTATCTTCGCCCGCGCAAAAGCGGGTCATGAGGCTTGTCAGGGCTGCCATTGTTCTCGGTTTTTCTTGGCCGAGGTGTCTGGCGAGCCATTCATCTCAGATGCTGTGTTTGAAAGCTGCTAAGGCTTCGGCGTCTGGACAGTTGATGATTTGGTTCTTCTTAGTGAGAAACCTGTTCCAAAGCTTTCGGGCTGACTCTCCGGGCTGTTGAATTATATGACTTAGATCGTCTGCATCCGGAGGTCGGACATAGGTCCCTTGAAAATTAGCCCGAAAAGCGTCCTCGAAATCCTCCCAACTTCCAATTGAGTTTTCAGGGAGGCTTTTCAGCCAGTGCCAAGCTGGCCCTTTAAGCTTGAGGGGCAAGTTTGATGGCATGGAGATTGTCTCCACGAGCCATATGGATATGGAGGATAAAGTCCTCAATCCAGACCCCAGGGTCTGTGGTCCCGTCGTACGCCTCTATGTTCACTGGTTTGAATCCTTCTGGGAATTCATGGTCCAGCACCTCATCGGTGAAACATAGGGGGTGTGCGGCACCCCCGTATTTGGGTGCATTATGGTGTTCGGACGGTTGTAGTATTCGGTTTTGATTTTGTGTCGGAGCATGCTTCCTGGATCCATAGATGGATCTGGTCATACTGGATTTTTGGCGCAAGTCCTCACGTAGATCGTGTGTTGACTTATGTGCGACCTTGTTAGCTGCTCTATCGCGGTTGCAAGGTGGTTGATCCAGCCGGTTAGCCGTATTATTTTTCGGCTGTGTGGGCTCTAAGGCCTCATCGTCGAATTCAGGTAATAGCTTGCACTTCGGATAGCTCTTTGTGTGGTAACTTCCACCATACTTTTCTTCATTGTCAAGCACTTTGTTCCACCTGCTGTTGAGCGTATTTTGTGCGGCCTTAAGCCTTTGCTTCTGCTTCTTCAGACTCCTCGCTGTCGCAATAAGCCTTCTGCGGAGGTTCTCTTGCTCCAAGTGCGTTTCCGGGATGATGTGTGCATCTTCGTCCGGACTGTTTTCCTCCCCGGAGGGGGTTTGATGAGGTTTATCCTCGGTGTCGCCGTGTTCGGACGTCGGATCCGTACTATGTTCGCCATTTGCAGCTTCATCGTGCTCTGCCGCCGGGGCAATGTGGTGGTCGTTTCCTCTGGAGTTGACTGGAGTGTTATTTTCTCTTGTGCTGTTATCGCTGTTTTTGCCAAGGCGGGATTTGGAGCAGCGCCTACGCCGACGCTTTATTTGTTTTTTGGAGGGGTCATCCTCCGCTGTCTCCTCCCGTTCCTCGTCGTCATTTTCTTTGGGTGTATCCACCATGTATATGTCATGTGATGAAGTGGCTGTCCAGTGCCCTGTGGGCACTAGTTCCTGTTCCTCTCCTGCATCGTCGTCCATGCCGTTGATGTCTGCGGAGTCGAAATCGAGCATGTTGGTTAAATCGTCGACAGTGGCTACTAAGTGGGTGGTGGGTGGGCAGCGAATTTCTTCATCGTTCACATCCCATTCTAGCCGGACGTAGTTTGGCCAAGGTTCTCCTGACAAGGAGAGAGACCTTAATGAATCTAGCACATCGCCGAAAGGCGAGTGCTGAAAGATATCTGCGGAGGTGAACTCCATGATCGGCGCCCAATCGGATTCGATAGGCATGGATGCAGGCGGCTCAGAGTCCGTGGCCGGAGACGAATCCCGTAATCCGGCGACACGGCTCTCGTAAGGGGTGAAGTCAGTATCCGGCTCAATCGCCACTGAGAGTGCGGCCTCCATGGCGGGGTCTATCCCTCCGTCCTCGGATGGCGCAATTTGCTCCGGATTGAAGGCCAGAGTAGTTGCAGATGAGATCTCCCGAACACTGTCCGACGACAGAGTTACGTCATGCTCGTCATGATTGTGCAGCGCACCTGACATGGGCTCGAATCCGTCGAAGATCAAGTCTCCGCGGATGTCGGTGGTGTAGTTTAGGTTTCCGAACCTGACCTGATGGCCAGGGGCGTAGCTCTTGATCTGCTCCAGATGGCCAAGCGTATTGGCCCGCAGTGCGAAGCCACCGAATACGAAGATCTGTTCGGGGAGGAAAACCTCACCCTGGACCACATCGTTACCGATGATCGAAGGGGCCATCAAGCCTTATGGCGACGGCACAGTGGAACTCTCAATGAAAGCACCAATGTCGGTGTCAAAACCGGCGGATCTCGGGTAGGGGGTCCCGAACTATGCGTCTAAGGCGGATGGTAACAGGAGGTAGGGGACACGATGTTTACCCAGGTTCGGGCCCTCTTGATGGAGGTAATACCCTACGTCCTGCTTAACTGTTCTTGATGATATGAGTATTACAAGAGTTGATCTACCACGAGATCGTAGAGGCTAAACCCTAGAAGCTAGCCTATGGTATGATTGTATGTTGTCCTACGGACTAAACCCTCCGGTTTATATAGACACCGGATGGGGCTAGGGTTACACAGAGTCGGTTACAAGGGAGGAGATCTACATATCCGTATTGCGAAGCTTGCCTTCCACGCCAAGGAGAGTCCCATCCGGACACGGGACGGAGTCTTCAATCTTGTATCTTCACAATCCAACAGTCCGGCCAAAGGATATAGTCCGGCTATCCGGAGACCCCCTAATCCAGGACTCCCTCACACAAGGTTATGAACTCATTATTCTTTAGAATAAAAGAGCCCCCTGGTGATATTGTGAGCTATGCGCAAGGGGTACCCATGTTTGAGCCGTGCTTTTGCCACAGACCCTCTTTGGTCCCAAATTTTCTCTTCATGTATGTATACGGCTTATAAGCCGGACCATAGGGTCATTGGAACTGTGCTGTATAAAGCAAAAGCCCCCAAGTCATGGAAGACTCATTAATCAGAGATGAAAAAACGACAGAGGCCCTGCTTTAGCAGGGATGCCAGCTTTATTATATTGATCATAGTATATACATTATCAAAATATGTACATTGGAAGAGCCGGTGGCTCAGGTATAGTAAGGCCTAAGTTGAGCGATATTCCAGGGCCAGCGGGTCTCCTCCTCCGATGTGCGTGAGTCCTTGTGGTCTCGAACATCGATAAGATAGTATGACCCGTTGTTCAGATTCTTGCTGACCACAAAGGGTCCTTCCCAAGGCGGGGATAACTTATGCATATCTGTCTGGTCTTGGATAAGCCGGAGTACTAGGTCACCTTCTTGAAAATCTCTAGTTTTAACCCGGCGGCTGTGATAACGCCGTAAGTCTTGCTGATAAATCGCCGAACGAGCTGCTGCTATATCACGCTCCTCATCCAACAGATCCAGCGCGTCTTGACGTGCTTTTTCATTGTCAGTTTCAACATAAGCCGCCACACGAGGCGAGTCATGACAGATGTCACTAGGAAAAACTGCCTCTGCTCCATAAACCATGAAAAAAGGTGTGTAGCTCGTAGACCTGTTTGGGGTGGTGTTGATGCTCCATAACATGGAAGGTAACTCCTCTACCCAACAACCCGGCGTCCTCTGCAAGGGAACCATAAGCCGGGGCTTGATACCCTTCAAGATCTCCTGATTTGCTCGCTCAGCTTGACCATTAGATTGAGGGTGAGCCACTGATGATACATCGAGCCAGATATGCTCTTGCTGACAAAATTCCTCTATAGTGCCATTATCTGTTATAATGCTGTGCGGAAAGCCAAAACGGAAGATCACCTTCTTCATGAACTGAAACGTCGTTGTTGCGTCACACTTACTGACCGGCTATGCCTCTACCCATTTAGTGAACTTGTCAACCGCCACCAATAGGTGGGTCTTCTTATCCTTGGATATTTTGAAAGATCCAACCATATCAAGCCCCCAGACTGCAAACGGCCAAGTAATTGGAATCATCCTCAATTCTTGAGCCGGCACATGAGCTCGTCTTGCAAATTTCTGACATACATCACACCTACTGACAAGTCCTCCGCATCGGCATGAGCTGTTAACCAATAGAACCCATGACGGAAAGCTTTAGCCACAAGGGATTTTGAACCGGCATGATGACCACAATCCCCTTCATGGATCTCTCGTAAGATCTCACAGCCCTCTTTTGGAGATACACAACGTTCAAACGCCCCTATAACACTGCGGTGATGCAATTCTCCATTAACAATTGTCATTGACTTAGACCGCCGAGCTATCTGCCTGGCTAAAGTTTCATCCTCAGGTAACTCGCCTCGGGTCATGTAAGCCAAATAAGGAACTGCCCAATCCGGGATCGCGTGCAGAGCCGCCACCAACTGAGCTTCTGGGTCAGGAACAGCTAAATCCTCCTCCGTAGGTAACTTGACCGACGGGTTATGCAAGACGTCAAGAAATACATTAGGCGGCACCGGTTTACGTTGAGAACCTAACCGGCTTAAAGCATCCACCGCTTCATTTTTCCTTCGATCAATGTGATCCACTTGATAACCCTTAAAGTGACCAGCGATGATATCCACCTCTCGCCGATAAGCCGCCATGAGTGGATCTTTAGAATCCCAAGTACCAGAGACTTGCTGAGCCACCAAGTTCGAATCACCGAAACATTTAACCCGGCTTATATTCATTTCCTTAGCCATCCGAAGGCCATGGAGCAAAGCTTCATACTCAGCTGCATTGTTAGTACAAGGAAACATCAAACGGAGAACATAACAAAATTTATCACCTCGAGGGGAAGCAAGAATAACTCCAGCCCCCGAGCCCTCCAATTGCCTGGACCCATCAAAGTGATTCATCCAATATATGTTATCCGGCTTTTCCTCAAGCATCTGCACCTCTGTCCAATCATTGATGAAATCCACCAACATCTGAGATTTTATAGATGTGCGAGGCACATACTTCAACCCATGAGGTCCAAGCTCAATAGCCCACTTGGCAACCCGGCCAGACGCTTCTCTATTTTGGATGATGTCTCCCAAAGGAGCAAAACTGACCATAGTGATGGGATGACCCAGAAAATAATGCTTAAGCTTCCGGCTTGCCAAGAACACCCCATATACGAGCTTCTGCCAGTGTGGATATCTTTGTTTGGACTCAATAAGAACCTCACTGATATAATAAACCGGCCTTTGAACCGGATGCTCCTTGCATGCCTCCTTTCCCTCCACTACAATAGCCACGCTGACGGCCCGGGCATTAGCAGCCACATATAACAGCAATGGTTCCTTATCAATAGGGCAGCAAGCACGGGCGGCTCAGCCAGCTGCTTTTTTAGATCCTCAAAAGCTTGGTTAGCAGCGTGACTCCAAACAAAATGACCTATCTTCTTAATCATCTGATAAAGAGGCAGAGCCTTCTCACCTAGCCGGCTTACGAATCGGCTCAGAGCCGCAATACGCCCCGCCAGTCGCTGAACATCGTTGATACATGCCGGTTTAGCCAGAGAGGTAATGGCCTTGATCTTCTCTGGGTTAGCTTCAATGCCTCTGTCTGAAACCAGAAAACCCAAGAGCCGACCTGCTGGCACACCAAAAAACACACTTGGCCGGGTTAAGCATCATCTTGTAGACCCGGAGATTGTGAAATGTCTCCTTTAAATCATCAATCAGGGTCTCTTTATTTCTTGACTTTACTACAATGTCATGTACATAAGCATGAACATTGCGCCCAATCTGGTTATGTAAACAATTCTGCACACATCTCTGATAAGTCGCCTGGGCACTCTTGAGCCCAAAAGTCATTGATACATAGCAGAAGGCTCCAAAAGGAGTTATAAATGATGTCTTCTCTTGGTCCTTAACTGCCATCTTGATCTGATGATAACCAGAATAAGCATCCAAAAAGCTCAAACGCTCACAACCCGCTATAGCATCAATGATCTGATCAATATGAGGGAGAGCAAAAGGATCAGCTGGACAAGCTTTGTTTAAATCCATGTAATCCACACACATATATGCCAAGTGCCATTTTTCTTAAGCACCAGCACCGGGTTAGCTAACCACTCAGGATGAAAAACCTCAACAATAAACTCAGCCGCCAGAAGCCGGGCTACCTCTTCTCCAATAGCTTTCCGCCTCTCCTTATTAAACCGGCGAAGAAACTGCCTAACCGGTTTAAATTTCGGATCAATATTAAGAGTGTGCTCAGCGAGTTCCCTCGGTACACCTCGCATGTCAGAAGGCTTCCATGCAAAAATGTCCCGGTTCTCACGGATGAACTCGATGAGCGCGCTTTCCTATTTTGGATCTAGATTGGCACTGATTGTGAACTGCCTGGATGAGTCGCCAGGAACAAAATCAACCATCTTGGTATCATTTGCCGATCTAAACTTCAAAACCAGGTCATGCTCTGTTGTGGGCTTCTTCAGGGATGTCATATCTGCTGGGTCAACATTGTCCTTATAGAACTTTAACTCTTCTGTTGCACAAACTGACTCGGCATAAGTGATACGTCTCCAACGTATCTATAATTTTTGATTGATCCATGCTATATTATCTACTGTTTTGAATGTTTATGGGCTTTATTATACACTTTTATATCATTTTTTGGGACTAACCTATTAACCCAGAGCCCAGTGCCAGTTTCTGTTTTTACCCTGCTTTAAGGTTTCAAAGAAAAGGAAAATCAAACGGAGTCCAATTGACCTGAAACTTCACGGAACTCATTTTTGGATGGAAAGACGCCCAGAAGACTTGAAGTGCACGTAAGGGAAGCTTCGAGGAGGCCACGAGGTAGGGGGGCGCCCACCCCCCTAGGGCGCGCCCTCCACCCTCGTGGGCCCCTCATGGCTCCCCTGACGTATCTCTTTCACCCATATATACCCACGTGCCCTAAAACTATCAGAGAGCACAATAGATCGGGAGTTCCGCCGCCAGAAGCCTTCGTAGCCACTGAAAGCCAATCTAGATCCGTTCCGGCACCCTGCCGGAGGGGGAATCCCTCTCCGGTGGCCATCTTCATCATCCCGGTGCTCTCCATGACGAGTAGGGAGTAGTTCTCCCTCGGGGCTGAGGGTATGTACCAGTAGCTATGTGTTTGATCTCTCTCTCTCTCGTGTTCTTGATTTGGCACGATCTTGATGTATCGCGAGCTTTGCTATTATAGTTGGATCCTATGTTTCTCCTCCCCCTCTTCTCTCTTGTAATGAATTGAGTTTCCCCTTTGAAGTAATCTTATCGGATTGAGTCTTTAAAGATTTGAGAACACTTGATGTATGTCTTGCCGTGCGTATCTGTGGTGACAATGGGATACCACGTGATTCACTTGATGTATGTTTTGGTGATCAACTTGCGGGTTCCGCCCATGAACCTATGCACAGGGGTTGGCACACGTTTTTGTTGTGATTCTCCGGTAGAAACTTTGGGGCACTCTTTGAGGTCCTATGTGTTGGTTGAATAGATGAATCTGAGATTGTGTGATGCATATCGTATAATCATACCCACGGATACTTGAGGTGACATTGGTGTATCTAGGTGACATTAGGGTTTTGATTGATTTGTGCCTTAAGGTGTTATTCTAGTACGAACTCTAGGGTTGTTTGTGACACTTATAGGAATAGCCCAATGGATTGATTGGAAAGAATAACTTTGAGGTGGTTTCGTACCCTACCATAATCTCTTCGTTCGTTCTCCGCTATTAGTGACTTTGGAGTGACTCTTGTTGCATGTTGAGGGATGGTTATGTGATCCAATTATGTTATCATTGTTGAGGGAACTTACACTAGTGAAAGTATGAACCCTAGGCCTTGTTTCAACGCATTGCAATACCATTTACGCTCACTTTTATCATTAGTTACCTTGCTGTTTTTATATTTTCAGATTACAAAAACCATTATCTACCATCCATATACCACTTGTATCACCATCTCTTCGCCGAACTAGTGCACCTATACAATTTACCATTGTATTGGATGTGTTGGGGACACAAGAGACTCTTTGTTATTTGGTTGCAGGGTTGCTTGAGAGAGACCATCTTCATCCTACGCCTCCTACGGATTGATAAACCTTAGGTCATCCACTTGAGGGAAATTTGCTACTGTCCTACAAACCTCTGCACTTGGAGGCCCAACAACGTCTACAAGAAGAAGGTTGTGTAGTAGACATCAAGCTCTTTTCTGGCGCCGTTGCCGGGGAGGTTAGCACTTGAAGGTATATCTTTAGATCTTGCAATCGAGTCTTTTAGTTTCTTGTTTTATCACTAGTTTAGTTTATAAAACAAAACTACAAAAAATGGAATTGAGTTTACCTCATACGCTTCACCTTTTTAATATCTTTCGTGAGTATGATGGAAAGGAAAATTGTGCCAAAATGTTAGAAGAAGAATGCATTAAAATGTTTGGCACTAAATATTTGAATGATGAGCATGATTGCAATGTTGTTAGTATGAATTCTTTGAATATCCATGATGCTAATGATATGCAAAGCCACAAGCTTGGGGAAGCTATGTTTGATGAAGATGATATTTTTTGTCCCCCATGTTTTGATGAGCAAATTTACTATGATGTAAGCATGCCTCCTATCTATGATGATTATTGTGATGACACATATGCTTTAAAAAATAATGATAACCATGAAACTTGTCATCTTGATCTTAATTTTCAATCACATGATAATTGTTTTGTTGAGGTTGCTCCCACTATTCCGAATGAGAAGAATTTTGCTTATGTGGAGAGTAATAAAAATTCTATGCTTGTAGATCATGAAAAGAGTGCTTTAGGTGCTGGTTATATTGTTGAATTCATTCATGATGCTACTGAAAATTATTATGAGGGAGGAATATATGCTTGTAGGAATTGCAATAATATCAAGTTTCCTCTCTATGTGCTTAAAGTTTCAAAGTTATGCTTGTTTTATCTTCCTATGCTAGTTGATTATTGTTCCCAGAAGTTGTTTGCTCACAAAATACCTATGCATAGGAAGTGGGTTAGACTTAAATGTGCTAGTCATATTCTCCAATATGCTCTTGTTATGTTTCAATTCTTATCCTTTATATGAGCATCGTTGAAATCATCATGCCTAGCTAGGGGCGTTAAACGATAGCGCTTGTTGGGAGGCAACCCAATTTTATTTTTGTCCCTTGATTTTTGCTCGTGTTTAGTAATAAATAATTTATCTAGCCTCTGTTATTGTTGTGTTTTTTGTGTTTAATTAGTGTTTTTGCCAAGTAGAACCTTTGGGAAGACTTGGGGAAAGTCTTGTTGATCATGCTGTAAAAAACAGAAACTTTAGCGTTCACGAGAATTGCTGCCATTTTTATTTGGAGAGTCCTATTTAGTTAATTCTTTTTGAATATGATTAATAGATAAATCACACAGGTCCAGAAATTTATTTGAGAATTTTATGAGTTCCAGAAGTATACGTTTGATCCAGATTACTACAAACTGTTCTATTTTTGACAGATTCTGTTTTTCATGTGTTGTTTACTTATTTTGATGAATCTATGGCTAGTAAAATAGTTTATAAACCATAGAGAAGTTGTAATACAGTAGGTTTAACACAGGTATAAATAAATAATGAG
This sequence comes from Triticum urartu, assembly GCF_056163025.1. Classification (NCBI taxonomy): domain Eukaryota; kingdom Viridiplantae; phylum Streptophyta; class Magnoliopsida; order Poales; family Poaceae; genus Triticum; species Triticum urartu. The sequence continues at coordinate 489,435,102 of NC_141878.1, forward strand.
TTCATTACAGTACCTTGAAGTGGTGATTTATTTTCTTATACTAACGGAGCTTACGAGTTTTCTGTTAAGTTTTGTGTTGTGAAGTTTTCAAGTTTTGGGTAAGGATTCGATGGACTATGGAATAAGGAGTATCAAGAGCCTAAACTTGGGGATGACCAAGGCACCCCAAGGTAATATTCAAGGATAGCCAAGAGCCTAAGCTTGGGGATGCCCCGGAAGGCATCGCCTCTTTCGTCTTCGTTCATCGGTAACTTTACTTGGAGCTATATTTTCATTCACCACATGATATGTGTTTTGCTTGGAGCGTCAATTTATTTTGTTAGGATTTGCTTGCTGTTATTTATAACAATGTTTTTCATCTTTCATTTCAATAAAAGTGTCATTGATAGCCTTTACTATGCCTATTTTAGAAGTCCACATGTTGCTGTTTGAAAACAGAAAGTTTACCGCTGTTGCAATAATTCCCTAGAAAAGTCAGAATGTGATAAAATGTTGAAACCTTTTGAATATTAAGATCTGATAAATTTACTACAGTGGGAATTTTCTTTCATAATTGTTGGAGCTAGGGAAGTATCGATGTTGCTGCATTCTTTACAGTCTGTCCTGTTTAGGCAGATTGCTGTTATGTTTGCATTGTTTGCATATGTTTGCTTCTTTAATGATTCTATTTGAGGATAGGAATATTAAATATGCAGAGGCATTTAATATGCAATGTTGAATAATAATTTTAGTGATTTGCTACAGTAGAGTATGATAAGGTTTTTGCAATGGTTTATACTATCTTATCTCACGAGTCCTTGTTGAGTTTTGTGTGGATGAAGCTTTTGAGATTCAGGGAGACCGTGATATGAGAGGAATTAAGGAGACACAAAAGCACAAGCTTGGGGATGCCCAAGGCATCCCAAGATAATATTTAAAGAAGTCTCAAGCATCTAAGCTTGGGGATGGCCCGGTTGGCATCCCACCTTTCTTCTTCAACAACTATCGGTTAGTTTCGGTTGATCCTAAGTTTTTGCTTCTTCACATGATGTTTGCCATTCTTAGAATGCCATTTTATTTTGTTTTGCTTGCTGTTTGAATAAAGTATCAAGATCTTAAATTATTAAATGTTAGAGAGTCTTCACATAGTTTCATAATTATTCGACTACTCATTGATCTTCACTTATATCTCTCGGAGTAGTTTGTCATTCGCTCTAGTGCTTCACTTATACCTTTTAGAACACGGTGGTAGATTTGTTTTATAGAAACAATTTATCTCTCATGCTTCACTTAGATTATTTTGAGAGTCTTAAATAGCATGGTAATTTTCTTAAAATCCTAATATGCTAGGTATTTAAGAATAATAAAATTCTCTTATGAGTGTGTTGAATACTATGAGAAGTTTGATACTTGATAATTGTTTTGAGATATGGAGATGGTGATATTAGAGTCATGCTAGTTGAGTGGTTATGAATTTGATAAATACTTGTGTTGAAGTTTGTGATTCCCGTAGCATGCACGTATGGTGAACCGTTATGTGATGAAGTTGGAGCATGATTTATTTATTGATTGTCTTCCTTATGAGTGGCAGTCGGGGACGAGCGATGGTCTTTTTCTACCAATCTATCGCCCTAGGAGCATGTGCGTAATACTTTGCTTTGATAACTTGTAGATTTTTGCAATAAGTATATGAGTTCTTTATGACTAATGTTGAGTCCATGGATTATACGCACTCTCACCCTTCCACCTTTGCTAGCCTCTCTAATACTGCGCACCTTTCGCTGGTATCATACACCCACCATATACCTTCCTCAAAACAGCCACCATGCCTACCTATTAAGGCATTTCCATAGCCATTCCGAGATATATTGCCATGCAACTTTCCACCGTTCTGTTATTATGACACGCTTCATCATTGTCATATTGCTATGCATGATCATGTAGTTGACATTATATTTGTGGCAAAGCCACTGTTCATAATTCTTTCATACATGTCACTCATGAGTCATTGCACATCCCGGTACACCGCCGGAGGCATTCATATAGAGTCATATCTTGTTCTAAGTATCGAGTCGTAATTCTTGAGTTGTAAGAAAATAAAAGTGTGATGATCATCACTATTAGAGCATTGTCCCAGTGAGGAAAGGATGATGGAGACTATGATTCCCCCACAAGTCGGGATGAGACTCCGGACGAAAATAAATAAATAAAAGAGGCCAAAGAAGCCCAAATAAAAAAAGAGAAAGAAAAGAGGCCATAAAAAAGGAGAAGGCCCAAATAAAAAAATAAAAAATGAGAGAAAAAGAGAGAAGGGGCAATGCTACTATCCTTTTACCACACTTGTGCTTCAAAGTAGCACCATGATCTTCATGATAGAGAGTCTCTTATGTTGTCACTTTCATATACTAGTGGGAATATTTCATTATAGAACTTGGCTTGTATATTCCAATGATGGGCTTCCTCAAAATGCCCTAGGTCTTCGTGAGCAAGCGAGTTGGATGCACACCCACTAGTTTCTTTTGTTGAGCTTTCATACACTTATAGCTCTAGTGCATCCGTTGCATGGCAATCCCTACTCACTCACATTGATATCCATTGATGGGCATCTCTATAGCCCGTTGATACACAGAGTTGATGTGAGACTATCTTCTCCTTTTTGTCTTCTCCACAACCACCATTCTATTCCACCTATAGTGTTATGTCCATGGCTCACGCTCATGTATTGCGTGAAGATTGAAAAAGTTTGAGAACGTTAAAAGTATGAAACAATTGCTTGGCTTGTCATCGGGGTTGTGCATGATTTAAATATTTTGTGTGGTGAAGATAGAGCATAGCTAGACTATATGATTTTGTAGGGATAGCTTTCTTTGGCCATGTTATTTTGAGAAGACATGATTGCTTTGTTAGTATGCTTGAAGTATTATCGTTTTTATGTCAATATGAACTTTTGTATTGAATCTTTCGGATCTGAATATTCATACCACAATTAAAAAGAATTACATTAAAATTATGCCAAGTAGCACTCCGCATCAAAAATTCTGTTTTTATCATTTACCTACTCGAGGACGAGCAGGAATTAAGCTTGGGGATGCTGATACGTCTCCAACGTATCTATAATTTTTGATTGCTCCATGCTATATTATCTACTGTTTTGAATGTTTATGGGCTTTATTATAAACTTTTATATCATTTTTTGGGACTAACCTATTAACCCAGAGCCCAGTGCAAGTTTCTGTTTTTACCCTGTTTTAGGGTTTCGAAGAAAAGGAAAATCAAACAGAGTCACTTCATGGAACTCATTTTTGGAAGGAAAGAAGCCCAGAAGACTTGAAGTGCACGTAAGGGAAGCTTCGAGGAGGCCACGAGGTAGGGGGGCGCCCACCCCCCTAGGGCGCGCCCTCCACCCTCGTGGGCCCCTCATGGCTCCCCTGACGTATCTCTTTCACCCATATATACCCACGTGCCCTAAAACTATCAGAGAGCACAATAGATCGGGAGTTCCGCCGCCAGAAGCCTTCGTAGCCACTGAAAGCCAATCTAGATCCGTTCCGGCACCCTGCCGGAGGGGGAATCCCTCTCCGGTGGCCATCTTCATCATCCCGGTGCTCTCCATGACGAGTAGGGAGTAGTTCTCCCTCGGGGCTGAGGGTATGTACCAGTAGCTATGTGTTTGATCTCTCTCTCTCTCGTGTTCTTGATTTGGCACGATCTTGATGTATCGCGAGCTTTGCTATTATAGTTGGATCCTATGTTTCTCCTCCCCCTCTTCTCTCTTGTAATGAATTGAGTTTCCCCTTTGAAGTAATCTTATCGGATTGAGTCTTTAAAGATTTGAGAACACTTGATGTATGTCTTGCCGTGCGTATCTGTGGTGACAATGGGATACCACGTGATTCACTTGATGTATGTTTTGGTGATCAACTTGCGGGTTCTGCCCATGAACCTATGCATAGGGGTTGGCACACGTTTTCGTCGTGATTCTCCGGTAGAAACTTTGGAGCACTCTTTGAGGTCCTATGTGTTGGTTGAATAGATGAATCTGAGATTGTGGTGATGCATATCATATAATCATACCCACGGATACTTGAGGTGACATTGGTGTATCTAGGTGACATTAGGGTTTTGGTTGATTTGTGTCTTAAGGTGTTATTCTAGTACGAACTCTAGGGCTATTTGTGACACTTATAGGAATAGCCCAACAGATTGATTGGAAAGAATAACTTTGAGGTGGTTTCGTACCCTACCATAATCTCTTCGTTCGTTCTCCGCTATTAGTGACTTTGGAGTGACTCTTTGTTGCATGTTGAGGGATGGTTATGTGATCCAATTATGTTATCATTGTTGAGGGAACTTACACTAGTGAAAGTATGAACCCTAGGACTTGTTTCAACGCATTGCAATACCGTCTACGCTCACTTTTATCATTAGTTACCTTGCTGTTTTATATTTTCATATTACAAAACCCATTATCTACCATCCATATACCACTTGTACCACCATCGCTTCGCCGAACTAGTGCACCTATACAATTTACCATTGTATTGGGTGTGTTGGGGACACAAGAGACTCTTTGTTATTTGGTTGCAGGGTTGCTTGAGAGAGACCATCTTCATCCTACGCCTCCTGCGGATTGATAAACCTTAGGTCATCCACTTGAGGGAAATTTGCTACTGTCCTACAAACCTCTGCACTTGGAGGCCCAACAACGTCTACAAGAAGAAGGTTGTGTAGTAGACATCAGTAAGTTGCATCACCCTCTTCACACTCCAAAGCTATCTTCCGGCTTCCATGTACTGTGATGGTCCCCTTGTGACCCGGCATCTTGAGCTGTAGATAAACATAGTAGGGCCTGGCCATGAATTTAGCATAAGCCGGCCGTCCAAACAAAGCATGATATGGGCTTTTGATTTTCACCACTTCAAAGGTCAATGTCTCCGACCTGGAATCATGGTCATCTACAAAAGAAAACTCCAAAGCTATCTTACCCACCGGATATGCCGACTTACCAGGCACCACACCATGAAAAACGGTGTTTGACGGCTTAAGTTTTTTGTCTGTCAACCCCATGCGACGAAAGGTCTCATAATAGAGAATATTAATGTTGCTTCCTCCATCCATGAGTACCTTGGTGAACTTATACCCTCTAACCTGAGGTGCCACCACCAACGCTAAGTGACCCGGATTATCAACTCAGGGTGGATGATCCTCCCGGCTCCACGCAATGGGCTGCTCGGACCAACGCAAATAACGAGGAACCGCCGACTCAACAGCATTGACTGCCCTCTTATGAAGCTTCTGGTCACATTTACATAAGCTAGTGGTAAATACATGATATTGCCCACTATTCAACTGTTTTGGGTTGCTCTGATAGCCATACTACTGCTGCTGCTGACCCCCTGATTACTTTGCTGGTTGTAACCACCCTGGCTGTCATGATTATTTTGATTTCCTTGAAACCCGGAATTAGAGCCACCACCGTCGTGACCCGGGCCGTAAGAGTCGCCAGGACCGCCACCAGGCCCGTGACTGTTATGAAAGAAGTTTGAATTCTTGAACTCCCTCATGGTGTTACAATCCTTCCACAGGTGCCCAGACGGTCTTTCCTTCGTACCATGTCGTGGGCAGGGCTCATTCAACATTCGCTCAAGATTGACACTAGACCTGCCGGATCTTGGCGGCGGTCTGCCCTTACGACGTTGTCCATTATCCTGTGCATTGGTGTTAGCCAGAAAGTCGAAACTATTATCAGCCTTGTGCTTACCGTTGTTTCCCAGGTTATACTACTGACCTTTGACGTTGCCGCTCGTCTTTCCCTTCCCTACTTTTTCGTCATTAGACTCAGGATTTTTAGTACTATCAGAGTCAGCATATTTAACCAAGGCCACCATGAGCATCCCCATGTCATTGCAGTGATGCTTGAGCCACCCTAATTTCTGTTTCAGAGGCAGAAAACGGCAATTGTTCTCCAACATCAACACCACTGAATCGGCGTTAATACGATCTGATGAATGTAAGATTGTCGAGACCCGGCGCACCCAATGGGTTGTTAACTCGCCTTCCTCTGGGACACAGGAGGCCAGATCCACAATGAACATGGGTTGTTTACATGTATCCTTAAAGTTCTGGATGAACTGGGCCTTTAACTCGGCCCATGACCCGATGGAATTAGCTAGGAGCCCCTTTAACCAAGTACGGGCCGTTCCTTCCAGCATTAAAGGAAAGTATTTAGCACAGGCTCCTTCACTGACATCCAAAAACTCCATAGCCATCTCATAACTTTCAACCCACACTTCAGGACTTAAATCAGCGGTGTAATTGGGCACCTTACGAGGCCCTTTGAAATCCTTGGGCGGACGCTCATTCCGTAGATCCGGCGCTAAACACAGCTCCCCCAAGTTTCTAAAGGTCAGACCCGGCTCCACCGAGGTGGTTGGATGAATCGGAGTTGGTTGACGAGCCACATACTGGGCCGCCAGCTCGGCCTCTCGATGGGCTCTTCCTTGATCCACCACATTCTGAGCATTAGCACCACCGCCCGCTGGGTCATTACAACGCGACGGGTTATGATTCCGTCCACTGCTTGACATTGCCGGCTCATCTAGATGTCTGCTGTAGCTCCGGCTCAGGCGAGGTGTGGAATGAATCCTGTCACGGCTGTAAGAGACGCCTGCTGCTGCACCAATGCTGTCTGAAGAAACTCTCTATCCCTCCGTGTCTCAACCGTCGCTGGCGAGTCACCTTCCACAGGGATAGCCGCCAGTTGGGACGCCATAGCTACCATGTTATCCAAAGGGTTGGAGTAATGACCCGGTGGCATCGACATGTGTTGTGGCGAGTTATTGTTCTGTCGAGGCGGATCCATTACACGTGGCTTAGCCGGCGTTCTTGTCCTAGGTGCTCCGGCCCGGTTTACGGCCGTCGGGTTACTGGTCCCTGCCCCTGGCGTATTGAAAAGATTACTTGCTTCAATAGTCACCGGCAGATGGCTCTGATGCCTTCTCCTCATCACTTCATTCGAGGCGTTCTGATCTAACATGAGCCGGTAGGATTCCGCTTGGACTCGATGTGCCTGTGCATCCAAAGCAGCCCTCTCCTCAGCCATCCTGGTATTTTCAACGTTCAGCGCCTCCCTGGGCTGTGCTATATTGACACGTCTCCAACGTATCTATAATTTTTGATTGTTCCATGCTATTATATTATCCGTTTTGGATGTTTATGGGCTTTATTTTACACTTTTATTTTATTTTTGGGACTAACCTATTAACAGGAGGCCCGGCCCAAATTGATGTTTTCTTGCCTATTTCAGTGTTTCGAAGAAAAGGAATATCAAACGGAGTCCAAACGGAATGAAACCTTCGGGAGAGTTATTTTTGGAACTGAAGCAATCCGGGAGACTTGGAGTAGACGTCAGGGAAGCTTCGAGGTGGTCACGAGGCAGGGAGGCGCGCCCCCCACCCTCGTGGGCCCCTCATGGCTCCCTTGGCCGACTTCTTTCGCCTATATATATATATATATATCCATATACCCTAAAAACATCGAGGAACAGAATAGATCGGGAGTTTTGCTTACTACTTGAAGCAGAAACCTAGAAGAGGAATTCTTTCTATTCCAAAATCCATCTTCTTTCCGGTCCGCTTCATTCATTCCCTTACTAATAAATCCAATTCATCGCTAATGGCGAAACCAGCCTGTATGTGCCGCCAGAAGCCTCCGTAGCCACCGAAAACCAATCTAGACCCATTCTGGCACCCTGCTGGAGGGGGGAATCCTTCTCTGGTGGCCATCTTCATCATCCCGGTGCTCTCCATGACGAAGATGGAGTAGTCCACCCTCGGGGCTGAGGGTATGTACTAGTGTTTGATCTCTCTCTCTCTCTCTCGTGTTTGATCTCTCTCTCTCATGTTCTTGAGTTGGCACAATCTTGATGTATCGCGAGCTTTGCTATTATAGTTGGATCTTATGATGTTTCTCCCCCTCTACTCTCTTGTGATGAAATGATTTTTCCCTTTGAAGTTGTCTTATCGGATTGAGTCTTTAAGGATTTGAGAACACTTGATGTATGTCTTGCATGTGCTTATCTGTGGTGACAATGGGATATCACGTGATCCACTTGATGTATGTTTTGGTAATCAACTCGCGAGTTCCGTGACCTCGTGAACTTATGCATAGGGGTTGGCACACGTTTTTGTCTTGACTCTCCGGTAGAAACTTTGGGGCACTCTTTGAAGTTCTTTGTGTTGGTTGAATAGATGAATCTGAGATTGTGTGATGCATATCGTATAATCATACCCATGGATACTTGAGGTGACATTGGAGTATCTAGGTGACATTAGGGTTTTGGTTTATTTTTGTCTTAAGGTGTTATTCTAGTACGAACTCTATGATAGATTGAACGAAAAGAATAGCTTCATGTTATTTTACTACGGACTCTTGAATAGATTGATTAGAAAGGATAACTTTGAGGTGGTTTCGTACCCTACAATAATCTCTTCGTTTGTTCTCCGCTATTAGTGACTTTGGAGTTACTCTTTGTTGCATGTTGAGGGATAGTTATATGATCCAATTATGTTATCATTGTTGAGAGAACTTGCACTAGTGAAAGTATGAACCCTAGGCCTTTTTTCAACACATTGCAATACCGTTTATGCTCACTTTTATCATTAGTTACCTTGCTGTTTTTTATATTTTCAGATTCCAAAAACCTTTATCTACCATCCATATTGCACTTGTATCACCATCTCTTCGCCGAACTAGTGCACCTATACAATTTACCATTGTATTGGGTGTGTTTGGGACGCAAGAGACTACTTGTTATTTGATTGCAGGGTTGTTTGAGAGAGACCATCTTCATCCTACGTCTCCCACGAGATTGATAAACCTTAGGTCATCCACTTGAGGGAAATTTGCTACTGTCGTACAAACCTCTGCACTTGGAGGCCCAACAACGTCTACAAGAAGAAGGTTGTGTAGTAGACATCATATATCATCATGCACCTTTGTAATCACCGCATTATGCTGATCTTGATCCACCGGGTTAACAGATGTCGTAATCAGCGCAGTCAGCTTATCCAATAAGTCAGTTAAAACTAGAGCCGGCGGGCGCTCATGGCTACTGCCCCGGCAGCCGCCGCCGCTCCTGACCCGGAAACCAGCTCCACCGTCGTTGATGAGTGTTGTACAGGCTGTGTACCGGCCATGAAGATCGCAACCCAATTTGGCGGCTCACAGGGGTCCGGAATACTGTTGCCATTGGAACAGCCCCCAAGCCGGCCGTCTTGCAACTGGTACAACGATTCTGTCTCACCAGTGGATGACCCACCATCAAAATAGACGACGGTCTCGTCACCAGATGCTGATCTGTCCTCAGATCCCTCTCCATGGATGAATCCCACAAAGCCACATTTCATGGCTGGCCGAATCCGGGTGGGTCTTGCGCGTTGAGCCGTCTCGACGATGTCGGTGCAGATGTCCGGCTCAGGGCCTGATACGTCTCCAACGTATCTATAATTTTTGATTGCTCCATGCTATATTATCTACTGTTTTGGGCAATATTGGGCTTTATTATCCACTTTTATATTATTTTTGGGACTAACCTATTAACCGGAGGCCCAGCCCAGATTTGTTGTTTTATGCCTATTTCAGTGTTTTGAAGAAAAGGAATATCAGACGGAGTCGAAATGGAACGAAATCAACTGGAGAAGTTATTTTTGGAAGGAAACACACCTGATGGACTTGGACCCCACGTCAGAAGATACGGGAGCTGCCCACGAGGGTGGGGGCGCGCCCACCCCCTAGGGCGCGCCCCCCTGCCTTGTGGGGCCCCCGTGGCTCCCCTGGCATGCTTCTTCTGCCTATATAACTCCATATACCCTAAAACTTCCAGAACGGAGATTAGATCGGGAGTTCCGCCGCCAGTAGCCTCCGTAGCCACCGAAAGCCAATCTAGACCCGTTCCGGCACCCTGCCGGAGGGGGCAATCCTTCCTCGGTGGCCATCTTCATCATCCCGGTGCTCTCCATGACGAGGAGGGAGTAGTTCTCCCTCGGGGCTGAGGGTATGTACCAGTAGCTATGTGTTTGATCTCTCTCTCTCACTCTCTCGTGTTCTTGAGACAATACGATCTTGATGTATCGCAAGCTTTGCTATTATAGTTGGATCCTATGTTTCTCCTCCCCCTGTTCTCTCTTGTAATGAATTGATGTTCCCCTTTGAAGTAATCTTATCGGATTGAGTCTTTATAGATTTGAGAACACTTGATGTATGTCTTGCGTGGATAACCGTGGTGACATTGGGTTATTCTATTGATCCACTTGATGTATGTTTTGGTGATCAACTTGCGGGTTTCGTGACATCGGGAACCTATGCATAGGGGTTGGCACACGTTTTCGTCGTGATTCTCCGGTAGAAACTTTGGGCACTCTTTGAGGTCCTTTGTGTTGGTTGAATAGATGAATCTGAGATTGTGTGATGCATATCGTATAATCATACCCACGGATACTTGAGGTGACATTGGAGTATCTAGGTGACATTAGGGTTTTGGTTGACTTGTGTCTTAAGGTGTTATTCTAGTACGAACTCTAGGGCTGTTTGTGACAACTATAGGAATAGCCCAACGGATCGATTGGAAAGAATAACTTTGAGGTGGTTTCATACCCTACCATAATCTCTTCGTTCGTTCTCCGCTATTAGTGACTTTGGAGTGACTCTTTGTTGCATGTTGAGGGATAGTTATGTGATCCAATTATGTTAGTATTGTTGAGGGAACTTACACTAGTGAAAGTATGAACCCTAGGCCTTGTTTCAACACATTGCAATACCGTTTACGCTCATTTTTATCATTAGTTACCTTGCTGTTTTTATATTTTCAGATTACAAATACCTTTATCTACCATCCATATACCACTTGTTTCACCATCTCTTCGCCGAACTAGTGCACCTATACAATTTACCATTGTATTGGGTGTGTTGGGGACACAAGAGACTCTTTGTTATTTGGTTGCAGGGTTGCTTGAGAGAGACCATCTTCATCCTACGCCTCCTGCGGATTGATAAACCTTAGGTCATCCACTTGAGGGAAATTTGCTACTGTTCTACAAACCTCTACACTTGGAGGCCCAACAACGTCTACAAGAAGAAGGTTGTGTAGTAGATATCAAGCTCTTTTCTCACGCCGTTGCCAGGGAGGTTAGCGCTTGAAGGTATATCTTTAGATCTTGCAATCGAGTCTTTTAGTTTCTTGTTTTATCACTAGTTTAGTTTATAAAAGAAAACTATAAAAAAATGGAATTGAGTTTGTCTCATATGCTTCACATTTTTAATATATTTCGTGAGTATGATGGAAAGGAAAATTGTGCTCAAGTACTAGAAGAAGAAATTTATAAAATGTTTGGCACTAAATCTTTGAATGATGAGCATGATTGCAATGTTGTTAGTATGAATTCCTTGAATATCTATGATGCTAATGATATGCAAAGCCACAAGATTGGGGAAGCTATGTTTGACGAAGATGATATTTTTTGTCCCCCAAGTTTTGATGAGCAAATTTATTATGATGAAAGCATGCCTCCTATCTATGATGATTATTGTGATGACACGTATGCTTTAAAGAATAATCATAACAATGAAACTTGTCATCTTGATTTCAATTTTCAATCACATGATAGTTATTTTGTTGAGTTTCCTCCCACTATTATTCATGAGAAGAATTTTGCTTATGTGGAGAGTAGTAAATTTTGCATGCTTGTAGAGCATGAAAAGAATGCTTTAGGTGCTGGTTATATTGTTGAATTAATTCATGATGCTACTGAAAATTATTATGAGGGAGGAACATATGCTTGTAGGAATTGCAATAATGTCAAGTTTCCTCTCTATGTGCTTAAAATTTTGAAGTTATGCTTGTTCTACCTTCCTATGCAAGTTGATTCTTGTTCCCACAAGTTGTTTGCTCACAAAATCCCTATGCATAGGAAGTGGGTTAGACTTAAATGTGCTAGTCATATTCTTCATGATGCTCTCTTTATGTTTCAATTCTTATCTTCTATATGAGCATCATTGAAATCATCATGCCTAGCTAGGGGCGTTAAACGATAGCGCTTGTTGGGAGGCAACCCAACTTTATTTTTGTTCCTTGCTTTTTTTTCCTGTTTAGTAATAAATAATTCATCTAGCCTCTGTTTAGATGTGGTTTTATGCTTTTAATTAGTGTTTGTGCCAAGTAGAACCTTTGGGAAGACTTGGGGAGAGTCTTGTTGATCATGCTGTAAAAAACAGAAACTTTAGCGCTCACGAGAATTGCTGCCATTTTTATTTGGAGAGTGATATTTAGTTAATTCTTTTTGAAGATGATTAATAGATAAATTACTCAGGTCTAGCAATTTATTTTGGAATTTTATGAGTTACATAAGTATACGTTTGATCCAGATTACTACAGACTGTTCTGTTTTTGACAGATTCTGTTTTCGATGTGTTGTTTACTTATTTTGATGAATCTATGGCTAGTAAAAGATTTTATAAACCATAGAGAAGTTGGAATACAGTAGGTTTAACACCAATATAAATAAAGAATGAGTTCATTACAGTACCTTGAAGTGGTGATTTATTTTCTTATACTAACGGAGCTTACGAGTTTTCTCTTAAGTTTTGTGTTGTGAAGTTTTCAAGTTTTGGGCAAAGATCCGATGGACTATGGAATAAGGAGTGGCAAGAGCCTAAGCTCGGGGATGCCCAGGGCACCCCAAGGTAATATTCAAGGACAACCAAGAGCCTAAGCTTGGGGATGCCCCGGAAGGCATCCCCTCTTTCGTCTTCGTTCATCGGTAACTTTACTTGGAGCTATATTTTTATTCGCCACATGATATGTGTTTTGCTTGGAGCGTCAATTTATTTTGTTAGGATTTGCTTTCTGTTATCTAGAACAATGTTTTGCATCTTTTATTTCAATAAAAGTGTCATTGATAGCCTTTACTATGCCTATTTTAGAAGTCCACATGTTGCTGTTTGAAAACAGAAAGTTTACTGCTGTTGCAATAATTCCCTAGAAAAGTAAGAATGTGATAAAATGTTGAAACCTTTTGCATATTAAGCGCTGATAAATTTACTACAGTGGGAATTTTCTTTCATAATTTTTGGAGCTAGGGAAGTAAGGATGTTGCTGCATTCTTTACAGACTATCCTGTTTAGGCAGATTGCTGTTATGTTTGCATTGTTTGCATATGTTTGCTTCTTTAATGATTCTATTTGAGGATAGGACTATTAAATATGCAGAGGCATTTAGTATGCAATGTTGAATAAATTTTTTAGTGATTTGCTACAGTAGAGTATGATAAGGTTTTTGCAATGATTTATACTAACTTATCTCACGAGTCCTTGTTGAGTTTTGTGTGGATGAAGCTTTTGAGATTTAGGGAAGACCGTGATATGAGAGGAATTAAGGAGACACAAAAGCTCAAGCTTGGGGATGCCCAAGGCACCCCAAGATAATATTTCAAGAAGTCTCAAGCGTCTAAGCTTGGGGATGCCCCGGTTGGCATCCCACCTTTCTTCTTCAACAACTATCGGTTAGTATCGGTTGATCCTAAGTTTTTGCTTCTTCAAATGATGTTTGCTATTCTTAGATGTCATTTTATTTTGCTTTGCTTGCTGTTTGAATAAAATACCAAGATATGAAATTATTAAATGTTAGAGAGTCTTCACATAGTTACATAATTATTCGACTACTCATTGATCTTCACTTATATCTCTCGGAGTAGTTTGTCATTCACTCTAGTGCTTCACTTATACCTTTTAGAGCATGGTGGTAGATTTGTTTTATAGAAACAATTGATCTCTCATGCTTCACTTAGACTATTTTGAGAGTCTTAAATAGCATGGTAATTTGCTTAAAATCCTAATATGCTAGGTATTCAAGAATAATAAAATTCTCTTATGAGTGTGTTGAATACTATGAGAAGTTTGATACTTGATAATTGTTTTGAGATATGGAGATGGTGATATTAGAGTCATGCTAGTTGAGTAGTTGTGAATTTGAGAGATACTTGTGTTGAAGTTTGTGATTCCCGTAGCATGCACGTATGGTGAACCGTTATGTGATGAAGTCGGAGCATGACTTATTTATTGATTGTCATCCTTATGAGTGGCGGTCGGGGACGAGCGATGGTCTTTTCCTACCAATCTATCCCCCTAGGAGCATGTGTGTAATACTTTGGTTTGATAACTTGTAGATTTTTGCAATAAGTATATGAGTTCTTTATGACTAATGTTGAGTCCATGGATTATATGTGCTCTCACCCTTCCACCTTTGCTAGCCTCTCTAATACCGCGCACCTTTCGCCGGTATCATACACCCACCATATACCTTCCTCAAAACAGCCACCATACCTACCTATTATGGCATTTCCATAGCCATTACGAGATATATTGCCATGCAAATTTCCACCATTTCGTTATTATGACACACTCCATCATTGTCATATTTCTAGCATGATCATGTAGTTGACATCGTATTGGTGGCAAAGCCACCATTCATAATTATTTCATACATGTCACTCTTGATTCATTGCATATCCCGGTACACCGCCGGAGGCATTCATATAGAGTCATATTTTGTTCTAAGTATCGAGTTGTAATTATTGAGTTGTAAGAAAAATAAAAGTGTGATGATCATCATTATTAGAGCATTGTCCCAGTGAGGAAAGGATGATGGAGACTATGATTCCCCCACAAGTCGGGATGATACTCCGGACGAAAAATAAATAAAAGAGGCCAAAGAAGCCCAAATAAAAAAGAGGCCATAAAAAGGAAAAGGCCCAAATAAAAAAATAAAAAAATGAGAGAAAAAGAGAGAAGGGACAATGCTACTATCCTTTTACCACACTTGTGCTTCAAAGTAGCACCATGATCTTCATGATAGAAAGTCTCCTATGTTGTCACTTTCATATACTAGTGGGAATCTTTCATTATAGAACTTGGCTTGTATATTCCAATGATGGGTTCCTCAAATTGCCCTAGGTCTTCATGAGCAAGCAAGTTGGATGCACACCCACTAGTTTCTTTTGTTGAGCTTTCATATACTTATAGCTCTAGTGCATCCGTTGCATGGCAATCCCTACTCACACACATTGATATCTATTGATGGGCATCTCCATAGCCCGTTGATACGCCTAGTTGATGTGAGACTATCTTCTCCCTTTTTGTCTTCTCCACAACCACCATTCTATTCCACCTATAGTTCTATGTCCATGGCTCACACTCATGTATTGCGTGAAGATTGAAAAAGTTTGAGAACATCAAAATTATGAAACAATTGCTTGGCTTGTCATCGGGGTTGTGCATGATTTAAATATTTTGTGTGGTGAAGATAGAGCATAGCCAGACTATATGATTTTGTAGGGATAGTTTTCTTTGGCCATGTTATTTTGAGAAGTCATGATTGCTTAGTTAGTATGCTTGAAGTATCGATTGGAAAGAATAACTTTGAGGTGGTTTCATACCCTACCATAATCTCTTCGTTCGCTCTCCGCTATTAGTGACTTTGGAGTGACTCTTTGTTGCATGTTGAGGGATAGTTATGTGATCCAATTATGTTAGTATTGTTGAGGGAACTTACACTAGCGAAAGTATGAACCCTAGGCCTTGTTTCAACACATTGCAATACCGTTTACGCTCATTTTTATCATTAGTTACCTTGCTGTTTTTATATTTTCAGATTACAAATACCTTTATCTACCATCCATATACCACTTGTTTCACCATCTCTTCGCCGAACTAGTGCACCTATACAATTTACCATTGTATTGGGTGTGTTGGGGACACAAGAGACTCTTTGTTATTTGGTTGCAGGGTTGCTTGAGAGAGACCATCTTCATCCTACACCTCCCACGGATTGATAAACCTTAGGTCATCCACTTGAGGGAAATTTGCTACTGTCCTACAAACCTCTGCACTTGGAGGCCCAACAACGTCTACAAGAAGAAGGTTGTGTAGTAGACATCAGGGCCCGGTTCACCGATCTTGCCGATGAAAATGTGAATTCTGCCGAAGGGGACCCGGTTCCCGTACTCTACCGAGCCGGCCTCGGGGCCCCAGCCTGCATCATCGAATTAGAGCCCACGGTGTATCCCTTGATCCCTTCGAAGTTTCCCTTCAAGAACTCGAAACCATCTTGCGAGAGCCCCACGGTGGGTGCCAACTATCGTGGAAATATCACGTCTGATGTCCTAGAGAGAGGACTTAGTCGTGGAGCCATCGCTTGAGGTGAGCTTAAAGGGGTTAATCAGGACAAAGGACACGAGGAGTTTATACTGGTTCGGCCCCTTACAATGAAGGTAAAAGCCTAATCCAATTTTATGTGGAATTGCTAGGGTTTCGATGAGCGGGGAGCGAATACGCTTGACCGACTCTCGACGATGTTGTTTCTTGTCCTAAGCCGCCGCCGGGTCGTCCCCTTATATACACAGGTTGACGCCCTGCGGCTTACAGAGTCCCGGCCGGCTCATACAACGTGTCCGGCTCGGTGACGTATCTTACATGCCTTACTTTACAAGTTTTACATACATGGCGGTTTATGCTTATGGGCCTTAAGCCGCCTTCGGGTCTGGGCCCGCTACTAAGCCTATCTATGAACCGTCGTGTGGCCTTAGGCTTTATAATCAATAACTCTTCAGGGGGATGACCGACCCCTCCTGGGCGGGTCATACCTAATAGTTATATCCCCAACAGGAAATATGCCCTAGAGGCAATAATAAAGTTGTTATTTATATTTCCTTATATCATGATAAATGTTTTTTATTCATGCTAGAATTGTATTCACCGGAAACTTAGTACATGTGTGAATACATAGACAAAATGAGTGTCACTAGTATGCCTCTACTTGACTAGCTCGTTAATCAAAGATGGTTAAGTTTCCTAGCCATGGACAAGAGTTTTCATTTGATAAATGGGATCACATCATTAGAGAATGATGTGATTGACTTGACCCATCCGTTAGCTTACCACTGTGATCATTTAGTTTATTGCTATTGCTTTCTTATAACTTATACATGTTCCTATGACTATGAGATTATGCAACTCCCGAATACCGGAGGAACACTTAGTGTGCTATCAAACGTCACAACATAACTGGGTGTTGTAAAGATGCTCTACAGGTGTCTCCGATGGTGTTTGTTGAGTTGGCATAGATCAAGTAGGATTTGTCACTCCGATTGTCGGAGAGGTATCTCTGGGCCCTCTCAGTAATGCACATCACTATAAGCCTTGCAAGCAATGTGACTAATGAGTTAGTTGTGGGATGATGCATTACGGAACGAGTAAAGAGACTTGCCGGTAATGAGATTGAACTAGATATTGAGATGCCGATGATCGAATCTCGGGCAAGTAACATACCGATGACAAAGGGAACAACGTATGTTGTTATGCGGTTTGATCGATAAATATCTTCATAGAATATGTGGGAGCCAATATGAGCATCCAGGTTCCACGATTGGTTATTGACCGGAGATGAGTCTCGGTCATGTCTACATAGTTCTCGAACCCGTAGGGTCCCCACGCTTAACGTTCGATGACGATCGGTATTATGAGTTTATGTGTTTTTGATGTACCGAAGGTTGTTCGGAGTCCCGGATGTGATCACGGACATGATGAGGAGTCTCAAAATGGTCGAGACATAAAGATTGATATACTGTATGACTATATTCGGACACCGGATGAGTTCCAGGGGTCACCGGATATATATCGGAGTGTCGGAAGGGTTATCGGAACCACCGGAGAAGTAATGGGCCTTATTGGGCCTAGGGAAGAGAGAGAGAGAGAGAGAGAGAGAGAGAGAGAGAGATGGGCTGCCAAGGGCTGCCCCCCCCATGGGCCTAGTACGAATTGGACTAGGGGGAGGGGCAGCGCCCCCTCCTTCCTTCTCTTCCCCCCTCCTTCCTTCTTCTCCTAGTAGGACTAGGAAAGGGGGGAGTCCTACTCCTACTAGGAGGAGGATTCCTCCCCCCTTGGCGCGCCTATGAGGGCCGGCCGGCCTCCCCCTCCCTCCATTATATACGTGGGGAGAGGGCACCCTAGAACACATCAAAGTTGACCTTAACCGTGTGCGGTGTCCCCCTCCACAGATTTCCACCTTGGTCATATCGTTGTAGTGTTTAGGCGAAGCCCTGTGTTGGTAACTTCATCATCACCGTCAACACGCCGTCGTGCTGACGAAACTCTCCCTCGGCCTCAGCTGGATCAAGAGTACGAGGGACATCACCGAGCTGAACGTGTGCAGATCGCGGAGGTGCCGTGCATTCGGTACTTGGATCGGTTGGATCGCGAAGATGTTCGACTACATCAACCGTCTTACTAAACGCTTCCGCTTTCGGTCTATGAGGGTACGCGGACACACTCTCCCGCTCGTTGCTATGCATCACATAGATAGATCTTGCGTGATCTTAGGTAAAATTGTGAAATACTGCGTTCCCCAATAGTTTGTTGGGTTGGCATAGATCAAGATTAGGATAAGCCTTGCAAGAAATGTGACTAATCAGTTAGTTGCGGGATGATGCATTACAGAACGAGTAAAGATACTTGCCGGTAACGAGATTGAACTAGGTATGATGATACCGACGATCGAATCTCGGGCAAATAACATACCGATGACAAAGGGAATGACATATGTTGTTATGTGGTTTGACCGATAAAGATCTTTGAAGAATATGTTGGAACCAATATGAGCATCTAGGTTCCGCTATTGGTTATTGACTGGAGATGTGTCTCGGTCATGTCTACATAGTTCTCGAACCCGTAGGGTCCGCATGCTTAACGTTCGATGACGATTTGTATTATGAGTTATGTGTTTTGGTGACTGAAGTTGGTTCGGAGTCCCGGATGAGATCACAGACATGATGAGGAGTCTCTAAATGGTCGAGAGGTAAAGATTCATATATTGGAAGGTAGTATTCGGGCATCGGAATGGTTCCGAGTGATTTGGGTATTTTTCAGAGTACCAAGGGGCTACCGGACCCCCCCCCCCCCCGGGGGAAGTGTTGGGCCTACATGGGCCTAAGGGAGAGAGAGGGAAGCCCGTGGGGGGGTGGCGCGCACCCTCCTCCTAGGGAGTCCGAATAGGACAAGGAGGAGGGGGCGTGGCCCCCCTTCCCTTCCCCTCTCCCTCTCCTTCCTTTTCCCTCTGGTGGAAGAAAGGAAAAAGGGGGGGCCAAATCCTACTCCTAGTAGGACTCCCCCCCATGGCGCGCGCCCCCTGGCCGGCCTCCTCCTCCCCTCCTTTATATACGAGGGCGGAGGGCACCCAAAGACACACCAATAGTTCTCTTAGCTGTGTGCGGTGCCCCCCTCCACAGTTTACTCCTCCGGTCATAGCGTCATAATGTTTAGGTGAAGCCCTGCACAGAACTCTCCCTCGACCCTCTGCTGGATCAAGAGTTCGAAGGACGTCATAGAGATGAACGTGTGCTGAACACGGAGGTGTCGTACGTTCGGTACTTGGATTAGTTGGATCATGAAGATGTTCGACTACATCAACCGCGTTAACCTAACGCTTCCACTTTCGGTCTACGAGTGTACATGGACACACTCTCCCCCTCTCATTGATATGCATCTCCTAGATAGATCTTGCATGATCGTAGGAATTTTTTGAAATTGCATGCTACATTCCCCAACACGATGCTGCCACACACCAATGGCCCCCTCGTGGAAGAAAGGTGCAAGCCCGCCACCGTGGTCCGCCGGTCGAACTTTGCTCATGCTTGGGGGCAAGTTCAATGCTCACTGTTTCACACATTATGTCGGGGATGTAACTCTATGTGCATGTGGACTTGCACTCCTCTGGGTGTACTCCGTTAAGCTTCCATGTATGCGCCATTTGACATGTAGTACTGTAAACATCTCTAAAGATCTACTTCAAAGGACAACTTAGCCCCCATGTAGGTTCTGGTGGTAATGACATGTAACTAGGGGACCTATGACATTCATGAGTTATATTAGGTATTTGTGACATGGTTATGAAAATATGGCTGGGGACCCACTAATAAGAAAATAAAAATAAAATAAAACGGTCCAATTCATTTGTACATATTTCTCTTATGCTTGAGTTGTAGGAAAGTACCGTTGCATTCACCTCCAAGCTTCCAATGTTGTGCATTTGCTCCGAGAAGTTTGTGAAAGTTGGTAAGTCACCTCAAGATCTACTTTTTAGTGAGTGAGCTCCAAATTTGTTTTTGAAGCTCAAGGAGAAGAAGGCGAGGCATTGCCCCCACCCCTCGAGTTGAAATTTAGGATACATCATTGCCTTTTGTGTCTTTGGTTATGTTGTTCCTGAGCTTTAGTAACTGCTTTGACTGCAACTCTTAGTTCCTTGGGTACATATTTTGCTGATTAATAGATGGTCTAACAACAACAAGCATGGACAAAATCATGTGTTAACTTAATCTAGCTTACTAATCTTATGTATTAGCTGGAACATACTACTACTTAGGATTAAGCACTAAAATCATCACAAATAGACCAAAAGAAATCTCAAATCCATCACACAAATAACCAAAGTTGCAGATTCATCAATAGTTTCGCAAAACTGAAATTCATTGTACCGAGAAATGATTCATCAACAGATCGATGGACACAAGTATCCCGCATGATGTTTACTAAATTTTTAGTCCAAGGTGTAATATGGTCTCACGCTCATACACCAAGAACATAAAAAACATCCCGGTCTCACAGGATAAGAGAATCACAATCTTCCGCACAAATACATCCTTTTTATTTGTACAATCACCATGATTTTTTTTGTTGATAGATTCATATACCATATGTACAAACCCACACAAACAAGATCAGAAATTTGGGCTAACAAAAATAATAAATGAAAATCCACCAACGCAAGTACCTTTCCATAGAGGATTATGCTGGATAGAACGATCCATAATTACCCAATTGTTTTGAAAAAGTCACCACAATCTAAAAAATCATCCCAAATCTCAAGCAATGCAATAGGAAAACCAAAAATACACATACAAATCCAATAGGAGGTCCCAACCAAATCCAATTAGATCAAGAAAGCAAGGCAAACAAGAATAAGCAGTCGCAAAGATTCAATGGAGGAGGCAGAAGTTTCCTTGGAGGAAATTATCGGTGAGTGGCAAGACATTGATCCAGATTGATCTCGTCTCCACCCCTCATACCGATCTGGACACAGATCACTTTTAATGCACTTGAAAAAGTTGCTAATGACTCACATCCCCAAACTCAACATTGTCGGATGTGTCAACCGAGATGAGCAAGTGGTGAGAGAGGAGCGGAGGAGAAATAAATGACGAGAGAAAAAGTTGATGTAGGTGGTGCACATGAATCCGGCTGAGGTACTTCACCAACATGGGCCAAGTGTATATGGTAACGTTGTTCAAAATTGTTGTATCATAATCATGTATTGCCATAGTAAATCTTATTGTTCAGATCCTAATGAGCAAACACATGTCAGGATACCGAGCGTCGGGTAGATCGTCCTCCAAAAATGTCCCTCTCCATATTTTGCCCATATTAGTCAAGATATCAAGCCAAAGGCTGGTCATATTGTCCCATATATCGTTCAGTATGTGCGAAGTTAATTTATGATATGATATGCTAAATCAGTATTAGTAGGATGTTAAATGTATATATTGGTTGATATATAAGTCACATCGGCCTATATTAATAACCTTGAGTGATGCTATTGCAATACCTACTGAGTCTATTGTCAGGACATAAAATACAATGACTGGACCATAGAAGATTCAATAAATGAGCAATACCAAGTATTCAAGGACAAGCCCTTGTAAGTACACCTCATACACTCTATATTTTTTATCCACTCACACCTAAGATACAAAGTGCTTTACTCTTTTATTTTGTGGATGAGACAAAATCTTATTTTAGAAACCTCTTTCATGATATTTTTACTATCTCATTCATGATATTTGTTAGATAAATGCATATTCTAGAAACCTCTAATGCCTTGTTTTTACTATTCTTCATGATATATGTTGAAGAAAAATTAGAGTTCTTCCCAAGATATTTAAACATGCTAAATGAAAGCAAATCAAACACATATTTATATACACTACAATTCACCTAAGTGGCAGAAACTAATCCATGGAGGAATGTGATTTTGTGATTCTTTTATTTATCTCTAGAATCCAGGAGAACATGATTTGAAGAATGGTTTCCAGGGCAATGTCTCGGAAAGAATCTGTAGATGTAATTATCCTTGGAAAATATGACTTAAAGTTAGTGTTAGCTATGTGTGTAATCATGGATCCATTAAAGTTCTATGATAAAGAATGTCTTACCTATTCGAGGTGGTTAATTTTTTGCTAAGTTTAATAGAAAAATATAATAGTCAAACTAGTATGTTGATAGAATAAGTTATAAGGAAGTAAAAAATGTGATTAACTTTGCTGAGTGTAATAGAAAAATATATTAATTAAAGTAGTATGTTGATAGAATGAGTTATAAAGAAGTAAAAAATGTAATTAATTTTGCTAAGTGTAATAGGAAAGTATCCTAATGAATATCGTGCGTTGATAGAATGAGTTATAAGTAAATACAAATTGTAACTAATTTTGCAAACTGTAATGAAGAAATTTAACTCTTATGATTGTGGATGTTAATATAATTTTAGCAATGTGGAATTATCAACCAATGGGCTTATTTCTTGGGGGTGATCACTTATATTCGTCAGTGGAAATTTGTAATGGGCAACCGCAAGCCCATAACGCCCATGTGATATGTGCTAATCTTAAACATCATAACCATGACCTAAAAAGTTCGATAAAATCTATATCCCATCCATACATGCCCCATTTAGAATTGCAATATAGTTCTAGAGCATATGGATATAATGATATATACGTCCTCCTCAAACACCGGGATAAAGTTTTAAAATACTTCTGAAGAGACATATTGTTTAGTTACTAGATTATCCAAGAAAACTAGAGGAAGGTATGCACAATTTGGTGGGTGTAGGTTGGGATGAAAACTATTTATTTGCATGCTCGTGCAATATAGCGTATTAGAAGAAATGCCATTGCCTCGTTAACCCCCTAGAAGGTGGTCGTACGATAAATTAGCATGACGTGGCTACAACCTTTCCGCTCATGTTTTATCATCCTAATGGGGGATCTCTTATTTTAATCTATTTTTTGCGGGTAATCTGATTTAATCAGTTGACTAGAAGGACTTGAATCATTGTTAGTATGCTATTTACTTAAGAGGAGTCTGCCATTTTTTTCATAATCCTCCACACAAGGCCATGAGACTGGATGGTTTTAATGGGTTGTTCATAAAGGTACTCCCTCTATCTGAGTTTATAGAGCATGCACATGTTTTTAGGTCTTTTATTTGACTAACACATATGGGTTCTACGGCATAAAATACAAATTATGAAAATTCACTACAAATTCAATGAGATGCTTTTAGTGATATATGACACATATTTTTTTGGAAAAATTATGTTACTAAAACATGTGAATGCCTTACAAACCAGGGTGACCGGTGTATGCTAGAACATTATTGGTCCATATTTTTCTCAACTTTTTTGAAGAAAGAACAAATGAGTGTCTTAATAGCTCCTTGATTACACCGGCCCCCAAAGGATTGGATCTAAGGCAATTAATGACTATCATTCAATCTCACTTCTTAATTGTTATCTTAAAGTTTGAATCAAGGTCTCTTCGGTTAAGAGGATTTCGTAGGAATTTGAGGGATTGGAATCCTCAGTATTCGTTCTTATGTCAGTTGTTTGATTCATAGGATTGAATCCAATGGGAATTTCTAAGGATTTCTTTGTGTTATATTCCATAGAAATTTTAGCATCCAGTCAAACCTCTTGGAAAGAATTGCCTAGTTTTCTTGTGATGCCACTATTGGGAAACGTAGTAGAAAACAAAAAAATTGACCTACGAATCAAGTTCCCATGATCACTATGAAGATTATGCATACAAGGTTAGATATGAACTCACCAACAAAAAATTTGCAACAGAAAAAGAGTTGATGAAGATCACGTTCTTGACGTCCCTCGGATCTTCCCACGATCAGTTCCCTTGAACAAGACTCAAACATACGATTTCTCTATCGGATTGCACACGTACGAATCCTTTGATCCAGCAGGGGTACGCCGTCCAGAGCTATGTCGTGCCGGAGTAGAAGTAGAGAGTATCCCTATGGGGAGCGGTGATGGTAGAGAACTACAGAGAGAGGGAGAGTGCAGCCACGGGCACGAAGAACTTGTGTGTTTGGGGCTGCCCTCCCTCCCTCTATTTATAATAGGCCGGAGAGGGGCCAACTTACAGAAGGTGGCAGCAACCCCAAGGGGGAGTGCCCATCTCGGGTTGCCTCCAAGTGGTGCCCCATCCCCAAACCCCGGGACGCCACTAGGTGGCTTGCCCACCAAGGCTAAGGGGTGCCCCACTATTGGGCCCCTAGGGCCCATGCGGCTGCCCCCACCTTGGGTCTCAGGAACTTTTCCGATTCACCAAAACTTCTCCGGTTTTCCTCCGAAACATTTCTGGTTTTCCCGAAACGATTCTGATTCTGCCTCGAAACAATTATTTTGTCCTTGAAACTTTTTCAGTGACAATCTCTAGTACTCCTAACTCAATTACTACCCAACAGATCACATTCATCTTAAGTGTGTGACCATGCAGGTTCGGTGAAACATAGAATGAACAAAACTTCCTTCTGTACAGTGATCAACATCGGAACCATGGACATTCATGTTGACCCCTATACTCACACAAATGATATTCGAGTGAACCTGTGGTTATCTTATGTTTTTGACACTAGTGTAGTGTAAAAACACTCTTATATTATGGGGCGGAGGGAGTACAATACTACTACCTCCGCATGAGTTTATTAGTCCCCATCGTATTTTAGGTCAAAGTTTGACCATATATTTGACTAGCAAAGTATTAATGCATGTAACCAAATATTATATTGTTGAATTCGCATTTGAATGTAGTTTCTAACAATATTTTTTTGCTACATGTCACTAATACTTTATTAGTTAAAATTATGATCAAAATATGACCCAAAATATGACGGGACTAGTAAATCCGGACCGAGTAACAGTGATCATTCATGTGCTTAATTTCTTTTGCGACGGCATTCATGTGCTTAATTAATTGTAGTATCAATTTTTTTGAAACTTAATAATAGCATCAATTTGATCTGGTGCTAGTGTAAACATCTAAACGGGACACGTTGAAGATTAGTGCCCCTGCAATTCACCGTTTGCTATTCTATCAAAATCTAATGGTAGGTTAACTCACCACCATTATGCATACTCACTTCAGTTTTTGCACTACAGAGATTGGACATGCGCACGCCGTACGTGCATGTAAGTGTTGCTTTCGAGAGTCGAAACTGTACAACGAAGCAAATCAGTTGGTAGGATGCTGCATCCCTATCTTCCATCTTGTGATTGTAGCTTTGGGGAAGTTTATTGTTGAAAGATATAGTCGCCAATAAAATTATGAACCAAAGAACCTAACGCATGCATGGGACCTGTGATAAGTTGATTCCCATTCATGAATCATGATTAATATGCACATATTATTCTCTCTTATTTATCTTTGTCATCATTATATTCATCCTCGAGAGCCAAAGTGCATCACCTAAATGATTAATCTTTCACGACCCAAGTTATAACAATGACCAACGAGATTGATTAAAATATTAGCAGGTCGCGAAGCCATGCAGATATATAAGGCTTTTAAATGATAATAAATAATTAACTTATTAAGACTATGAGCGCATTGAGCTGTACGTTGTTTGTTAGTTTTATACGAAAAATCATTATCTTCTAAAAGAAGAATACAAGGCGGCCCGGAGTATATTATTCACTTCTTTTTTGAAAAGAAGGTTGAAAGCCTCGTAATCTGCATCATTGCCATGCATACACACAACCATTGTTATTCATTATTAAGCAGTGTACGGAATCAAGGCAACTACAACAAACCGTTATAGGAAAAATGAACAAAACACCTATGACTAAGCCAACCTCTTCTGCACAAGATCCTTCAAAAAGGATACACGTCCTTGCGCCGCCGTCGTCATGTCTGACATTGTCAAGACAAGAATTTTCTCCTAGTTGCTGAAACCAATCACTAAAGTCCAGTACAATGGATAAGGAGACACAGTCTTCAACAAAGTAACGACACAAGTTCATCGTTATTGAGCCTAACCAATAAAGGTCAGAACAAGAGTTTTCACCCGGACATGGAGCAGTGTTCCAACCATCATCTTAAGGACGGGTCATTTGGTAGTCACCCCTACCAGTACTCCGCTGCATTACATAGTTGCGCTAGCAGATGGGTGAGATTTCTACCCACCAAAAATGAAGGCCCCAGGTGTCAAGGGCTCGCCCATGTTGCGGCACTAATCTGACTATTGTCACTCCACACCATTGCCAGCCAACATGCAATATCCACCACATTTTCGGGACCGTTGCCCCGGCTTCCTCCGCATGAACGGAGGTAGATACCGCCGAGCATGATGTCAATGGGGGAGCACCGTTGCGCTCCGGCCGCATCAACAAACAAAAACCTTCCCAAGCGCTGACTGTTGCATACACAGCAGACGACAAATGTCCGCCCTCGATAGTCCACCCTGAGGACACTGACACACCACCATTGAAAGGCCACCAACAATGGGATTAGACACCTCTCTACTCAACACCAACGAATCACCCTTTGCTGATGTCATGGTGTTGTCGCATGCCGCCGGCACGGGCGCATATATGCGTGCTAGTAATCAACTGAAGCTCTACCGGATGCATCGCACCACCACCCTCCTTGCCGAGGCCGTAGCCCCGATGTCCTTGTTGTCTATCCCAGCCGTAGTGCCACGCCCAGGCGGCCGTCAGAGGAGCAAACATTAAAAATAACAATCCAAACAGGGCTAGCATCCTAGCAGACCCCTTAAAACACATTTAAAGAGCTCTTTAAACCATTTTACGGTGCAAAACTGGGCCGAAAAGAACAAATATCGTATTACGAACTATATCCGTAATGATACAGCAAGCAATCGTCCCGCTCCGGCCACACCCGTCCCGGCCGCCACCCGTCCCCCGCCTGTCCAGCCCCGGCCATGCATGCCCAGGCCTGACTGCGCTTCGCCCCGGCCACACCCGCCGCCGCGCTCCGCCTCGGCCATGCCCGCCCCTATCGCGCTCCCCCGCCTTGGTCGTGCCTCTCTTGCCCTTCTTTGGCGCCGCGCCACCTCGATTCGGGCCGACGGCGGCCTGCTCCACCCCTCCCATGGCCGGCCTCGCCTTGGCGGTGAAGGTCGAGTCGGCCACAATTTGGACCTGCATCAACAAATTCTGTCGTGCACCGACCTTTTCCGATGTGCGGTGACGGATTTCGGCGAGTTTCGGGTTGATTTCGACCAGTTTCGCGGCCGCGCATCTACTCTGACGAGGTTTGACCGTTTACAAGTTGAACTGTATATTGCCTTCCAATCTGTACATATGGGGTTCTCGCGGATGGATTCTTGGTGGCCCTAAAAAAATTTAAGGGTCGGTCGAACTTTACGGGATTTGCTAGGGAGTGTTTTCTCGACTGTAAATGCCTTATTTTTTTACGGGTTTGACTGCTTTTAAGGAGTCTGCTAGAGATGCTTTAAAGCTTTCTTTTGAGCTTTTTTTATCGAGGCATCCGTAAATATAGAATATTCACAGTTCACTTTTTAATATAGAATATTCACAGTTCACTTTTTAATATAGAATATTCGCTCCAAAAGCTGGAACAAGGACCTCAAGATTTTCATATTCGCAACTGATAAACGCACTTAGCTCGTCATCATTAGACATTTTTTTAGATGATCATCATTAGACATTTAGCGGTGAAGAGTGGACCATGAACATTTTTTTTTTTGAGGGGCGAGTGGACCATGGATCTTTTCCGTTCTTCTTTATGCGTGGACCAGGTGGGCCACACTAGGTGAATAGGAGCGGGCCATGTACAGCTAGGTGCGCGCGTGGCATTTGTATGGTCCAATTTGTCTAAAAAAAATTGTATGGTCCAATGAGGGCGCTGAGGTTGTTTGTTGGGCCATAGGATCGTAAAGTTGCTGCAACCTTAAGCCCAGACTGGCCAGGCGCCAACTAACACGGCC
Source organism: Triticum urartu (assembly GCF_056163025.1). Classification (NCBI taxonomy): domain Eukaryota; kingdom Viridiplantae; phylum Streptophyta; class Magnoliopsida; order Poales; family Poaceae; genus Triticum; species Triticum urartu. The sequence goes on from NC_141878.1 coordinate 489,463,221, forward strand.
GATATGTTCCGCGCTCGCCCGATTGCATCATTGCCGCGCTTAAAGCTGTCGTCGGCTCGCTGGCTGTCTGGGTTGACAGAACGTCGTGATACTTCAGGACTGGAGAGGGACAGAATATTGTCGTGGCCGACCACTCTAGTGATAATCACAGTGTTATGAGAGGAGTGGGCGTCGCGTCGAGGCTTAGCCTACTCACAAGTCACAGCTCGTCCAGGACAATGTGCTGAGTGTAAGCTAGTGGAAGAAGGCTTTTCGTAAGATAAAAATTATATCGCGCCGTCTAATCTTGGCCTCAAGATTCCACGTCAAAAATATGTATAGTCTGATCCGAGGCCAACGTCAGACTACTCGACTACCGTTGATCCCATTAGAATCTCACCGTCCTTGCTTCATGAAAAAGGGGTCTTCTGTTGAATATAAGGTGAGATATAACTCAGTGGAGACGGAATATTTCAAACCCACCAGAGGTCTTCGACAAGGTGACCCACTCTTCCCGTATCTGTTTCTCCTATGTACGGAGGGTTTGACAGCCCTACTTTCTCATGCGGAACAGAGTGGAGACTTAATGGAGGTCAAGGTCTGTAGAGATGCACCCGCGGTAACAAATCTACTCTTTGCTGATGATTCATTAATTTTGATGAAAGCTAATATTCAGAATTCAATGTGCTTGAGATCAATTCTGGATTTATATTGTGATGCGTCCGGGCAACTTGTTAGTGTTGACAAATCAAGTATCTTTTTTAGCCTCAGCACCGAGGTAAATATGAAGGCTCAGATTTGCTCTTGTCTGAATATCATGACCGAGGCCTTAAATGACAAGTATCTGGGACTGCCTGCTACTCTTGGACTTGATAAAAGTGACAGTTTTCAATATCTAATAGATCGTTTAATTATGAAGCTTACGGGGTGGAAGGAGAAGTGTCTCTCTTCAGGAGGGAAAGAAGTTCTTATTAAGTTTGTTGCTCAAGCAATACCAACTTATGCGATGTCGGTCTTTCAAATTCCTAAGAAAATTTGTAAAGGAATCACAGATGCGATATCTCGTTTTTGGTGGGGTGATGACGCAACTCATAAGAGGATGCACTGGTTTGCATGGTGGAAGATGTGTATTCCCAAGAAAGAATGGGGTATGGGCTTCAGAGATATTCACTGCTTTAATCTTGCACTTCTGGCAAAACAGGCATGACGCCTTATTGACAACCCGGACTCTTTGTGTGCGTTGATCCTTAAGGCGAAATATTTTCCTGATGGAGATCTCATGAATGCAACTTTAAAAAAGAAGGCTTCATATACATGGCGGAGTATTATGGCCGGAGTTGATACGCTCAGACGTGGGTATATTTGGAGAGTTGGTGATGGTGAGAAAATTAGCATATGGGATGATCCCTGGATACCTCATAGCCCAACAAGAAAGGTGATTTCACCAAGGGGCAACAATCTTCTTTCTAGAGTTTCTGACCTCATTGATCCAGTGACAGGGAGTTGGGATGAGCAGCTGGTTAACCAAACGTTCTGGCAAGTGGATGTTCGAAGGATTTTGGCCATTCCACTACCATTACATGAGATGACAGATTTCCTGGCATGGAACATGACAAAGTCAGGGACTTTCACGATGCGATCTGCATACCATACAGAATGGGAATTTCAATTTGGGCACAAGTTGGAATCAACGGCTGGAGCTTCAAACCCATCTTATACATGGGACTCGGTATGGAACTTAGTCTGCCCAGCAAAGATAAAAATATTTATGTGGCCCGCGCTCCAGAGTGCTATTCCCTGTCGATCTATCCTGGCTAATAAGCACTTGAAAATAAATCCGAGTTGCCCAGCCTGTAACCAGGGGCCTGATGACATAAGACATATGTTGTTCGAATGCAAATTGGCAATGGACGTGTGGAAGATGCTCGGTCTTGAGCTTGTTATCAAACAGGCACTGAAAGTTGACAAGGCAGGTGAGCTTGTGTTGGCACATCTTCTCTGCCTTCCAGAACAAAAAATCCAAGTGTTGGGCTTGCCGAAGTTCAGAGAAACGATGGCAACGACGGCTTGGTATTTGTGGTATGAAAGGCGAAAATTGACACATGACGAAGAAACTCAAAGTGCATATCAAATCAATATGTCAGTGAGAGGCTTAGTAGAAAATTATACCATCTCTTACAGCCCAAAGGCTCACATCCGTTCAGATGCTTGGTTGAAACCAAAGTATGGTTACGTGAAATTAAATGTTGACGCGGGATTTGATAGTGACACACTCGTAGCAACATTTGGAGCAGTTATCCGGGACCATAGGGGGAAATTTATAGCGGCTGCTAATGAAAAGATGGACCTTTGCTTCGACTCGTTCACAGTAGAAGCAATTGCAGTGAGGTTTGGTTTGAATCTTGCTAATACCGTCAGATGTAGTAAGATTGAAGTGAATTCGGATAGCGTGGAGGTGGTGAATGCGTTGAGCCAAGGCTACTCTTCTTCAGTCACTTCATCCATTATAGACGACTGTTATTTCATGTCATTAGGTTTTTCCCATGTCATTTATGATCATTGTAATAGGGAACGTAATCGAGTAGCTCATGAACTAGCAAGGTTAGCTAGGTTTTCTTCTCCGAGTGTTTGGATGGATAACACCCCTAATGAGGTTATCCCTTTACTTGTAAACGATGCTACTTTACTTATGAATGAATAAAGGAGAAGAAGTTTATCAAAAAAAGGGGTCGTGTCCACCGAGGTGCTTTTTTTAGATAAAACGAAAAATTTATTCATTAGAGATAACACGTACATCGTTTGTGAGGGTCATTACAATTTCATTTACAGGTTCCTCAAACCAATCAGAAATCAACATAAATCAAAACCATGCCGAAACCTGCAACGGGCGACTTCCTCATCTCCTCTAGGAATCGCCGATGGCTGATCCTTGAAAACAGAGAATCCACGAAAATCAATCCCGATATTCTCCCCTACAATCCTACCCAACCAGGCCCCAGGCGCTCAGCCAGTATCAAAAGCCATCTCAGAGTATCCGCCGCGACCGTCGAGAACTTGAAGAACCGCATCGCGGATCTGAAGTTTCAATTGGAGATCGTTAAGGCCAATCTTCTTGTATTCCATTTCTCTCTTGATGACAGAAAGGGGCCGCCGGATCCGGGACGTGGGCAATCAACAGAGGAAAAATCTAATTCAAGCATTAAGGGACTTGAAGAGCAGGACGATTCATGGAGGTCGTTTCTGCTTAAGGAGATGGAAGGGCTCCCATTCACGGGGAGTAATTTGGGGCATAATGAAGGTATTAACAAGGCCATGGAGGATTTGCTATTTAGAGGAGGCTCTGCTCTGTATAATCCATCACCAGTCCCTCGTATCCAGTGTTGTGCTATTCCGTGGCACGGTAGGTGTTCGTACTTTTGCCTCATGGCTGAAAAAGAAGTCCACCAGGAAAAGGGTCTTGGGGAGACGTCGGGAGATTTTGATGCAGCGGCGTTGGGGGTGATCGGGGCTGGGTATGCTGCTGGTACCTCGGCCGGCCTGCATGTCGACCTTCCCCTAGGCACCAAGATCCAGAGGCTGGGGAAGGAGATTGCCAAGACCGAGAAGGGTCCGGCGAAGAAGACCCTGGTCATCAACATGACTGGGGCCCGGAAGGCAGTGAAGGCTCGCTTCCTGGCGGTTGGACTTTTCTTGTCTGTTATGCTGGTGAATTCCAAGCAATTGATCGATCACATGAAGAAGGTTTGGAAGGTGAGAGGGGAGCTTGGTGACCATGAACTGGTTGCAGTGGAAGGGCGAAAATTTGTCCTCGAATCCTCTGAAGATGGAGACCGACAGCACGTCATCAAGGGGGGGCGTGGCAGTACAGGGGCGATGCGTTCCTAGTCGTTGGCATGGAGAATGGAGTTGATCCTGCTTCGGTTAGTTTTTCTCATGTGCCGATGTGGGTACAATTCAGAGGCATCCCTTTCTATCTTCTCACCAAGGAGCTTGCTCGTAGCCTGGGTGATCAGGTAGGAACAGTGGTAATGATTGACAATCATGCGAGAGGCAATATTTGCGACAAGTTCCTCAGAGTGAGAGTGCTGCTGCCTTTGTACTCTGCTTTGCAGAAGAAGATCATGCTTGCTGATGAAATATCAGATGAAGAGGTAACAGTTTACCTGAGGTACGAGAGATTGCCAAATTTCTGTTTATTTTGTGGATTCATAGGACACATGGAAGTGAGGTGTGATTTCCCAAAGGCAGAAAAGAAGCTCAGGTACAGTAAGGAGCTTGGTGTTTTCCCGGTCCATTTTGATGACCCCCGTGCGTGGTTTCTTCCCGAGAAAATGGGGCAAGCTGCAGGTCCCCAATCGCCAACCCTCCTTTGGCGTGCCCCCAATCCTGCCAGCCAGGCCATGGTCATGTCAGAAATGGAATAGATGCGGGACATTGTTGCCCGCCTCTCAGTGGGCGATGAGATGGATACTTACACAAACCGGGAAATTCAAGGCGCAAGTGCACCGGCTGACTCTGAGGCTAGGGCAAAATCCGGTGAGGCACGGAACTTTGAAGGAACAAATACCAGGGTGGACGCAACCTTGACAGAAGACTCCACAAGCCTAAAAGTTCCCGACTGCATCAACACCTTGCCCCCTGTTGTGTGCAACAAATCCATGGCTGATGAGAACAAGGCAGAAATTCTGTATGAGCAAGAGGCGGTGGTTGGAGTGGATGTGTTTGCGTCGGCGTCCAACTCTTCTGCCCCTGCTTCGACCTAGGCAGCTCCGACGATCTTGGAGACAAATACTGTAGTGGATCTCCCTATGGTTGCTGTTTTGCCGCTGGCCCCTGCTGCAACTGTCTCTACTACATCAATGACAGTGGCAGGGGGGCTGACCCAGCAATGGGTGAGGATGCCTTGGCGCCCAGGGAGGAGGATGGCCGGCCCAATGCTTATACTAATGGGCAAAAGGAGGCGGAGCCACAAGGTTCAGAGAAGGTTTCAGAGGTCCAAAAGAAAGGAAATACATGTAAATATTCAAGTTCAGAGATACTGCAGGGCAAAGGCAAAGTGTGTGAAAAGGGTGGTGGTATGGCCACCTCTGTACTGGGCAAGAGGGGCGGCCGTAGTGAGGTGGGAAGAAACATGCAGCCAGAGGACAATGCAGGGGAAGAGACAGAAAGAAACAAGAAGAAGACAGGGGTAAAGACAAATGGACAGGGAGATGTCATGGATGGTACAGGTGGAACGGAAGCGACCGGCCCTGGGGCTGCCGGCAAACTGACGGGCGCTAAAGGCGGTGCCCGTCAGGAGTCATGACAGTCCTAAGTTGGAACTGCCGGGGCTTGGGGCAACCCCGGACAGTTCAGGAACTTGTGTGCCTAGTGCACACGTGTAAGCCTAAGCTTGTGTTCTTATCAGAAACTCGGCAAAGCAACTCTTATGTCAATAAGTTGAGATGGAGGTTAGGTCTTAAACATTGTATAGCGCAGCCCGGCGTTGGTAAGGGTGTCAGTATTGCGCTCTTTTATGATGAAAGTGTCGAAGTAATAAAGCTTGCCGTTGGCCCGAGATACATTGATGTGTTAATTCGTTTACATTCCAGTGATATGCAATGGCGAGGTACCTTTATTTACGGTGAACCTAGAGCTCATGAAAGGCACAATATGTGGGAAGTATTGAGAAGAATTAAGGGCCAGTCTAACGCACCATGGCTGATGGTTGGAGACTTCAACGAGACGATGTGGCAATCGGAACATCTCTCGGCTTCAAATAGGTCAGAGAAGCACATGGAGAACTTTAGGAGAGTGCTCTCGGATTGTAACCTATTTGATCTTGGGTATAAGGGTCCCAGCTAGACATACAACAACAAGCAGGGAGGAAGGAAAAATGTAAGGGCCAGGTTGGACAGGGGGGGTCGCATCACCTGCTTGGACTGAAAAGTTCAGAAATTCCTCAGTGGAACACATCTGTAGCTCGAGGTCAGATCATTTCCCTGTCCTAGTGCGGTTGGGAGGCCGGAAGGAATGGCGACCTGTGAAGGAAAGTGGACAGCAACAAAAATCCAAGCCTTTTAGATATGAACAAATGTGGGAACGGGTTACATCCCTGCAGAACACCATCGCAGTTGGATGGAACGACCTGGGATCAGTGGTAAACTTACATGGAGTGGGTACAAAGATTAAACATATTCAACAAGTTCTAAAGGCGTGGGCTGATAGGGATTTTGGATCAGTAATTAAGAAAACTGCAGAACTCGGAAACAAACTCAGTATCCTATGGAGATCCCCTTATTCACCTATGCGAGAAAGAGAAATTCAAAAATGTTCAGAGGAACTTGACGAGGTGCTGCTCAGGGAAGAGCTTATGTGGAGACAAAGATCTAGAGCTACCTATTTACGTGAAGGGGATCGCAACACAAAATGGTTCCATAGGAAAGCTACTTGGAGGAAAAAGAAAAACGAGATTACTAAGCTAAAGGACAGCAGCGGTGTCTGGAAGGAAGATAGCAAAGTGGTCAGAGAAATGACAAGGGAGTTTTTCCAGAATCTATACGAGAGAGAGAGAGATGTTGAACCACATGAGTTACTGGACCTGGTTGAAAAGAGGGTCACGGACAACATAAACAGTAGATTAACAAGAGCATTCACGGTGGAGGAGATCAGTAACTCGCTCTTCCAGATAGGCCCGCTCAAAGCGCTGGGACCGGATGGGTTCCCCGCCCGGTTTTACCAGCGGAATTGGAATGTGTTGAGAGAAGACGTCATAAATGGAGTGTTGGATTTTTTTGAGAGAGAGACATTGCCGGAAGGGATTAATGATACAGTGATCGTTCTCATCCCAAAAGGAAAGGACCCTCAGTCTTTAAAGGATTATCGGCCAATTAGTTTATGCAATGTCATTTATAAAGTGATATCCAAGTGCCTCGTCAATCGCCTCCGGCCTTTTTTGGATGATATAATTTCCGAGACGCAAAGTGCGTTTATCCCTAGACGGTTGATTACAGATAATGCTACCATTGCCTTTGAGTGTTTTCATAAGATCCAACACAGTGTCAGCAGACACAATACCCACTATGCGTATAAACTTGACTTAGCGAAAGCGTATGATAGAGTGGACTGGAACTTCTTGGAGGGGGTCCTGCAAAAAACTGGTTTTGATCTGAAATGGATTTCCTGGATTATGCACTGTGTCCGGTCGGTCAGGTATTCAGTCAGATGTAATGGGGAGTTACTGGAACCTTTTATTCCGTCAAGAGGTTTACGGCAAGGTGACCCACTTAGCCCTTATCTCTTTCTTTTTGTGGCCGATGGCCTAGTGACACTCATGAAGAAGGAGACCGAGGCGGGAAACCTGACACCCATCAAAATTGCTAGAAATAGCCCCGGCATTTCAAACCTCTTGTTTGCTGATGATAGTTTGATTTTCTTCAAGGCCACGGTGGAGGAAGCTATTACAATGAAAAGGGTTTTATCCATGTTCCAGAGATGCACGGGCCAGTTGCTGAGTGAAAGTAAGTGTTCTTTGCTTTTTAGCGAACAGTGCCCTAAGGAAGTTAGGGATAATATAAAAGAGACCCTGGGAGTGGTATCATCATCTTTTGAGAGTAAGTACTTAGGACTACCAACTCCAGAAGGAAGAATGAAAGATGAGAACTTCCAGCCAATCATGGATAGATTCAGGAAAAGATGCAGTGATTGGTCAGAGAAATACATGGCATATGCTGCTAAAGAAGTTCATGTCAAATCGGTTGTGCAGGCACTCCCTTGCTTCACCATGGGTGTCTTTCTATTATCCAAAGGTTTTTGCGATAAGTACGAGAAGATGATCAGAAACTTCTGGTGGGGTGATGAGGAAGATCACCGCAAGGTTCATTGGATGTCATGGGAGCATATGATTCGGCCTAAGCGGGCAGGAGGTATTGGCTTCAGAGATATGCATCTGTTCAACTTAGCACTTTTAGCAAAGCAGGTTTGGAGGCTAATCCAAAAGCCAGACAGTCTATGTGCAAGAGTGCTTAAGTCTAAGTATTACCCTCACGGGAATCTTCTGGATACGGTCTTCTCATCAGATGCATCACCCGTGTGGAGGGGTATTGAGGCGGGGCTAGAGTTACTGAAAAAAGGAATTATTTGGAGGGTGGGGGATGGGAGAAAGATCCAAATTCAGCGTGACCAATGGATCCCACGCAAGGAGGGTTTGAAGACGGCTTCTTTCAAGAGGCGCTCGCGTCTCCGGTGGGTAAACCAGCTCATCCTCCCGGACAGGAAAGAATGGAACGTGGAACTCATAAATTAAATTTTCCAAGAGTTTGATGCTAACGAAATCTGCAAGATCCCCATTGCAATATCGGAAGTGGAGGATTGCATTGCCTGGCACCCTGAAAAGAATGAAATATTCACTGTAAAAAGTGCCTACAAATTGGCTTATGCTAGTCAAGGGCAGGTTAGTCAGATTCCAACGAGCTCTACAAGGGAGGCAAACGATCAGAGTATTTGGGACCTCGTTTGGAAAGCTAGGGTCCCTCCGAAAGTTAGAATCTTTGGATGGAGGATTGCTACTAATACCCTTGCTACAAAGAAGAACAAATTTAGACGTACCCTTGCTCTTGATCCTACGTGCAACATCTGTGGAAATGGTGTGGAAAATGAATTCCATGCAGTAGTTGAATGTACTAGAAGTAGGGCTCTAAGACATGAGATGAGAGAGCTCTGGGCTCTTCCCTCCGAGCTAGCTTTCAGGTTTACCGGTACTGACTGGCTGCAGCATCTGCTCGGCACTTATTCTGAAGACATGCAGGCGAAGATCCTTCTTTTACTCTGGAGATGCTGGCACCTGCGAGATGATTGCGTTCATGGCAAAGGAAATGAGCTGATTCGTCATTCTGTTAACTTCCTGGTCCAATACGAGGAGGAACTGAATATGGCTGCCCTTGACGTGATTTCGGAGAAAGGCAAAGAGCAGATTTCACTGGAAAATGCTGCGCCAAACAAACCTGTTCGGCAAAGCATGCTTTGGACAGCGCCAGCCCCGGGGATTGCAAAAATTAATTCATACGCCGGCTTCGATCTAGACAGTGGTTAGGGTTGGGCAGGTGCTGTTGTCAGAGATCACCGTGGCTACGTCTTCTTGTCGGCCGGAAGCTTGCTTCCTATTTCGGCGAGCGTAGAGGAAGCTGAGGCACGGGCTGCTCTGTTTGGGTTACAGTCGTTGGCCAATGCCTATAATGGACCGATCGTTTTGGAACTGGACCGCAAGTCTGTTGCTGAATACTTAATTTCAGAGGAGGCGTGCTTGGCCACTTGCTATGCAGTGATACAGGATATTAAGCAACTGCTTGGGGTATTCGCCTCATACAAAGTGTGTTTTGCTGGAAGGAAGAGCAATGGATTGGCTCATGAGCTGGCGATGGAGGCGAGGATGCATGGAAATTTTCGGATTATTGCAGGAGTTCCTGATAGGCTTAGAGAGTTGATGCAGTCTGAATACTACCCCGTTACTTGAGTTTGTAACTCTTGTTTCTCAAAAAAAATCGACATAAATCTAGCTAAACTCGCAAGCTCATGAGCTACTTTATTTGCTTCTCTGTTACAGTGTTCGAATCTAGTAGCAACGAAGTCACAAGCATAATGAAAACAATCGTCGAAAATTGCCGTCGCCGCACCCGCCGACTGTCCTTCGTTCTTCATGGTATCAATCACCTCCAGGTTGTCCGAGTTAATAATAAGGCGATTACATCATGCCCTTTGCGCCAATTTTATACCAAATTTAAGAGCTGAGGCTTCCGCCATCAACACATCTTCGCAATAGTCAATCTTCTTGTTCCCTCCCGCGATAAACCTATCTTTTTCATCTCTCAAAACCGTCCCCATCGTGCCCCTAAGTAGGTCGTGGTCAAAAGAAGCGTCAACGTTAAGTTTCACAAAACCCCTAGGAGGACATGACCAACCCCCCTTTTTCATAGAAGCCTCGGGGGGTGATGCATTTATGAAGTTTGACGTAAGGGCTAGAATCCCCATTGAAATCTGAAGTGCATTATGTCTCCTTATGCACTAACTTCTGTCTTTCCCACCATAGATACCATGCTGAGACATCAATCATTTCACGCACATTGTGATAACCCATTATCCTCAAATCTTGGTCTGGCAGAAGTAGTAGGTATTCCAGCACCGCCTCTCCAGCAGGGTCAACCTTGCAAGCTTTATCAATGATATCATCCATCCCCAGCCTTGTCCAAACCTCCTTTGCTCTACTGCAAAGGAAAAGCATATGCTTTATATCTTCAAAACCCTCAGAGCAAGTAGGGCAAATGGACGTGACCTTCATATGTCTATTTACGAGCGTAACCCGACATGAAAGCGTTCCATGTAATGTACGCCATATAAATTTTTTGACTTTTGCCGGACACGATAACTTCCATATAGAGTTAATCTAGGTGCTAATCTCCCGCACCACCCTCCGTAACTCCCTCCCTAATCTTTTATTGCTGCCTGCATATAGAGTTTCCACAAATATGATCCACCAGCCGCAGATTCTTCTTGTAAAATTTCATGCTTCCAACTAAAAATTATAATGCATCCATTGTACTATTTTCGTGCTTCTTGCCTGGGTGCTTATATATTGTGGTTATTTTGTTTTGGCGGAGTAGAAAAATGCTTCCATGCATCAATAGCAACTCTATTCTGTTTTGGAAGTTGGCGACACAAAAGATGCATCCTTGTCTTGCAACTAGGCTAAGGTTTTTATCCATTCTTAATTTGTTATGTTTCATACCAACATTAGACATGTTGATTTACCATGTTTTCAGGCTTCCTCTAATTTTATCAGAAACTTTTTGATATCATCCCGCCCTATGAAACCCATTGCAATTTTTTATGCTTCTCACCAGGGTGCTTCTACTTAGTAAACGTATGATTCTGTTCTATGAAATTGCTTCTATCCATCAAGTGATAATCTTTCAGTTTGTACGCTGCCGACACAGAAGATGCATCATCATGATGGTGCCGATCTCACTTTCTTATCTACTAACAATGATATATTCGCCATACAAGTTCCCTAATGTTGAGTTCCCATATTTTCATACTTACTACATTCTTGCTGTATTCTGCTCATATTTACTACATTCTTATTGTATACTCAGTTCATACTTCAGTTGTACAGATTCCCAATAATGATGCAATGTGTTGAGTACTAGACCAACCGGGTTCTAAGTTGTCGGTTCTACGAGAGCAACGCAAAGCTCTTGGCACACGTGGATCTTGTCATGGTCAGATTGTCACCTGCCGCTATGTTGACTACGAGGAAATGAAAATAGTGGTGTTGTAGTATTTTATTTTGGTTGTAAAGCGAATTTTTAAATTTGTGTTACATCATATTAGTTTGTATCAATGCATCATCATACATGTCTTGCTTCCACGTGATTTCTTTGTGAAGCAAAAATAATAATTCTTTTTACGAAAAAGATCATTTCGTTTGCAATTTTATTACTACTTTGGTTGGGAGCAATTTTATAGTTGATGGAGGCAAGAGATTGATGCTTTTGAAACTAGTGTGTATATTTTTCTATTTGATGCAAGCAAATCACTGTTTGGTTGGACGAGTTCTCTAGTCGATGGAACAATGCTTCTGATACAAAATATTTGTTACTGGGAGATAGTTTTAAGTGGAAGCAAATATTACAAACGAAGCTGGAAGCAAATATTAGTGTGCGGAAGATACTCAATGCCATACATAATGTTCCATGAGCAAGGCAAATCCGTAATGCACTAGCAGCAAATTTTCCTAGTATCTAGAAAAAAGTTGAATAAGTTTTCAATATAAGCAAGTATACAAAGCATTATAAAACTACGTATGAAGAAACTAAATTTATAGTAAACCAAATAAAAAGTGTCCACAAAACATAGTTTTGCTGGGTAGTAAACAATTGTTTAAAACATATTTGATTGGATCAAATTTCTATCACAAAGGAAGCAAATTATTCTTTACATGGAAGCATAATTTTTTGGGATCCACGGGAACATGCATGATGCATGGAACATACTTTATTGTGCTGCAAGCAAAATAACGAGGTAGGAAGCATGAACATAGATGGACGACGGAGAGTACGGTATATCACACGTAATTGTCTAATTGATGGAAACGGAGATCCATGCATCATGCATACTACCACACACGTTACTTTAAGGGCTATTGCTTCTAACGGTATGTCATTAATATTATCCTAAAGTTGTAAAATATTACCCACCAATTCCACCTATGAGTGACAGAAAACGTTTTGCAGGGAATCCCTGCCTGGGCAGGCCCAAACATAGGGACCAACTATACTGGGCTCTGCACGCTGGAAAAGACACAGCGCGCTGTTCAGGCTGGCCCATGTGCGGGCGCCTTTTTTTAGTTTCGTTTTTTATTTTTAGTTTCATGTTCCTTTTTTTCTACTTTATAAAATCTGGAACTTCAAAAACAACTTCTGAAATTTGAAAAAACTGACAATTTTAAAATAAAATGTTCAAGAAAATATAAAATGTTTGCCAATTCAAAAAATGTTCGGGATATTTGTAAAAATGTTAGTTTACTCAAAAAATTGTTCGCAATTTTCAAAAAAAATGTTATAAAATCATAAAAATCCGTGATTTTGATAAAAAAAGTCCGTGTATTAAAAATTATTAATAAAATTGAATAAAATGTTTACTAATTCAAAAAAATTTCATGCCTTTTAAAAAATGTCCTAAAATTTTAAGAACGGTTCGTGAATTACAAAAGAGCTTATTGATTCATAAAATGTTTGCTGACTCAGAAAATGTTCATACGTTTCAAAAAATGTTCATGAATTTTAAAAAATCCACCAATTACAAAAAAAAGTGTTCATATATTCAAGAATTGTTCGCTGATTCAAAAGAAATGCTTAAGAACCATTCAACATATAAAAAAATGATCACAATTTTTAAAAAATGTTTTTAAATAGTAAAAACTGTTCCCAAATTTGTAAGAATGTTCACGAATGATCAAAGATATGTAGATAAACGGTTATGCTTCTAAGTCTTTGTGACTATATACCTGCATGAATTTTAAAGAATTAACTTTCAGGGTGGATCGGAATATTATAGTATGTTTTTTAAAAAACATTTCTTGAAATTCAGAATAATTCTTTGAATTACCAAGTTTTTTGACAACCACGATATTGTTTAAAAAATGTGAACATCGCTTCAATTTGTGAATAAATTTAAATAAAGAAACATTTTCTTGCATTTGTTAACAAATTTTCAAAATCATGTGATGAGATGTGAACAAAGTCATCGTCATTGGAGATTATGATTTTTTTTCTCCCGTTGCAACGTACGGGCCTTTTTGCTAGTAATTAACAAAACAAATTAGCAAAACTCATAGGCCTAACTACTACTTACCCCGGATGCTGTTCCATCCATTTTATAATGTCTTTCTACTGTTATTTTTATTATTTTGAAGTTACATTTCACTTTATGATGCAATTTTAATGCATTTTCTCTTTTAATATGTAAGATACATGAAAAGTGGGAGATTACCGGCAGCTGGAATTCTGACCTGAAAAACTACAACAGAGATAGCTATTCTCCGGAGCTTCAAATGATCTGAAAATTACAGAAAATTATTTTAGAATATATAAAAAATAATAGAAGAAAGAAGTACCAGAGAAGGCCCTCGGTGGGGCCACAAGTCAGGGGGACGCGCTCTACCCTTGGGACATGTTTCTCGCGTATGGAGAAAATGAAGAAACTGGTATAAAGAGTTACTCAACACATGACTCGTTGTAAGTAGTTATATCGATTAAGTCTTCATCAGTGCTCCGAGTGATTTTTGATTTCAATTAAATGATATGTGTAATACACTAAATTGGTGGCGTTCTAAGTTGGAATTGGTCCAAGAAGGTTACCGTAGCGAATTCTATGATGAAAGCTAAGTATGTTGTCGCTTTAGAAGTAATAATGGAGCGTAATGAATCAAATAGTTCATTTATGAACTTGGTAAGATTCCATAGCTCAGTCTAAGGAATCAAAGGTCCTACCAGTGACTCAAGACATACAAAGCTACTTCCACGCTAATTATGAATTTTCGTGGAAGCATGAAAGATGCATGTGAATGCAAAGATACACTCGGATATGAGCTTGTCAGATTTGAGAAGATGAAGGCTACAACACAAGCAAAGCGTGAACTAACACCGGATGGCTATTGGTGTAAAAAGAAGATGTGTTAACTAGATTATTGACTCTAGTGCAAGTGGGAGTTTGTTGTAAATATGCGCTAGAGGCAATAATATTGTATGATTTATTTCCACATTTATAATGAAGAGTTTATATTCTATGATATAACTACTATGATTCTGGAATATGTGATTCAATGAAAAACTCATAAGCACGTGTGGAATGATAAACGATAAAACCTGATTTCTAGTCTCACCTTTAGGACTAGCTCAAGTGTTGTTTGTGATCATGTTTTCTGGATCTTGGGTTGTCGTTAAGTGTAAGGATAGTCCCAAAACAACTTTGAGAGTATAACGTTAGAAGAACGATCATATTGAGTTGACCCAACTTATTTGTTATACTTTGAGATACTATCATTACAAGTCAATCACTATAACACAGAGAGTTAACGTATGCTTTAGTTCCTTGGACCATGAGAGAATCGTAGTCACTTCTTACCATACGATGGACTTTAGGATTGCTCGAACGTCATATGTAACACTATGATCATAACGACAACTTACAGGTTTATCAAAAAGTTTGACAGGGGGCTAGATAGCTCAAGAGTGGGATTTGCTCCTCCGACAATGAAGAGTTATTCTTAAGGCCCTCTCAGTGTGACGGCATCCATCATCGTCTGACCAGACACAGGTGACTAGGTCACAAAGATGCCGGAATATGTCAACGAGAAAGAAGAACAAAACCAGTAACGAGGAGACCGGTATAGTGAGCATGAGGATGACTCAAGAGGATACCAATGCATCTCACCTCAGGTTTTGTAAAGTATCACAGAGCAAATGGAATAGCACATGATAACCAAAGGTTCACTCGAATATCATCCGTGTATTCATGGAGATCAATATGGATGTCCACGGTTCCGCTATTGGTCATTGAACGAAAGGAGTTTTGTTAATGTCTATGTTTTACCGAACCTACAGGGTTACAAGATTAAGGGTATCATGATTTGTTGAGTCTTAGTGGAGTGATATTCATGAGAAAATATTCTCGGAATAGTTTTAGGAACATAAGAAATAGCTTCAAGAGAACCCGGAAGCGTTTAGGGGTTACCGGGAGTGTTTCAAGGAATACCGGGTAATACCGAAAAATGATATA
The DNA here is from genome assembly GCF_056163025.1 of Triticum urartu. Lineage (NCBI taxonomy): Eukaryota > Viridiplantae > Streptophyta > Magnoliopsida > Poales > Poaceae > Triticum > Triticum urartu. The sequence goes on from NC_141878.1 coordinate 489,478,512, forward strand.
TATAGGCGAAAATTGTTTCCGGGGACTTAATGTAAATAATAGAGGGCTCTAATATTGATTTATAGGTTCCTAGAATTTATTTAGAGTCAATAGGGCAAGGGAAATATCAATTGGCCTATTAGTGGAGAGCTAATGGGCCTTGAAGGCCCATGTAGGACTGGTGCCCCTTTTTAGCTTATTGGAGAAGCTAAGGGGCGCACGGGAGTTGGAGGAGGACTCCTCCACCTCGGTCATGACCCAAGGGAGGGTTTTCCCTCCTCCAAGTCGTCCTAGACCCTCCCTCCACCTATATATATATGTGAGCCTCCCTCCTTTGAGATACACAAGTTCTCCCTTGATCTCGCCCCCCCCCTCTATCTAGTTCTAGTTTTTGATCTAGATTAGAGCTAGTTGTGGTTCTCTCTAATCCTCGTAATAGAGAATCACCATGAGGTTCTCTTCTTCCTCCTCTAATTCTCCGGCAACAATTAGCTTTGGAGGGTGAAGCCTGCCGGATCGTGAATCATGTACGCTTGCAATCTATAGAGAGGTCGTGCTTTCGGCCTTCGATTCGAGGGATTGTTCGTGAATGGTTCAAGGTACTTCATCAACGATCTACAATGCAACTCGAAGTTGGCAACGATCCGATCTAAACTTCTATATGCATCTTCATAGTGTTCCTGGACTGTGATCGTAGGACGAAATCTTTTGTTTTCTACTACGCTTCCCAACAGGTGCGTCGCGTTGGGTGCTGCTGCTCAAGGTAAAGATTGCGAAACATGCACCTCCCATTGAAATCGAGATCGTGAAGGAGTGCTGCCACTTGAGGTTGCATCCGACCGCTGGTGGTTTCAGGAGGGCTAGTTCGGCGGAACGAGAGGTCGGGGAGGAGAGGAGGCACTACGAGAGTAGGGGCTTCTAGGCATAAACACCGAGAACATGTTGGAGTTGTCTATGCACCATAGACTTGGCCTGTGTGCACCTTGGAGCTACATGGGCTCTTTCGGCCCAGTCAACCACATGGCTCCAATTTTTCTACTGGAGTAGCGGTTCATCGAACAACTCAGTTTAGCACATACAGAATTAGACACAGAATGAACGGCCATAAACGCCCAAGGCCAACACATGCGATCGGACGACCAAAAATGTTAATTACATGATAGGGGTGGAAAGTAGGTTTTACTATCCTAAATTGAATGATGAGTTATATGCTTTGTATGTCTCAAACTCCCATACTCTATCATTGACATCCCCCCTCTGAACTGACCAAACACATTGCTATCGGCTAGGCATTTGATCCTGCATTACTCGAACATTTGATCATTTGCCTCACACAGTCACACTACATTGTCTTTGATAATCTGACACATATTATTTTGACTTATTAACGATATTTCATTCTCACTGCCGGAGCTCAAGGTCACTTTCACACTCCTCTTTCGACACATCGGGTTATTCCCCAACTTGTTCGCCCTTCTTCCTCACGTGGATTGTCTCATCATGTGTTCTTTCCAAGCTCTGTCAGCCATAATCCCACAAGAAAGCACGAAGGGTGGTGACGCTTTGGGCATGAACCTTTCACGTCTTTGACTGCACCTTCCTGCCCATGTACTATATGGTACCCTCAACATTGCAAACTCAATAGCAAATTAATCAATGCGAACATAGAATCAAGGAAATTGACAAATAATATTGCATCTCCAAGTTTAACTGTACCCGCATATTCATTTCATCCATCAATTTATAGGCAAAATCAAAGCTAAAATTAGATTTGGGGTAAAGAATTTGAAGCCATGGCAGTTTCTTTGTGACCGGCGAGCATTTACCGTTGTGTGCAGAGCTGCAGGGTCATGCCACAAGGCCGATCGTCACTGGCCTAGTCCATCCTCGTCACTCGTGCCACCATAATGTGAACCCTCGCCGAGTTCCTCCTTGCTCAACTCGGTTTTCCTCGTTGTCAAAATGCCTCCTGGAGCTCCACCCCATGGCTTCCACATCACCCATTTGGAAAGCAGCATCTCTTGGTGGTCTTTGGAGTCGAGGGAGCAACCAGGGCGCCCTTGTTTGGTTGAGTGTGAGGGTGAATGATGAAATGATGGAGTAATGCGGGCAAAAAAATAAAATGACAGAGTAATGCAAAATGCGGGGCAAATGGTCAAATTCCTTCTCATCCCTTGGTATTGCACACCTCACCCTTCAGAAAAAAATCGAAAAACCCATATACCGATAAAAACTGAATCCGTCATGAATTAAAGTTAATAGGATGGGCACCGCTACGTGTCTTCCGACGGATATATGAGAAACATCCGCCACATGGAGCACCGTTGGATGAGCGCCCTGACAGCCGTCTAATCTAACCATCGCACGCGTGTGACCACCTCCCTACTTCCTGCAACAATCGCTCAGTTTCGGAAACTGAATCCCCTCACCATCGTCCTGCCACAGCTCTGCCCAGCGCGTCGGCAGTCGCCACCACCACCAAATCGCTGCCGCCGGCGCGCTGGGGAACTAGTCCTTGCCGTGCTCGCCGGAGTTGTTTCTTCTCCTTCATCTCAACCCCGCGAGCAGCTGCTAGCTCCAATCGAGCACGACGGCGGCGACCTCTCACGCCCGACGCTTCTTCGGCGTTTTCTGCAACCAGAGCTATGTTTCTGAAACATGCCTCATGTTGCAATATTTGACCACTCACTCTCTAACATTGGGCGCTCCTGCGGCACTGCAACTCGAGCTATGTTTCTGAAACAAGACCCTTTTACAGAAAAAAACCTTCACAACAGAAACAATTCTTTTCTTTCTGAAACAAAAGATATGTTGCAGAAATCTTTTGAAACAAGACCCCAGTTGCAAAAAAAAAACCTTCACCAACGAGTCTTTTTTTTCTTTCTGAAACTAGTCCTGTGTTGCAGAAATCAACTGAAATAAGACCCTTATTGCAAGAAAATGATTTGTCGTGCGGGACTGCCTTGTGACCAGTGTGGCTGCTTATCAGGATTGATCTAACGACTACGCAAGCGGCGGACGCTCGCGTGCGCATCAGCTGGTTGAAGGTAAGCTTTTCCCTAATAGGATTTGCGTTTATTATGGCAAGAAACCGTATATGACTAGCGCTTTTCAGCATACAAACGATTTTTGTTTTGGCAAAACCGAAACAACCGATTTAAGGCCCGGCCCACTTACAGCCCAGCCGACCAGGCACTCCGCGTCCGCGTCTCTTCCACACTCCACACCCCATTCTCAAAAAACAAAAAAAACAAAAAAAACTCCACGCCCACGGAGTCGCGCAGGCGCGCACAGGCACAGCCACCGCAGCGCAGGCGAGCGAGACGCGCATGCCCAACCCTAGCGAAGCGAGTTGGGAGCAGCCGAGCACATCCCTGCGTCGCCACGCCTCCGGCCTCCGGCCCCGCTCCGCCATCAGATGCCTGACCTACTCGCCTAGTCCTCGTCTGATCTCCGCCGCCCCCGCCACCGGCCCTCGCGTCCAGGGCTCCAGGCGTTCTCCATCCCCGGTTCCCCGCACAGCCTAAAAAAACTGCAGGTAAAATCCTCGATTGATGTTGGCTATTATGTGCTGTGTTGCTAGTCTGCTAGTGCTTGATTAATACAATTGGAGGAACTTGCGGCTCTAAATCTAGCTCTACATCTTTCATGTTCCTTTTTGTGTTCTTCAGAAGTTCAGACCATCAGATGGCTGAGACTGTAAGCTGCTTGGGTTGTGCTAAACTTGTAATGCACCTTCCCCAATTAGTACTAAACTGTAATCTTGTAAACTATTGTGGTAAACTGGTAATGCTCCTGCCCCATGGCCATGGGGGATTGTGAGGTTGTGTTCTTCTGCTCTGTTATTATTAACTTATTACTTTTAGCCAAGCTACCACTAGCTTAGCTAATAGTTATACTTGGCGTTTTGCTAGCTTCGTTTTTGTGTTGTTGTGTATAACAGCCCTGCCCCGTGCACTGTTGTATAGCATGTTCAGTTCTTAGCTTTTCACACATCATATGGTCTGCTTGCTCCCAACCCCTCATTAGTTTGTGAAGTTTTCACAAAATGCTGTTCTCTTGTTTTTCCTGAATTCGCGTCAACTTTGGTTAATTTGTGTAAATCGAAACCATGCCCAAGCCCAATGCATAGAGTTACTCCTTGAAAAAGCTGTCTATGTTCCTCTCTTATGCTCAGGTCCACACTATCCCTTCTTGGAATTAATCATGGTTGTGGACAGGATGGAGTCAGCATCCAAGGAGATGGCACTGAGGTGCACCACGGAGAAGGTGACAGCATCGAGGTGCTCCACACACAAGGAGGAGGGAACACACATCTTTGAGATCGCCGGGTACAGCCTCAAGAAGGATATGGGTGTCGGGAAGTTTGTCCGGTCTGTCACCTTCACTGTCGGTGGGTACGACTGGTCCATCAGATTTTATCCCGAAGGTACCACCGAGTCGCCCGAAGGGTGTATGGGGATCTGTCTTGAGCTCATGAGCAGCAATGCCGAGGTGCGGACGTTCTTTCGGCTTGGATTGGTAAAGCATGAGACAGGGTTGATTGGCTCAATGTTTACGCCAAACAATAAGGTGTTCAGCTCCAAGACCAGGAACAGTCGTATCATCTGTTCATACTAAGAAGCAGTCTTGAGGCGAAACCACTAAAGTACCTTCGGGATGATTTTCTCGTAATCAAATGTAATATTACGGTAATCAAAGAATCTGAGGTTTATGAAACCATGGGGCACTCTGAAATTGAGGTGCCACCGTCAGACATCATGGAGCATCTCGCAAAGCTGTTGGACACTAAGGAAGAAGCAGATGTCACTTTCAGTGTTGGAGGCGAGACCTTTCAGGCGCACAAGATTTTGCTTGCCATGCGATCACCTGTCTTCAAAGCAGAACTCTTTGGGCCGATGAAGGAGAAGAGGATGCGGTGTTTGACCATCAAAGACATGCAGCCCGCTGTTTTCAAGGCTCTGCTGCATTTCATTTATACAGATTCATTGCCTGACTTGGATGATCTTGAAGGCGATGATAAGTGTGAAATGATCCGGCATTTGCTGGTAGCTGCAGATAAGTATGCCATGGACAGGCTGAAGATTATGTGTCAAAACATCCTTGGCAAGAGTCTTGATGTGGAGAACGTGGCAACTACATTGGCTTTAGCTGATCAGCATAACTGTGACAAGCTTAAAGATATTTGCATTGAATTTATTGCCTCTTCAGATAAGATGGATGATGTGGTGGCAACCAAAGGTTATGCAAATCTCAAAAGATCTTGCCCGTCTGTCTTGATAGATGCTTTAGAGAAGAGAAGCAGGCCTCGTATAGCATAGAGCAGCTCATGCGTACTAAAATCAGCTACATGCGGTTGTTGGGGTTTCTTGTGTTGTCTGCACCTTTCCTGAAATTTTTCGAAGTGTAATATCATGTGTGGAACTGTTATGATCTCAAAATGAATGAATGTTAGTATGTTACATAACAGTATCTTGTTGCTTTGGGAACATAACCACATTACATCATAAATAACAACTACTTTATGCAACCGTGTTGTTAACCGTGTTCCTTTGGGAACTGGAAGATGTCACATTGTATACAATCTTTTTTTTTTGAGGAAAGAAGGCAGGCTTTATTCATCTATGGCAATGTTTACAGGGATTACAAATAAATCATGAGGAATACACAACCATGTGTGTCTACCCTGGGTAGGGTAACACCTAGCCTAGCCATCTTATGAGCTTCAAAATTATAAGCTTGAGCTTCATGAGCAAAAACACACGAACTAAACATATATTCTAACTTTATTATTTATTTGATAACTCCTCCATCCGCGCCTCCAACTCCATCTCGAATATGGTTAATGACCTCTTTACAATCTGAAGCAATATAAAGGTGTTGCATACCAAGATCATGAGCAAGTGCTAGTGCCTCTCTGCAGCCATAGCTTCCAACACTGTTGGAGAAATAAGACCTTGAAAAGAAAAAAAACTCGGCGCATAATTATTCGAGGCCCAGAAGCTGTGAATACATTCACGTGCTATTCATATTTTCGGAAACTTATATGATCGGTTGCACATATAACATTGTGAGGAATGAATGTTCCTGAATTTTTATTGATCCACTGCAACCCTTAGATGTACTTATATTTCTCTGGGATACTACTGAACTGAGCCTGGAAGGTAAAGTTTACTCAATTTATTCGGTCACTTGATAAACTGTTTAATTTCAATTAATCATCTTACTCCAAAGGCCAAACCAGGTTTTACTATCCGAGATCAGGATTAAAGCACATCAAACTGGAAAGGTAGGTACACTTGTTTTACTGATGTAGTCTGTGTTAATCTGAACATTATCACTTGTAAAGACTAAAGAGTAAGTAAGAATATTAGAAGCTCGGCATTAAGCATCTTTCCTGTCAGCGAGACGGAGCTCCCATGTAAGCATTGGGGTCAATTGACCCCAATGAAATTAGGTAATCCTTCATTAGTCCTTTACTAGTTTAGTACTAATTATTGTTCATTTAGACAAGATGACCCCACTGTCATAGAGATGACCTCATCAAACATTTTTTCTAGCTTCGTCCAGCACAACATAGTAACCTTCACTTGTATTTATAATTATGAAGCTTGGCATAAGCCCGAACAAAATCATACATGAATCTCTTGTGTTCTGAGCTAAGCAATGCCAAGAAAATAGTTTTCAGGTTAACTTTACGGAACAGCCTAACATACGGAACCTTTTGAGATTATTATTCATTTACATAAACATTCAGTTTACAACATCCCGGATGCAACAGGAACACAATGCCGGTAGATCGTGAAAGCAGAAAGCTCACTCGATCTAGAGTCACCCTTCTTATGAGCATTATAGAACACTACCTAATACTGTATTTGGCAAATCTTAACCTCGTACGAGTTCATTTTGGAATGTACAGTAGTATAAGGGCATCTCCAACGACTGCTCCTCAAATCGGACCGCGCATCCGTCTGTGGACCAGTGGAGACTAGTCCGCGGACACTGATGCGGGAGCCGGCCATTCAGAGCTAGCCGCAAATGTCTTGTTGCATTACAAATGAAATTTAACAAAAGTGAACAAACTTGATGCAAATTTAAACAAACCAGACGATTTTCAAACTTGAATAATTTTTACATAAAACCGGATGATATTTCGTCCGATGAACTAAAAATCATGATGCGGAGCATCCTATGGTCAACCCCATGGACCTACCATCGTCTCACCAAGTGCCAAGCGGACCGATGACATGAGCACGAGCTAGAGCTCTCGAGACCGAGGTGCCATCTCTCCTTAGTGATATTTCATATGACCCACTCGAGACATGGCTACTACCTAAGTTTGGAATGTTATGCATGATCAGGTACCAAGAGGACCCTCTCGAAGATGCACATGAAGACGGACAAGTCCCCAAGTCCACAGATGAGGAGAACCAACAGAAGGAGTCGAGAACAGCTCCCAGGACCCGGACATCCGGCCCCTGGAGACCCCCATTACAGCAACAACCCAACAGCCGAAGCTACAGGGCCCGGACATCCGGCCCCAGCCTGGACATCCGGCCTCCAGCCCGGAAATCCGGCTCCCAGCCTAGACATCCGGACAAGCCCTATCCATAGAGCAAATGGAACGGCCCCGCCAGCCCGGACCTCTGGCGCCAGCCCGGACCTCTGGCGCCAGCCCGGACATCCGGCACTTCGTGAAGGCCCGGACATCCGGCCTGACGCCCGGACGTCCGGCTCGACCTGTCTGCGCACAGTAAAGGGCTGAAGCCCATGTATCCCTTTGCCCCTTAGACTATATATACTCCTTCTCCTCCCTCTTGTTAGGGTTATTGGTTTAGCTCATCTGAGAGATAGAGTGATGCGGAGCATCCTACGGACATCACCATGTCAAGAGTCCATTTGGCAAGTGACACGTGCGACATCTACTTCACATACACAAAGGTGAATCATCTCCTTTACACGTGTTCACTTGAACCTCTTAAGGATGGTATACTACTTGACACTCCTCCCGTGTGCATGCATAGGTATTGTCGGAGCTTCACAAATGTCGAGGAGGAGTGCAAGCGCCAAGGAACGACTACACCGTCCGCGAGGAAGGCATGGAAGAGAAGACGGAAGAAAGGAGAAGAAGAATACGGAGAGGCTGCAGGAGCCAGGCCGGACATCCGGACCGCCGTCCGGATCATCCGGCCTCAGCCGGATCATCCGGGTCCCCCTCCGGATCATCCGGCCTCAGCGTCCGAAGACACCCGAAGCTTGCAGAATCTCCACGGTGGAGCCGGATCATCTGGACGAGGTCCCGGATCATCCGGACGACGCCTGGATCATCCGGACCCCCATCCGGATCATCCGGCCTTGCCTGCGTGCATGCCCCTGGGCCGAGGCCCATGTACCTGTTTCGCCCCCTCACTTACCCCTTCGCCCACTAGACTATAAATAGACCTCCTCCACCTCCTTTCTAGGGTTAGCGTTGTGATAGCTCATTTGAGAGATAGAGCTACGCTCATCCATATCGGATCTACTCCACGAGAGAGACCATGGCCTCTACGGAGAAGATCCCTTTGGATTCAAGCCCCCTTTCTAAGGGAAGATCCCCCGTGGATTCAAGACCTCCTTACGGAGAAGAACCGGTTACCGTTTGTATCGTCCGTTGTTGACTTTGGATCTTGTATCTCACCTTTGTGTTCATCGATCTAGCGCATGTGTGATCTATTCTTGTTGGTTGAGTGATTTCTCTCGTGTTCCCCTCGTGTTTCCCTCGTGTTTCCCCTCGTTTCCCTCCTCGTGTTCTTCGCGTTCTTCGCGGGATCCGCTCCTTTCGTGAAAGATCGGCCCCTAGGGTTCCTACCCTACATCATATTGGATCAGAGCAAGGTTGATCACGAATTTGGAGCCCCCACCCTCTTTTTCTAGCCTTGTTTTGCTTGATTTCGTCCTAAATTCGAAAATCCCCACCAAAAATAGCCCCACGTCTCTTGACGTCTACTACTCCATACTTGAGGCTCTTGTTGATCAAGATGCCTACGCCATTTGGCTGCAAACAGAAATGGCGTAGGCATCTTGATCAACAAGAGCCTCAAGTATGGAGTGGTAGACGTCAAGAGACGTGGGGACCGGATTATCTTGGTCAAGCTGGTAGTTGAGGACTTGGTTCTCAATGTTATCAGCGCGTATGCCCCGCAAGTAGGCCACAATGAGAACACCAAGAGGGAGTTCTGGGAAGGCCTGGAAGACATGGTTAGGAGTGTATCGATTGTTGAGAAGCTCTTCATAGGAGGAGACCTCAATGGCCACGTGGGTACATCTAACACAGGTTTTGAAGGGGCGCATGGGGGCTTTGGCCATGGCATCAGGAATCAAGAAGGAGAAGATGTCTTAAGCTTTGCTCTAGCCTACAACATGATTGTAGCTAACACCCTCTTTAGAAAGAGAGAATCACATCTGGTGACTTTTAGTAGTGGCCAACACTCTAGCCAGATTGATTTCATCCTCTCAAGAAGAGAAGATAGGCGTGCGTGCCTAGACTGTAAGGTGATACCTGGAGAGAGTGTTGTACCCCAGCATAAGCTGGTGGTTGCTGACTTCCGCTTTCGGATTCGTGTCCAGCGGGATAAGCTTGCCAAAGTCGCTAGAACGAAGTGGTGGAAGCTCAAGGGGGAGGTAGCTCAGGTGTTCAAGGAGAGGGTCATTAAGGAGGGCCCTTGGGAGGAAGGAGGGGATGCGGACAATGTGTGGATGAAGATGGCGACTTGCATTCGTAAGGTGGCCTCGGAGGAGTTTGGAGTGTCCAGGGGAAGGAGAAGCGAAGATAAGGATACCTGGTGGTGGAATGATGACGTCCAGAAGGCGATTAAAGAGAAGAAAGATTGCTTCAGACGCCTATACCTGGATAGGAGTGCAGACAACATAGAGAAGTACAAGATGGCGAAGAAGGCCGCAAAGCGAGCTGTTGGTGAAGCAAGGGGTCGGGCATATGAGGACCTCTACCAACGGTTAGGCACGAAGGAAGGTGAAAGGGACATCTATAAGATGGCCAAGATCCGAGAGAGGAAGACGAGGGACATTGGCCAAGTCAAATGCATCAAGGACGGAGCAGGCCAACTCTTGGTGAAGGACGAGGAGATTAAGCATAGATGGCGGGAGTACTTCGACAAGCTGTTCAATGGGGAGAATGAGAGTTCTACCATTGAACTAGACGACTCCTTTGATGAGACCAGCATGCGTTTTGTGCGGTGAATCCAGCAGTATGAGGTGAAGGAGGCTTTAAAAAGGATGAAAGGAGGCAAGGCGATGGGCCCTGATTGTATCCCCATTGAGATGTGGAAAGGTCTCGGGGACATAGCAATAGTATGACTAACCAAGCTTTTCAACCTCATTTTTCGGGCAAACAAGATGCCAGAAGAATGGAGACGGAGTATATTAGTACCAATCTTCAAGAACAAGGGGAATGTTCAGAGTTGTACTAATTACCATGGAATTAAGCTGATGAGCCATACAATGAAGCTATGGGAGAGAGTCATTGAGCACCGCTTAAGAAGAATGACAAGCGTGACCAAAAATCAGTTTGGTTTCATGCCTGGGAGGTCGACCATGGAAGCCATTTTCTTGGTACGACAACTTATGGAGAGATATAGGGAGCAAAAGAAGGACTTGCATATGGTGTTCATTGACTTGGAGAAGGCCTATGATAAGATACCGCGGAATGTCATGTGGTGGGCCTTGGAGAAACACAAAGTCCCAGCAAAGTACATTACCCTCATCAAGGACATGTACGATAATATTGTGACAAGTGTTCGAACAAGTGATGTCGACACCGATGACTTCCCGATTAAGATAGGACTGCATCAGGGGTCAGCTTTGAGCCCTTATCTTTTTGCATTGGTGATGGATGAGGTCACAAGGGATATACAAGGAGATATCCCATGGTGTATGCTCTTTGCGGATGATGTGGTGCTAGTTGACGATAGTCGGACGGGGGTAAATAGGAAGTTAGAGTTATGGAGACAAACCTTGGAATCGAAAGGGTTTAGGCTTAGTAGAACTAAAACCGAGTACATGATGTGCGGTTTCAGTACTACTAGGTGTGAGGAGGAGGAGGTTAGCCTTGATGGCCAGGTGGTACCTCGGAAGGACACCTTTCGGTATATGGGGTCAATGTTGCAGGAGGATGGGGGTATTGATGAAGATGTGAACCATCGAATCAAAGCCGGATGGATGAAGTGGCGCCAAGCTTCTGGCATTCTTTGTGACAAGAGAGTGCCACAAAAGTTAAAAGGCAACTTCTACAGGACGGCGGTTCGACCCGCAATGTTGTATGGCACGGAGTATTGGCCGACTAAAAGGCGACATGTTCAACAGTTAGGTGTGGCGGAGATGCGTATGTTGAGATGGATGGCCACACGAGGAAGGATCGAGTCCAGAATGATGATATACGAGATAGAGTTGGGGTAGCACCAATTGAGGAGAAGCTTGTCCAACATCGTCTGAGATGGTTTGGGCATATTCAGCGCAGGCCTCCAGAAGCTCCAGTGCATAGCGGACGGCTAAAGCGTGCGGAGAATGTCAAGAGAGGGCGGGGTAGACCGAATTTGACATGGGAGGAGTCCGTTAAGAGAGACCTGAAGGATTGGAGTATCACCAAAGAGCTAGCTATGGACAGGGGTGCGTGGAAGCTTGCTATCCATGTGCCAGAGCCATGAGTTGGTTGCGAGGTCTTATGGGTTTCACCTCTAGCCTACCCCAACTTGTTTGGGACTAAAGGCTTTGTTGTTGTTGTTGTTGTTGTTGTTGTTGTTGTTGTTGTTGTTGTTGTTGTTGTTGTTGGTTTTGATGTTGTTTTGTTGATTTTGATCCATGGACTTGCTTGGTTTCGAGTGGATATAGCATCTCCCCAAGTTTCCCCACTTTCCATCCACGAAATCTAATTTTGACCCCGAAATCATCCAATTTCTGCCCAAAAATTCGTCCCCGAGAGAAAATCCCAAGCAGTTTGACCTGCCCGGATCATTCGAAAGTGCTCCCGAATCATCCGGATCCACCCAGATCAGCTGGACCATCTCCCGGATGTCCGGACGCCCCACACGACAAAAATCCGGTTGATGAACCCGGATCATCCGGACCTACTCCCGGATGTCCGGGTAACCGTGACACTGACTCGGCTAAATTTTTGTTTTGGCCATAACTAATTCATCCGAACTCCGTTTTTGACGTTCTTTAGCTCGTTTTGAAGCTCTTGACATCCCCCTTCCCACAAAAATACCACCAACATCATTTGACTCCATCAAATTTTCTGAAATTTGTCAAGTTTGCCTAGGCCCTCCACCATATCATCCGCATTACCACCACCGACTTCCGCAACCTAACACATTTTGATCCCCATTGTATATGTGGTTGTTTGAGTTGTGACTTGAGTCTCCTAAGGTGTTTCGGCTATTTAGGGACGGTTGCTTCTTCATCCACCACCACCACCACTTCCGCATAACCTTGCCCACCATACACTTCCGCCACCTCAACTTAACCCAATTTTGTTTGTGTTATGAGTTGTGTCTCCTAAGGTGTTTCGGCTACTTAGGGACCGTGCTTTCAACTCCGACACCATGTACAGTCCACCACCATAACCTCCACTTCCCCATTGCCTACCCCAAAACCCATCATTGCATTTCCGCAAACACCACCGCATTCCGCTACCAACATTTGACTTTTTTCCTTGAGATTTTGAGTTGTGTTTTTTCCGTTTCCTAAGGTGTTTCGGCTACTTAGGGACGAGTCTCCATCATCTTGGTATCTACATCAAGAACACGGCCACTCATCATCGCAAAGGACGGTAACCTCGACGACACCATTGTATATTCCCCTTGCAATTGCATTGATAACCCCTAGCCCATTTTGCGTCACTTGCCTATCGAGACTAGCCATTTGAGTATTGCCGGCAACATTACTTGTGCACATTAGTGATCTACACCTCCCATTGCATACATACCATATCATTTTGGTATCATATCATCCCTTGTGCCATAAGATTGTTCCCGTATATACCCAATTGCTATCTTGGTTTGTGCATTTCGTATTGTGGCATTAAAAAAAATAAAGCTTTTAAGCAAAGAAAAAGAGTGAACAAAGAGCTTGTAAGCAAGTGTCATAGCATCATCCCACATTGCACATAAGATTGTCATATCCGATCATCTTGGATCATACCATCGGAACATCATACATATATAGCATACTTGGGATAGAAAGTCGATACATTTTGCATCTTATAGGTTGTGCACAAGTGTCGTATCCACCTATTGAGCAATCGTGCTAGCGTCTCTCTTGAGTTGTGCAACACGAGCGTTTTCCGTGGATTCCACATTTTGTGCTCATCCTTGGTTGCACGACCCCATTTATCTATCCGTGTGTGCGTTTCCGTGTGCCATTCATTGCTATTGGTCTACTTGTTACACTTGCGAATTTGTGAATATTTTTCAACATTATTGACTCTTGCTAACATTTTACATCAAATTTTTGTGCCACTATCCTCACCGAGCTCCACCATAAGCCTTATTTGTGTAGATGTGAGAAACCAACAAGAATTGGTACCAATTATGCTATTTCCTTGTCCACATTGGAGTGATCATTGATCCACTTTCAACTTCGGTCAAGGTACATTTGGTATTCGTTCTTCTCTTTCTACCACTCACATTTTTCTCTTGGAGTGATGGATAGGCAAGGCATTTCATCTTCGGTCTACAACAACAACGACGAGTTCGATGCCGCGAACAACTCCACCGACGCCAAGATGCAAGATCAAATGGAGGAGATCAAGGCCCTCATCAAGTCCTACAAGCGGTCTTCCTCATCTTCGAGAAGACGCTCAAGAGCACATACCTCTGAGCTACCATCTCCGGCAAGATCACATCGGCATCGACACCATCACCAACAAGGGCGTGAAGGTCAAGAGCTCAACACCAACAACCGCTCAACGACTTCGCCATCCCCCTTGGCATCTTTGCCAAGCGACTTCAAGGCATCTTCGCCTAGGGACATACGACATCTTCGCCCACAAGCACCTCAAGAGAAGCTCCCCAAGCTCAAGTCCGCGACTTCCACGAGCTACTATGACCTCGACACCGACCACAAGATTCCTTTATATGGGACTCAAGAACCCGAGGAGTATCTCGAGTGGGAGCGTTTGATGGACGACTACCTCAAGCTACATCAAGTTCCTTCCGAAGATCAAGTGAAGTGCGCCATAAGGAACTTCCACGACTTCACGTCCACATGGTGGCTTCACGCACCTTCGGAGACCTACGACATGAGTTGGCCCAAGACGAAGAGAGCTTTGCGGCGAGAGTTTGTGCCTCCAACCTACACGGAACAACTTCTATGCCAATTGGAGAACACTACCCAAGGATCCAAGTCCGTCGACGAGCACTTCAAGGAGATGAAGATTGCCTTGCGACGAGTCGGCATGGACGACCCCATTTCAATGAAGTTCCACTTCATGATGGGTTTGAACAATGACATCTCCAAGACGATCTTCCTCGAGAACTACAAGTCCCTCGACGACAACTACATTGGTGCTCTCAAGGCGGAACAAGAACTCATGAAGGCCAAAGCTTCTCCACCCAAGCTCACTTCGCAACGACCAAGCTCCATGAGAACGAGCATGAGGCTAGTACCACCATGATGTCCAAGCCCGACGAGCTCCAAGACGATGCTCCCAAGTTCGACTTCACCGCCATCCCTCTTTGTGGCATTGACGATGCCGAGTCTACTTCGACTCTTCTTCAAGATGGTGCGGCGACGACTACGACTACAGACACCATCAAGGACCAAGCTTTGGAGGCGAGTGACATGGTGACGAGCAAGGATGTTGCTTCCATCTTAGGAGGTGAGAGTGATGATGTGCCATCTTCGGCCTTCATCCACGGCGACAACAACGAGATGGTTGAGCATGGGATTTTCCCTTCGACCACGGCGACGTATGATGACTTGAGTGACTTGTGCCACCATATTAAGAGTGAGAGTGACTTCACCACTAGCCCCATATATGTGTTGCCACAATTCACATGTGAGGAGAGACACAACCCCCACCACTTGAGTGAGATGAGTGACTCCACCATATGTGAGTTTGAGTGCACCTATTTTGAGGGAGTGAGTGAACCACCACATAGAGAGAGTGAGATAGTTGATAGGTCATGTGAGGCCACTTCCAACACTAACGACTTGACCTCTACCTCTATTGTGTCTTCTCATTTGGTGCTAGGTCCCTTATATGATGACGCACCGATTCTCGACGACTTCATCCTACCTTTGGACAAGACGATGGCCATGGTGGAATATGATGCACCCCCACATGGTTCCATCACAATGATGATCTTGACCTCCATTTGGTCTTTCCCACCTCACCTACACCACATGAGTGGAATGACAAAGGTAACATAGGTGAAGGTGATGCTCTAGTCCCACTAGTGGACATTCTTGACATTGATTGCTTGCATGATGTTGATCAACCTATTTCCATGCTTCATTCTAGTGTGACTTCCCCATGCGATGATTTACCCATTTATGATGAGTATGATGATTGCCATGTGGAGTCTATTAGTTGTGATGCCATGTTACATAGGATTTCTTGTGCTAATTCTCTCGGTCATATCATGTTTGCCAATCCGCTTGCCTTGTCATATGCTATGGATGAGATCGACCACATGTCATATTTGCAATCTCTTCATAGTGACTATGCATATGCCATTAAGATTAACCCAATTTGCACTTATGGCATAGATGACAAGCCTATGGTTATTGGCATTTGTTTCTCTTGTGATGATATTGACATGCTACCTTTGCATCTTTACCTCATATGCCATGCCATAACCACCTAGCTTCGGATATGCATTGTTTTGGATGTTGTCCATTTTCTCCATATGATGTTTCCAACATTGCTCATGAGAAGACCCCCATAGTTTCCTCATACATTTTAGGAGATTGTGATCACTCCCACCCATTGCATGATCCCAATACTTGTGTGCACCATATGCTTCCCATGAATAAACATGCTATTGATGTGCCATATAATTGTATGCTCAATTTGCATCCCCATCGTGTTATACATAACAACTATTCTTTCATGATGGATGAAATGTTCCTATACCATGCATCAAATTTCTTTGAGCGATGCTTATTTTGTGCTAACTCTCACGTGCACATACACATCATGATGGATGATGTGTACATTTACCACGCGCACAATTTCTTTGGTTTGTGTCTCTTTTGTGTAGGTACAAATGAATACTTGTCAACCTCGCAAACCCATGAGTCGACAAAACGAGCTCTAGAGAGCAATGATGACTTGGGATCCCATGGATTGTCTTTCCCACCGCTCTCTTTGTGCAAATACTTCACGCATTTCTTCTACATGGCCCTCACTTGGCTATGGGTTATTTTCCATTATATATCACTCTATGCCCATCTTGCTATGTTCACTTTGCATGATATGCTTATTCCTATGCCTTTGCCATGCATTTGTGACCCATGCTTCGCATTACACATGATGATTGATTATCATACTTGTATGTGTATTTGCAAGCTTGGTGGAGATATCACTTGTTATTGCCATGTTTACTTTGTGCCCCATGCCTATGATGATACTATGATCTTGCTTTGTGTTCGTGCTTCCGATATGTCATGTGCATTGTCTATGCCTATTATTTGCTCACATGACATGATTGCCATGATTTCCTCTAGTATGTTGCATCTTCGCACTACTAGCTTGCACGTCTTGATTACTATGCTTGCTTATGTTGCATCACCAATGATTCATACTTGCTCACTTCATGAGGTTGATGACAACCATCTACATGCTTTGCACATGATTGTTATTGCTTCTTGCCATATATCTCCATATGTTGCCTCTCTCATGCTAGATGATTTGCCATGTATTGAGTGCAACAATGATTTTAATCTTACTAATGATATTGCCCCCATAGCATTCTCACATATATGTGGAGATTTTGACATATTTCTTGTGAAGCATGCTTGTCTTACCTCTTTGCACCATATACCTCATGCCATGAATATTGCCCTGGTTGCATCATATTGTTCATGCACTTGTGCTACTAATGGTTATGTGCAAAAGAAGAGAACCATCATGACGGATGATGTGTTTATCTACCATGCACATACGTTCTTTGTTTTGTTGTGTGCATGTGTAGGATACTTGGACTTTGCGTCGACTTCCACATCACGTGAGTTGACCATTCGAGCTCTTGAGAGTGAACCACCTTCTACCACGACGATTCTACATCACACTTGTTTGTGTTTTGGTATTGTGAAGAATGAACAAGGACACGCCTTCAAGGTGACATCTTTCTTGAGCATGGATATTATGGATCATACTACTTGTGTTGCTTTCCCCATGAGACTTGTTCATCTTGGACTACTTGATTGCGAACATGTTAGAGATCTTGCTTGCCATTTCAACATTTCCATGCCTCACGATATATATGCCTTGTGTGTTGCATCCAATTCTTGGATTACTTGCTCCTATCATATGTTTGGTTGCAACAATGTCACTTGTTCACATATGCCATGTCCCATTGCTTGTCACGTGATTGACTTGATTGCCTCACACATGATGAACAATTGCTCTTTCTATTGTGTTGAGTGCCATACTATCTTCACTACACCCTATGCATGTTATGCTCGGATTGTCTTGCACTTGACTCATGTGTTTAGACACTTCATTTTATTTGGTGTTGTGAATGTTTCCTATGCCTACCATAGACCATTTGTCGAGTGATATATGCATGATTGCTATGACCATGAGGTAGATGCTTATTCTCTTCTCACACACATTTGCATCGCTACCTCACATTTGCATGCTTGTTTCCATGATGACCTTCATTATGTTCAATTTATGTGCTTACATGCCATGTCACAATCCGTTGTCACACCATATGCTATGCTTGATGACGACACTTGTTGGGTGAATCACCTCTTGAATGCTCGGTTTTGCACTAACGCTAACCACATTTGTTTTTCCAAGTGTTTGTTGTCCTTGCTCCTTTTGAAGGAATCACTAGATGGTGCGACATTGGAGAGTGCCCATTTCGAGCTTCAAGATGACAAGTACTTGGTGAGCGTCCACTCCTACACGGCGACGCCATCTCTTTCCCATGGTGATTTGGATTTTGATCCGAGGTCGGATCTTTCCCAAGGGGGAGGGGATGATGCGGATCATCCTACGGACATCACTATGTCAAGAGTCCATTTGGCAAGTGACACGTGCGACATCTACTTCACATACACAAAGGTGAATCATCTCCTTTACACGTGTTCACTTGAACCTCTTAAGGATGGTATACTACTTGACACTCCTCCCGTGTGCATGCATAGGTATTGTTGGAGCTTCATGGATGTCGAGGAGGAGTGCAAGCGCCAAGGAACGACTACACCGACTGCGAGGGAGGCATGGAAGAGAAGACATAAGAAAGGAGAAGAAGGAGATGGAGAGGCTTCAGGAGCCAGGCCAGACATCCGGACCGCCGTCCGGATCATCCGGGCTCATCCGGATCATCCGGGTCCCCCTCCAGATCATCTGGGTAATTGCATCCGAAGACACCCAAAGCTTGCAGAATCTCCACGGCGGAGCCGGATCATCCGGACGAGGTCCCGGATCATCCGGACGATGCCCGGATCATCCGGACCCCCATCTGGATCATCCGGCCTTGCCTGCGTGCATGCCCCCGGGCCGAAGCCCATGTACCCATTTCGCCCCCTCACTTACCCCTTCGCCCACTAGACTATAAATAGACCTCCTCCACCTCCTTTCTAGGGTTAGTGTTGTGATAGCTCATTTGAGAGATAGAGCTACGCTCATACATATCGGATCTACTCCACGAGAGAGACCGCGGCCTCTACGGAGAAGATCCCTTTGGATTCAAGCCCCCTTTCTAAGGGAAGATCCCCCCATGGATTCAAGACCTCCTTACGGAGAAAAACCGGTTACCGTTTGTATCGTCCGTTGTTGACTTTGGATCTTGTATCTCACCTTTGTGTTCATCGATCTAGCGCACGTGTGATCTATTCTTGTTGGTTGAGTGATTTCTCTCGTGTTCCCCTCGTGTTTCCCCTCGTTTCCCTCCTCGTGTTCTTCGCGTTCTTCGCGGGATCCGCTCCTTTCGTGAAAGATCGGCCCCTAGGGTTCCTACCCTACATCATAGATCTTTGCTGATCCACTTGGTACCTTCTCCTTTGGAGTTCACGACCTCTACGGGGAAGATCCCCCAAGTGGATTCAAGACCCCTCACGGGAAGACCCCTCAAAACCTCCTAACGGAGAAGAACTACCGCCTCTTGTATCGTCCCTTGTTGCATTTGGATCTTGTATCACTCGATATGTTCATGGATCTAGCACATGTGTGATCGTTTCTCGTCGATTTGAGTGTTTCCTCTCGTTTTCCCCTCGTGTTTCCTTTTGTGTTCTTCCTAGGATCCGCTCCAATCATGAAAGATCGGCCCTAGGGTTTCCACCCTACATCATCTTGGTATCATGAGCCAAGGTTGATCACGAATTTGGAGCCCCTACCCTTGTTTTGTTTATTTTGTTCCAATTTCGAAAATTCCTCACAAAAATAGCCTCCCAATTTTTTTTGTGATTTGTTGATGTGATGAAGTTTTGGTGGATTTGATCCATGGATTTCGTGTGTAACAAGTAGATATAGCTTTCCCCCATCTTTTCCCCAAATTCCATCCGCGAAATCTCTCGAATTTTGCCCCGAAATTTCCTATTTCCCCGCGAGTTCATCGAGTTCATCTCGGATTTGGAGGCCCGGACATCCGGCCCGTGCCCTCGGACATCTGGCAGCCTGGACATCTGGACTGACAGCCCGGACATCGGGCCTCCCGCAGAACCACTTCCATCCACCACTCCCCTTCTGCAAAACTTTTACCAATTTTCACCGGGCCTACACCAATACTTCCGCATACCCGTCACCAACTCTGAAATTTTGACACGTTTTGTTTTGAGAATTTGAGTTACGGTTTCTGTTTCCTAACGTGTTTCGACAACTTAGGAGCAGTTCGATATCGACATCACCGCCACTCATCTTCGCCCTGGACTCGTCATTGACATCGACCACTCCGCCATTTTGACACCCTCAACCGTAAGAAAGGACGGTAACCTCGACAACACCATTTGTGTACTCCTTGCCATTGCATTGATAACCCCATAACCCATTTTGTGTACCTTTCCTATCGAGACTAGCCATTGAGTATTGCCGGCAACCTCACTTGTGCACATTAGTGAGCATTGCATATATCACATCATTGGTATACATACCTTGGTATCATCTCTTGTGTCAGAAGGTTGTCATCATATATACACAATTGCTATCTTGGTTCATGAAGTTTTGCATAAGAGGCCAAAGAAAGAGCTCAAAAGAGAAAGAGCCAAACAAGCTTTTAAGCAAAAGGAATAGATAAGCAAAGAGCTTTTAAGCAAGAACCATAGCATCATACTACATTAAGATTGTCATACTCGATCATCTTGGATCATATCATCGGAAACAATACATATAGCATACTTAGGATAGAAGTCGTTGCATTTTTGCTTAGTAGGTTGTGCACAAGTCTCGTATCCGCTTATTGTGCAATCGCGCTAGCGTCTCTCTAGTGTTGTGTAACAAGAGCATTTTCGTGGATTCCACATTTTGACTCATTCCTTGGTTGCACGACCCCATTTATCTATCCGTGTGTGTGTTTCCGTGTGCCATATCTTGCTATTGGTCTACCTGTTGCATTTGCAAATTTGTGAATCTTTTCCAAGATTGTTGAGTCTCACTAACAATTGCATAGATTTTGTGCCACCATCCTAACCAAGCTCCACTAAAGGCTTTATTTGTGTAGGTGTGAGAGATTGACGGGAATCGGTACCAATTGTGCTATTTCCTTGTTACATCATTGAGTGATCTTTGATCTATTCTCAACATCGATCAAGGTACATTTGGTATATAGTTCTTTCTCTTTCTCCCACTCACATTTTACTTGGAATGATGGATAGGCCAACTACTTCTACCAACCCACTCTTCATCGAGCAAGACGAGGACCCGAACACCTACGTCACCAAGAACGACCTCTTCGGTGCACAACGAGATTTGCATCAAGAATAGCAAGCATTGAGCGACCGCATCGACAATCTCGCCACCGACTTGCGACAATCTGAATAATGTACAAGAGAATACTTTGACAACAAGCTCGACGAACAAAAACAAGAGAGCAATGCAAGAATGGATGAGATTCGTGCCTTGTTGGTCAACCGCTCTTCTACCTCGTCGCCCTATTCCAGACGGAGCCGCTCGAGTCGACATTCTGACGACACCATCTCTGGCTCAAGTACACCAACATCGAACACTCTTCGATGAGCCGCGCGCCAAGACCATCAAGCAAACCGCAATCCTATACACGACACCGATCATCAAGAGCAACTTCTAGCGTAAGAAAATCGACATCACCAAAATCAAGCTACCCTTGCACAAGCACAAGAAAGGCAACGCCAATGACAACAAGTGGAAGAGCAAGATCGCCTATGCCAACAAGAGCAAGAGGAAGAGCGAGCGTGCCAACACCAAGACGAACCAGATGGCGAGGCACAACGTCAACAACAACAACAACAACAACGGCGTGAAGCACAAGCTCTTGAGGTGCAACGTGCCCTACTCTACACCAATCGTGCCATCGCCGTCCGTAACCGACGTGTCAGTGCAACAAACCCTGGGTCTGTTGCCCAGACCGTGCACAGGCATGGGATCAAGATTGATGCACCAGCCCAAGTCAGAGTACAAGGGACTAAGAGATTCGAAGGACCAACATGCAGATCAGAAGAACCAAGGTCAAGCCAGAGAAGCAAGACAACATCAAAGGAAAGGCCTCCTTTGCTGGGCAGGCGAGCTCAGCAAGGGGCGAGGCCACCCCCAGAAGAAGACGTCCAAGACGTCCCGGCAGGGCCTGCCGGGAAACAGGAGGCAAAACCACCTCACCAACCACTCCGGCACGACCCACATTGTCAATCAGTGCGGTGTCAAGACGCAAAGTGACTAAGTCACATCCATTCACCACATGGTGGCCTCTTTCTACAGGAGATACCCACAGATGACATCCGTCCTGCAACGTGTCAAGCGAGCAGGCGTGGAGCTGGCAAGATAGCCCAGCAAGCCTTGTCGGGCAACCAACGATGTGACATTGAGTGGTGCATTTAATGCGCATTGTCAGCCCACAGAGTTAGGTATGATAGCACGGTTTGCTATCTTATCAGTGCATAATGATTACTTTGCCATTGGGGTAACCCCTTGATCTATAAAAGGAGGCCCATGGCAACCGTAGAAGAGGTTAGAAGATTGGATAACTCACACCCCATACGTGCGTGGTCGCTGCTGCCTTAAGGCAACCCCTGCCGGGAAAGTGTACTACGCTCCACCACCACCTTTCCACCATCAATCCACCAAAGCAGGAGTAGGGTTTTATGCCTCACGGAGGCCCGAACCTGGGTAAAATTGCCTGCATGATCTCTGCCGTGCTGCCCCATGCTTGTCTGCTCTTTGTGCAACGCGACGTCCCCCTGCCGAACCAGCAAGGGGCCTCCTGGTCCCATAGGTGGTCGTGGTTTCCCGCGATACAACGTGTTCGAGAAGAATAAGCACCTCACGAGGAAGTCCAAGAACAACGATATCAAGCACGATTGCTCCGACAAGTTCCACAAGCTCCTCCACAAGTTCGACAAGAACCACAAGTTCGCCAAGAGCAACATGAGGTTGACAACCCTCCACGTCAAGGACGACATCACCCTCGACCCCAACACCATGAAGAGCAACGCTATGGCAAGCTCAAGTTCACCATGCCCAGTTCACCAGAAGCAATGATCCCGAAGAGTACCTTTCATGGGCATTGAAGGTTGACAAGATCTTTCGTTTGCACAACTATGAGGAAGAGAAGAAGATCGCCATGGCATCCCTTGAGTTCCAAGACTATGTCCTCATTTGGTGGGAGCAAGTCATTGAATGCCAAGAAGGAAGAGGTGAACCACCAATGACAACTTGGGATCAAATGAAGGATGTCATGAGAGCACGCTTTGTGCCAACATACTACAACCGCGACCTCTTCAAGCGACTACAACTCCTTAAGCAAGGAACAAAGAGCGTTGAAGAGTACTACAAGGAAATGGAGATTGCCATGATACGAGCTAATGTCACGGAATATGATGAGCAAACTATGGCACGTCTTTTTAATGGCCTCAACCATCCTATCAAGATCGCCGACTTCCAAACTTACTCCAACCTCATCGAGCTAGTGCATCAAGCCACCAAGACGGAACGACAAGTGCAAGATGACTTCAAGTATGCCAGGTACTCTTCCAAGACATACGGCTCCAACAACCAAGCTTCAACGACTCAACCACCTTCTACCTCAACCAAACCTTCTCCAAGCAACGACGACAAGTCAAGTTACAAGAAAACTTCGACATCCTCAAGTCGTCCTCCTACTACAAGCAACTTCAAGCCGAGAGCTTCATCATCTACAACTCCACCGGATGAGACCATCAAGACAAGTTCCATCAAATGTTTCACATGCGGCGACCGAGGCCACAAGTCCTTCGAGTGTACCAACAAGCATACCATGATCCTCAACGATGACGACACCTATGAATCCATGAGTGAAGAGGAAATGGAAGCCCTTGAGCAAGTGGCCATGCACCGACGCGTGAATGAGGATGAAGATGATCAAGTCTTTTGTGATGAAGATTCGAGCCCCGCTCTCGTTGTCTCCAAGGTCTTGACACTTCAACATCAACAAGACGAAGACCAAAGATGCCATATCTTCCACACCAAGGCGGGCATCAATGGAAGGTCCGTGAAGGTCATCATCGACGGAGGAAGTTGCCATAACTTGGCGAGTGAAGAACTATGCTCCAAGCTCCAATTGGTCAAGATGAAACATCCTCACCCCTACAAGGTCCAATGGCTAAGCGACTCCAGCACTATTAAAGTGGAGCACATGGTGCAAGTTTCCATCAAGATCGAAGCATATGAAGACACTTTGGAGTGCGATGTCATTCCTATGTCTGTTTGCCACCTCCTACTTGGACGACCTTAGCAATTTGACCGTGGCGTCATCCACAATGGGCGTACCAATCACTATAGCTTCAAGATGAAGAGAAAGGAGTACGTGCTACGACCTATGTCTCAAAGCCAAGTGATCGCCGACAAGCAAGCAACAAACCATCGTGGGGAGAATAGTGGGGGAGCGAACCACAAAAAAGAGAGTGAGCACCACAAGCCCAAATTGAGTGCCTCCACGATGAGCGACAAGAAAAACTCAGCACTATTTGCCACCAAAAGTGAGATGAGAGAAGTGTGTGAGAACCCATCAAGTGTTATGCACTATGTCCTTTTGTGCAAGGAGGAGGCACCTAAAACTAACACCTCTCACAATCTACCTTTAGTGTTGTCTTCTCTATTGCAGGAATTCCAAGATATATTCCCCGACGAGTTACCTCCGGGTCTACCTCCCCTTCGAGGCATTGAACACCGCATCGACCTCATTCCCGGATCCCCTCTTCCTAACAAGGCACCATACCACGTCAACCCCGAAGAAACCAAGGAAATACAAAGGCAAGTACAAAAACTCATTGACAATGGGCATATGTGTGTAAGCTTAAGTCGTTGTACCGTACCGGTCATACTTATGCTTAAGAAATATGGTACATATCGCATGTGTTCCGATTGTCGTCCTATCAATGATATCACCGTTCGCTATAGATATCCTATTCCACGCCTTGATGATATGCTTGATGAGCTTGGTGGAACCACCATTTTCTCTAAGATTGACCTTAAGAGTGGCTATTACCAAATTCGCATCCAAGAAGGTGACAAATGGAAAACCGCATTTAAGACCAAATTTGGTTTATACGAATGGCTTGTGATGCCAATGGGCTTATCCGAAGCACCCGGTACTTTCATGCGAGTCATGCATTTTATTCTTAGGCCCTACATTGGTATATTTGTTGTGGTCTATTTTGACGATATTCTTGTATTTAGCAACTCTCTCAAAGATCATGTCACCCATCTTAGAACTGTTTTGCAAACTCTAAGAAAAGAGTGCCTTTATGCTAATATGGACAAATGCCTTTTTGGCATAGATAAGCTTGTTTTCTTGGGTTTCATCGTGTCTTCTAGGGGTGTTCATGTAGATGAATCTAAGATTGAAGCTATTAAAACTTGGCCCCAACCAACCAACTTGCAACAAGTGCGTAGTTTTCTTGGCTTAGACGGTTTTTATCGTCGATTTGTGAAGGATTTTAGCACCATTGCTTTACCTTTGCATGCCTTCAGTAAGAAAAATGCACCATTTGTTTGGGGACCATCTCAAGATACCGCATTCAATGAGATTAATAATTTGCTTACACATGCCCCTTTGCTTGCATTACCGAACTTTGATAAACCATTCGAGATCCATTGCGATGCTAGCGATTATGACATAGGATGTGTGTTAATATAAGAGAAGCGCCATATTGCTTAGTTTAGCGAAAAACTTTTCGGAGCGCAACTCAATTATCCCATCTATGACAAAGAGCTATATGCTTTAGTGTGAGTTTTGCGTGAGTGGGAACATTATCTTCGCCCCCATGAATTTGTCATTCATACAGACCATGAAACACTTAAGTAACTTAAGGATCAAACTAAGTTGAACAAGCGTCATGCTAAGTGGAGTGAATTCATTGAGTCTTTTCCTTATGTCATCAAATATATCAAAGGCAAAGAGAATGTTGTGGCGGATGCACTTTATCATAGATGCATGCTTGTTACCCAACTAGAATTAAATGTCATTGGCTTTGAGCACATAAAAGACTTGTATGCGCATGATCCTACTTTTTATATCCCTTATGCCAAATGTTTGATGCAAACATTTTGGGAACGCTATTACATAAAGGATGATTATCTTATGAGAGCTAACAAACTATGTATTCCGGAGTCTTCTCTTCGTTTGTTACTTTTGCAAGAAGCTCATGGAGGAGGACTTATGGGACACTTTGGATGAGACAAGACATTTGGTACGCTCTCAAAGAACTACTTTTGGCCCAAGATGTTCCGCGACATCTCATGCTTCACCAACCGATGCTCTACATGTCGCAAAGCTAAGTCTAAAGCTCAATCCCATGGTCTCTATATGCCACTTCCTATTCGGTATGACCCATTGGAAGATATTAGTATGGACTTTGTGCTTGGTTTGCCTAGAACTTTTAATGGCAAAGATTCCGTATTTGTTGTTGTGGACCGATTCTCTAAAATGGCACATTTCATACCATGCAACAAGATAGACAATGATTCACATGTTGCAAATCTCTTTTGTAGGGAAACCTTGTGTCTACATGGAGTGCCAAAGGCGATTGTCTCGAACCGCAACGTCAAGTTCCTAAGCTACTTTTGGAAGACCTCATGCGCCAAGCTCGGAATCAAGCTATTGTTCTCTTCGGCATACCATTCTCAAACCGACGGCCAAACAGAGGTCATGGACCAGACGCTATCTACTCTCCTACGCGTGTTGATCAAGAATAAAATCAAGGAGTGGGAAGAGTGTCTATCCATCACCGAGTACGCCTACAATCGAGCACGACACTCTACTACCGGCAAGTCCCCCTTCGAGGTCGTCTACGGCTTCAACCCGTTGTCCCCATTGGACATTCTACCTCTACCACTACAAGAGCGAATCAACATGGATGCGAGTGCACGAGTGAGCTACCTCAAGAAGATGCATGAAGATACAAGGCACACCATTGAGCGCCAAGTACAACGACTCGTGACCAAGCTCAACATCAACAAGCAACCCATGATATTCAACATTGGAGATCCCATGTGGATACACCTTCGCAAGGACCGCTTCCCCAACGAACGCAAATCCAAGCTTCTACCTTGAGCCGACGGACCCTTCAAGGTGCTAGCACACTACAACAACAACGCATACAAGATCGATCTCCCGCACGACAAGTAAAACGTGAGCGACGTCTTCAAAGTCAAGGATCTCTCTCTCCACCATGGTGATGAGGCTTTCGATATGAGGTCAGATCTTTCCCAAGGGGGGGAGATGATGCGGAGCATCCTATGGTCATCCACATGGACCTACCATCATCTCACCAAGTGCCAAGTAGACCGATGACACAAGCACGAGCTAGAGCTCTCGAGACTAGGTGACATCTCTCCTTAGTGATATTTCATATGACCCACTCGAGACATGGCTACTACCTAAGTCCGGAATGTTATGCATGATCAGGTACCAAGAGGACCCTCTCGAAGATGCACATGAAGACGGACAAGTCCCCAAGTCCACGGATGAGGAGAACCAACAGAAGGAGTCGAGAACAGCTCCCAAGACCCGGACATCCGGCCCTAACCCTGGACATCTGGCCCTTGGAGACCCCCACTACAGCCACAACCCAATAGCCGAAGCTACACGGCCCGGACATCCGGCCTCCATCCCGGAAATCTGGCTCCCAGCCCGGACATCCGGACAAGCCCTATCTAGAGAGCAAATGGAACGGCCCCGACAGCCCGGACATCCGACACTTTGTGAAGGCTCGAACATCTGGCCCGACACTCGGACGTCCGGCTCCATGTGTCTGTGCACATAAAGGGCCGAAGCCCATGTATCCCTTCGCCCCCTTAGACTATATATATTCCTTCTCCTCCGTCTTGCTAGGGTTAGCATTTGTTTAGCTCATTTGAGAGACAGAGCTTTGCTCATCCACTTGATACCTTCTCATTTGGAGTTCACGACTTCTATAGAGAAGATCCCCCAAGTGGATTCAAGACCCCTCAAGACCTCCTCACGAAGAAGAACTACCGCCTCTTGTATCGTCCCTTGTTGCGTTTGGATCTTGTATCACTTGATATGTTCATGGATCTAGCACATGTGTGATTGTTTCGTTGATTTGAGTGTTTCCTCTTGTTTTCCCCTCGTGTTTCCCCTTGTCTTATTCTTAGGATCCGCTCCAATCATGAAAGATCGACCCTAGGGTTTCCACCCTACATCGAATCATTAAAAAAATAAACTATCATATACTTAATGGTGACCTCATACGGCATGTCGGGTTGGCCGGATGCAGCTCCGTCACCGTCACCGTTGTCGGAGTCGTCGTCATGGGGCATCAGGCGGCGGTAGAGCACATGATCACGGCATGGGCTACTACCTCCTAAAAGTCTCATCTTGGTCTACCAGGCTACTTCACAAGAGAATTTTAGTAGCAAAAACGACGTGACTAGGTATGGCGGGAAAAGTACACAAACCTTGATGAGGAACAATAGATGAGGAAAATGAAAATATAATCATATGTCAAATCTGTTTGGCTACTTCTAGATACTTCTGTTGTGGTCTAGTATTTCTTTTCTTTTCTGTACCCTACCTGCTGTTTCTAGAGTTCTCTAGTTATAAGTAGCTATGAGTAGAGAGGTGAATCCTAAATAATGTTTTCTAGAGTGTTCCAGGTATAAGTAGAAGTATGTGAAGGCTTACCAAATCCCTATAAATAGAGGTTCTCACCTTTGCTTTGTAAGCCAGACTATGTACCCACTACCTATAATAGAACTTGTTCTTATCTAAGATCTTGGAGTAGGTCTTGTGCCCTAGGAGTTCTAGATTGAACTCTTGCTTCCTTATCGGCCTACATTCGCCTCTAGAGCGATATCTAGTGCAACACGTTGAAGTTGTTCCTTCAACACTTGTGTTGTACACATTGTAGCAGCAAGGTGGAGTTGCTTCTCCACAACCTTTGTGCTGCTTCAAACCTCTATAGAGTGTATAAATCGATTATGATTAGCCTAGTCCTCGGTTACGGACAACTTTGTCAAGAACGAGCTTGATCTCATCACCTCTTGTTAATTAAGGGAAACACTTCCCATCATATGTCTGATAGAAGCTAATCATCGAACCGATCGACAACCGTTGATTCTGGTTCCATCCCACAGCCACGACCATGCACCCAAATCCCACATAACATCCCATAATTCCATGCCTACCTCCCTTGATTTCTCGGCTAGGATCATATCTCTCTCAAATCATCTCTTTCCAACCCACGTTCAGCTCGGCATCCAAATCCATCGTGCCGCCGTTGTTCCTCCCTCCCCACACTGCTTCAATCATATCACTGGTTAGCTCCACCCCAGTTCACTCTCCCTGGGCCGCCTCTTTTCTCTCCGGTAACACCGCCCTAGTCGCATCGCCCAACAACCCCCACTACTCTACCACACCGGTGCGACATCCCCTGATTTGACACAGGACCCCTCCATCACCAATGCGGTACTCGTCTCACCAGGCTGCCCCAAGGATCACCAAGATGTCAGAGGATACAAGTTGGTTCCTAACATATTGTTTTTTTGAAAGATCTAGCTTTATACTAGATTTATAAATTTAGCAGAAGGGAGCGGTAGAGAGTTTGATCAAGTGATTGGTGGGTGATAGAAACATCATGTGGACATGATGAAAAACATCAAAATAAACCTCTGTCATTAGCTCACAGTTCGTTCCCCAAATGGGGGCGCTATATCCTTTGCTCCCGCCAGCATCCATAGCTTGAAGATGGCTCGGATGGCATTGAGCACCGCTGGGTGATCAGGCATTTTGTGTCTGAAAACAGCAGCGTTCCTCTCCTTCTAGAGCTCCCAGGCAACCAGTATGATCAAGGTCTTGATGCCCTGCCGTATCTCCTTTGCTGTTTTCCTAATGATCGTCTGGCAGATTGATGTCATGGTGACCAAACGGGAGCGCTCCCGTGCGTTGAGAGACGATCATCCCACCCAAGAAGCCACCTCTCCCATACTTGCCAAGAGAAAGGGCATCTCCAGATTAAGTGCACCGAGCACTCCAAGTTCCTCAGAGCACGCATAAATAGCCATTTGGCCAGCCCCTGCGTAGCAGCCGGTCATTCCACCATAGCCTATCAGATGCAACAACCAGAAGAACATCTTGAGCTTTGCCGGTTCCCATGGCTTCTAAATGCAGGATCTGAGGCAAGTTGTTTCCAAGGCCTGAAATTGCATCTGGTATGTAGAACTCATAGTGTACATCTCTAAGCCAGCGAATCTTGTCATGCTCGTCTAGGTTGAGCTGCGTGTCGTGCACCAACCTCCAAAGCTCGAGGGTGTCGACAGTGATTGCTAGAGTGCTGCCGTGCTGTAGGTCAGTCAACCACTTGTCATTACTCAAGGCATCAGTGATCGTTCCATTCTTCCTTCTCGAGTGCATGAAGATTGCCGGGAAACTTCGTTGAAGTGGCTCAGTTCCAATCCATCGGCTCTTCCAGAAGCTCGCCGTTCTGCCGTCCCTAGTGGAGATGGCAGTGGCCTTGGCAATAGCCTCTCGGTCTTGGTCGTCGCATGGGATATTCAAACCTACGCATGGCAGTCGTGTAAGATACCATTCCAACCATAGCCACCTCATCCTTAGTGCTTTGCTGACTTTTGACATATTCAGGATGCCGATACCCCCTACTCAATCGGCGAGCACACTTTGTTCTAGGCCACTTTGCATTTGCCTCCCACGACCTCCTCCTCCTAGCACCAAAGAAAACGCCTTGGCGCCTTGTCCATCTCTGTCAGAATCTTCTTTGGGAATTGCAAAGATGTCATTGCAAATGTTGTTAGGGACGATAGCACACTTCTGACGAGCACCCTCCGCCCTGCCAGGTTCATCAACTTGCCCTTCCAACCTGCCAAGCGAGCATGTATTCGATCTAGGATGAATTGAAGGTGGACTATTTGAAGCAAATATGCCCTAGATGCAATAATAAAGTTGTTAGTTTATATTTCCTTATTCATGCTAGAATTGTACTGATTGGAAACCTAAATACATGTGTGAATATATAAACAAACACCGTGTCCCTAGTGAGCCTCTACTTGACTAGCTCATTGATCAAAGATGGTTAAGGTTTCCTAACCATGGACATGAGTTGTGATGACCCACAAGTACAGGGGATCAATTGTACTCCCTTCGTTCTAAAATAGATGACCCAACTTTATACTAACTTTGTGCTAAAGTTAGTACAAAGTTGAGTCATCTATTTTGAAACGGAGGGAGTAGATCTTTTCTATAAGTAAGAGTGTCGAACCCAACAAGGAGCAGAAGGAAATGACAAGTAGTTTTCAGTAAGGTAGTGTCTGCAAGTGCTGAAATTGTAAGTAGCGAGTAGTTTGATGGCAAGATAATTTGTAAGGAGCAAGTAACGATAATTGTAACAAGTATGCTGCAAGGTAGCCCAATCCTTTTGAGGCAAAGGACAGGCTAAAACGGTTTCTTATAATGAGCAAAGCGTTCTTGAGGGTACACGGGAATTTCATCTAGTCACTTTCATCATATTGGTTTGATTTGTGTTCGCTACTTTGATAATTTGATATGTGGGTGGATCGGTGCTTAGGTGTTGTTCTTACTTGAACAAACCTCCTACTTATGATTAACCCTCCCGCAAGCATCCGCAACTACGAGAAAAGTATTAAGAATAAATTCTAACCATAGTATTAAACTCTAGGATCCAATCGGTCCCTTACAGAATAGTGCATAAACAAGGGTTTAAGTTTATGTCACTCTCGCAATCCACCATCCATTTACTACTCCACAATGCATTCCCTTAGTCCCAAATATGGTGAAGTGTCATGTATTCGACGTTCACATGACACCACTAAGGGAATCACAACATACATACTATCAAAATATCAAACACATATCAAATTCACATGATTACTTGCAACATGATTTCTCCCCTGACCTCAAGAACAAAAGTAACTACTCACAAATAATAATCATGCTCAAGATCAGAGGGGTATTAAATAGCATATTGGATCTGAACATATAATCTTCCACCAAATAAACCATATAGTAATCAACTACAAGATGTAATCAACACTACTAGTCACCCCCTAGCAACAATCTATAGTTCCGGTAATAAGATTGCATACAAGAGATGAACTAGGGTTTGAGATGAGATGGTGCTGGTGAAGATGTTGATGGAGATTGCCCTCCCCAAGATGGGAGAGTTGTTGGTGATGACGACGACGATGATTTCCCCCTCCGGGAGGGAAGTTCCCCCGCCAGAATCGCTTCACCGTAGGGCAAAAGTGCTCCTGCCCAAGTCCCGCCTCGAGGCGGCAGCGCTTTGTCCTGAAAGTCCTCCTCTTATGTTTTCTAGGTCCAAACCACTTATATACCAAAAGATGGGCACCTAAGGTGGGCCGAGGAGGCCACAACCCACCAGCGCACGCCAGGGGGGCCTGGCACGCCCAGGTGGGTTGTGCCCACCTGGTGGCCCCCTCTGGTGTTTATTGTGAAAGTGCAACTATCCCTGGGTGGTTTTGGTACTTCCTAACAACATATAGCTCATTGAGCTAATTCTATTTCAAGATAAATATTTCAGGAAAGCTCAATGATTGGCATGGCATGGATTAGAAAGTGGACCCCTCGAAATGCGAAGGACAAAAGATTGGCTCAAGCTCAAAGCACAAGACTCTACATTTTACTTTTAGTGATCCAAGATCACATTGAGTCCATAGGAAAAGCTGATACTATTAAAAGAGGGTGAGGTGTTGCTTAATGAGTTACTTGCTCAAAATGATTAATGATATGCTCCAAAAACCCTCAACTACTTTCTCATATCCACATATGTCCCAAACAAAAGTCAAACTCAGCCCCACCGAAATCTTCTATCCGCCGCCACCGAGTTCACTTGACATAGCCACTGCCACAAACCCAAGTCACTTCGGTCTCACTGATAGGGATCTCGGTCTCACCGAGATGGGATTGCAACCTCTCTGTTTCCCTTCGTAACGTTTCGGTCCGACCAAGATGAGCGATCGGTCCCACCGAGATTGCAATGCAAACTCTCTGTTTCCCCTTCGTAACGTTTCGGTCTAACCGAGATGAGTGAATCGATCCCACCGAGTTTTCCTGACCAACTCTCTGTTTGTCTATTACCAAAATTGGTCCCACCGAGTTTGTGTAATCGGTCTCATCGAGATTACATTATGCCCTAACCCTAATGGAATCAGTCCCACCGAGTTCACATGTCGGTCCCACCGAAAATCCTAATGTTCACATATTGAACTAAATCGGTCTGACCGAGTTTTATGATTCGGTCCCACCGAGTTTGGTGATTTGTGTGTAACAGTTAGATTTTGTGTGGAGGCTATATATACCCCTCCACCCACTCTTCATTCGTGGAGAGAGCCATCAGAACATGCCTACACTTCCAGCATACATTTTTTGAGAGAGAACCACCTACACTTGTGTTGAGGTCAAGATATTCCATTCCAACCACATAAATCTTGATCTCTAGCCTTCCCCAAGTTGCTTTCCACTCAAATCATCTTTCTACCAAATCCAATCCTATGAGAGAGAGTTGAGTGTTGGGGAGACTATCATTTGAAGAAAAAGAGCAAGGAGTTCATCATCAACACACCATCTATTACCTTTTGGAGTGTGGTGTCTCCAAGATTGGTTAGGTGTCACTTGGGAGCCTCCGTCAAGATTGTGGAGTTGAACCAATGAATTTGTACGCACAAGGAGATTGCCTACTTCATGAAGATCTACCCTAGTGAGGCAATTCCTTCGTGGGCGATGGCCATGGTGGGATAGACAAGGTTGCTTCTTCGTGGACCCTTCGTGGGTGGAGCCCTCCGTGGACTCGCGCAACCGTTACCCTTCGTGGGTTGAAGTCTCCATCAACGTGGATGTACGATAGCACCACCTATCGGAACCACGCCGAAAATCTCTGTGTCTACATTGCATTTGTTCCCTCCAAACTCCTCCCTTTATCTTCATATGCAATTGTTTTACATTCCGCTGCTATACTCTTAGAATTGCATGTGTAGGTTGATTACTTGAATTGTGCTAAGTTGCTAAAATCTGCCAAGACTTAAAATTGGGAAAAGGCTAGATTTTTATTTGGTCAAGTAGTCTATTCACCCCCTCTAGACATACTTTCGATCCTACAAGTGGTATCAGAGCTTTGGTCTCTATTTGCTTTGATTTCCATAGCTTTTGGTGATCATAGCCTTGCTTTCACAACCTAGGATAGTATGGCGTCTAGTGAGGGAAATTACCACCGTAGAGGTCCTTACTTTGATGGTACTAATTTTGCTAGTTGGAAGCATAAGATGAAAATGCATATTCTTGGACATAACCCCGCCGTTTGGGCTATTGTGTGCATTGGCTTGCAAGGTGAATTCTTTAATGGGAGAGAACCGAACCGTGAAGCTACCGCGGAAGAGTTGAAGATGCTGCAATACAATTCTCAAGCTTGTAATATTCTCTTCAATGGATTGTGCCCCGAAGAATTCAACAAAATCAGCCGTCTTGAGAATGCAAAGGAAATTTGGGATACTTTGATTGATATGCACGAAGGTACCGACTCCATCAAGGAATCCAAGTTGGATGTGCTTCAAAGTCAACTTGACAAGTTCAAAATGAAGGATGGTGAAGGTGTCGCTGAAATGTACTCTAGGCTTGCTCTCATCACAAATGAGATTGCCAGCTTAGGAAGTGAAGAGATGACCGATAGATTCATCATCAAGAAGATCCTAAGAGCCTTGGATGGAAAATATGATACCGTGTGCACATTGATCCAAATGATGCCCAATTACAAAGATCTCAAGCCAACGGTAGTCATTGGAAGAATTGTTGCTCATGAGATGTCACTCAAGGATAAGGAAGAGCTTCACAACAAGTCAAGTGGTGCTTACAAAGCCTCATGTGATGCTCCCACATCATCAAGTGAGAAACAAACCTTCAACGAAGAATTGAGCCTAATGGTGAAGAACTTCAACAAGTTTTACAAGAGTAGAAGCAAGGAAAGAAGTTCTAAGTCAAGGTACTACAATGACAAAAGATCTTCTAGTCGTGAGCGCAATTGCTACAATTGTGGAAGACCTAGACACTATTCCAATGAGTGTACGGCTCCCTACAAAAGAAGAGAAGATTCTCCCAAAAGAAGAAGTAGAAGAGAAGAATCACCACCAAGAGAGAGAAGGGGGGGGGGAGATGACCGTTATGAACGAAGAACATCACGGAGAAGCAAGGATTCGGAAAGGAAGGACAAGTCATCAAAGAGCTACACAAAACGAAGACATAAATCTCATGTTGGTGAATGGGTATCCGGCTCCGACTCCGACAATCATTCAGAAATAAGTTATCACTCCGATTCCGAATATACTCAAGATGAAGGTGTTGCCGGTCTAGCACTTGTGTCAACCAACTCCTACGACATATTTGAGTCACCAAATGAAGGAATTGGAAGATGCTTCATGGCTAAAGGCCCAAAGGTATCACACCCCGAGTATGTTGATTTTAATAGTGATGAAGATGATTTGCTAGGACATGATGATTTACTTGTTGACAACTCTAGTTATGAAAACTATGATGAACTTGCTATTAATCATGATAATCAAGATAAAACGAATGACGATGATAAGAAGGAGATTGTGCGTCTAACTAAAGAACTAAAGACTCTTAAGTTAGCTCATGAAACTACCTTGGATGATCATTGAGAACTTTTAAAGATTCATGAGAAGCTATGCTTTGAAAAGCTCAACCTTGAGA
This sequence comes from Triticum urartu, assembly GCF_056163025.1. Lineage (NCBI taxonomy): Eukaryota > Viridiplantae > Streptophyta > Magnoliopsida > Poales > Poaceae > Triticum > Triticum urartu. The sequence continues at coordinate 489,514,097 of NC_141878.1, forward strand.
AAGAAAATAGCTTATTAAAGGGAATTATAGAGAAAGGTGTTTACAAGAGTCTTGCCGGAAGCAAGCAATTTGAGGAAATTGTACGCAAGCAAGGAAGACACCGGAAGAATCAAGGTGTTGGTTTTGAATGAAAGTTCAATGCCAATGGAGTTGAGTGGGAAGAAGATCAATACCCCAAGACGAAGTTTGTTCCTCAACAAGAGAAGTATGATCCTACTTCTTTCCAAGGAACACAAGCTCAAGATGATCTTCCACCACAAGACCACAAGCTAAAAGGCAAGGACAAGCTTCAAGAGGAGATTGATGCATTTGAAGAGGCACCTAAGGCCTTGGTCAAGTGGGTTCCCAAGACTACATCAAGTTCTACTTCATCAAGTACGACTATAACTCCAAGGATTCCCATCAAGATGGTGTGGATCCCGAAGAAGAAGAACTAGAGAGTTCTTGAGGGTGACTTCGCCAACATACTTCACTCATATCATTTTGGCAAGGACAAGTGCAATCAACTTCCACATCTTGCACTAGTTCAAGGAGTCACAAACCCTCTTGTTGGTAAGACAAGGGACAAGGTAACCTAATGCATTCATGGACATCATCTCATGTGAATATCACTCTATGTCTATGGACATCCTTGTTTGTTCCTTATGGGACTAACCCGTGTAGGTATTGAAAGTGCAGCTCACTCCAAAGGATTGCTCTGAATGATCTACATCAACATTGAGCATCTGCATCTTCAACACCTACATGAAGTCATCATCGACAAAAGCCAAGGTTAGTTCATCCCTCTTAGGGGGATATCACATCTAGGGGGAGCTTTACTCTAATCAATTGAGCTAAAGCAACTCTAATGATGTGAGCACAACAATGCTTTATGTAAAAGTGGCAACCCCACTTGTGCTTAAAAGATGAGTATGACCTATGATCAAATGTTCTTATTTTACTCCTAAGTCAATATACTCATATATAGATGACCTAGTCATCGCTAAATTGGTTGATAGATTCTAGAGTGATTGTGCATGCTTTGTCACATATTTCATTTGTCATTTTATTGTGCGAGCATGTTGGATGCATATTTTACTCTTTCGAGGACATCCATTTGTTGCTTTGATTGTTTGGCCTTTTCTCTTTTGCCAAATGGATGGACAAGAATGCCTAAGAACTCCCTCTAGCTATCTATGCTTTTCTCGTCTCAAACTCTATTCATGCTACATCACGAAGTTTGATCAAGTCAGATTTGAACCACTCTGTGTGAGGAGCACTTGGAGTCCCCGATTCGTCATAGACTTAAACTTCCAAAACCTCTTTGTGTATTTCGGTATGACCGAGTCATCCATTTCGGTCACACTGAGATCACTAAGTCGATCTAGGTTTTCAATCTCGGTGCAACCGATTTGAACTTTTCGGTCACACCGAGTTGTAGTAACCGCTTGCGATTCTGCATCTCGGTGCCACCGAGTTGTTCCACTCGGTCACACCGACAGGGTCGGGATATATAAACCCACGGGTGAGATTTTGGAAATTTCTTCGAAACCTCTCAGCCCGCGCATATCCTTCTCTACCGCCTCGGGTCTCCGGATCGTCTCCTCGCCGCCAGCGACCTCCCGCCGCTGGTTTCCATCACCGTCAATGGAATTCTGCCCCTCCGTTGCCGCTGTAGCGAACTCTGCCGAACTAGGGTATGAGTTCTAGCCTTTGTGCTATTCTTTTAACTCTGATTCGTAGCACATTGCTCTGCCATGATCATCACCATGTATGCAAACACTCTATCCATTGAAAACATCCCTTAGGTTAGGTTTGATTTGAAGATTTAGGGTTAGGTCTCTGCTGAACTCATCTCGGACCGACCGAATTGTAGAAATCGGTCTCACCGATTTGGCTTAGGCCATTGCACTTGCACTTTTGGTCTGACCAAAAACTTCAAGTCGGTGTGACCGAGTTCGATTCTCTGTGAAACCCTAGCAGTTTCGGTGACACCAAACTGTGACTCGGTCTGACCGAGTTCACTAGTTTAGGTTCCAAAAGCTGCTTCGGTATCACCGAGTTTACAAATCGGTAGCTCCGAAATGTTTTCTGTGGAGAACTAAAACTAAGTTTTTTAAGTCATCTGTTTTGCAAAAACTCTGCACTTTGTGATGCTCATCCACTCTAGCTCATCAATATCTATTCATAGGGTCTGCTGTCAGTAAGTTTGCAGAGATGTTTGATCAAAGTGACAGCCAGAACAGGTGTGAAGAACAAGTGCAATTGAGTGAGGGCACTAGTCCCTCAAGCACTTCTGATGATGGCAGCAGGAGCACACCAAGTAACTTGCCCAAAGCAGTCACCAGGTCAAGGAAGAAGAAACCCTCAGATTCTGAAGATGAGGACTATGTGGCTGTTGAGGAGGAAGTCATCTCCAAGAAGAAGGTGCTGAAGAAGGAATATGGCACAGCTGCAACAACTAAGCCTGGCTTGCACAAGAAGACCCCTGCCAAGAGGGTGCCAACCTTAAAGGTTAGAGCCTCAACTGCTGAAACCTCCAAGCCAACTAGAGAGGCTGTTGGAAAAGGAAAGAAGAGGAAGGAAAGGGTCAAGAAGACCACTGCCAGAGTGCTTGGTAGATCCTCCATTATGAGAGATCCAGAAGAAGATGAAGAGGAAGAGGATGCTGCTCCAGCTCCCAAGTCTCAGAAGCTCATGGGAGATGCTATCAAATCAGGGGCTACTGCTTCAAAGCCCAAACCTGCTCCCAAGGCTGCTGCTCAGAAGCCTTCTGCACCCAAGAGAAATACTTGAAGTATTCCTGCAACAGAGAAGAACAAGGCCCCAGTGCCTGAAGCTGAAGAAAAGGATGATGAATCCCATGTGTTGAGAAAGTTGAAACCCAAAATCCCAGACCATAATGATACTCATCCATTCGCTGAGGACATGCACATCAGGAAAGATGTAGGACTGAGATTGTGGAGAGAGTCTAATCCCTATGCTGTTAGGAGGAGGACTGCAGTTGATTACATGTTTCACACAAAGGAACAACAAGACTTCTATGAGACTATTTTGCTTGACAAGAAGCCCATTGTATGTGACATGAAATGGGTGGATTGGGAATACATCAAGGAGAATGAAGATCACTTCCCAGGAGTATATGGCAGCTTCAAAGCATGTGGAGTAGATGAGTTTGTTGGACAAAAGCTCACAAAATGGAATGATGAGCTGATCATGTAGTTTTACTCCACTGCTTATTTCTATCCAGATGGGAGGATAGTTTGGATGTCTGAAGGTACTAGGTACCAATCCACTGTTGAAGAATGGGCCAAGCTGATCAATGCCCCAGAGGAACATGAGGATGACTTGGATGTGTATGCCAAGAAGAAGAAAGACCACAACTCCATGGCAAACATGTCCAAAGAGATCCCTGATAAAGCTTTGGAGACTCACAAGCTTGGATCTGTACATTTCCTGTTGTCTGGTCTGCCTACCATCAACTGGATCTTAAGGCACACTCTGCTACCCAAGTCAGGAGATCACAAGATGATCAAAGGACACTCCATCAACATGCTGCAAATCTTTGATGCCCCTCAGAAGTTCAAGGTCATGAGTCTGATTGTAGAGACAATCAAGAGGACTGCTGCTGACCAAAAGAGAAGTTGTGGGTATGCTCCATATATTCAGGAGCTCATCAACTCCAAGATGGGCACATGAACATACTTGCTGGACAAGGAGCATCTACCCTTATATCCTGAATTTGAAGACAACACAGTAGTGATGAATGAGGAGGAACCATCATCAATTCAAGCATAGGAGAAGAGAGCCAAAGCAAAGGCTGAGAAAGCTGCAAGGATGCCAAGTGTAGAAGAAGCATCTCAAGTTTTTCTCAAGTCAAAACAAGATCAGGAGAGCCTGACTCAAGGATGCCAAGTGTAGAAGAGGCATCTCAAGATAGCATCTGATTCAAGCTACACTGAGGATTGAGAAGGGATTGGCCACCCTGACTCAAAATCAGGAGAGCCTGGAGAGGATTGTTGAGACAAAATTCTATGATCTTGACCTCAAGGTAACTGAGATACAGACTGCAGTTGAGCAGCTTCAGGAGGAAGCAGAAGAGAGGAGAGGGAAGGCAACTAGTGATGCTTTTCAGCATGTGCCACGAGGTCTGAGGTCTGCTGCAGTGCCAGTTTCAGATGCTAGAGCTACATTGTCAGCACCAGCAGCTACAGCTCCAGTGCCACCTCCAGCACCCACTCCACCAGCTCCAACTACATCGACAGATGCCTTCGTCCTTGGAGTTCTCTCTACACCACCTCCCGAAGACCAAGCCTAAGAGACACATAACACTATGCATTTTCAAACTTTTTGGTAACTTGTTGCCAAAGGGGGAGAAATATGTATAGATCATAGGCTTCGAGAGAGTGTTTTGCTTCTTTGTCTTTGGGTGAACTTTTTATTGTGTGAGATACTTTATGTCTTTGTGTGAGATACCTATTTGATCATGTGGTTGATCATTTGCTACCTTAATGCTTGTTTGGATGATACTATCTTTTATATCTCATACATGATCATTCACTTGCTTGGTGATGAATGCATGCTTTTAATTTCTATGATTTTGGAAGAGTAGCCCATGATCCTAATCGATTGTGCATTTGCATTCAAAAGAAAATCTTAAATAATGCACAAATTTAGGGGGAGCTCTTGCTTATCACATACTTCTCAAAGCGACGATGTTTTTCAATCTTATGATCATTTGTCGAAGCTTTGATCTATATGTTGTCATCAATTACCAAAAATGGGGAGATTGAAAGTGCAACTATCCCTGGGTGGTTTTGGTAATTCCTAACAACATATAGCTCATTGAGCTAATGCTATTTCAAGATAAATATTTCAGGAAACCTCAATGATTGGCATTTCATGGATTAGAAAGTGGACCCCTCAAAATGCTAAGGACAAAAGATTGGCTCAAGCTCAAAGCACAAGATTCTACATTTTACTTTTAGTGATCCAAGATCACGTTGAGTCCATAGAAAAAGCCAATACTATTAAAAGGGGGTGAGGTGTTGCTTAATGAGTTACTTGCTCAAAAATGCTTAATGATATGCTCCAAAAACCCTCAACTACTTTCTCATATCCACGTATGTCCCAAACCAAAAGTCAAACTCGGCCCCACCGAAATCTTCTATCCGGCACCACCGAGTTCACTTGACATAGCCACTGCCACAAACCCTAGTTACTTTGGTCTCACCGATAGGGATCTCGGTCTCACTGAGATGGGATTGCAACCATTCTGTTTCCCTTCGTAACATTTTGGTCCAACCGAGATGAGCGATCGGTCCCACCGAGATTGCAATGCAAACTCTCTGTTTCCCCTTCGTAACGTTTCGGTCTAACCGAGATGAGCGAATCGGTCCCACCGAGTTTGCCTGACCAACTCTCGGTTTGTCTATTACCAAAATCAGTCCCACCGAGTTTGTGTAATCGGTCTCACCGAGATTACGTTATGCCCTAACACTAATGGAATCAGTCCCACCGAGTTAACATGTCGGTCCCACCAAAAATCCTAACATTCACATTTTGAACTAAATCGGTCTGACCGAGTTTTATGATTCGGTCCCACCGAGTATGGTGATTTGTGTGTAACGGTTAGATTTTGTGTGGAGGCTATATATACCCCTCCACCCACTCTTCATTCATGGAGAGAGCCATCAGAAAATGCCTACACTTCCAACTTACATTTTCTGAGAGAGAACCACCTACACTTGTGTTGAGGTCAAGATATTCCATTCCAACCACATAAATCTTGATCTCTAGCCTTCCCCAAGTTGCTTTCCACTCAAATCATCTTTCTACCAAATCCAATCCTATGAGAGAGAGTTGAGTGTTGGGGAGACTATCATTTGAAGCACAAGAGCAAGGAGTTCATCATCAACACACCATTTATTACCTTTTGGAGAATGATGTCTCCTAGATTGGTTAGGTGTCACTTGGGAGCCTCCGTCAAGATTGTGGAGTTGAGCCAAGGAGTTTGTACGGGCAAGGAGATCGCCTACTTCGTGAAGATCTACCCTAGTGAGGCAAGTCCTTCGTGGGCGATGGCCATGGTGGGATAGACAAGGTTGCTTCTTCGTGGACCCTTCGTGGACTCACGCAACCGTTACCCTTCGTGGGTTGAAGTCTCCATCAATGTGGATGTACGATAGCACCACCTATCGGAACCACGCCAAAAATCTCCGTGTCTACATTGCGTTTGCTCCCTCCAAACTCCTCCCTTTACCTTCATATGCAATTGTTTTACATTCCGCTGCTATACTCTTAGAATTGCATGTGTAGGTTGATTACTTGAATTGTGTTAAGTTGCTAAAATCTGCCAAGACTTAAAATTGGGAAAAGGCTAGATTTTTATTTGGTCAAGTAGTCTAATCACCCCCCTCTAGACATACTTTCGATCCTACTTATTAACTCCAATATTTCTTAAATAATCCCTAAAAAATCTCCGTAAAGTTCCATCCCATTTGGAGTTGTGCAAAATAGGTGGCCTGACGTAGCTTTTCCAGGTCCAGATTTCTAGCTGCCGGAATTCTCCCTCTTGGTGTGTTCCTTGCAAATTATGAGAGAAAAGGCATTAGAATTACTCCAAAAAGCATTATTATGGATAAAAACATTATAAATAACAGTAAGAAAACATGATGCAAAATGGACGTATCAACTCCCCCAAGCTTAGACCTCGCTTGTCCTCAAGCGAAAACCGAAATTGAAAAACATGTCCACATGCTTTGAGAGAGAGGTGTCGATAAAAACAAAATACGGACATAGAAGCATCATGTTGATTATTATAACAGCAACAAAATTAAACATATGACTTTTATCATATACTTCCTATGAATAAGTAACAGTTTATCACACAATCGAAGTATAAAGCAAAAACTCTATTAGAAACCAACAGACTATGTTCTCAGTCAACTTTGCAACTACCATTCATCATCTTTTCAGGAAGGGTCACGTGTCGGAGCCTTTAGGCAAGTCCAGATACTCAACCATCATATAGTCTTCTATGATTGATAACACTCACCTTGTACCAATGAGCAAAACGTTTCAATTGGACACATAGAAACATAGGGGCTTATAGTTTCGCCTCCCAACATACTCACCTAAAGGGTGATGTCAACAATAATAAATCATGCTATCTATATTCAACTAGACATATGTGCCTAGATCTTTCCTCACCACATGATGCTTGCCAAAAGAGAAAATAAAAAGGAATAGAAGGAAAACTTTGACTCTTTGCATAAAAGTAAATACATAGAAGTAAAAGATAGGCCCTTCGCAGAGGGAAGCAGAGGTTTCCATGCGCTTATTTGTTTGTATGCTCAATCCCTTAGTGCAAGAGAACGTCATGTTGTATTGCCCCTTAAGATGACAACCTTTATTATGCAGTTTGTCGCTTTTATTCTTTGTCATCCAAGTTCGTACAACGCTCAATTTTCTCTTACACTAAATGATCTCACACTTATAGAAGCAATTTTATTGCCTTTTTGCACCAATGACAACTTACTCGAGGGATCTTGCTCAATCCCTAGGTAGGTATGGTGGACACTTGAAAAAGATTTGGATTTAAGGGTTTTTGGATGCGCAAGTAGTATTTCTACTTAGTACAGAATTTTTGGCTAGCAAAGATAGGGGGCAAGCATCACATGTTAAAGGATCTATGACAATATGACTTCTATGTGAATATAAACAAACATAAACCATCAAGTTGTCTTCCTTGTCCAACGTCAACAATTTTGGCACATAATATTTTGATGAGGGCTCACAATCACAAAAGATTTCTAGGATAGTATATCTATATGTGAATCTTCTCTTCCCTTATTAATTCTTTCATGAGTTGCATCATTGACTAATGATATGTTTGTCAATCTCTAATAAAATTTTCTACCTATACTTTTCCTTATGTGGTGCCATCACCTACCATAGGATTAGTATATAATCTTTTCATTATTTATTTCCTTTCTTCATTTATTTCCTTTCTCTTTTCCTTTCTTCCTTAATTCTTTTCTTCATTTGCAACATGAAAGTAAAGAAAACAAACACTAAAACAAACTTCGTTATATAACTTGCACACGATTACAGGGATAGATCACTAAGCAAACTCTCAAAAGAAGAAAAGGATCAAACTAAACTTTATTTCATCTGAAAGCAAAAGATTGAACTAAGATAAATAAAAGCAAAAAGATAGTGGGATGATACGATACCGGGGCACCTCCCCCAAGCTTGGCGGAAGCCAAGGGGAGTGCCCATACCCGATACTCAATTCTCCTTTTGGTGGTGACCGAGATATCCTGTCCTTGGAGGAGCAGGCCAGGGTAGATGGGATATGACAGAAAACAACAAGGAAAAAGAGAACAGAGGATTTCTCCGTGATACAGTGATCAACAAATTTGGGAAGTGTATATAGATTTTTTATCTTGCAGGACAAGTATATGGTAGAAAAATGGAGTACGTGAGGTGTCCCAGGTGGGCACAACCCACCTGGGCGCGCTAGGCAAGCCTGGCGCGCCCTGGTGTCTTGTGCCCACCAAGGTACGCTTCCTGGGAGTTTCTTTATTTCCAAAATTTTAAAATATTCCAAAACTGATAAAAAAATATTTTTGCAGATTTTTCGGATTCCTTTTACTTACTGTATCACGTACCTCCTTATTTTCATGATTCCGGAGTGTTCCGGAAGGACTCTTTTATGTGTTCTTCCGGTGTCAAAGTTTGGATAATATTACTTTCAACATTAATAGGCGTACCTAAGATATAATGCTTTATTCGTTGCCCATTGACAACCTTCGGGTTAGTGCCTTCGAAATTATTTATTTTGATGGCTCCAGACCGGTAAACCTCCTCGATGACATAGGGGCCTTCCCATTTCGAGAGGAGCTTCCCTGCAAAAAATCTAAAACGAGAGTTGTACAAAAGAACATATTCTCCAACTTTAAACTCACGCTTTTGGATTCTTTTGTCATGCCATCTTTTAACCTTTTCTTTGAACAACGTTGCATTTTCATAAGCTTGGGTTCTCCATTCATCTAATGAGCTTATATCAAATAACCTCTTTTCACCAGCAAGTTTGAAATCATAATTGAGTTCTTTAATTGCCCAATAAGCTTTATGTTCTAACTCAAGAGGCAAATGACAAGCTTTTCCATAAACCATTTTATAAGGAGACATACCCATAGGATTTTTGTAAGCTGTTCTATAAGCCCAAAGTGCATCATCTAATTTCTTAGACCAATTCTTCCTGCACCTATTGACAGTCTTTTGCAAAATTAATTTTATTTCTCTATTGCTAAGTTCAACTTGACCACTAGACTAAGGATGATAGGGTGATGCAATTCTATGGTTAACGAGGGAGTCCTGGATTAGGGGGTGTTCGGGTAGCCGGACTATACCTTCAGCCGGACTCTAGGACTGTGAAGATACAAGATTGAAGACTTCATCCCGTGTCCGGATGGGACTTTCCTTGGCGTGGAAGGAAAGCTTGGCGATGCGGATATTCAAGATCTCCTACCATTGTAACCGACTTTGCGTAACCCTAACCCTCTCCGGTGTCTATATAAACCGGAGGGTTTTAGTCCGTAGGACAACTTCATCATACAACAATCATACCATAGGCTAGCTTTTAGGGTTTAGCCTCCTTGATCTCGTGGTAGATCTACTCTTGTACTACCCATATCATCAATATTAATCAAGCAGGACGTAGGGTTTTACCTCCATCAAGAGGGCCCGAACCTGGGTAAAACATCGTGTTCCTTGCCTCCTGTTACCATCCGGCCTAGACGCACAGTTCGGGACCCCCTACCCGAGATCCGCCGGTTTTGACACCGACATTGGTGCTTTCATTGAGAGTTCCTCTGTGTCATCGCTTTTAGGCCCGATGGCTCCTTCGATCATCAACAACGATGCAGTCCAGGGTGAGACTTTTCTCCCCGGACAGATCTTCGTCTTCGGCGGCTTCGCACTGCGGGCCAAGTCGCTTGGCCACCTTGAGCAGATAGAAAGCTACACCCCTGGCCATCAGGTCAGGTTTGGAAGCCTAAACTACACGGCTAACATCCGCGGGGACTTGATCTTCGACGGATTCGAGCCACAGCCAAGCACGCCGCACTGTCTCGATGGGCATGATATAGCTCTGCCGCCGAACAGCGCCTTGGAGGCCGTACACGCATCGGTTCCGACCATTGATTCGGAGCCTACTGCGCCGATCGAGGATCAGCGGTTGGACGCTGCCTCAGGGGCTGCGATCTCAGAGGCGATCGAGCCAAACTCCAGCCCCGCACTCCGCATGGCCCGTGACTCCGAGGAGCCGGATTCCTTTCCGAACTCCGAGCCCCCCGCGCCCCTGCCGATCGAATCCGATTGGGCGCTGATAATGGAGTTCACTGCCGCAGACATCTTTCAGCACTCGCCCTTCGGCGACATCCTGAATTCGCTAAAGTCTCTCTCTTTATCAAGAGAGCCCTGGCCGGACTACGGTCAGCAAGGATGGGATTCGGATGATGAAGAAATTCAAAACCCACCCACCACCCACTTCGTAGCCACTGTCGACGACTTAACCGACATGCTCGACTTCGACTCCGAAGCCATCGACGGTATGGACGACGATGCAGGAGACAACCAAGAACCAGCGCCTATAGGGCATTGGACAGCCACCTCATCTCACGATGTGTACATGGTGGATACCCCTAAAGGAAGCAACAACGAGGAAAACGGGGATGGAAAGAGGGATCGATCTCTCGAAAAACAATCAAAGCGTCGGCGTAAATGCCGACCCAAGCCCCGCCTCGATAAAGACCCAGCCTTAGGGCAGGATGAGCCGGTAGACGACAAGCATGCCTTAGAGCAACCGTCCCAACAGGACAACCCAGATAGATAAACCGAACATCCCTCCCCCGGCGAAAATGGCATTGCGGACGACCCTACGCCGGACAAGCCCACGAAGTAGAAGAACCTCCACAAACGGCCCGTCGCAACCGCACATAGCCTGAAAAAGCAGAAGCGGAAGCTAAAAACTGCGGAAGATGCACTCAGGATCAGATGGAGTAAAGTAATCAATACCGCAGACAAATACGGCGACAGTCGCCGCACTAAAAGCTATCCGAAGAGAAAGCTACTGCCTGAATTCGACGAGGAGGCCTTAGAGCCCTCGCATTCCAAAAGTGAGAAAGCCACACGGTCGGATAGACGACCCATGGCCAGCATAAAGCGGCAAGCAACGCCGCACTTAAGCCGGCGTGCGACCCACTTAAGGATTCGCATCATGGCCCGGCTAGGTCCATTTACGGGCCAAGAAAGCAAGCTCTCGTAAGCAATGCAATAAAGCCATTATCAGAATCCGGCACACCCAAATATAGGGGTACCGCACACCCCCTATGTTTCACCGATGAGGTCCTGGATTATGAATTTCCAGCGGGATTTAAACCCGTAAACATAGAGGAATATGATGGAACAACAGACCCTGGAGTCTGGATCGAGGATTATATCCTCCACATACATATGGCTAGAGGAGATGACCTCCACGCCATAAAATAGTTACCCCTCAAGCTTAAAGGGCCAGCCCGACATTGGCTCAAAAGCCTTCCTGAAAACACAATCGGAAGTTGGGAAGAGCTCGAGGACGCTTTCTGAGCAAATTTTCAAGGGACTCATGTCCTGTCAGATTTCGGGTTCCGGCAGACCCTTGAGGTTCGAACACTGGGGTGCACGCAGAGATTTCGCCTCCTACCTTCCTGCACCCCTCTGCCACGCTAGGATCAAGGCTATGAAAAGAACAACACAAGGGACACAGGGTTTAAACTGGTTCGGGCCACCGTTGTGGTGTAATACCCTACTCCAGTGTGTGGTGTGGTGGATTGCCTCTTGGGCTGATGATGATGGACAGTACAAGGAAGAATAGCCTCGCAAGGGTCTGTTCTTGGCTGGGGCGATGAACTGCTGGGAGGAGTTCAGCCACCTTTCTCTATCTCACTCTCTCTCTTTTCCACCTCTCTACTTGTCGAGCCCTTGGAGGAAACTGAGCCGAACCGACCCCTTGCTACGTGGGTGGCCGGTCCTATTTATAGTGGCCCTAGTCCTCTCCCCAAATATTGAGCGGGAAGGGAGCCAACAATGGCGGGCTAATTTGAAGGGGGACAGCAAGTATCAACTATCCTGACAAAAGTAGTCTTCGCCTGCGCAAAGCTCTGGTGATGACGCCGTCTTGGGCTCCACGGTGACCTCCGTCTCGTAGTCCTCCTGGCCTTGGTCTCGTTGCACCGAAATGGAAACCTTTGCCTGATGCCTCGGTACTCCGCGGCTGCGCTTGCCCCCTTTGCACCAAAGAGGAAAGGAGGACGCTGCGCGGGCTGGCACCCGCTTGGCTCCCTGAGTCGTCATGGCTTGCGTCACGGGCACCTCGTGAGGTACCCCACCTTGATCTCTCCGCCTCCTCGTGAGCCAGCCTGACGAGGCCGTGCCTGAGGAAGCTCCGTGTCGTCCGCCCCGCGAGGCATGGCCCCTCGCGAGGGTCTTGAGTTTGTGTTGGTGAAGATGGGCCGTGCTGGGCCCCCCTTTGAGCCACGCCGCAGGCCGCAGGCAGGCAAGTCTGGGGACCCCCGTTCCCAGAACGCCGACAGTAGCCCCCGGGCCCAAGGCGCGCCTGGACTTGGCCGTGCAGGGAGGCGGAAGGGCAAGAGCGAAGCGCCACGGGCCCTAACAGCCTGTGGCCTTGGGCGCCGCGTTGCGGTTGATTGGACGCGGGCGTCTCCACTTCCCCACGGCGCCTCGGCAACTGCCCGGATTGGACAAGTCCCTGCATGCAAAATGGGTCATGATTACCTGTGATCGTGGAGGTCGGCGGTTGGCCTCCGCCGGCTACAAGTACGGGATGTCGTGCATCCTTCCAGTCCATCCCTTCTTGCTTCGCCTTCTTCCCGATTCTTGCTCCGTCTTGCTGCGATGGCTCCGATCCGCCGGTTCTCGTCGGCCGAGAAGGGAAAGGCTCCCTGAGAGGGACCAGACCCACTTCCGCTGAAGAAACGACATGTCCACCATGGCCCGGACGAGGGGGCCCTTCAGGTGGTGTCAGGGCCTTGGGGCGAGCGGGCGCCGCCGGGGTTCCCGCTTCCATTGTACGCTCGCGTCGAGGGCCCTGAAGGAGCTGATGCTGACCGCCACGGGCGGCGCTGCCGCCGGCGCCGACGGGTCACGAAGATGTGGGTCGTCCCCCCCGGGGTCCACACCGAGGGCTCCTCCCTGGAGTTCGTGCTCCACGTTGCCATTCCTCTTCAGTCTTGGATCCGTCTTCCTCCCTTCTTCGCCTCCGTCATCCCGCAGGGGGATCCCCTGGAGCTCTGGCTGCAGCACGCCGGCTGCAGCACCCTCGCGACCGAGGCAGAGGTCGCGGTCGTTGCCCTGGGCGAGGTCTACATGACCCGGGGCTGGAGAGAGATTGCCCGGGTTTGCAGGACAAGGGGCGTCTTCACGATCCACTTGGACTACGATGGGGCTTTGGTGATGCTCCTCAAGGTCTTCGACGCGGACGGGCGCCGGGTGGAGTGCTGCCCCGGTGAAGACGGCCAGGGCCCTGCTGTGACGAGGACCGGGCTCGCGAATCGCTCCCTTGGCGGCTCCTCAGGCGGTGGAGACGTTGGAGGCTCCAGCGACTCCGGCGAGCCCTTCGCGACTCCGGAGACGAGCGACGACAGCTACGAGCCCCCGAGCCGGCGCCGCTCCCGGAGCAGGGCAGGCCCGTCAGGCCGCCGCTGACTCTGATCTGGATGGGGTTGGCATCGGTACTTGGCGGCCCACTGTTGATGATGGCGTCTTTTGTAGCGATGCGCGTAGTTTGCGTCTCTTTAGGATCTGTTCCCTGCGAGGAACCAAAAGCGTGCCCCGTGGGGGCTTGTAAGGTGCCTGTGATCCTGTTTGTTAATATAACCCTTGCCGTAGATTTACGCGAGTTGCTCATTCCGTCTTAGCTCGGTCCTCCCTTTCGAACCTCACGAGGGCTTGGTGCTCTGCGCCGACAGGTCCCAGTCCCAAGGCGGCTTCAGCCATCGCTGGTATGCCAGGTCCGATGCTGTGGTCAAGGCCAGGAGGTGAGCGACCCGGAGTCCGGTAAGAGCCCCTGAATCGCGATGCTCAGGAGGTCCCCTTTGGCACCCAAGCAGCCGTCGTTCGGTGAGAAAGGGGAGCGACGTCGCTAACATGGGATAGCATTAGGTGCAGGGATGGTGCCACGGTAGCTGGCGCTTCCGGGCGATAACTTATCTCGAGGATCAGGGGCCACTCTCTAGCATGTGGCCGGGCCCGTGCATCGGTAGGCGCGAGGTTGCTCGGCGAAGTCCTCGCGTGTCTCTCCCCTCTCGCCTTTGCTCCCCTTTCTGCTCTACATCCTCGGGTCCCGACCCTCGAGCGAGTCTCAGCCGTCGCTGGTATGCCACGTCGCGATGCCGTGGTCAAGGCCAGAGGGTGAGGGCTGGAGAGCCAGTAAGAGCCCTGAGTCGCGATGCTCAGGTACCCCCCCTTTAACGTGCAAGCGGTTTGCGCTGACGAGAGCGAAGGAGACACAGCAAGAGCCTCGCCTGACGCGGCTCCTTCAGGAGGTCCTGCAGGTCCATCATAGAAAAAGCAAGGGGTTGCCATAACAGTTGACGGTTAGCCGTTGGTTGCTTCCGAAGGGTAGTGAGGCACTGAAGGCTTGACGAGGTGACGCTATGCGGGGCTGCCGCAGCCAGAGCTCAGCCATCCAGGTTCGTCGGCGTTGCAGGGACGGACCCATGCGCAAGCGTCGTGCCGTCTGGGAGCAGCTTCGTTAATTGGCGTCAGCTGAGCAGGCAACTAGGTAAAGCACATTAGCCGCGAAGGAGTGGATTCGTTCAAGTAGATGCGGAGATCACTGGGTCAGGCCCGAGCGACTTGGGGATCATGCAGCCCGAGGGGCACCCCCAACAAGGTAAGCTAACGACGCGAAATAAAAGGGATACACACCGTAGGGACAGACCCACGCGGCCTGGGAATAATGCAACCCTAGGGGCGCTCCCAGCTGGAAGTGACACTTGAAAGATGTCACTTGATGACGCTGAAGACGAAGGGGTGTTGGTGTAGCCGGCTCGGTGGGCTATGGAAGCCGATCCTCACGAGCCCCCAGGCCCAGGGGCCTCGGGAGGCTCCGGGGGCGCTGGCAGTTCCTCGCGGGCCATCTCCATCTCCGCCAGGGCTGTAGAGCACCTGGCCTCTTGCGCCTCCGTGATGCCCCTCATGAGGCGCTGGTACGCATCAGCCGCGCTCGGCAAGCCGTAAGGCATGCGAACGTAGCTGTGGGGTGGACCTCTGCAGCGCCCCACTCACGAGGGCCAGATGCGCTCCTAGGAGGCGACTTGGTTGAGCCCTGGTACGTCGACGCAGACGCGCAGCCCGCCATCCTCGCCTGGATGGGGAGCCACCGCTGGTAGGCGGCGGGCGCCTCTCATGACTCTGGACTCCTATAGCTCCTGAATGGCCTTGCTGACGAACTCCTGTGGGTCTGGATCTCCTTGCTTTGCTCCTTCTTGAGGGAAACGTGCTCTGAAACACGCCTCCATGTGGTGCCCCAACGCCTCCCTCGTGACCCTTGCTAGGTCGGTGGCCCTCCAGGGGAGAGCCCCCGAGCCCTGCCTGAGGAGGGTGCCGAGCGCGCTTTCCTATGCGACGGAAGGAGGTTCCCCCTGGGCAGGAACGGGCCCAGAGGGGCCTATCTCCTGAGGGGCCAGGCCGGACGATGTCTTCTTCTTCTTGGGGGCGGCCTCGGGAAGCCTCCTGCTTCCGCGATCCGGGTCCTCCAGTGATGCGGCCTGAAAGGCTCGCTCCAGGGAACACACTGCGTCCTTCTCTTCACAGGGCACCGTGATGACTCCGCCGCTTCCTGGCATCTTGAGGACGTTGTAGCCGTGGTGAGTCACGGCCATGAACTTGGCCAGCGCCGGGTACCCAAGGATGGCGTTGTACGGCAGGCGGATGTGAGCGACGTTGAAGTCGATGAGCTCGGTGCGGTAGTTGTCGCGTGCCCCGAAGGTGACGGGGAGGCGGACCTGCCCGATCGGGACCGTGGAGCCGTCGGTGATACCGGAGAAGGGCTTGGTTGGCTGAAGCTGGCTGTAGGGCACTTGGAGGTTGTTGAACGTCTCTACGGACAGGACGTTGAGCCCTGCCCCGCCATCGATGAGGGTCTTGGTGACCACCACGTTGCTGATGATTGGGGAACAAAGCATCGGGAGGACTCCGGCTGTAGCTGCACACTTGAGTTGATCTGCTGAGCTGAAGGTGATGGCACACGCCGACCACCTGAGAAGGCGCGTGGCTTCGAGCCTGGGGAGGGCTGCATTCACTTCGCGGGCGAACTGCTTGAAGATGCGCTGAGAGGCTGGGGCCTGAGCTCCACCCAGGATGCAGGCGATCGCGTGAGGCTCCTGGAAGCCCCCAGCCTCCTCGTCCTGGTGGCGGTCCTCGTTCCTCCTCGCCTGCGGCGGCAGTGGTGGGAGGCCTGCGTTGCCTTGCGGGCGATCCTCGCGAGGCTGATCCCTCCAGCCTCCCTCGCGAGGTGGGTCTTGCCAGCGATCCTCACGAGGTTGGTCGCGCCACCCCTGGCGCGGGCCACGGTCTTCCCAGCGCCCTGCGTTCCTTCCTCCTCCTTGGCCGTATCCCCGGTCACCACGGTCAAGGCGACGGCCGATCCTTCCTTCACGCACAGCTCAGAGTTCTTGGCATTAGTTGGTGTTGTGGGTGTGGAGGTCGTGGTACACGCAGTACCGGCTGCCCTTGGGAGGTTCGAGTTGATCTCTGCCCCGCTTGGTGTCTGGTTCTGCCGCGAGCATGGCAGCCCCCTTGCGCTTCACTTCCTTGGCCTTGAGCTTCTTCTCTTCTGGGTCTGTGGCAGGCAGCTCAAGGAGGGAGAGACGCCCTTCCTCAGCCCTGGCGCACTTGTTCGCCAAGTTGAACAGCTCCAAAGAAGTGCACAGGTCTTCATGCATCGCCAGCTCCTCCTTCATCTTGACGTCGCGCACGCCGTCGGAGAAGGCCGAGATGATGGCCTCTTCAGTCACCTTGGGAATCTTGAGGCGTGCGTTGTTGAAGTGCTGGATGTACTTCTGCAGGGTCTCCCCGGGTTGTTGCTTGATGCGGCGCATGTCGCTCACGGCGGGTGGCCGGTCGCGAGTACCTTGGAAGTTGGCGATGAAGCGGGTGCGCATCTCTTCCCAGGAGAAGATTGTGCCTGGAGCCAGGTTCAGGAGCCAGGTGCGGGCCCCGTCCTTGAGCGCCATGGGAAACCAGTTCGCCATGACCTTCTCGTCTCCGTTGGCAGCTTCGATGCCCAACTCGTAGAGCTGGAGGAATTCCGCAGGGTCGGCCGTGCCGTCGTAGCGAGGAGGCAGATCCGGCTTGAACTTGCCCGGCCACACGACGCTGCGCAGTTCGGTGGTGTAGGCGCGGCAGCCTGCTGTGGCCACAAGAGGCCTTGGGTGATGGAGAGCCTGGTCCTACACGTCCCCACGCACTGGAGCAGGAGGATGGTCACGATGAGCTGGGGCAGGGAGTGCCCGGGCAGCTTCTGGCGGGCAAGGGACTTCTTGGTAGCTCTGCTCTTGCCGCGCTGGCACCTGACGGAGCGGGTTCCGCCCAGGGGCCACGCGTCTTGGAGCCATGGCGTCTTCTTGAGGGGGAGGCGGCCGGGGCACCGCCGGAGCCTCGTCGCCCACGCGGGGCGGGGTGTGGTGCAGCGGAGCGGACGGCGCGGTGGAGCCCCCTGCGGCGCGGACGAGTTCGGCGACGCGGTCGAGCCATTCTTCGTAGACGTCGTCGACGGGATGGTAGCGCAGGAGCTCGTTTGCCGCGATGAGTGCAGCCCGAGCCTCCATGGGTGCGCGAAGCGCACGGGACGAAGATCCAGCCGGGGCGAGTGAGGGAGTCGCGGTGCGGCCGTCTTGGCGCACGGATGGATGCTGAGACGATGCTTGCTGCTCGTCCCCCGCCGGGCCGGTGGCGGCGTTGACGGCGGACGACGGGGAACGGCGAGGACGCCCGCCAACAGGGGCTGTCTGGGCGAAGCGGGAAGCGAGGGCGGCCCGGCGCTCCGCGCGGGCCCGACGTGCGTCAGACATGAGTGTGATGGTCGGAGGGGAGCGGAGCGGTGGAAGACGAATTCCGGCGCACCCCTACCTGGCGCGCCAAATGTCGGATTTCGGGTTCCGGCAGACCCTTGAGGTTCGAACACTGGGGTGCGCGTGGAGATTTCGCCTCCTACCTTCCTGCACCCCTCCGCCACGCTAGGATCAAGGCTATGAAAAGAACAGCACAAGGGACACAGGGTTTATACTGGTTCGGGCCACCGTTGTGGTGTAATACCCTACTCCAGTGTGTGGTGTGGTGGATTGCCTCTTGGGCTGATGATGATGGACAGTACAAGGAAGAACAGCCTCACGAGGGTCTGTTCTTGGCTGGGGCGATGAACTGCTGGGAGGAGTTCAGCCACCTTTCTCTATCTCACTCTCTCTCTTTTCCACCTCTCTACTTGTCGAGCCCTTGGAGGAAACTGAGCCGAACCGACCCCTTGCTACGTGGGTGGCCGGTCCTATTTATAGTGGCCCTAGTCCTCTCCCCAAATATTGAGCGGGAAGGGAGCCAACAATGGCGGGCTAATTTGAAGGGGGACATCAAGTATCAACTATCCTGACAAAAGTAGTCTTCGCCTGCGCAAAGCTCTGGTGATGACGCCGTCTTGGGCTCCACGGTGACCTCCGTCTCGTAGTCCTCCTGGCCTTGGTCTCGTTGCACCGAAATGGCAACCTTTTCCTGATGCCTCGGTACTCCGCGGCTGCGCTTGCCCCCTTTGCACCAAAGAGGAAAGGAGGACGCTGCGCGGGCTGGCACCCGCCTGGCTCCCTGAGTTGTCATGGCTTGCGTCACGGGCACCTCGCGAGGTACCCCGCCTTGATCTCTCCGCCTCCTCATGAGCTAGCCTGACGAGGCCGTGCCTGAGGAAGCTCCGTGTCGTCCGCCCCGCGAGGCTTGGCCCCTCGCGAGGGTCTTGAGTTTGTGTTGGTGAAGATGGGCCGTGCTGGGCCCCCCTTTGAGCCACACCGCAGGCAGGCAAGTCTGGGGACCCCTGTTCCCAGAACACCGACATGTCTGCCCTCCGGATGCAGACGATCTTAGTCACATAACTCAACAGCCCGGAGAGTCAGCTCGGCAATTCTGGAATAGATTTCTTACTAAAAAGAATCAGATAGTCGACTGTCCGGACGCTGAAGCCTTAGCGGCTTTCAGGCATAATGTCCGAGACGAATGGCTCGCCAGACACCTCGGCCAAGAAAAGCCAAGAACAATGGACGCACTAACAAGCCTCATGACCCGCTTTTGCGCAGGAGAGGACAGCTGGTTGGCAAGATGCAGCACCAGTGACCCAAGTACATCCGAAACTAGGGATGGAAACGGAAAACCGCAACGCAATAAGGACCGTTGCTGGACTAAGGAAAAAAGTCCGAAGAGCACGACAGTCAACGCCGGATTCAAAAGCTCACGACAGAATCAGAAAAAACCGCCCCTCCAAGATAACAGGGATGACCTATCCAACCTAAACAAAATCTTGGATAGGATATGTCAAATACACAGCACTCCCGGAAAGCCTGCTAACCATACCCACAGAGATTGTTGGGTTTTCAAACAATCCGGTAGACTCAACGCCAAACACAAGGGGCTCGACACACCAAGCGAAGACAAGGACGAACCCCAAAAGCAGAGTACCAGGAAACAAAAGAATTTCCCACAAGAAGTACAAACAGTAAACTTACTCCACATAACAAAACGTGCGGCGCCCATAAAGGTACGCGCCCCACGGCCTATCCCAAAGGAATCCCGCCACTGGTTGTCAAAACCAATCATCTTCGATCATTTGGATTATTCTAGAAGTTTCAGGAACCCAGGCTGGACTGCCCTGGTACTCAATCCAATAATTGGCGGACTCCAGTTTTCAAATGTCCTTATGGACGGTGGCAGCGGACTCAACCTGATATATCAGGACTCAATCCGCCACATGGGGATCGAACCAAGAAGAATTCGCCACAGTAAAACCTCCTTTCAAGGAGTAATGCCAGGTCCGGACACCCATTGCATGGGTTTTCTCCGGCTCGAGGTTATTTTCGGCTCTGCCGATAACTTCCGTCGCGAAAAGCTGACTTTCCACATCGTCCCAGTCTTAAGTCGCTATCAAGCACTACTGGGATGCGATGCTTTTGCCCACTTTAACGCAATACCGCATTATGCATCTCTTACGCTTAAGATGCCCGGTCCACGCGGCATCATCTCCTTAAAGGGGAAGCAGTGGAACACCTCCCCCAAGCGGAGGATTGTGCGGCCGCTTTAACAACCCCACAATACAATGGCTTCACCAGCCAGAACATCGGAACAGGTCATTAAGACCACAGACACGGATAGACGAGTCCGGCACAAAAGTATCGTTGATAAAGGCTTAGTGGCCATATACCCCTGCACTAGGGGCTTCACACGTATAAAATAAGAGACAATAAAGCTCATTTTTTCATATTTTACTTTACACTTTGTTTATTTCATATAACTTTTGTTCGGCACGCCCCTTTTTCAACTTAGTTGCTCTCTTTTTATAGATGAACGTCGTGCTGCGCCCGTCCAGGATACGGCACAACGGAGACACGGGCGCAGACGTGCAGTAGGGACCCGTTCCAAGGATTCTTTTCAAATTAAGACCCTGCGTAAACCTTTTTTACTGTCTCTTGTTGATACACATCCCCTGGTTCTATGACCAAGGAGGAGGCTGGCGTCTTGGCATGTGGCCACGTCAGAATTCTTGCGCGTACCTGGACACTAGGGGCTTATACTTCAGAGCGTTACCTCGCCTGCTCTCATAAAGACCGAATACCTTAGGGAGTGTTCGGCGTCGCGAGTTTGGCCTTATATGCATCAGCTCCGAGTCATGATTTTGGTCAAATGTTGGGTTGCCCGGCTCCTGTGTTCGACCGCCTTACGTTCCGCTCTATCGGCTAAGGCGGCACCAGGAGAACTACTACGATTGTGCCCTGGTTCGGCCAGGGGAGCACCTCAGTAGAGAAAGCCAAAAACCGACTGTCATGATATGGCGTGAGACTGGTCAACCACTCGATGACTCTCTGGAATCTGTAGGATTCCTCCGCATTAACGAAGGGCCGTTTCCCGGCCAGGCACATACGCACCCCGAACTCGGGCGAGCGCAGTCGCCACCAGGGGCTACCTAAATAGTCCCATTGTCAAGCTCCTATGGCTAAGTGAAAGTGTTAAAGCATTATAGTCTGGTTGCCTAGCTCGCTGCGCTATCACCTCCTTTGTAGGACCAAGACGTTGGATTAAGTGTGAAAATGCGCCTTCTGCGAGCACCCCCGCACTATGTGCGTGGGGGCTGAAGCCAATGACTGCAATCTTTCAGATTTTGTACATATATCTTAAAACGGCCGCACATGAGGTGTTCCAAATACTTGAAGGCACAAGTATAAAAGGCTACTACAATTCATCAAAATATTGCTTTATAATTACATATGCTATCAGAACATAGCATCCTTCGAGCACTGCGTCTCTATTACACGAGCGCCTTCAAGGACTTCCTGAAAATAGTGCTCGGAGGGTACTCGGCTTTTGTCCAAATCTCGGGATGCAACAACGGTGGTCTCCATCTCTGCCCAGTATGTCTTGACACAGGCAAGAGCCATCCGTGCGCCCTCTATGCATGCTGACCTCTTCATCGCATTGATACATGGCACCGCGTCAAGGAATTGCTGCACCAAGCTGAAATAACTCTTCGGCTCCGATCTCCCCGGCCACAGATGACCCATGACGTACTTCATGGCGAGTCCGGACAATCTATTCAGTTCGGCCCATTGAGCCAGACGACCGTCCACTGCCAGTGGACGCTCTGGATTTTGGAACTGCGGCCAGAAAAGCCTTTCCACTTCGCGATCTTCTTGATCTCGAAAGTATTCGGTCGCATCAGCAGCACTCGCTGCCAAATCCAGATAGGTGTCCTCCGCACTCCACATCCTGTCCAACAGAGCAAACTTCGGATCGCAAAACTTCCTCCGCAGCATAAAGGGCTTTCTAGCCGCAATTTGTCCGGCCTGACGCAGCTCCTCCTTCGCAGCTCTCATCGCAGAGCGAGCATCCTTGGCATCAGCAACGGCCTTCTCTAAGTCCGTCTGTCTCGCCTGGTCTTCTTTCTCAAGAGACTTGCAACGGTCAGCAGCACTTTTTAACTTCACGGCCATCACGGCCATCTCCTTCTTGCTTTGGCAGTGAGCAGCCTGTTCGGCTCTCAGCTCTTCAAGGGCCTTCTCGGCAGCCGCATCACTTTTCCTGGCTTGTTCCTTAGATCGGGCAAGTTCCGCCTGAAGACTCTCCACGGCGGCCGCACCATCTGCGTCAAGCACACACATTGTAAGATACTGGCATAAAGCTCCTCTTACCAGATGCCGCCTGAGGAATTGCATACCTTGAGCCTCATCAAGCCGCTCGTTGACGAGCGCGATGTCGGCATCTGCCACGTCAAGTTGCCGCTTTAGTTCGGCAAAATCATCAGTTCGGCTCGATTCCGGACACTTCGCCACCTGTATACAAAGGTGACATTTTAGACCTGGGATTATGATCCTCTGTGCGCCGTCAATTTTGACAATGCACAGAGTCTCAGGGGCTACTATCTACACAGGGCGCATCTTGTTTATGCGCAACTGACAAAGAAGTACATTATCAAACGTACCTCAAAACCCGTCAACAAACTTCTGACGGCCTCATGCAATCCGCTTTCCGCGGACGAAATCCTTCCAATCACCATACCCATCAATGCACAGTGCTCCTCTGAGATAGAAGCTCGCCCCAGCAGAATCATTAGCTCCTCCAAGAGCGCATCGGACGGTGCCGGACTCGTCCTATGTCCTCCATCGAAGGCCGGACACGGAGAACCTTGGGGGGACATATGGCTACCTTCCACCCCTGCTGGATTTGGAGAAACCCTTCGCGACGACACCTCAGGGTCGCCCGCCTCGCCAGGCGGTACGGCAGGAGGAGGCGTTCCACTCTCCATCATCTCCTGAAGAAGATCCCCCGAAGACGAGCTCTGCTGAGAAGGGCTGAGGTCCGAGCTACAAAGTAAAATTTCGGTTAATCTTCTCAGATGAAAAGCAAGGATTTCTCTCATCCCTCTAAAGGAAAATCTTTCTCTACTTACGGCTCGCTGGAGGGCTGATCCCTTCAAGGGCGTAGTTTGGCCGAGGATCTCCCCGGCGTCGGACCCTCTGACGAGGACTCCCCCCCCCCGCGCGCTTTGAGGCCATGGTCTCCGGGTCGTCAGAGGCGGCCCTCTTCTTCCCCTTAGGAGAGGAATTGTCGGTTCTTCCCTTCGGAGCAGCCTCCTTCGAGGAGGCCATAGTTTCCTTGTCCTCCCCCTCACTTCCCTCCAAAGGCACGATCTTCAACATCCTGACTAGCACGGGACCCGGCCTGGTCTCAGGAAGGGGAGCCGGACACCTGATCAGCTTTGCCTTCGCTATCCACTCCTGTTTAAAAGGACAACCCCTTTAGGGGCGAATTTATGACAATTTTACGGATAGCGAGTCCGGGCACAAGGTTACTTACTTGAGTATCCGGGCGATTGTAGCTTAAACCTGCGTCCTCGGTCAAATCCGGACACATTGCTTGTGATCCGAAGAACATTTTATACATCTCCACGGGCGTTGCGCCCATAAAATGCTAGAGAGCTCGTGGTCCCTTCGGATTAAACTCCCACAGACGAAGGGAGCGACGTTTGCCGGGCAGTGTTTGGCGAATCAGCATGACCTGCGTCACCTTGACCAGGTTGAGGTCTCTTTCTAAGAGATCCCTAATGCGGCCCTGCAACAAGGGCACGTCTTTGGATAACCCCCAATCTAATCCTTTGTTGACCCATGACGCTAGCCGTGGTGGGGGCCCGAGCGAAAGGCAGGAGGCGCCACCCACTTGGTGCTCCTGGGAGTGGTGATATAGAACCACTCTCGTTGCCACAAGCCGAGCTCCTCTTGAAAGGAGCCCTCGGGCCATGGAGCATCAGCATTCTTACTTATGACAGCGCCTCCGCACTCTGCGTGCCGTCCCTCGATCATCTTCGGCTCCACTCCAAAAGTCTTGAGCCATAATCCGAAGTGAGGAGTAACACGGAGGAACGCTTCGCACACAATGATGAATGAGGAAATGTGGAGGATGGACTCCGGGGCTAAGTCATGAAATTCCATCCCATAATAGAACATCAACCCCCTCACGAAGGGATCCATCGGGAAGCCTAACCCCCGAAGGAAGTGAGACATGAACACTACGCTCTCACCGGGCTGGGGACTGGGAATAGCCTGCCTTTGAGCAGGCAACCTATGCAAAATTTCGGCGGTCAAGAACTTAGCCTCTCTCAACTTTAGCACGTCCTCCTCCGTGATGGAGGAGGGCATCCATCGGCCTTGAAGGTCGGAACCGGACATTGTCGAAGGTCCGAAGCGCCTGGAATCTGGAGCCTAGGGTGTTGGAACTCGAGGCGACGGGCGAACTTGTTTTGAGATTGGAGAAAAGGAGTAAGGCCTTGGTCTCTTTATAAGAGGTTGAATACCAGGAGCTCTCCCCGTAACCGTTTGGGACTCGCCTTTAATCGAGAAGACATGCTAACGGGCACGATTGGGTTACCCACGTCCGTATTGATGAGAATCCCATAAATAAAGGGGACACGATCTCTGCTTTGACAAGACGTGCCAAGGAAACCGCCTCGCAAAACACGCTGAGGTGGAAAAGTGAAAACGATTCAAATAAAGGCTTGGCCGTAGTGTGATGTCACGCTGCGGAATACGTCAGCGGATTAGATTTGTCTTAATATTGTTCTCTCTGTGGCAATACGTGGAAACTTATTTTGCAGAGCCGGACACTACTCTTGGTGTTTACAAACTTTTATGAAGAATTTGGAGGAGGAACCCGCCTTGCAATGCCGAAGACAATCTACACGCCGAACTCGTCGTCATTGAAGCCTGGTTCAAGGGCTACTGAGGGAGTCCTGGATTAGGGGGTGTTCGGGTAGCTGGACTATACCTTCAGCCGGACTCCAGGACTGTGAAGATACAAGATTGAAGACTTCGTCCCGTGTCCGGATGGGACTTTCCTTGGCGTGGAAGGCAAGCTTGGCGATGTGGATATTCAAGATCTCCTACCATTGTAACCGACTTTGCGTAACCCTAACCCTCTCCGATGTCTATATAAACCGGAGGGTTTTAGTCCGTAGGACAACTTCATCATACAACAATCATACCATAGGCTACCTTTTAGGGTTTAGCTTCCTTGATCTCGTGGTAGATCTACTCTTGTACTACCCATATCATCAATATTAATCAAGCAGGACGTAGGGTTTTACCTCCATCAAGAGGGCCCGAACCTGGGTAAAACATCGTGTTCCTTGCCTCCTGTTACCATCCGGCCTAGACGCACAGTTCGGGACCCCCTACCCGAGATCCGCCGGTTTTGACACCGACAGTTAACATCATACTTGGCAAGCATTTTACGGAAAGCACCATGAATAAAGTGTGAACCACCATCGGTCATTAAGTATCTAGGGACTCTAGACTTTGGGAAAATAACTTCCTTAAGCATTTTAATAGAGGTGTTGTGATCAGCACTACTAGTTGGAATAGCTTCTACCCATATTTAACATAATCAGCATCAACCAAAATATGTGTATATCCATTAGAGGAAGGAAAAGGTCCCATGTAATCTAATCCCCAAACATCAAAAGGCTCAACAACAAGTGAATAATTCATAGGCATTTCTTGACACTTACCGATATTACCTATTCTTTGACATTCATCACAACATGAGACAAACTTACGGGCATCCTTGAAGAGAGTAGGCCAATAAAATCCAGATTGCAATACCTTGTGAGCAGTTCTATCTCCAGCATGATGCCCTCCATAAGCCTTGAAGTGACATTTCCGTAGGATTTGTCCCTGTTCATGCTCAGGTACACAACGTCTAATAATACCATCTACTCCTTCTTTATAGAGATGTGGGTCATCCCAAAAGTAATGTCTTAAATCATAGAAGAATTTTTTATTTTGTTGATATGTGAAGCTAGGTGGCAAATATTTAGCAACAATTTAGTTAGCATAGTCAGCATACCAAGGAGTACCATTAGCAACATTTATTGCAACTAACTACTCATCGGGAAAACTATCATCAATAGGAAGTGGGTCATCAAGCACATTTTCAAGCCTAGACAAATTATCAGCTATGGGGTTCTCAGCTCCTTTTCTATCAATGATATGTAAATCAAATTCTTGTAACAAGAGAACCCAATGAATAAGTCTAGGTTTAGCATCTTTCTTTTTCATAAGATATTTAATAGCAGCATGGTCTGTGTGAACAGTTACTTTGGAATCAACAATATAGGGTTTAAATTTGTCACAAGCAAACACCACTGCTAAGAATTCTTTTTCAATAGTAGCATAATTCCTTTGAGCACTGTCTAGAGTTTTACTAGCATAATGAATAACATGAAGTTTCTTATCAACTCTTTGTCCTAGAACAACACCAACAACATATTCACTAGCATCACACATAATTTCAAAAGGCAAGTTCCAATCAGGTGGTTGAACAATAGGTGCGGATATTAAGGCTTTCTTGAGTGTTTCAAAGGCTTCTAAACAATCATCATCAAAAACAAAAGGAACATCCTTTTGCAAAAGACTAGTGAGAGTCCTAGAAATTTTAGAGAAGTCTTTAATAAACCTCCTATAGAAACTAGCATGACCTAGGAAACTACGAATACCTTCGATGTCCTTAGGATATGGCATTTTCTCAATTGCATCAACCTTAGCTTGGTCCACTTCAATACCTCTTTCTGAAATTTTATGACCCAAGACAATGCATTCATTAACCATAAATTGGCACTTCTCCCAGTTCAAGACAAGATTTGTTTGTTCACATCTCTGCAAAACTCACTCAAGATTGCTTAAAAAATCATCAAAAGACTTCCCATAAACAAAAAAGTCATCCATAAAAACCTCAACAATCTTTTCACAAAAGTCTGAGAATATAGCAGTCATACATCTTTGAAAGGTAGCAGGTGCATTACATAAACCAAAAGGCATACGTCTATAAGCATAGGTTCCAAATGGACAAGTAAAAGTGGTCTTTTCTTGATCAGGTTAAGAAACAGGTATTTGTGAAAAGCCAGAATATCCATCAAGGAAGAAAATGTGTGTGTGCTTAGATAATCTTTCAAGCATTTGGTCAATAAAAGGCAAAGGGTAATGATCTTTTCTAGTTTCTTGATTTAATTTTCTAAAATCAATTACCATTCTATAGCCTGTAACAATTCTTTCTGGAATGAGTTCATTCTTATCATAGGAACAATAGTAATACCTCCTTTCTTAGGAACACAATGAACATGACTTGCCCATCTACTATCAGCTATAGGATAAATTATACCTGCTTCCAGAAGTTTTAATATTTCTGTTCTAACCACCTCTTTCATATTTGGATTTAACCGACGTTGGTGATCAACAACTAGTTTAGCATCAGGTTCCATATTAATTTTGTGCTTACATAGAGTGGTACTAATGCCCTTTAAATCATCAACAGTATATCCAATAGCACCTCGGTGCTTCCTTAGAACTTTCAATAATCTTTCTTCTTCATGTTCTGAAAGGTTAGCACTAATAATAACATGATATATCTTCTTTTCATCAAGATAAGCATATTTCAAAGTGTCTGGCAATTGTTTTAATTCAAACATAGGATCACCTTTAGGTGGAGAAGGACCTCCTAGAGTTTCAATAGGAAAATTGTGTTTAAGCAGAGGACATTGTTCAAAGAAAACTTTATCTATTTCATTTCTTTCATGCATATGTAAATAATTTTCATGGTCTAGCAAATATTGTTCTAAAGGATCAGTAGGTGGCATAGCAATAGAAGCAAGACCAATTAATTCATCCTTACTAGGCAATTCTTTTTCATGATGATTTCTACTAAACTTGGAAAAATTAAACTCATGAGACTCATCACCAAAGCTAACACCCACAGTTTGTTTCTTACAATATATCTTAGTTTTAACTGTGTTCAAGAAAGGTCTACCAAAGATAATGGGACAAAAGGCATATTGTGGGGAACCAAGAACAGGAAAATCAGTAGGATATTTTATTTTCCATCACAAGACTTCAACATCTCTAATAATCCCACAAGGTGATATAGTGTCTCTATTTGCGAGTTTAATAGTAGCATCTATGTCTTCTAACTCTGTAGGTGCTATGTCTTCCCTAATTTCTTGATATAACTTGTAAGGAATAGCACTCACACTAGCACCCATGTCACATAAACCATGGTAACAGTGATCTCCTATTTTAACTGAAATGACAGGCAGACCAACAACTGGTCTATTTTTATCTCTTTTTTCGGGTTTGGCAATTCTAGCAGCTTCTGCACAAAAGTAGATAACATACCCAACCACATCTTCTTCCAAGAGATCTTTAACCATAGCAATATTAGGTTCAACTCTAATTTGATCATCTAGTTTAGGTGTTCTGATAGAGCTTTTGTTAACCATAGTTGAAACTTTAGCATGTTCCTTTATCCTAACAGGAAAAGGAGGTTTCTCAAAATAAGCAGCAGGTACAACTGGATCAACATTATAAAGTATAGTTTCTTCTTTAACTAGTACTAGTTCTTTAATTTCTTCTTTGATAAGTGGGTGATATTTAAACCACTTCTCTTTAGGGAGTTCAACAGAGTAGCAAATGATTCACAAAAGGAGGCTACTATCTCAGAGTCAAGTCCATATTTAGTGCTAAACTTTTGAAAAGCATCGGTATCCATAAAAGATTTAACACAATCATACTTAAGTTTAATACCTGACTCTTTACCTTCGTCGAGTTCCCAATCTTTAGAGTTGCGTTTAATTCTTTCCAAAAGATCCCACCAGAATTCAATAGTCTTGTTCATAAAAGAACCAGCACAAGAAGTATCAAGGATGGTTTGATCATTACGAGAAAGCCGAGCATAAAAGTTCTGGACAATAATTTCTCTTGAGAGCTCATGATTGGGGCATGAGTATAACATTCACTTAAGCCTCCACTAAGCTAGAGCGATACTTTCTCCTTCACGAGGCCAAAAATTATATATGTAATTCTGATAACGATGAATTAGATGCATAGGATAATTTTTTGGTGGAACTTTAATTTCAAACGATTCCAATTCCAGGATCCAATATCATTGCATAGCCTATACCATGCCAATGCTTTCCCCTTCAAAGATAAAGGGAAAACCTTCTTCATAACTGAAGGAAATATGCCCTAGAGGCAATAATAAAGTTATTATTTATTTCCTTATTTCATGATAAATGTTTATTATTCATGCTAGAATTGTATTAACCAGAAACATAATACATGTGTGAATACATAGACAAACAGAGTGTCACTAGTATGCCTCTACTTGACTAGCTCGTTAATCAAAGATGGTTATGTTTTCTAACCATAGACAAAGAGTTGTTATTTGATTAACGGGATCACATCATTAGGAGAATGATGTGATTGACTTGACCCATTCTGTTAGCTTAGCACTCGATCGTTTAGTATATTGCTATTGCTTTCTTCATGACTTATACATGTTCCTATGACTATGAGATTATGCAACTCCCGTTTACCGGAGGAACACTTTGTGTGCTACCAAACGTCACAATGTAACTGGGTGATTATAAAGGAGCTCTACGGGTGTCTCCAAAGGTACATGTTGGGTTGGCGTATTTCGAGATTAGGATTTGTCACTCCGATTGTCGGAGAGGTATCTCTGGGCCCTCTCGGTAATGCACATCACATAAGCCTTGCAAACATTGCAACTAATGAGTTAGTTGCGAGATGATGTATTACGGAACGAGTAAACAGACTTGTCGGTAACGAGATTGAATTAGGTATTGAGATACCGATGATTAAATCTCGGGCAAGTAACATACCGATGACAAAGGGAACAACGTATGTTGTTATGCGGTCTGCCCGATAAAGATCTTCGTAGAATATGTAGGAGCCAATATGAGCATCCAGGTTCCGCTATTGGTTATTGACCAGAGACGTGTCTCGGTCATGTCTACATTGTTCTCGAACCCGTAGGGTCCGCACGCTTAAGGTTTCGATGACAGTTATATTATGAGTTTTGATGTATCGAAGGAGTTCGGAGTGCCGGATGAGACCGGGGACATGACGAGGAGTCTCGAAATGGTCGAGACGTAAAGATCGATATATTGGACGACTATATTCGGACATCGGAAAGGTTCCGAGTGGTTCGGGTATTTTTCGGAGTACCGGGGAGTTACGGGAATACGGGGGAAGAAGTACATGGGCCTTATTGGGCTTTAGGGGAGAGGGAGAGGCAGGCCGCGCGCCCCCCAAGACCTAGTCCGAATTGGACTAGGGGGAGGGGCTGCGCCCCATCCTTCCTTCTCTTCCCTCTTCCCCTTCCTTGTCTCCTACTCCTACTACATGGAAGGACTCCTAGTTGGACTAGGAAAAGGGGAATCCTACTCCCGGTGGGAGTAGGAGTCCCCTAGGGCGCGCCATAGAGAGGGCCGGCCCTCCCCTCCTCCACTCCTTCATATACGGGGGCAGGGGCACCCCATAGACACACAAGTTGATCCTCATGATCGTTTTCTTAGCCGTGTGCGGTGCCCCCTTCCACCATACTCCTCGATAATATTGTAGTGGTGCTTAGGCAAAGCCCTGCGACAGTTGAACATCAAGATCGTCACCATGCCGTCGTGCTGACGGAACTCTTCCCCGATATTTTGCTGGACCGGAGTCCGGTGATCGTCATCGAGCTGAACGTGTGCTAGAACTCGGAGGTGCCGTAGTTTCGGTGCTTGATCGATCGGGCCGTGAAGACGTACGACTACATCAACCGCGTTGTCATAACGCTTCTGCTGTCGGTCTACAAGGGTACGTAGATCACACTCTCCCCTCTCGTTGTTATGCATCACCATGATCTTGCGTGTGGGTAGGAATTTTTTTGAAATTACTACGTTCCCCAATAGTGGCATCCGAGCCTAGGTTTTATGCGTAGATGTCATATGCACGAGTAGAACACAAGTGAGTTGTGGGCGATATAAGTCATACTGCTTACCAGCATGTCATACTTTGGTTCGGCGGTATTATTGGATGAAGCGGCCCGGACCGACATTACACGTACGCTTATGCGAGACTGGTTCTACCAACGTGCTTTGCACACAGGTGGCTGGCGGGTGTCAGTTTCTCCAACTTTAGTTGAACCCAGTGTGGCTACGCCCGGTCCTTGCGAAGGTTAAAACAGCACCAACTTGACAAACTATCGTTGTGGTTTTTGATGCGTAGGTAAGAACGGTTCTTGCTAAGCCCGTAGCAGCCACGTAAAACTTGCAACAACAAAGTAGAGGACGTCTAACTTGTTTTTGCAGGGCATGTTGTGATGTGATATGGTCAAGACGTGATGAGATATAAGTTGTTGTATGAGATGATCATGTTTTGTCGAAGTTATCAGCAACTGGCAAAATCCTCATGGTTGTCTCTCTATTGCATAAGATGCAAGCGCCAAATAATTGCTTTACTTTATCGCTATGCGATAGCAATAGTTGCAAGAGCAATTGTTGGCGAGACGACCATGTAACGACACATTGATATAGATCAAGATGATGGAGATCATGGTGTCACGCCGGTGACGATAGAGATCATGACAGTACTTTGGAGATGGAGATCAAAGGCGCAAGATGATCATGGTCATATCATGTCACATATTTTGATTGCATATGATGTTTATCTTTTATACATCTTATTTTGCTTAGTTCAATAGTAGCTTTATAAGATGATCTCTCACTAAATTTCAAGGTATAAGTGTTCTCCCTGAGTATGCACCGTTGCGAAAGTTCTTCGTGCTGAGATACCACGTGATGATCGGGTGTGATAGGCTCTACGTTCAAATACAACGGGTGCAAAATAGTTGCACACGCGGAATACTCAGGTTAAACTTGACGAGCCTAGCATATACAGATATGGTCTCGGAACACTGGAGACCGAAAGGTCGAGCGTGAATCATATAGTAGATATGATCAACATAGTGATGTTCACCATTGAAAACTACTCCATCTCACGTGATGATCGGACATGGTTTAGTTGATTTGGATCACGTGATCACTTAGAGGATTAGAGAGATGTTTATCTAAGTGGGAGTTCTTAAGTAATATGATTAATTGAACTTTAATTTATCATGAACTTAGTCCTGGTAGTATTAGCATATCTATGTTGTAGATCTATAGCTTGCGTTGTTGCTTTCATATGTTTATTTTGATATGTTCCTAGAGAAAATTGTGTTGAAAGATGTTAGTAGCAATGATGCGGATTGGATCCGTGATCTGAGGTTTATCCTCATTGCTGCACAGAAGAATTTATGTCCTTGATGCACCGCTAGGTGACGGACCTATTGCAGGAGCAGATGTAGACGTTATGAACGTTTGGCTAGCTCAATATGATGACTACTTGATAGTTTAGTGCACCATGCTTAACGGCTTAGAATCAGGACTTCAAAGACGTTTTGAACATCATGGACCATATGAGATGTTCCAGGAGTTGAAGTTAATATTTCAAGAAAATACCCGAGTTGAGAGATATGAAGTCTCCAACAAGTTCTGTAGCTAACAGATGGAGGAGAATCGCTCAACTAGTGAGCATGTGCTCAGATTGTCTGGGTACTACAATCGCTTGAATCAAGTGGGAGTTAATCTTCCAGATAAAATAGTGATTGACAGAATTCTCTAGTCACCATCACCAAGTTCGTAGAACTTCGTGATGAACTATAATATGCAAGGGATAACAGAAACGATTCCCAAGCTCTTCATAATGCTGAAATTGACAAAGGTAGAAATCGAGAAAAACATCAAGTGTTGATGATAGACAAGACCACTAGTTTCAAGAAAAGGGCAAAGGAAAAAAAGGGGAACTTCAAGAAGAACAACAAGCAAGTTGCTGCTCAAGTGAAGAAGCCCAAGTCTGGTCCTAACCCTGATACTAAGTACTTCTACTACAAAGGGACTGGTCCCTGGAAGCGGAACTACCCCAAGTGATTGGCGGATAAGAAGGATGGCAAAGTGAACATAAGTATATTTGATATACATGTTATTTATGTGTACTTTACTAGTGTTTATAGCAACCCCTCAGTATTTGATACTAATTCAGTTGCTAAGATTAGTAACTCGAAACGGGAGTTGCAGAATAAATAGAGACTAGCTAAGGGTGAAGTGACGATGTGTGTTGGAAGTGGTTCCAAGATTGATATGATCATCATCGCACACTCCCTATACTTTCGGGGTTAGTGTTGAACCTAAATAAGTGTTATTTGGTGTTTGCGTTGAGCATGAATATGATTTGATCATGTTTATTGTAATACAGTTATTCATTTAAGTAAGAGAATAAATTGTTGTTCTGTTTACATGAATAAAACCTTATATGGTTACACACCCAATGAAAATGGTTCATTGGATCTCGATCGTAGTGATACACATATTCATAATATTGAAACCAAAAGATGCAAAGTTAATAATGATAGTGCAACTTATTTGTGGCACTGCCGTTTAGGTCATATTGGTGTAAAGCGCATGAAGAAACTCCATGCTGATGGGATTTTGGAATTACTTGATTACGAATCACTTGGTGCTTGCGAACCATGTCTTATGGGCAAGATGACTAAAAACACCGTTCTCCGGTACTATGGAGAGAGCAACAGATTTGTTGGAAATCATACATACAGATGTATGTGGTCCGATGAATGTTGAAGCTCGCGGCGGGTATCGTTATTTTCTGACCTTCACAGATGATTTAAGTAGATATGGGTATATCTACTTGATGAAACATAAGTCTGAAACATTTGAACAGTTCAAAGAATTTCAGAGTGAAGTGGAAAATCACCGTGACAAGAAGATAAGGTTTCCACGATCTGATCGCGGAGATGAATATTTGAGTTACGAGTTTGGCCTTCAATTAAAACAATGTGGAATAGTTTCACAAATTCATGCCACCTGGAACACCACAGCATAATGGTGTGTCCGAACGTCATAACCGTACTTTATTGGATATAGTGCAATCTATGATGTTTCTTACCAATTTACCACTAAAGTTTTGGGGTTATGCATTAGAGACAGCTGCATTCATGAAAAAAGGGCACCATCTAAATCCGTTGAGACGACACTGTATGAACTGTGGTTTGGCAAGAAACCAAAGTTGTCATTTCTTAAAGTTTGGGGTTGCAATGCTTATAAGAAAAAGTTTCATCCTAATAAGCTCAAACCCAAATCGGAGAAATGTGTCTTCATAGGATACCCAAGGAAGACAGTTGGGTACACCTTCTATCACAGATCCGAAGGCAAGACATTCGTTGCTAAGAATGGATCCTTTCTAGAGAAGGAGTTTCTCTCGAAAGAAGTGAGTGGGAGGAAAGTAGAACTTGATGAGGTAATTGTACCTGCTCCCTTATTGGAAAGTAGTACATCACAGAAACCGGTTTCTGTGACACCTACACCAATTAGTGAGGAAGCTAATGATGATGATCATGAAACTTCAGAACAAGTTACTACTGAACCTCGTAGATCAACCAGAGTAAGATCCGCACCAGAGTGGTACGGTAATCCTGTTCTGGAAGTCATGCTACTAGATCATGATGAACCTACGAACTATGAAGAAGTGATGGTGAGCCCAGATTCTGCAAAATGGCTTGAAGCCATGAAATCTGAGATGGGATCCATGTATGAGAACAAAGTGTGGACTTTGGTTGACTTGCCCAACGATCCGCAAGCAATTGAGAATAAATGGATCTTCAAGAAGAAGACTGACGCCGACGGTAATGTTACTGTCTACAAAGCTCGACTTGTCACAAAAGGTTTTTCGACAAGTTCAAGGGATTGACTACGATGAGACCTTCTCACCCGTAGTGATGCTTAAGTCTGTCCGAATCATGTTAGCAATTGCCGCATTTTATGATTATGAAATTTGGTAGATGGATGTCAAAACTGCATTCCTGAATGGATTTTTGGAAGAAGAGTTGTATATGATGCAGCCAGAAGGTTTTGTCGATCCAAAAGGAGCTAACAAAGTGTGCAAGCTCCAGCGATCCATTTATGGACTGGTGCAAGCCTCTCGGAGTTGGAATAAACGCTTTGATAGTGTGATCAAAGCATTTGGGTTTGTACAGACTTTTGGAGAAGCATGTATTTACAAGAAAGTGAGTGGGAGCTCTGTAGCATTTCTGATATTATATGTGGATGACATATTGCTAATCGGAAATGATATAGAATTTCTGGATAGCATAAAAGGATACTTGAATAAGAGTTTTTCAAAGAAAACCTCGGTGAAGCTGCTTACATATTGAGCATCAAGATCTATAGAGATAGATCAAGACGCTTGATAAGTTTTTTCAATGAGTACATACCTTGACAAGATTTTGAAGTAGTTCAAAATGGAACAGTCAAAGAAAGAGTTCTTGCCTGTGTTACAAGGTGTGAAATTGAGTAAGACTCAAAACCCGACCACGGTAGAAGATAGAAAGAGAATGAAAGTCATTCCCTATGCCTCAGCCATAGGTTCTATAAAGT
This sequence comes from Triticum urartu, assembly GCF_056163025.1. Classification (NCBI taxonomy): domain Eukaryota; kingdom Viridiplantae; phylum Streptophyta; class Magnoliopsida; order Poales; family Poaceae; genus Triticum; species Triticum urartu. The sequence continues at coordinate 489,549,765 of NC_141878.1, forward strand.
ATGCCATGCTGTGTACCAGAACTACTGTATACCCTACACTGTTGTTGACAAGGAAGTACAATAGTGATCTAGGAAGTAGATCACTGGACAGCGGTCAAAATTATCCTTAGTGGAATAAGGATATGTTTCTCGATTATGGAGGTGACAAAAGGTTCGTCGTAAAGGGTTACGTTGATGCAAACTTCGACACTGATCCAGATGATTCTAAGTCTCAATCTGGATGCATATTGAAAGTGGGAGCAATTAGCTAGAGTAGCTCCGTACAGAGCATTGTTGACATAGAAATTTGCAAAATACATACGGATCTGAATATGGCACACCCGTTGACTAAACTTCTCTCACAGGCAAAACATAATCACACCTTAGTACTCTTTGGGTGTTAATCACATAGCGATGTGAACTAGATTATTGACTCTAGTAAACCCTTTGAGTGTTGGTCACATAAATGATGTGAACTATTGGTGTTAAATCACATGGCAATGTGAGCTAGATTATTGACTCTAGTGCAAGTGGGAGACTGGAGGAAATATGCCCTAGAGGCAATAATAAAGTTATTATTTATTTCCTTATTTCATGATAAATGTTTATTATTCATGCTAGAATTGTATTAACCGGAAACATAATACATGTGTGAATACATAGACAAACAGAGTGTCACTAGTATGCCTCTACTTGACTAGCTCGTTAATCAAAGATGGTTATGTTTCCTAACCATAGACAAAGATTTGTTATTTGATTAACGGGATCACATCATTAGGAGAATGATGTGATTGACTTGACCCATTCCGTTAGCTTAGCACTCGATCGTTTAGTATATTGCTATTGCTTTATTCATGACTTATACATGTTCCTATGACTATGAGATTATGCAACTCCCGTTACCAGAGGAACACTTTGTGTGCTACCAAATGTCACAACGTAACTGAGTGATTATAAAGGAGCTCTACAGGTGTCTGCAAAGGTACATGTTGGGTTGGCGTATTTCAAGATTAGGATTTGTCACTCCGATTGTCGAAGAGGTATCTCTGTGCCCTCTCGGTAATGCACATCACATAAGCCTTGCAAACATTGCAATTAATGAGTTAGTGGCGAGATGATGTATTACGGAACGAGTAAAGAGACTTGCCGGTAACGAGATTGAATTAGGTATTGAGATACCGACGATCAAATCTCGGGCAAGTAACATACCGATGACAAAGGGAACAACGTATGTTGTTATGCGGTCTGACCGATAAAGATCTTCGTAGAATATGTAGGAGCCAATATGAGCATCCAGGTTTCGCTATTGGTTATTGACCGGAGACGTGTCTTGGTCATGTCTACATTGTTCTCGAACCCATAGGGTCCGCACGCTTAAGGTTTCGATGAAAGTTATATTATGAGTTTATGAGTTTTGATGTACCGAAGGAGTTCGGAGTCCTGGATGAGATCGGGGACATGACGAGGAGTCTCGAAATGGTCGAGACGTAAAGATCGATATATTGGACGACTATATTCGGACATCGAAAAGGTTCCGAGTGGTTCGGGTATTTTTCGGAGTACCGGGGAGTTACGGGAATACGGGGGAAGAAGTACATGGGCCTTATTGGGCTTTAGGGGACAGGGAGAGGCAGGCCGCGTGCCCCCCAAGGTCTAGTCCGAATTGGACTAGGGGGAGGGGCTGCGCCCCCTCCTTCCTTCTCTTCCCTCTTCCCCTTCCTTGTCTCCTACTCCTACTACATGGAAGGACTCCTAGTTGGACTAGGAAAAGGGGAGTCCTACTCCCGGTGGGAGTAGGACTCTCCTAGGGCGCGCCATAGAGAGGGCCGGCCCTCCCCTCCTCCACTCCTTTATATACGGGGGCAGGGGGCACCCCATAGACACACAAGTTGATCCTCGTGATCGTTTTCTTAGCCGTGTGCGGTGCCCCCTTCCACCATACTCCTCGATAATATTGTAGTGGTGCTTAGGCAAAGCCCCGCGACAGTTGAACATCAAGATCGTCACCACGCCGTCGTGCTGACGGAACTCTTCCCCGATACTTTGCTGGATCGGAGTCCGGGGATCGTCATTGAGCTGAATGTGTGCTAGAACTCGGAGGTGCCGTAGTTTCTGTGCTTGATCGATCGGGCCATGAAGACGTACGACTACATCAACCGCGTTGTCATAACGCTTCCGCTGTCGGTCTACAAGGGTATGTAGATCACACTCTTCCCTCTTGTTGCTATGCATCACCATGATCTTGCGTGTGGGTAGGAAACTTTTTGAAATTACTACGTTCCCCAACAATAACTTCATCTCCGGGTAAACCTGCAAGCTTGAACAATCCACAAATTTATTCTACATATATCAAGTGCATATCAGGATGTTTGGTTCCATCTCCTGCATAAGGATTAGCTAGCAGTTGTTCTATCATACCCGAAGGAATTTCATATTCAATATTTTCAGTACGTGCAGTAGGTTGAGGGGTAGCTAATTGTGGTTCCGGATGAGGTGAAGATACCCCGAACATACCCCTCAAAGGATTGTTTTCCATAGTAACAATTGACAATAAATTTCAGCACACTATATAAATGTTTCCTTACCAAATTCCACTTACAAGAAGCGCTTCACTCCCCGGCAACGGTGCTAGAAAATATCCTTGATGAACCAGAAGTATAGGGGATCAATTGCAGCTCTTTCCGATAAGTAAGAGTGTCGAACCCAACGAGGAGCAGAAGGAAATGACAAGTAGTTTTCAGTAAGGTAGTGTCTGCAAGTGCTGAAATTGTAAGTAGCGAGTAGTTTGATGGCAAGATAATTTGTAATGAGCAAGTAACGATAATTGTAACAAGTATGCAGCAAGGTAGCCCAATCCTTTTGAGGCAAAGGACAGGCCAAAATTGTTTCTTATAATGAGCAAAGCATTCTTGAGGGTACACGGGAATTTCATCTAGTCACTTTTGATGGTAGCTGGAACTACGTCGGTATTTCCCTGGAGAGGGAGGGATGATGTAGCACAACAACGGTAGGTATTTCCCTCAGTTATGAAACCAAGGTATTGAACCAGTAGGAGAACCAAGTAACACAACGTAAGCAACACCTGCACACAAATAACAACACCTCGCAACCCGGCGTGTTAAAGGGGTTGTCAATCCCTTCCGGGGTACGGCGCCTCAAGATAGGCAAACGGACGTGAGGTAAACTGTAGTAGATTGATAGAACGAACACCAAATAAAATAAATTGCAGCAAGGTATTTTTGGATTTTTTGGTTCAATAGATCCGAATAAAAATGCAAAGGAAAAGTAGATCGCAAGCCAAATATATGAGAAAGAAGACCCGGGGGCCGTAGGTTTCACTAGTGGCTTCTCTCGAAAAAATAGCATACGGTGGGTAAACAAATTACTATTGGGAAATTGATAGAACTTCAAATAATTATGACAATATCCAAGCAATGATCATTACATAGGCATCACGTCCAAGATTAGTAGACCGACTCCTGCCTACATCTACGACTATTACTCCACACATCGACCGCTATCCAGCATGCACCTAGTGTATTAAGTTCATGGAAAAACGGAGTAATGCAATAAGAACGATGACATGATGTAGACAAGATCCGTTTATCTATATGGCGGTAGATATAGATCTCGTCTTTTTATCCTTAGTGGCAAGGATACATACGTGTCGGTTCCCTTTCTGTCACTGGGATCAAGCACCGTAAGATCGAACCCACTACCGGGCACCTCTTCCCATTGTAAGATAAATAGATCAAGTTGGCCAGACAAAACCCAAATACCGGAGAACAAATACGAGGCTATAAGAGATCATGCATAAAAGAGATCAAAGAAACTCAAATACTTTCATGGATATAAACACATTGATCTCATCATAAACTCAAAGTTCATCGATCCCAACAAACACATCGCAAAAAGAGTTACATCATATTGATCTCCAAGAGACCATTGTATTGAGGATAAAGAGAGAGAGATGAAGCCATCTAGCTACTAACTATGGACCCTAAGGTCTACAAAGAACTACTCACGCATCATCGGAGAGGCACCAATGGAAGTGGTGAACCCCTCCGTGATGGTGTCTAGATTGGATTTGGTGATTCTGGACTCTGCGGCGGCTGGATGAATATTTCATTGACTACCCTAGGGTTATAGTATTTTGGGGGTACTTATAGAGCAAAGAGGCGGTCCGGGGGGCACCCGAGGTGGGCACAACCCACCAAGGCGCAACCAGGGCCCATTGCCTTCCTTCTGGCCCATAGAAATCGCTGTAAAGTTTCGTGGCATTTGGACTCCGTTTGATGTTGATCTTCTGTGATGTAAAAAACATGGAAAAACAGCAACTGGCACTTGGCACTACGTCAATAGGTTAGTACCAAAAAATGATATAAAATGATTATAAAACATCCAAGATTGATAATAAAACAACATGGAACAATCAAAAATTTTAGATACGTTGGAGACGTATCAACTTTCATCATATTGGTTTGATTTGTGTTCGCTACTTTGATAATTTGACATGTGGGTGGACCGGTGCTTAGGTGTTGTTCTAACTTGAACAAACCTCCTACTTATGATTAACCCTCCCGCAAGCATCCACAACTACAAGAAAAGTATTAAGAATAAATTCTAACCATAGCATTAAACTCTAGGATCCAATCGGTCCCTTACGGAATAGTGCATAAACTGGGGTTTAAGTTTCTGTCACTCTCGCAACCCACCATCTATTTACTACTCCACAATGCATTCCCTTAGGCCCAAATATGGTGAAGTGTCATGTAGTCGACGTTCACATGACACCACTAAGGGAATCACAACATACATACTATCAAAATATGGAACACATAACAAATTCACATGATTACTTGCAACATGATTTCTCCCCTGACCTCAAGAACAAAAGTAACTACTCACAAATAATAATCATGCTCAAGATCAGAGGGGTATTAAATAGCATATTGGATCTGAACATATAATCTTCCACCAAATAAACCATATAGTAATCAACTACAAGATGTAATCAACACTACTAGTCACCCCCTAGCAACAATCTATAGTTCCGGTAACAAGATTGCATACAAGAGATGAACTAGGGTTTGAGATGAGATGGTGCTGGTGAAGATGTTGACGGAGATTTCCCTCCCCAAGATGGGAGAGTTGTTGGTGATGACGACGACGATGATTTCCCCCTTCGGGAGGGAAGTTCCCCCGGCAAAATCGCTTCACCAGAGGGCAAAAGTGCCCCTGCCCAAGTTCCGCCTCGAGGCGGTGGCGCTTTGTCCCGAAAGTCCTCTCTTATGTTTTCTAGGTCCAAACCACTTATATACCAAAAGATGGGCACCGAAGGTGGGCCGAGGAGGCCACAACCCACCAGGGCGCGCCAGGGGGGCCTGGCACGCGCAGGTGGGTTGTGCCCACCTGGTGGCCCCCCTCTGGTGCTTATTGACTCCAATATTTCTTAAATAATCTATAAAAAATCTCTGTAAAGTTTCAGCCCATTTGGAGCTGTGCAGAATAGGTGGACTGACGTAGCTTTTCCAGGTCCAGATTTCCAGCTGCCGGAATTCTCCCTCTTGGTGTGTTCCTTGCAAATTATGAGAGAAAAGGCATTAGAATTACTCCAAAAAGCATTATTATGGATAAAAACATTATAAATAACTGTAAGAAAACATGATGAAAAATGGACATATCAAGTTGTTATTTGATAATGAGATCACATCATTAGGAGAATGATGTGATGGACAAGACCCATCCGTTAGCTTAGCATTATGATCGTTCAGTTTTATTGCTATTGCTTTCTTCATGTCAAATTCATATTCCTTCGACTATGAGATTATCCAACTCCCGGATATTGGAGGAATGCCTTGTGTGCTATCAAACATCACAACGTAATTGGGTGATTATAAAGATGCTCTACAGGTATCTCCAAAGGTGTTTGTTGAGTTGGCATAGATCGAGATTAGGATTTGTCACTCCGAGTATCGGAGAGGTATCTCCGGGCCCTCTCAATAATACACATCATACACTTGCAAGTAAACGACTAAGGAGTTAGTCACGAGGTGATGTATTATGGAGCGAGTAAATAGACTTGCCGGTAGCAAGATTGAACTAGGTATGAAGATACCGACGATCGAATCTCGGGCAAGTGACAAATCGATAGACAAAGGGAATAACGTATGTTGTCATAACGGTTCGACTGATAAAGATCTTCGTAGAACATGTAGGAGCCAATATGAGCATCCAGGTTCCGCTATTGGTTATTGACCGGAGAGGTGCCTCGGTCATGTCTACAAAGTTCTTGAACCTGTAGGGCCCGCACGCTTAACGTTCGATGACGATATAGTATTATATGGGTTGTGTGATTTTGGTGACCGAATGTTGTCCGGTGTCCCGAATGAGATCACAGACATGACGAGGTGTCTCGAAATGGTCGAGACGTAAAGATTGATATATAGGACGATAGTATTCGGACACCGGAAGTGTTACGGGGGTACCGGGTACATATCGGGTCACCGGAAGGGGTTCCGGGCACCCCCGGCAAAAGATATGGGCCTAATGGGCCAAGAGGGGAAATGCACCAGCCACCAGGGGCTCGTGCGCCCCCCATATGGGCCGAACCAAAGGGAGAAGGAAAGGGGGGAAGAGAAAGGAAAGGGGGGATTCAGCCTCCCCCTTCCCTTTCTCCCCTCCTCTTTCCTTCCCTCTCCGGTAAACAAGGAAGGGGGGCACCGGCCTAGGAGGAACCCAAGTAGGATTCGGTCCTACTTGGGGCGCCCCTAGCCCACACCAGACAATAGTTTTAGCCGTGTGCGGCGCCCCCCTCCACAGTTTACACCCCCGGTCATATCTTTGTAGTGCTTAGGCGAAGCCCTGTGAGGATTACTTCACCATCACTGCCACCATGTTGTCATGCTAACGGAACTCATCTACTACGTTGACGTCTTGCTGGATCAAGAAGGCGAGGGACGTCACCGAGCTAAACATGTGTAGAACTCGGAGGTGCCGTACGTTCGGTACTTGATCAGTCGAAGCTAGAAGAAGTTCGACTACATCAAAAGCTTTGTCAAACGTTTCCACTTACGATCTACGAGGGTATGTAGACACACTCTCCCCTCATTGCTATGCATCTCCATGGATAGATCATTGCGTGTGCATAGATTTTTTTTGTTTTCCATGCTACGTTTCCCAATAGTGGCATCATGAGTCAGGTCTATGCGTAGATGATATGCACGAGTAGAACACAAAAGAGTTGTGGGTGGTGATAGTTATACTGCTTACCACCAACGTCTTATTTTGATTCGGGGGTACTGTGGGATGAAGCGGCCCGGACCAACCTTACATGTCCACGTACATGAGACCGGTTCCACCAACAGACATGCAACTAGTTTTGCATAAAGGTGGCTGGCGGGTGTTTGTTTCTCCTACTTTAGTTGAATCAAATTTGACTACGGCCAATCCTTGAAGAAGGTTAAAACAACAAACTTGACGAAACACCGTTGTGGTTTTGTGCGTAGGTAAGAACAGTTCTTGCTAGAAGCCCGCAGCAGCTAGGTAAAACTTGCAACAACAAAGTAGAGGACATCTAACTTGTTTTTGTAGGGCATGTTGTGATGTGATATGGTCAAGACATGATGTGATAAATGTTATTGTATGAGATGATCATGTTTTGTAAGACATCTGACAACCGGCAGGAGCCTTATGGTTCTCCCTTTATTGTATGAAATGCAAACGCCATGTAATTGTTTTACTTTATCACTATGCATAAGCGATAGTTGTAGAAGCAATAGTTGGCGAGATGACCACGACACTACGATGGAGATCAAGGTGTCGAGCCGGTGACGATGGAGATCACGACGATGCTTTGGATATGGAGATCAAAAGCACAAGATGATGATAGCCATATCATGTCACATATATTGATTGCATGGGATGTTTATCTTTTATGCATCTTATTTTGCTTAGTAAGGCGGTAGCAGTATAAGATGATCCCTTAACTAAATTTCAAGGTAAAAGTGTTCTCCCTAAGTATGCATCGTTGTTATAGTTCGTTGTGTTGAGACACCACGTGATGATCGGGTGTGATAGACTCTATGTTCACATACAACAGGTGCAAGACAGTTTTGCACATGCAGAATACTTGGGTTAAACTTGACGAGCCTAGCATGTATAGACATGGCCTCGGAACACTGGAGACTGAAAGGTCGAATGTGAATCATATAGTAGATATGATCAACATAGAGATGTTCACCATTGATGACTACTCCATCTCACGTGATGATCGGTCATGGATTAGTTGATTTGGATCACGTATCATTTAGATGACTTGAGAGGTGTCTATCTAAGTGGGAGTTCTTAAGTAATTTGGTTAACTGAACTTAATTTATCATGAACTTAGTCATGGTAGTATTTGCATATCTATGTTGTAGATCAATGCCCCGTGCTACCGTTCCCCTGAATTTTAATGCGTTCCTAGAGAAAGATAAGTTGAAAGATGATGGTAGCAAGTACATGGACTGGGTCCCTAACTTGAGAATTATGCTCATTGCTGCACAGAAGAATTATGTCCTTGATGCACCGCTAGGTGAAAGGCCTACCGTAGGAGAAGATGCTGATGTTTTGAATGTCTGGCAAGCTCGATCTGATGACTACTCAATAGTTCAGTGTGCCATGCTTTACGGCTTAGAATCAAGACTTCAAAGACATTTTGAATGAAATGGAGAATATGAGATATTCCAGGAGTTGAAGTTAATATTTCAAGAAAATAGCTGCAAGATGGAGGAGAACAGTTCTGTCAGTGAACATGTACTCAAAATGTCTGAGTATCATAATCACTTGACTCAGTTGGGAGTCAATCTTCCAAATGATAGTGTTACTGACAGAGTCCTTCAATCATTGCCACCAAGCTAGAAAGGCTTTGTGATGAACTATAATATGCAAGGTATGGAGAAGACAATCCCGAGCTCTTCGCAATGCTCAAGGCCGTGGAGGTAGAAATCAAGAAGGAGCATCAAGTGTTGATGGTTAACAAGACCACTAGTTTCAAGAAAAAGGGCAAGGGAAAGAAGGGGAACTTCAAGAAGAATGGCAACCAAGTTGCCACTCCCAGGTAGAAGCCCAAAGCTGGACCCATACCTGAAACTGAGTGCTTGTACTACAAAGGGACTGGTCACTGGAAGCGGAACTGCCCCAAGTATTTGGCAACTAAGAAGGATGGCAAAGTAAACAAAGGTATATTTGGTATTCATGTTATTGATGTGTACCTTACTAATGCTCGTTGTAGCGCCTGGGTATTTGGTACTAGTTCGGTTGCTCATATTTGTAACTCGAAACAGGAGCTACAGATTAAACAAAGATTGGCTAAGGACGAGGTGACGATGCGCGTCGGGAATGGTTCCAAGGTCGATGTGATCGCCGTCGGCACGCTACCTCTACATCTACCTTCGGGATTAGTTTTAGACCTGAATAATTGTTATTTGGTGCCAGCGTTGAGCATGAACATTATATCTAGATCTTGTTTAGTGTGAGACGGTTATTCATTTAAATCAGAGAATAATGGATGTTCTATTTATATGAGTAATATCTTTTATGGTCATGCACCCTTGAAGAATGGTTTCTTTCTGTTGAATCTTGATTGTGGTGATACACACATTCATAATATTGACGCCAAAAGATGCAAAGTTGATAATGATAGTGCAACATATTTATGGCACTGTCTTTAGGTCATATTGGTGTAAAGCGGATGAAGAAACTCCATGCAGATGGACTTTTGGAATCACTTGATTATGAATCATTTGATACTTGCAAACCATGCCTCATGGGCAAGATGACTAAAACTCCGTTCTCTGGAACAATGGTGCGAGCCAATGACTTATTGGAAATAATACATACCGATGTATGCGGTCCGATGAGTGTTTAGGCACGCGGCGGGTATCATTATTTTCTGACCTTCACAGATGATTTGAGAAGATATGGGTATATCTACTTAATGAAACACAAGTCTAAAACATTTGAAAAGTTCAAAGAATTTCTGAGTGAAGGTATATCTACTTAATGAAACACAAGTCTAAAACATTTGAAAAGTTCAAAGAATTTCTGAGTGAAGTGGAGAATCATCGTAACAAGAAAATAAAGTTTCTACGACCTGATTGCGGAGGCGAATATTTGAGTTACGAGTTTGCCCTTCATTTAAAACAATGTGGAATAGTTTCACAAGTCATGCCACCTGGAACACCACAACGTCATGGTGTGTCTGAATGTTGTAATCGTACTTTATTAGATATGGTGTGATCTATGATGTCTCTTACTAATTTACCACTATCGTTTTGGGGTTATGCATTAGAGAGAGCTGCATTCACGTTAAATAGGGCACCACCTAAATCCATTGAGACTACACCGTATGAACTGTGGTTTGGCAAGAAACCTAAGCCGACATTTCTTAAAGTTTGGGGTTGCAACACTTATGTCAAAAGGCTTCAGCCTGATAAGCTCGAACCCAAATCGGAGAAGTGCGTCTTCATAGGATACCCTAAGCAAACTACTGGGTACACCTTCTACCACAGATCCGAAGGCAAGATCTTTGTTGCCAAGAATGGAACATTTCCAGAGAAGGAGTTTCTCTCGAAAGAAGTAAGTAGGAGGAAAGTAGAACTTGATGAGTGATACATCCATTTTGCATCATGCTTTTATATCAATATTTATTGCATTATGGGTTGTTATTACACATTATGTCATAATACTTATGCCTTTTCTCTCTTAATTTACAAGGTTTA